>NC_070571.1:2656603-3320753 GCF_026914185.1 Puccinia triticina | reverse complement strand
CTTTGGCATCATTCCAGGCCCCCAGGAGCCCAAGCAAGCACAGATCAATCACATCTTGCAACCGTTGGTCGACGAGCTGAAAGAGTTTTGGTGTGGGGTTTTTTTTGATTCAACCAGCCTGCATCCCACCGGCCGCACTGTGCGCGGAGCAATATTTCCTCTCATTGCCGACCTCCCAGCCCTGCGGAAGACTTCTGGATTTAGCAGTCACGCTGCACAACTCTTTTGTTCATTTTGCCTGCTGACAAAGAATAACCTCGACGAGACGGATCCAACACAATTTCCGCCACGCACTGACGATCTACACCGCAGCCACGCATCTGCCTGGCTCCAGATTCAAAACTTTACCGAACGGAAGAAGTACTCTAAAGAGCATGGGGCACGATGGAGTGTCCTGAACGAGCTGGCCTACTGGCGGCCGGTAACATACTCATCAATTGAAGTGATGCATGCGTTGGTGCTGGGTGATTTGAAAGATCACAGCATGCAATTCTTAAATCTCCCCCTGGCTGGGGCACAACTGAGCAAAGCACAAGAGCTAGACAAGGCGTGGCAGAACGACAAGTCGTACACGGAGCCTCCTTTTGATGATCAGCGGCGTTTGTCAAGGAGTTCCAAGGGGAAGGGGAAAAGGAAGGTCGACTCCATTATCACGGATACTGCCCCCCCAGACAGACCTAGCAAACGAACCTGGCAAACAACTGCTTCATCTTCCATCAGGAACCCTGTGCCCATCCTTCCCTCTGAAGAACCTATTCTCCAAACAGACCTGCAGACCAACTCAGACAACTCATCCACGCGCTCTTACTCGCTTCGTCACAGGAAGAAAAAGATGGCAACAGCATCTGGCGAGGACACTTCTACCGGATCTGATGACAATAGTGGAAGTGATGATACCGTCAGAGGTGTGCAACCTCGAGGCAGACACGTGCAGTTACCAGTCGGTGACAAGGATTGTCCCCGCCTCTTTCCAGATGAGCTTGATGTGGTCCGCCGAACCATCTTACATACTGTCCTGCCTTTGTGGATTGACAGAGTCCCACTAAACTTGGGTTCTGCATGCCACGGTTCACTGAAGGCAGCAGAATGGTTGATCTTGTACAAAGTTTATTACACCATCACACTGATTCCTCTGTGGATCAGATCTAAAGATGAAGGAAGTCCCAGCCAAAGCAATACACAAACATCTTTGCTCTTGGAGTCAACCACCACACTCTCCCAGGTGGCACACTTCCTCACTCTACCCACAATCAAGGTGCAAGATTTACCTGAACTCAACAGCCTGATATTGAAATACAGGCAATGCTTGCTGACAAGCTGGCCCGGCAAATTGAGCAAGCCCAATTTGCATCTTACGCAGCATTTCTCAGACGTTATCCGGAGATTTGGCCCTCCCCGTTCAACGGCAGCCTGGGCCCAGGAGAGAGTGAACGGCATGTTACAGAGGCTCCCCACCAACAACCACCCAGGTTAGTTCCCCGTGTTGCGTGTGACTGCATGTGCCCATGAAAAGTATTGATGTTCTGTCACCACACTGCAGACAATATCCCCAAGACACTGCTCAACAAGTGGCATATTAACTCCAATCTCCGCTCTCTCAAGAATGAGCCATCCTACGTAAGATCTTCGACAGAACAGGATTTAGAGATAGCCGCCTCCACAACAACTCAGACTGAACAGCCTTTGTTTAAGAAGTGGAAATCCCTGGTAGCGGGCAAAGATGGCTGAAGGAACACCACTGGGGTGAGTCAACTTGGGCAAAATTTGCACCCTTCGGTTGAAGCTCTTGTCAGCATTCAGATTGATAGAAAGAGTTATACAACAAAGGAGCATCACGAAGGAAACTCGTTGGTTGAGTTCTCCCTAGGCAAAGATCAACAATTTGGACAAACATGCAAGATCTTTAAATCCGATCAAATACCGGGCACATCCTGGCTCGTGGTTAGGCCTTTCAAGGAAATACATAAGACAGATGATCCTTATGGTGATTATCCTGATCTGAACTGTTGACTTGTAAAGGCCGAACAAGAGGGGCCTGTGGTGATTGACTGTACCCAAGTGATTGGGCATGTTGCCATCATGCGGCACGTTTCTGGCACCTTTGGAATGTCCACTGAGACCCTGAGCGCTGTTGGATTGCGGACAGCGGTAAGCCTAACCGCTCATGCTCCTTCCCCACAGTGTCTATAACTGCTGATTGGCCATGTTTGGACTTGTGTTTACAATGTGTAGGGGTGGGAAGGTTTGGTGGATGAATGAAGAGATGCCACAGGTGGTGCTTGCATGGGCAGCTTTGGGCAGGCTGTTGAATGGCGAACAGAGCCAGCGGGATAACTGTGTCCCCTTGTTCGGTCCCTCTGCCATCCCACACAAAGGAGAATACATTCTTATCTTATAGAGCTCCCTGCTTGATGTGTGTCTGAATTCATCACATATGTTCAATTTGGACTTGGTTCGTCCACCATTGTGCCTGGAGCTTCCCTCGTCAATATCTTGCACAGTTCCAGCTTAATGTCCCACTCGCTATCCGGTACAACCCTGCAGGCCTGAGAATTCATTTCTGCTTCAGCTTGATCACGCCCTTTCCCATCACACGTACCTGTGTCACTGTCCGTCATGTCTGACGCTTCTTCGGCTTCGCAACATGAGCGCGGCGAGGGAGAGCCCAATTCTCTCCCTCCCAGCCATGACCAGGGGTGGATCTCAGCACTCGTCGATAGTCTTGTCCCGAAATTTCAAGCTCAGGGAAGCACTTTGGCTAGCGATTCCGCAATGCAGACTGACACTACTCAAGGCAGGTTAATGGATAATAATCCTCTCCAGCAGAAATCAAGGTAGTGACTGACATGGTTCTCATGATAGGCCCATCTGCTGCAGGGAACGATCAGGCCCCGTCCAAGATCAATGACACCACGCAGTTGAACCCTGAGTTTGTCGTCAACAATGCTAGGCAAGCGAGAAATCAAGCCGGAAAGGCGGAAAATGAACGGCGATCGGGGCGCCGTGCCACAGGGATTGCGCAGAAGGGGGCAATTCCCGAGCACTTTGATAAGCTCTCTCGGGGTATCCAAGCATTTATCAAATTCTTCCTTGGAAATCCCAGCAAGCCGCAAGATTACCCTCAGCCTCCAACACCGTCCGAACTGGCGGACCAATATTGGGTCAAGAATCGGAGTACTATCATCCTCCAACAGCTTGAACAAGTTTGTGCGGCACTTTCGAACAAACCAGCGGCCAAGGTTGAATACTACATTGGCGTTGCAGAGAAGGAAATTCGGAGCAACATCAAGTTACCCCCGTTCACTCCAGCAGCCTCAAGAGGTCCTGTGAAAGGCGCCAAAGCAATCAGCTTCTCAATGAAGGCTGACGTTGAGCGGGCATTAGCGGTGGCCGGCATATCTAGAGTAACGTTTGATTGGGAAGCTGTACACTCCGGAGAAAGCTCCCCCTGGAACTCGGCCGTCGTTGAGGTCCTTGGATCGAAGGCTGTCGAATGGATTCGTCAAACGACATCAGTCACAGATGCTCAAGCTGGTCAAGCTCCTGCGATTATCAACAGATGGCTCAATACCAAGTCGTGTTACCTTCACGAATTTCAGAACATGGAAGTTGACGCTTACAACGCGCTGAAGAACCAGAAGGCTACCAAGGACCAATATCAAAGATGGTGCAAAAGAGTAAGTCTCAGTTAGCTCCCAGGGAGAGGAATGGTGGTGCTGAAGGCTGGTGTACATGTCTCCTGCATATCAAGGACCAACGATGCTCAATGGTGGGCCAACTATTCAAGACAAACATCCAACTTTGCAACATCGTTGAGCAAAAGGAGTGCGGCTCTGACATCGAAGAAGGCGGGCGAAACACCGCACCAATCTCTCTCATTCCAGACTGGCGGAGCGATGATCTTACTGCTATCTTACACTGTCTGGACAAGATGAACATGGCCAGAGGGGTACATCACAAAACAATTGCCGCTAATGAGAAACTTTACACTCGATCCAAACGCAACTTCCAGAGCAAAAAGGGAATCGTTGGAGTCCCGCGGGGTCTGCCTCTTGATGCCTACAGCAAGCTCTATTGGTCAAAGCTCAGCCCGTTTGAGAGGGATACAATCTCCAAGGTCCCGGCAATTGGTCTAGACGTAATTGCGAAGAACTTGCAACAGATCTGCAATCGTGGCACATCGGCTGCTGGCTCGACATCCTCTGTTCTCAACCCCAACACCACATCAAACAGCGGGACAAGCAGGCATTCACAACAGGGAACTGGGGGGTCAATGCATGTGGATACCTGATCACCTTCTGGGGAGGCAGTGGGCCAATTCTGGACCGCTATTGGGCATGGTTTCTTTTATGTCTAATAAGATAGTGTATTTATTACCCCCCCAATTGAATTCTTTACATAGGGAAATTTTTCCTTGTTGTGAGATATGAGACGCTCGGAAGATAGGAGGTAGTATAGTAGTGAGTGGTGCGCCAATGAGATCTGAAGCTGCTCATACACGTATTGCTGTAGAGCTACAGGAGGCACAGTGCATTTCAGACAGCGCTGGAACACTGTGAATGTAGTGTTGGTATGTGGTATGGACAAGATTGCGGCGAGGCAGGCGCAGCAGGAAACGTACGAAATGTCCACCGTGATGTTCGGCCGAACATCATGGTGGACATTTGCCACAGCTGCTTCCACCCGACCAGGCAATTTGCCCACTCGCAGCCGCGGCGCTATCTACTGGCCCCTTCTGGTAGCCAGGAGAGTTCCTCATTTCACCGTTGCTGTGATGAGAGGTGTTGTGCCAGCAAGCATGAAGCTGCTGGAGTACACATCCGTGTGTTATGTGGAATGGGCTGGAACAACACCTGGTCATTGTGAGCTAGGTGCAGGGGTTAAATCAGCTGCGGTATGCAGGTACCCTCCGTCCGAGTGAACCAAATGTCCACCAAGATGTTCGGCCGTACATCACGGTGGACAAGTGCACCACTGACTGCAAAACATGAGCTGCCCCAGCCATTTTGCTTCCGCCAGTGACCTTGGGGCTGTGAAACAGATAGGAAATGACACACACAGTGGCTCCCCTGCCAGGGCTTAACCCCCTTGTGCCCGTCAATCCACATTGATCCTGCCTTGCGCCGTCGGCCATCCACTACACGCAAGTCCATGCCTCACCATCTGTCCTGGCTTTTGCCCGGAGGTGTTGCCTCACGCACTTGAAAGACCCAGCTTGATTGTGCTAGCACTGTTTGGCCAATTCTCTCAACAGCCTAGCGCATAGAGACTGATCCATCGGATGTTGTTGGTCAGCAAAGACGTTGAATCTTTGGTCATGCGCAAGCGGAACCTTGAAATAACATGTGCAAACTCTCATAGCAATTTCCATCTTGCTGCCCCCAGTCATTCTTCTTCTCTTGCATTGTCATCTCCCGCCCACCTCTCAGAGGGAGGGCGCGCTGATATCATCCTGTGAATCAGCAACACTCAACCTGATCCACGTCTGATGACGATGGCCGATTACGATGTTTCATCTATGATTGGCGAATGTGCTAATCTTTACCTACGCCCCACTGGTGACTGCATCCTCAGCGTATGTCACCCATACACCTTGTGTGTATCCCAACAAAGGCGCGGGTAGCTGTTCAGGCACAAAGGACATTGGGCTCTCCACCACGGAATCAACAACATAAAGCTGGCCTGACCGACATCCCACATTCCCCCTCGCTCTCTTCTCCTTTCCCACAGTCATTTCATCCAGTCTGTCTTGAGGATTCTGATCAAGCTTGCAAAATGTCCAACGAAGCATGTCCGCAAGTGTCTCCTGCCTGCAACCCAGCCCCATCCAACAGCGATACAATCTCCTCTTCTTCAACTCCACCTCCTAGTAAGTTGGTTTTCATTGTGTTCCACCTAGAAGCTCCGTACGCAACCTGACCCAGCAGGTGCCCTTCCAGCCCAGCAGGATATGGATCAGAACCTCACCCAAAGGCCACTTTGTGCACCATCGTTTCAAGAATTCTCATTGCAGCACACACCCTCAGCGCCACCTTTATCCCTCAATCCCGACCACTCAATTCTTCAAACCGAAATTGTAGAAATCATGCCCGAAGAATATTCCCGTTCAATTGAGGCCGCCGCAAGATCCGCCCAGGAGATCCTTGCGCTCAAGCTCCCTTGCAGCTTTAAACGTGCAGCCAAAGACCTTGCTGCCTCACTCACCCAGAGTAAACAAAGTAAGCTTACATCTCCCAATCAATTTTGACATAGTACTTACAAGCACCGGCTTCAAATTCCAGGATGGCAGGAAACTGGTGTTATTCCCGTCGACGAAGATATAAAAGTTACCCCCATGGTTGATCCCTCTTCTGCCCCACCTTGGGTGTCAAACAACTCTTGCAAAAGTGCAACCCGGAAAGGTGGAGCCAAACAACAATCAACTAAGCCTAAGGCTGTATCTCTCCTTGCCAAGCTCCTCAACCGCCCCATGCCATCCGTGTCTTCAGGAAAAGACCAGCCCGGAGGTTTTGACTCAACAAGCGTGTCAGCCAACCCGTCCCAGACTGACCCATCTGCCAATTCAGCTGCACCAAGGGCCTTGACTACGTTGAATCCTGATGGCGTTCCTGATGCCGTTGCGCCAACCGCCAATCCCTGGGAAACACCCAGCAGTCCGTCAGTTCCACCAGCCAGCTCTGCTGACATGTCACGTCCTTCCAATGCGATTTCAACCAATCTTCCAGCCACAAATGATTCATCCCGTTCCCCACCAGGTGCTGGCTTGGGAGGCCCTTCATCTGCTCCTCTTCACCCCTCCGGAGGAGATCAAACCGGCAGTGGCAAACCGACCTCACGGACTCTTTTCGAGCCTGCAAGTCCTGATCCCGAAGCCAGTCCTTCCGCATCGGCTGCTCATCCACAAGAATCGATCACCTCAAACACCAACCCCACTAACAATTAGCCGCCGAATTCTATGGCTGGCCCTCAGCGACCTAAGCTCACCATTATCAAGTCCAACACCATCCGCACGCATATCATCAGCATTCACCACAGCTTCACCGGCACAAAACCATCCTGGTCCAAACATCAGACAACATGGGAATCACTCGCCCCGTTGATTCATAATTGCGCACGCGCCATGCACCCACCATCTCCAGCGCTGCCACCACCAAAGTTCCATCTCCACCGTACAGATTGCTCATATGGTTTGTGGATCCAGACTATTACAGCCCTTGGTGAGTTTGTAGTATCAGTTTTGTTACAAGTGCGCAGACTATCAGTCAACTCACCATGTCTCAACCTCTCAGCCAATCGATTCTTGTTGCCGTTGGATAACGAGCAATGGTATTGCCCTGACTTGATTGACTTCCCGAAGCTCGCGGCGTTTGGAGACAAGGACAGCGAAAAACGACCCGGGTCTTTCATCCCAACAGTCACCAAGACCCCACATCCAGAATCAACAATTTTCCATGGACTCTTCCGACTCCTGCACCCCCCCCAACGCTTGCACACCGATTGGGCTAGGATTGTAGCTACATCAATTGAGTTGATGGCGGAGAACCTATTTGATGGCGGAGAACCTATTTGATGGCGGAGAACCTATTCAGACCGCCGCCCCCTGTCAGCCACCATGAAGTAGCTGATCATATTACTCACGGTGTCGCAGCTCTTTCCTTCCTCAATGCCGTCAAAAGTTCTTCTTCCAGCTTTGCCCCGGCAACCAGCGTCTAAGACCCTTCTGTACCCCCCGCCGAGCGTTTACACTCGGTTGATGTCCTTCACGAATTCCGAAACGTTATCATTGACGTCTTGATGGCGTACATCATTCTCCAGACCCACTATCTGAGCAAGGCTCCGTTGACCGCAGCTGAGAAGAAGGCAAACCTCTGTGCTAATCAAACGCCGTTGGAGGGCACCACCGCAAGTCCAGCTCCTGTCAAGCAAACTCCCTCAGCTTTGGCCACCGAATCAGCAGAAGCCACGCAAAGCCTCAAAAAGTATCAGCAAAAACAGAATTACCAGCCACTAGTGTATTTTGTCCTGGCCGGAGTCCGCGGTCTGTTCATCACCTCAAGGGACCACAGGATCGCCGGACTTTCAACATGCATGTCTTTCATACAAGCCATGTCAATTATCAAACAGCATACCACGACAACGCATGCCCCAGACGAACCGATTTGGAAGAACCTTTCGGCCTATTTATTCCAGGTCTTCCTGCCAGTCTTCCAGTCCCTTGACAAGATCTGCCCCCTCAACAATGTCAAAGTTCCGACACGGGTTGAGCTTGAAGAGGCAATCACAAGTGACTTCCTCAATCAATGGCAGGAATGGAACCCTACTTCCTCATTCCTTCTCCTGCACACAACTCCACAAATCGCGGGTCCAGCTCACTAGACTCTCGAATGTAAGCTCTTGTTGTCCCCGGGACTCATATGTATATATGTCTCTTTGTAATTTCGATGCTCTCCTTCTTGTCCCTCCCAAATGCCTTTCTATTACAATGTTCAAGTGTTTTAAAATGATTGTGCAACAGCTTGCGTTCCATGTTGCTGTTGTGGCCGGTAGAACTCAAGCATTTCATGCTTAGGGTGGTCCCCAGACATGCAGAATAATGTTATTGATTGGCAATCTGGTTGTGTCAAACTACACCCCATTCTTCTGATTCTAAAATTGGGAAAACTCAATACACTCTACACTGGGCAAACAACAAGCAGAGCTGGAACAGATTGGATAGAGCATAAGAACGGAAATGAAGTTTGAGTGGGGGTGTGGTTTGCCAGACGTCAAACCTTGGATACTGAGGATTTGGAGTCTTTTCGGCCAACCGGCTTGCGATTTCTGGCCTTTGCCGGTGACTTCCACTCCTTCACCTGGAGTTCAAACCGCTTTCGTGGATTGGGCCTCAGGCTGTACATGGTCTTCTCGAATCGAGGGAGTGGTGATACATGCTTGACCTACATGGAAAATAAGCGTGAGATGTGGAACCCTGTGACATTGAATTCCAGAATACATACTCCGACTGAAAGCAATCCGCTCGTAGAGTATGAAGCCTTTCTCTGGAAACCTCCAAACCTAATGGAATCCCCCCTTTGAAGCTTCTGAATAGTATTGTGGGCTTGGAAATGGGTTGCGGTGAGGTTGAGATGACCACGCTTTGACTGCCAAATTACACATCAGCACACTTGAAACACGGCTTTCCAGAGCGTCACCCCTCAAATTTGTGGTGTCAGGATGAGTGTACTGACCAGATTCATGTACCTGTCAACAACTTCAATATGCCCCACACAGCCTACAATTGGGTTTGGATGGACCTTAACAACATAAGCTGTCCCAAATACATGAGTGTTTTCGAATTCGTGAGCCAGAGGAAAGTGTCCACAATGAACTTGCCAGCAGGACCGGTCCACACGAATGATTGGGTGACTCGGGTCGGAAGGCAGAACTAGTTGGCCGGTGAAAAATATTTGGGAGCAGAAGTCATAGAGTATTGCAGGGACTTGGGAGCCCGATGACTGAAGTACAACATGATACTTGGGGTAGGCTGACATTGAGGTATTTAAAAGGAGCTGATGCAAGGCTATTTGTGTGTAGATATGAATCTCATCTCCGATATTGAAGATATTTTCCGGGAGAGTATTTGAGAGATGGATGTTGCCGGCCACCTCAATCATTGTGGAGTGGAGTTGCAAATGAGAATCCGCGCGGCTAGGGTTGCCTTGGTCCAGGGAGGGGACATAAAAACTCCCACTATGGAGACCAAATCATCAACCAGCAGTCATCATGAGCAAAGAACCGGTGGCCGCAATTTGCCCTTTGAATTATCACTCAAGAAAGGCAAAGCCATGCATGCTTAATGCCCACAGGATGCATCAACCAAACCAACACCAAGACAGTCCCCGCTTCCCTTTCTCTGAATGTGTGGCACCAGTTCCCCGCCACACCTCTCGAAACAAGCTCTGCCTCTGATGTACCTTCATTGACACACTGTTTGGCTTCTCATGGACGCCCGACTTCCCTCCTGAACGTCCTGATGCTTTATCTGAGGTGATCTGGGCAATTGTGAGGTCCCACTCGCACATCTGCAGATGTTGCCCAGTCAGCTGATGTCTCCCTTCTTGTATGGCCGTTCATCTCGGTGGACATTTTATATGTATGTATGGTCCAAACGGTGTCTGGGACTTCTCATTCCCAAGAACCTTGCCTGCAATATTTAAACTATATACGTGTTGTACGCACCTTTAGACAGGTGTATTTCACCTGGGCCATTACGTGTGCAGCTCCACAGCTTCCACAAAGAAATGCAGGAGATTTTGCATCTTTCTTCATATCATGGCATCATAACACTAAAACATGTGGTGGCAAATGTCCTTGGCCCTGCAGCGGGTTGGATTTGGTTGGTGGCAGATGTAAGATCATTGATAAAAAACATTTGGGCTGGCACCAAACACCACATTCCTCACAGACAACACGTCATTATGAAATGACTTATAGGGTTCATCTGTGCCCAAAAGTTGCAGATGGGGCCCGTATGGCAAACCCCGCTCCTCCCACAGCATTTGCATGACTGCATCTGGGCCAATTGACACTGAAAGTCCCCCACCCGCCAAAGAACTTGTGTGGCAGACATTGCCAGGTAGCAATAACTTTTCAGTTTGCTTTCAGCGTGTGACTTATTATATGGCATTCACATGCTGTTGGGTCAAGCAGTGCTAAGGAGTTTGGCTAAATTCAAATCATTCAGTGACCCCCATCTCTAGCAGGTGAGACAACCATCATGACCTTGGAAGCTAGGCAAGATCAACTAGCTGCTTGTGGGAGACATCCGCTGGGTCCCAGAAGGCTCACACCAATTGCCACTGCCTGTGAGCGCGCAGCTTATCGGCAGTTGAGGTGTGGGAAATGTGTGTGCCCATGCCTCTGACGGAATGTCCCAAAAAGTGGCCAGACAGGCTTCAGTCTTTGAGCTGCCAGACAATCCCAATGTTTTACCACAGACCATGATGCAAGTTCTCTTATTACACTATTCAGGTTAACCAAAAAACTTGTCAAGGGCCAGCTAGCACACATTACATCCAGAGACCGGTGTTGAAGCTGTCCGGGGGGCAACGACCCAGTCGGCCAGGCCTTGATTATGCTGTGTGTGTATCTTACAGACCCAGGTTGCACTCACATTCCCATTCCCCAAATCAAAAATACAGCTCAGGGGGATGGGTTAAAGTTACAGATATGAAGACACCTCAAGACACCTCAATGCTTGCAGCTGATGTGCCAGTGTACCCCCTTCCCTCCCCCAGAAACTCTGCACATAATTGGGGGGTTTGAAGACACCCCCCAAGCTCAAACCTCCCGTGATAACATGATGGATGCAGGTGTTGTTGATGTTGGCTTATTCTCTAATTTCTGCAGAAACTTGAAGTCGGACAAGATCAAAGAATTGTCTAACCTGAACACATCACACAAACTGATTGCCTATATGTTATCAATGAGCTGACAAAGTCGGTCAGCATTATATGGGTGCCACTTGACATGCCTCAAAAGGTGAGATGTCTTTGGACCCTAGTGATGATGCCACAACTACCAGTTTTTCTTCATCCTGAGCAGAGAACTTCTGATGACTGACAGCCACTGTGTGGAGCTAGGGTATTACGATTTTTTCATGCTCCTGCCCCCTTGGCACCATTTGGAAATTTCAGCATGCCTGGGTGGGAGTTGACATGAATCATGTATAGTGAACGTCTTAGGGGCATGAAACTCTGTTGAGAAGGAGATCCATCATATCCATCCTATGAGAAAAGCTGCTGAACGTGAGATCTCAGAGTGCAGGCATGGGACAACACTATGCATCATACACCACCCCTAGTGCAACAGTCCAACATTTCTGACTACGTCCAGCTCATGGGATTTGATGTGACAATGCATGCATTGTTCAAACCTGAATCACCATCCGCTCAAGTTAACGACTGTTTTTTCACTTCAAACACTAATAAAACAGACTTTAAGAACAAGAGCCAAGAAAGAGTGACCTCTCTGTCCTAGATGAAGCAAGTGAGTTTGGCCGCTACTGTCATTGGGAGACGGAAGAGGTGTTGATGATCGCTTCTTTGGCCGCCCAGAAGATTGGGGTGGAAGCCTTCCTAACCATTAAAGCAAACCTGAAACACTATCTGTGGATCTGCTCCTCAGAAGTGTGTATCATATATTGTTCCCGCCAACACACCTTGATAAGTTTATCTGCCGCATGGGTGTGGTGGACAGGTGCATGCTTTGATCTGAGGGTCTGTCATGACAGTATCCCACAATTCGGTTTTCAAGTATTAATAGCTGAAGCTCTGCACATCTTCTTTGACCAGCTAGATTAGTGCCACTTACCAGGAAGCCACTGACTCATGATGTTTCCAAAAGACACTTCACTCAGAGCGCTGCTACACCAATGACCAAGTCGTACTCACTTCACACCACACGCCACTTTGTAAAATTATTCTTTGCACAATCTTGGTGTGTCTGCATTGCATCTCCTGTCATTCCAACAGGAGAGTAAAAATAATCATACATATGCATGGTCAATAACTCCACCAAGCCCAATCCCACGAAGAAACATTGGCAGAATCGGGCACCCCACATGCTTGTGGCAGATTGTCAACTTGAAATGCACTACACACGCAAGAATGAAGTCATGGACATTGATTGATTATCAGCTTCAGGCCACCTATGAGATTGCATTGACATGAACATAATATCAATATAGCATCAACCTTTTCTCACACATGCCATCTCAGTTGAAATCATCCTGAGTTACCCAAGAAACATACGGTTTGGCACTCTCTAGAGAGTGCCACAGATCCCCCCCTGGTGGAACTAACTCCGCTTTTGCTCCAGCATCTCAACACAGAACCTCCGCTTCTTTTGATCTAGCCAATACAGCACTCCGGTCAAAACCTTTCCGTCTGGGCTGATGAATCCTTCCACCCTTCCCTCAGGCTCTGCCTATCCACCTCCGTCAGGCAATCTGCCATCTACTGGCCTTGCTTCTTGACCTGCATCGCGCCAATCAAGCCGAGTTACCACCCCGGTCAAAACACATGGAAGTTATGTTTGATTGAGTAACGATAGCCGCCGTTCCATACTTGAAAAAAGTGAATCTGATTCCTCCGAGACCGACTGCCAAAAATCAACTTTCAAGAAGAAAAAGGAGAAGAACTCCTCTCAGAAGAAACAGCGGGCTAGCTCAAACAAACAGAATAAGAAAGCAACCACCTCAAATGCCAAGAAAAGCCACCAAACCAAAGTTGAAGACTCTGATTCAGAAGTCGAAAAGTCCAATGATGATGCAGCACTCTTAATTCTGAACCTGCCTCAGGACTCGGACGGAGAGAATGCTAAGGCTAGGAAGCAAAAGAAAAATCAAGGGAACGCTGTGACAAAATACGATGATATTGAATTGTGCTTTGAGGAGCCTGTGCATGCTGAAGGAGAGGCATGTTGTTTCCTTGTGTGTTTTTAAATTTTGACACTCACTGATCACCCATTCCTTTTCTTACTCAGACTACCGGCCCAAAGCTTAAGTACAAATGCAAATGGTGCCTTCAAACTTACAAAAAAGGCAAGGACACTTGATCCAACTTGATGAAGCATTGTGATGGCGACGTGGGTCGATTGGGTTGCTCTCGGAGAAATGATGCCATTGAAGCCGGCGCAAATTTACCAATGACAATTAAACAAGTTGCTGAAAAGAAGAGAAAAAAAACTGGAGGGGTGACTGCTCTTCTTGAGGGTACCACCTTTGATAACCGTACTCTCAACCAAATCATAGTCATATGGCTTATTTGATCTGCGCTTCCCTGGATGCAGATCAAGGATTTTCTCCTTGAAATTGCATTCAACTACGCCCGACGTGGTATCAAGCTTTATTCTTGTACTTGGGCTGCAACAGAGGCTCATCAATTATACCTCAACTTGTAAGAAAAAGTTATTTTGGAACTGAAGGTACTTTTTTCCTTAACATATTCTGTATCGATCAAATAAATGGCTGCTAATTCAATCAACCATACATAATGCTTGGGGGGCATAGTCACTCAATTCTAAAATAACATTAATCCACGACATATGGACTACCAAAGGCAACCATCATGCCTTCTTGGGAATTGCTGCGGCAGGGCATAGCACATTGAATCAAATCGATTCAAGTATTTGTATTTGAATTCAATTCAAGTCAAATAATGCCTGGGCAAATTTAAGCTCAAATATTCGAAAAAATTCAAATAATGGCTCAAAGGGGCGCGTAGAGGGCCAATGCAAGCTTCTCTGGGGCCCAAAGGCCCCAGATGAGTTTGCACAGGCCCTATACCAGCCCCTTTGATGCAACACAAAAGAAATCTGCCTCTGGCACTTTGAAAAGTGCGTCCGCCACTACAATAGGTGCGTCTGCCACTATGCAAAGTGCGTCCGCCACGTTGAAAAGTGCGTCCGCCACGTTGAAAAGTGCGTCTGCCACTTTGAAAAGTGCGTGCACCACTTTGAAAAGTGCGTGCACCACTTTGAAAAGTGTTTCTGCCACTATGAAAAGTGAATCCGCCACTATCCAAAGTGTGTCCAGCACTCTGAATAGTGAGTCCGCCACTATCAAAATTGTGTCCGTCACTGTGAAAAGTGCGTCCGCCACTATGAAGAGTGCGTCCGGCACTATCAAAAGTGCATCCGGCAGTGAGTCCGCCACTATCAACAGTGTGTCCGCCACTATGAAAAGTGTGTCCGCCACTATGAAGAATGCATCCAGCACTATCAAAAGTGCGTCCGGCACTATCAAAAGTGCATCCGGCACTATCAAAAGTGCATCCGGCACTATCAAAAGTGCATCCGGCACTATCAAAAGTGCGTCCGGAACTATCAAAAGTGTGTCCAGAACTCTGAATAGTGAGTCCACCACTATCAAAAGTGCGTCTGCCACTATGAACAGTGCGTCTGACACTATCAAAAGTGCGTCCAGCACTCTGAATAGTGCGTCCGCCATTATGAGATATGCCTCTGGAAATATTATAAGCGCCTTTGGCACCATTATATGTTTGAAGGATGACCCCCCTCAAAATTATATGGCCCAGAAATGGGCCAAAATAAGTCAAAAACACAAAAAATGTAATTTTTTGGTGTTTTTAATGTATTTTGGAAGTTTTTCCGTCAAATATCTCCGAATACTAGCAAATATTCAACGAATCAGTATTCAAGGGGCCCAAAAAACGCGTCAAATACCACTGCGCTATGCCCTGCGCTGCGGCTTATATCACCAAAGACTGGGTTTTTTGTCTCTGCCATCTTGGTATGAAATTTATTTCTTGGACTCACAAGGGAAAATATCTTGCGGTGCCTTTAGCAAATATTATAACCAAATCATCATTACACAAAAAGATGAGTGTTTGTTTCTTCATTTGTCTTTTGATCTCCCCTTTGATCAACTCTGAGTTGGTTTTTATGAATCTAACATCTACTTTGGTTGATTTGATTACATTCTGGCTCAGACAACTGCCTTGGGATCAAATAATGGTACCATGACCTCTGAGGTTGATTGTTTAATCTTTGAAAAAACAAATGTTGATCTGAGGCTTTCGGACAATCATATCAAATGCTTTTGTCATAAAATTGCACTTATCCTTGCCGCTGGATTCAAGGCCATCGAATTGGGACCTGAAGAAATGGAAACCGGTAAACAAAGCACTCTTGGCTTTGTTCCTTGACTTGAACCAATTACTGAAGAGTCCGAGCAGAGAGATTTACCGGGCGCACAGGATGTTGGTTTCAACTCTGAGGACGAGGCTCTTGACAATAATGGTACCAATCAGATTAGTGAAGATGATGGTGATGACGTTGGAGCAAGTGATCAACCTAGCAAAATAGCTTTGGTCTTGACAAAGGTAAGACATGTGATGCATATTCTAATTAAAAATCTTGATTGCTGAGAGTTTTTCTTCTCTCAAATGCAGGTTGATTTTGTTATTCAGTGTATTACTTCCTCATCAGCAAGACAATTGGAATTTGACGTATGGTCAAAGAAACTTGAATACAACGGCCCCAACCTCATTGCAGGGTATGGTATCCGTTGGAATGTGAAGTGGCAGAGCCAGGATCACGCTTATCAGGCTTGCGAGGTCATAACAAAGCTTATTGAGAACGAGAAAGCCAGGTGGGAACGTGAGGGAGGAAAGAACTACTATCAAGAGAATGAGATCTCTTGGGATGACTGGGCAATTGTTAAGAAGATAAATGAAATCCTGAGGGTCAGTCATTCTTTACTCTCCAGTTCAGTTGTTTATTAAAATGTTTCTCTTGAATCTGTAGGAATTCTACTTTATTACCAATAAAATGGAGGGAGACCATTCATCAGTGTGCTTGATGATTTCCGAATACAAGTATATGAAAGACTTCCTTGCAGATAGGCGTGTGTCAACTGCCAAACCTGAGCTCAAATTCATGATGGAAAAAATGATTTTCAAGGTCAATACTTATCTGAACAAAGCAATCAAATGTGAAGCAATCCTTCTGGCAACTGTCTTACACCCATCTTACTGGCTATCAATATTTCGAGTGTGGTTTCCAAAACACTGTAAATTGACAAAACAATTACTTCAAAAGGTATACGATCAGAGAAAGTCAGAACTTGTCACCAATGAAAGCTTACCTGAAGCATCCCCGCCTCTTGAAACTCAACATCCATCAAACATTTGCTCTCAAGATGTTCCCCGTGTTGACTTTTTCCCTGAAGCCATTGAAGCACCCATAGTGGATGAGTTGTCGATATATTTCAACGTTAAATATAAGATCCCTGTTGAAAAAGAAGACCAGTGCCTCCAATGGTGGAAGGTGAGTTGATTTTTTCAGGTTTCATGGGCATCATGTGCGTCCTCATCCAAAAATTCCAACATTGTTTTATTTTCATTCAGGAGCATCACCTCAAATTTCCAATCCTCTTGTCAATGGCACGTGATTACTTGGCCTGCTCAGCAACTTTGGCCAGCGTAGAGCGTTGCTTCTCAGCTGCGGCAGATATCTGTGGACGCGATCGGGGAAATTTGTTGGCAAGAACTATTGAGTGATGTGTGAGCTCCCATCAGTGGTTGCGACAGGGATTCAAGGCCAATGGTGATTTTGAAGTTACTCAGGGTATTGTTTCTCAAGCTGCCAAAGATGACAAAGAGGAAAAGTAAAAAAGAGCTGAAAAAACACAATTAGCATGCAAAATAAGTATGTAGTGCACTGTGTTCTTCTGTTTCTGCATGTATCCCTCTTGTTTCTTCACCGTTGGATCTTTTTCTCCTTCCATTCTCCTTTATTCACACTTTTAAAGATTTTATGATGTTTAGAAAAAATTACCCCTGATATTGTACTGGTATTGTATTGGAATCCCAATACAATACATTACACTGTAAGAAATAATATCGCCTTACTAGAATTATTGTATTTGTAGTGTATCGGGCTCCAATACAAATACACAATCTGCAACAAAATTGTATCAGACAAAAATTACAATACATTTATTGGCATATACAATACATGTATTGTAATTTTTGCACCGTTGGCTCTAGCCCCTGTAGTTTTCATGAATTGGTTCCAACGGTTTGGCTTCTTGATAGCCATACACCTGCCTCTGTTTGGAGATCATAAAGATTAGAAAGTGTACAATCAGTACCAAGTGGTGCATACATAGAGCAATGCAAACAACGTACAGATATCTATTGACCACGGGCATTGATACACCACGCTCAATGGCTTGAACGCAAAGCTCCTTGTGCTGCTTGATGAAGAAACGGGTGAAAAAGGTCCAGTCAGCATCTGACATTGATTGTTTGGAATACTTGGCTGCATCCGCAGCAAGCTTAGCCTCAGTCTGATTCATCAAGTCATGAGCAGACTGTGGTTCTGGTCCGGGACTATCTCACTGCAAGAAAAACTCTAGAAACTGCTTGCAGTTGAGATGCAGCAAACTTCAATCAAGCTTCAGCTCAAGCTGGAGTCAAGCACCCAAATTCTGTGCTGGTGCACCTTGAGTGTGTACCTTGTTCAGCATCTCAATCTTGAACATGCTGGAGTGCTCAATGCCCATGCAGTAGGCTGAGGCAAATGAGCATCACCTGGAGCACCCTTTCATTTTCTTTTATTAAACAATCCATGCACCATTGAATCCAGCCAGAATAAAATAAAAAGGGTATGTACACATGAAAGGGATATGTACAGATAAAGAAATATGTACACATGAAAGGGGAATGTGAGGAGGTGTATTAACACATAAGAGGGATATGTGCACATGATGAAAGGGGTATGTATGCATGAAAGGGGTATTTATGCATGAAAGGTGTATGTGCAGTAAGGGATATTTGCACATGAAAGGGATATGTAAACATCAGAGGGGTATGTAAACCTGAATGGTAAAAGGGGTACTAAAAGGGACCTAAAAAACTCAAAGGGGACATGTAAACATGAAAGGGTCATGAACAAATGATGAATGGGGTATGTACACATTGTGAAAGGGTTACATGCACATGAAAGGGATATACACACATGAAAGGTGTATGTGCACATAAAGGGCTATGTACACCTTATGAACGGGGTGAATGCATACAAAAGGGATATATGCACATGAAAGGGGTATGTGCACATGAAAGGGGTATGTGCACATGAAAGGGGTATGTGCACATGAAAGGGGTATGTGCACATGAAAGAGGTATGTGCACATGAAAGGGGTATGTGCACATGAAAGGGGAATTTGCACAGGTATCAACTGATGTACTTAGTTTTTTGTACCTTAGACTCACTCTTGCATAAATTAGACAATGTGCATGGAATCACCCAGTTCTTGATTCTTGCATGAGGCACAGCTTGCCTTGAGCTCTTGCATCTCAACTGCAAGCAGTTTCTAGAGTTTTTCTTGCAGTGTCTACTACCATTTTTCTAGGTTTCTTGCTGCTACAATTATGAAGATCAATCAAGGGTGGTGCATTTACAGATTGGATGGGGAACCCAGTCAAAGGTTGTTTGGAGGGAGAATTTTCCAGTTGGGTAAGTGGAGCAGCTTGCGAAATAAGGGGCCCTGCAGATACATTTTTTGATTTACAGGTAGCAGGTGCCTTAAGCTGACCGGACAATTGAGCAACTTGAGATATTGGTGCCAATGTTCAAGATGAGAGTTGAGGAAGGTACGGTAGGTCAACCACACTGGGTGAAAGAAATGGAGTACATCGGGGAGATGGATTTGTGCAAATTGAGGGAGTGTGGTGATTGGAGTTGTTGGCTTTGATATGGTTCTGGGGAGTGAAGCCATAATATGGGCTCTGTTGAGTTGGAGAAAAGCTTGTAAGGGGGATAGATTTATTGTCTGAGTGGTGGGTTGGGGTAGCAGATTGGTGAGAATGGCGAGTCACATTTAGAATGAGAGGCAAAGAAGTGGGATGAATATTTGGATGTCTGTGTTTAGAATTAAAAGGCAATCCTTGATGAGGTACAGAAATTAGATGATGATGCAAGTGATTTGGATGAGGCAAAGAAAAGTGGACGTTATAATGGTTGTAAAGATGGCTCAGGAGGATGGGGATGAGACAATGAAAAGTAGGTACTGCTTTGTGATGGGTGTAAAGATGACAGAGGAGGAGGATTGTTCGGACGATTGCATTCAGGATTTGGATCATTAAAGCCCTGTTGGGCAACAAAATCCAGATGAGGAGGTAAATATGAGCCATCCTGTTGAGTTGTCTGTTAGTCTGCTACCATGATGTATCACCACAGTATGGAGGGCTGTTGGATTGACCCATGAGCACTACCAACCAACCACCCAGCTGGCAGCCACAAGCGTCTGTAGCCTAGTTGGTAAAGGCAGCACTCTAGTATGTGTCTCAGCATAGCTGAGGTCGTGAGTTTGACTCTCACCAGACACATCTTTATTTTACAGTCTCTACACATCCATGATTGATGAGTGGATGGGTTCTGTGCCAATAAAGATGAAGTAACAAGTGGATGAAGGACAAAACCAATGGGTGCCCGTTGAACTTGGAGCCAGCTGACCATTGCGACCGCGCTGAGTCAAAAGCCTTTATATTTTATTGATGATGTAAGGCAAAGAGGAAGGCTGTGGGTTCTGCAAGCATGCACAGCAATAGTATGGATTTTACATATACAAAATGCTTGGTCTGGCTGTGGAAGGAATTTTCACATGTAAATGTTGGAGGGAGAGGGAAATTTAGGGAGGATTTGGGAGGCGCACCAAATGAATATCCAGAAGGCTTCCCATGGCTTGTACAGGGGCTACTGGATATTCAGTCGGGTATTGCATGGGGTGCTCTCCATCTTGCTTGATGGGGTAATCCATCAGACGCGGGAAAATAGAGGCATCACGCCAGAGAAAATTGCCAAAGTCGGTTCAGAGCCAATTTAGAACAGGCTGTCAAGTCCATCCCCCTCCCACACTCCTCTGACTCCGCCTTGGCCATAGATAATGCTGTTTCTTGTTTGACAACAAGTATCCAACAGTTCCATATGAAACAAGGAGTCACCCTATGGAAAGGAAAATCCCGGGCAAACTTGTGGTGTGTGCCCCACATATTGGGGCCTCTAGTTGCCAACCAAAACAAAGCTTGCAGATGGATGATATTATCCAACTCGGAGGAAGCATGGCACTGATACTATGCCTGGCAACACGTCTCCAAACAGAAGGTGGACAAGTTGAAGTTACTCCATTGGCAAAGTTTCTTAGCCAGAATAGGTGACGCCTTGGTGTTCCAAGTGTATAAATTTACTAAAGCTAGACAGTCCGCCACAGTCAAACCACTGTACAGACCCAATAAAACACTGAGCACCAATGTAGCCGAACAAGCTGAACTATTGTTCCGAGGCACCTCAGTCATCAACTCAGTCTGCAACCTAGCAGACATCCCTCCCATGGTATTGGATATCCCTACAAGACTGTTCCCACCCATCACACTGGCGGAGGTCCCTGCCCACAATAAAGGCCGTAGGCCCAGACATTATCCCCAATGAGCTGCTCCAGATGGGCAAAGCTCAACTTTCTCCTTTTCTCACTCCTCTATTCAATGCTTGCTTACGGCAAGGCCATTTCCCTAAGGGATGGAGATCCGCTGTGACAGCCATCATCCAAAAAACAGGAAAGCCGGACTACAGCAATCCAAATGCCTACAGGCCCATTGCGCTCCTGTGCACGCTAGGCAAGCTCTTTGAAAGGATACTCAATGAGCGTTTAATCCACTGGATTGAGACCAAAGAGGTACTCCCCCAAGGTCATATGGGTGGAAGAAGAGGCAGAAACCTTCTGGTGGTCTTTACCTCCTGGGTAAAGCACCAGTGGGGGAAAGGCAAAGTCGTTGCAAGTTTGTTTCTAGATCTAAAATCTGCCTACCCTTCAATATATGCATCCCGCCTCATAGACCGACTCCACCAACTTTCCTGCCCCAATTACCTGATACCAATTATCTCCTCTTTCCTGACCAACCGGTCTACTTCAATTAGGATGGGTGATTATGTGTCCTCTCCTTTCCCTGTGAAAGAGGGTCTTCCACAAGGCTCCCCCCTGTCTGTAACCCTTTACACACTGTACAATAGTGGGCTACTGCTCAACAGACGGTGCTCCCTAGAGGAATCCCAGATTTCCATTGGATATGTTGATGATATTGTTCACCTAGTTGCTGCTGACTCATCAGAGCAAGCGGTTCCAATGCTCCAGGAAGATGCCTCCTGCTCTCTGGAATGGGGTCAGAAGTTTGGGGCCATCTTTGACCCCAGAAAAGCTGTAGTGATGTTATTCTCCTCCAAGCCTTTGGCATCCACAACTTTTGATTTTGACGGGCACACTCACACGTTCCAAAAAATTGACCAGATGGTTGGGCATCATACTTGACCAACAACTCACCTTCTACAAACATCTAAAGAAGGTCAAGTCTACCGGTGACCTCACCATAATGCAGCTCAACAGGATCATCAAGTCAACATACAGATTGAACATGGAGCTAGCAAGACGATTGGTCATCTTGGTTTTGTACTCAAGAATCCTTTTTGGCAGCATTATATGGTACAATAAAAGAAACACCAAGTCGGTGGAGAAGATCCTAGAGGGTATCTACCACAGGGCCTGCCAGTTGATAACAGGTTTATTCAGACAAACACCTCTGGTTTTCATCAGGAAAAGCAGCAGCCTGGAAGCTCCTCTAGAGATCCATCTTTGCAACTTGCACTCCTACATCCTCCGCGCAGTGACATATAATCCTCCCCCCCACCCTGGGCTCCATATTCTAAAAAAACAACTGACAGAAAAACAGCCCCCTCTACCAAACCCAATCCATTTAATTTTAACCACAACCACTCCTTATACTTTTCCAGTCAACCAACCAGAGACCATTTATCCTGTGCCCGCCCCTCCCTGGATTGAACCTTTAGTGATTCAAAATTTGACAGAAAAGAGAACAGACGTGCTCCAGCGCATTCCACAACAGCTGCAACAGGACATACAGGATTGTACCTTAGTCATTTTTACAGATGGATCTTGGATACTGGAAAAGGGAGTGGGAGCGGCTGCAGTGGCCCACCCTTCAGAAAAAAGCAAAGTGGCTTCTATTTGCCCAGCGGAGTACATATCCAACTTTGAGGCTGAGTTAATAGGGATTAGACTCGCCATTAACTTAGCGCGAGTGTAGAGCGAGTAAAAAGAATAGTGCGGACAGGGGGAATCGAACCCACATCTCCCCAATGCATGCTGGGTTGCTCTACCGTTGAGCTATATCCACAGGTGTGAGGTGTACCAACATATACTACCTCTACACACCACCTGTACACCTACACCAGTGACAGAGCCCACTAATCCTCCCAGAGGCTCATCCCAGGTACGCAGCTGCCTATAGCGCTGGGCTCATAACCTGTAGAGCAAGTAAAAGGAATAGTGCAGACAGGGGGAATTGAACCCACATCTCCCCGATGCATGCTGGGTTGCTCTACCGTTGAGCTATATCCACAGGTGTGAGGTGTACCAACATATACTACCTCTACAGCGAGAAACCCTTGAAGCTGACCATTCACAGGATTTTACAGCAATAGCCATCTTCTGCAATAACCAAGGGGCCCTGATGCTCTCAGCTAACCCACTATCCTTATCCCCGGGGCAACACCTGTACACTGATAACTTCTTTAGTATGAAGCTCTTAGGTCGCTCGATCAGGCTGTACTGGTGCCCAGGCCACAAGGGTATCACGGCAAAGGAAAAGGCAGACTCCCTTGCCAAAATGGCAGCAATAAGGGAACCTCCTCTGCCAGAAATAGAAATCCTTCCAACAGAGGTGCCAATGAGCATGGCCAAAATAAAACAGAACAGCTGAATCCAATTGAAGGTTCCCAAAGTCTGGTCGGAGGACGACCAACAATGCTTTTTTTCCAAAGACTGCCAAAAACTGATACAAACTTTAGACAAACAAGAAAAGGGGCTGACAGCGACAATCTTACAGCTCAGGGTGGACCATGCCCCTCTAAATAATTTCCTGTTTAAAATCAAAAACATTTTGGATCCCAGATGTACTAATTGCTTTGTGCTAGAGAATGCAGCACACTTCCTCATGTTTTGCACCAGGTACAAGAAGGCTTGGGCGAATCTAAAGCAAAACTTGTGATGCCTCCATTGTGTAGTTAATCCGGACTCCTTCTGGTCAATCATGGATAATCCCAAGGCAATTGAAGAAGTCTCCAAATTCATCCTGGCTGTCGGCTGGCTACTATGGCAGAGCCACCGTGACATAAAAATATATGAATCAAATGTAAAAAGTAGTGTTACATATGAAAGAGACATTATTACTCTTACATATGTAAAACTATGCAAAAACATTAAATACATAGATAAAATAATTAATTACTGAGGCCCCGTTTAGCACTGATATGAATATAGGTGATATAATCACTGGTTAATTCAATAAGAAATACAAAATTCAACATAAAGCCTCCAAATTTTTTTTGTAGGCAACCTACAGTGCTTGTCTCTTCAACTGTGAACCCATAATCAACTTATCCAGCCATCTTCAGCACCATAATACCATTATATCACTTCATATTGGTCAAAAGTGATATAATGGTATTATGGTGCTGAAGATGGCTGAATCAGTTGAATCTGATTTCAAATTTGAAGAGACCAGCACTGTAGGTTGCCTACAAAAAAAATTGGAGGCTTTATGTTGAATTTTCTATTTTTTATTGAATTAATCAGCAATTATATCACCTAGAATTATATTGGTTCCAAATGGGGCCTTAGTTTTATGTAACTAATAAGTAGTATATTATACTAGATTCTGATTCTAAATGTAAAATAACCTAGGGTACCTCACTTACATGTACCCTTAATTATTATCCCTTCCTTGCGTAAACAAACTTCAAAGTTTAAAGCAAGTGCATCACGTCCCATGTGAAGGCACTTCTATGCTTATATATCTAAGTACATATGGATACACCCAGTTTCAGTGACGTAACTGAGGTGTTGTGTATAGTTTAGAAGATGGCTTAATTTGTTGCGTGGCGCACCCAAGCCCGCGTGCTCTGTTGCCTAGAGCTCAAGCCCGCACGCCTGGTGTACATATATACATAATGCATAAACTAGCCTGCAACCAAAGTGCTTGGGCTACTAGTAAGTGAGAATGGGCCAGAATACACCTCAATAGCAATATTACATGTGCTATATATCTTGTACACATGTAATTAATCACCAAGTAAGATGTAATTACCACATCATTCAATATAAAAACATTCTATACTGAAAAGGATACTTGCAGCGTGCGCAGGAGACACTAGAAAGCGCCCCAGCTTCTCCCAAGCCTCACTACACATAAATTACAACTGTAGTAAATATGTAGGAGGGTTAAATGAACTGGAGCATTCAATAAGCGCCCCCAGAACATGTATAAAGCACTGCTTACACGTGTACAAGTGCACAGAATCTGGTTCTAGTACCTTCTGTGGCACATTTCCACGGAAATAAGCGTCACAGAACCCCCAAACCAGTCCCTATGATGTGTTAAATCTTGTGTAAAATCACGCAGAACCTCTGTAAATGGTCCTTGGCAACCCTTGTATTCAAGCCCCAAGGTTCCACGACCAACAGCACATTCTAGCGCAACCAAATTGCCTCAGAATGCGCCCACAAGTGTCCCCCTGTCCCCTGGGCGCCCCTGGACGCCTGCCTAGGCTATAAAAAAGGGCCATTTCTCCGCCCAAAAGTAGATTTCCCAGCTTTACATTACCTATTAGAAATTTACCTGCCTTCAACAGCCTCAATAGCCTGTGATTTGCCAGGTAAAAACCTACTTTTGTGATCTTTAGCCCTTATTTCCGCCTTGAAGCTGCCCAGTAACCACCCTACCCTCAAAATTACCTCCCCTGAGCGCCTCCAACTGCCCAACTTCACGCCTGAAGAACCTCAAGTGACTCCAGGTTCTTATACTAGTAAGTTTAAGCCCCTTCTCTTGAGATTCTCCGCTATTTCTTGCTGGGATTTAAAACACCACTGTCTACAGGCCCCAGTGTTTACTTTTGAGGAATTAAACGCCCCCGATTTATCAGGCCCCTCTTAAGACTAATTATATCAATTTTATTACATCTAAGTGGCCTTAATTGCCCTATTTTTTACGCCATAATTCCCAACATTTATGTTGGAATTATCCCTTATACCTTTGTCTTAGAGTTTTAGAACTTTGATCTTTTGATTTGCACCACGTGTAGCTAGAAGGATAATATCCTTGGCATCACGTAGGCTGATACTGGCAACCAATTGCTTCCCAAACATTTGGAAATACATCTCAATGTTGACAAAAACCTAATTTCAGCCACTCTCCTTGGTTGCCTTTCAATAGATTTTCCGCTTCTTATTTTCTCTCATAGGTTTCCATAGCTTTATTCCTTTTTTTCCCTCAATTGGCCTCAGTATCTTGGAACTTTGTATGTACATGTAATGGATTAGGGAGCCTAACCCCAAGTCCCTGAAGACCAATGGGCCTTGGATTATTGGGGGATAATCTGGGGGACTCTCTCCTCTTCAGCAGCTTGCAACAGGTTTGGGGGCATCAATGCACTCTGAATAATCAATAAAATGGTGGAATGGTGTAAGGACTCCAATTAGGGGTCCTTCACTGTCTGGTACTCGTGGGAACAGGAGAGGAGCGAGACGGCCTTGTGGACAGAGTTCTAGTTCACGGGGCTGTATATTGCCATGAGGGGAACAAGCCAGCCAGGAGAGATGGGTAACAGTAGATCTCACAGTATCTATAAGGGTGAACATAACATAGGGGAAGAGAAAAGAAGGAAGATAAGAAGGGAAAGGGAGAGGCTTACCTAGCCGCAAGAGATGGGTAACAGTGGATCTCTACCGGCTGAGACAGGGAAGAGAGCTGAAACTATGTACAGGAATGTGACAGGCGGGTGTGACATATCTTTAGTGACAGGTTTTGTAAGGAACCTGAGAGGGAGCTTACAGATGGGACAAAGGGCTAGGTTTTCCAAACTCCAAAGCTACTAAAATCCCTCCCATTTTTTTTGCTTCTCTTACACTGCAAGAAAAACTCTAGAAACTGCTTGCAGTTGAGATGCCGCAAGCTTCAACCAAGCTTCAGCTCAAGCTGGAGTCAAGCACACAAATTCCGTGCTGGTGCACCTTGAGTGTGTACCTTGTTCAGCATCTCAATGTTGAAAATGCTGTAGTGCTCATGCAGTAGGCTGAGGCAAATGAGCACCCCTGAGCACCCTTTTATTTAATTTTATTAAACAATCCATGCACCATTGAATCCAGCCAGAATAACATAAACAGGGTATGTACACATGAAAGGGATATGTACAGATGAAAGAAATATGTACACATGAAAGGGGAATGTGAGGAGGTATATTGACACATAAAAGGGATATGTACACATGATGAAAGGGGTATGTATGCATGAAAGGGGTATTTATGCATGAAAGGGGTATGTGCAGTAAGGGGTTTTTGCACACATGAAAGGGGTATGTACAACTGAATGATAAAAGGGAATTGAAAGGGATCTAAAAAACTCAAAGGGGACATGTAAACATGAAAGGGTCATGAACACATGATGAAAGGGGTATGTACACATTTTGAAAGGGATACATGCACATCAAAGGGATATACACACATGAAAGGGGTATGGGTACATAAAGGGCTATGTACACATTATGAAAGGGGTGAATGCATACAAAAGGGATATATGCACATGAAAGGGGTATGTGCACATGAAAGGGGTATGTGCACATGAAAGGGGAATTTGAACTTGAAAGGGGGATTTGCACAGGTATCAACTCCTGTACTTAGTTTTTTGTACCTTAGACTCACTCTTGCATAAATTAGACAATGTGCATGGAATCAACCAGTGCTTGATTCTTGCATGAGGCACAGCTTGCCTTGAGATCTTGCATCTCAACTGCAAGCAGTTTCTAGAGTTTTTCTTGCAGTGTTATGTATTTCAATCTCTCAATTTCACTACTTGTCTCTGATCTATCAGAGCATCTGCATCCATGGCTAGATTAGCCTGGGCTAACTAGCTTGGATTACAATCAGAATAGGATAATCCGATCAGCCATCCACATGGGTGGGGATTAGCGGGTCCAAGGCTGTCAGAGGTTATGTGTTTAGGTGCCTATATGTTATGTGTTTGGCACCTAAACACATAAAGTTCATGCTAACAAGCATGATGCATATTCATTTTGGGATTAGTCCCAGGGTTAGTGGGGTCTACATTTAGACCCTACTAGCTCCAAACGGAGCTCCGGGCTAAGTTGATCCCCGGTTGATCCAACCCAATGCGGGTGCGGGGTTGAACAAGTGCCCTAATCCGGGCTAACTTAGCGCCTGGTGCGGATGGTCTCATCTCTTCCTCCTAAGTCTTCCTCTTATTCAAAAATCCTGAGCTCTTCTGTTTTTTCCTCCTGTCATGCTTTCCTTTTTCTTTTTCAATTTTTCTTGTCTTCATTTTATCTCTATACACAATAGTTTCACATGTTATAGGCTCTGTTAACATATGGTTTTTCCGACGTTTATGGTATTCAAAAAGATTTTTTTACATAAAATCATAAACTGCAATTTTGGCTGGGAGATGTCACTTTAAGTTTCATGCAAGCTGACATCTCCCAGCCAAAATTGGCTTTATGATTTTATGTAAACAGTGACATATGCAATTTTGAATACCATAGTTACTTTCCAATACTCTAGAAGATACTTGATGTATATACATAACCCATAGCAGATAAAGAGTGCGGTATGTGAAATCAATAGCACTTTAAAAAAAAAAAAACAAAAAAAAAAAGCCCACTGCAGGCAGCCACCCAAAAATTTCGACCCGTGGTGTGCGGCTAGCCTAACACAATCCCCTCGTTCCAGGGGCCGGGGGACCGGCGCGCCGGGGGCGCCTCGCGGAGCGAGCCTCTGGAAGAGGCTCGCTCACCGAGAGGCGTCCGGCGGTGTTTCACCCGCCTCCCTCTGAAACGAGGGGCTTGTGTTAAGCTACAAATTTGGAACCCCCCTGTAGGGGTAGTTGAGAAGTCGTGGGGGGCATGGTAGGGTGTACGGGGAATCCACGAGGATTCCTCGGGATATCCTCGTCGAAGGACTCCACCGAGTGCAAATTCTAAAATTTACATACACCGATGCAAGACCCTCCTCGAGTCCTCGACTGTAGCACCCACTTGGCCCTCGAACGCCATCGCCGGGACCCTTCCACGCCACCTTCTGGACCCTGAAACACGCCCAGGCAGGCCCAGGCTCTCCCCCATTCCTCTCAGTGTTTCATCCCTGCTCTCGGGCATATAAACCTTTGACCTTTCCGTCCCCATCTTGCTCCCCAGGCATCCGCATATTTCACAATATTCTTCCCGTTCCAACTGGAGTCTATGTACTTTTCAGCCGATCCTTCAAACAACCCCACCAAAGCTTCAATGGATATCACCCAGCTAAGGGCCTTCACCGCCAACGGCGATCTCGCGCTCAATCCGAGCCCAATGGAACGCCAGTTGCTCCGAGGATTCGAGCCATCCGAGCTGCGGAGCTACAACGCCGCAGTTGAGAAGTTCATGGAGTACCAACGCGCCACCTCGTCGGTCCCTTTCCGGCTTCCGGCGTCGGTCGATGACATCGAGGGGTTCGTCTTCTGGGCCGGTCGGGTTTACGGCGTCCGGAAGCCCCAGGAAGTGTCCTCGAAGACTTTGGCAGAGTTCCTCTCTGGAATCCAGGCATGGCACCAATATCACAACGTGGTATACCCGCGCATGCTACGGGTTGAAGTCATGCTACGAGCGTCCAAGAAGATGGACAAAGAGATCGAAGTGAAGCCCCAAAAGACTCCAATCACTCTGTCCCACCTGATCTCCCTAGCTTCCACTCTTTCTGGACAAGGCCCCAAGGACGCCGCGATTTTTGATCTAGCCCTCGTCGCTTTCTGGGGTATAATGCGACTGTCGGAAGTGACCTATGAACGCTCACAGGGACGAATCAATCGGCACTCCTCCTTGCTGACCACCGACGTCGCCTTCTCCGAAGACCAAGCTGAGGTGCGGGCCATTCTCAGCTTACGTGGCCCCAAGACCTGCGATCCCGGGATGGACGAAGAGCTCGAACTGCGTGCGATAAACAACATGTTGTGTCCGGTTGCCGCGCTCAGACGCCGGCTAAACGAGGCCAGGATGGCCGGGCGGAGAGCCACTTCTCTGTTTGGCTACTTTATCGACGGCACACGACACCACCTCACCAAGGACGAGGTGAGAGAACGGCTCGAGGAAGTCTGGTCGCCCGGCGGCTTCACCGCCCCCGTCGGACACTCCTTGCGGGTCGGCGGCGCCTCGTTGCGCGTCGCGCTTGGCGCTCCCCTCGAGGAGATCTGCGACCTCGGCCGATGGATTGCCCGATCCCACGAGCGCTACATCCAGCCATACTCGCCGGCCGAGACAGCCGAAGCCAAAGAACTCCTCCGCCAGATGTGTGTGGCGTGGAACCGCTAGGGATGAAAATCAGGTTCTTACATAGTAATGCAAACTGGACTGTCTGTCCCTCCAGAAATCTGGTGATCCCGCCATGTTGAGCCGGAGAGAGTGGGCTGGGTCCCCACCCCTTGAGCATTCATTTCTACTTGGGCAAGGGCCCCTTTTGGTGAGGATGAACCTCATGTGAGACAAGGGCTCCCCTCCGCAGAGAGGGTGGAGCCCATAAGGCATATCGAGCATAAGCCCCTCCTCCCATCCCGTTGAGGGAGCTCATGCGTCCCAGCGGTCCGCTGGGACACCTTATGCATGCATACACAAATGTACAGCAGTCTCAAAGAAGGATGGTAGAGGGTTCACAGATTTTCTCCACCCAGCCAAACCTTGCTCTTAAAGCGGATACATTATGACATCCTAATGCTGAAACTCCCAGTAGTCTGATATCCAAAATGCAAACCCATAACCAAATAACTAGTGCTAGTAGCCTAGCTCCTAGGGATCCAGTTTTGGTGAAGAAAGGGATCCCAGAAATCATATCAAACCAGTGATTTGAGGGTGGAGTTTCCTCGTCACATGTGCCGGACGCCGTCAAGGGGAGCACCAAAGAGGAAATGGAGGGGATTTGCCAGTATGGTTATCGGCGCCACCCCCCATGGCGCGCCTCGGTGCGCCCGCCCCGCACACACGCCCTTTTTCCTGCAAATGGGGGTTGGTGTGCACCCAGGAAGACTAATTTTACAAGAAAGAGTGTCACATAGTTCAAAAATGCATTGAAACCAGTCCCAGGGCCATCAATGATGGGATCTGAATCACTGATGGCCCTTCACAGTATTGAACTCGTGTGGAAAAGGCAAAGGGTGACTCCAAGGCTTGTTGAAGAGTCCCCAGTCAATGACTCTTGCTTGTTATGTACTTGACTGGTGGCCTTCAAGAGTCTTGACAGTTGACTCACGAGCTCATTCGTCTATTCAAAAAGCGGAATCTGCTTTACTTTTCTGCCAACTAGAAACTTACCTGCTGCACCTGATTGTTCAAAGCCATCAGCCTCCCTTAGGTCAAAATGGGCTGGCTTCCTGATGCGCAATCTCCAAAAAGAGCAGTCAAGAAGACAACAAGCTAAGGGTACATATTGCAACAAAGTTGAACTGATCTGCTTAATGTTTTGTCTTTTCTTTATGAAAATACTTGAAAAGTTCTGTTTATAAGCTTAAACTATTATTTATGCCTGCTTACCGGGAGCACAGCGGGAGGTGGGCCTAGTCCAGGGCGTGCCAATGATGGAGACGACTCACCGCGCCAGAGCGGCGAGTGGCACAGGCGGCTAGGCGCGGAGACCCGCAAGGCGACTCGTGGACTGCACAGCAGCAGCAGCCGCAGGCTGGTCCTAGCCTGGTTGGTCAAGGACCAACCGGCTTAGAGCACCCGCAAACCCACCCGTATCACTTGGTGATCCGAGTCAGCATCCGGCACATACATTCTGGGGAAACTTCTAGAATCACACATCCAAAGTGCCATCCAGTGGATGCTTGCTGCAGCACAAGAGCTGGACATCCGCAGAATGTCTGAAAGTACAGCCATTTTAGAAAAGCTTGTGGGCTTGTGTGGCTGAAAATGATTTCTGCATTTCAGCCACAGGCCTGTGCAAATTCACTGTACAGGCAGTTGAAACCCCTTCAGGCGGCTGGGTCAGATCGAGGAGGGTGCCGGGCCGGCCACAGGGGCAGGGGGGATGTGCGGCAAAGGGTTGGCTTGACATAAAATCACTCCAGGATTCCAATGGTGCAACCCGCAAGGCCCCAAAGTTAAAAATGGGATGGGTTGATTTTACAAGGTAAAAGGCCTTGTAAAATTACACATTGAGGGGGTGATGTGTAATTTTACAAGGAGTTTTCCAAATTTTGACCTTGTAATAGGAGGGTTCACAATTGGATTTCACCAGAAATTTTTAATTGTCCCACCAGATATGCTGCGCACACAAGATTGAAATTAAGATAAATATAGGCCACCATAAAAATTTACAGTTGGCTCACCTATGGAAACACACTGATACCCAGGTCTCATGACCTGATGGCCGGGCTTGACCGGTGTGGTGAGATCAATCAACCATCAACAACATCAAGATAGTATAGTTTTAAATTATAAAGTACATCATAAACTACATATTAAATACATCAAGTACAAATACTTTACATTAAATCTTTTCTCTCAGATTTCACGTCTTTTTATCACCCAGAAAACCTGTAATAGTCCACTCAGCAGGAATCAATGACGCCACAAATTAGCACAGTAAAACATCAGTTTCACACAAAGATTCATACTCATACTAGGCGCACAGCCACTTCTGCTTTTTTTGTTTTCACACAGATTTCCCCTCAAAGATTTACATTTCACATGTTGTTAAATCTCATCTTAGACGTGATTATGTTTCCCAAAGTAGTCATTTTATTTCAAATTACATTAATTTCTTTTCACACTACATTAATTTCTTTTTCACACCATGTTATCATATTTCACACTACATACATTATTGCACATCACCAAAACCACTCTCAGACAAGTTTTCATCTATAAAAGGAGGCCTTCCTTGCCCCTTCCTGTTTCCTTTTTCCCCATGCTTGCACTAAATAGTAATATTAAGAAATTACTTACGCATTCATCACTTTATTATAGTTAGATCATCATAGTTAAGAATTAGATCATAAATTTAGAAATTGATAAATATAACTTGTCCTTGATAACAAACTCAATCACGTCAAATTATAAAATCTCTCTTTATGCGCACAAAACCTGGTTCCTAGGTTCTGAAATAGCTAGATAATAGAATAATTCAGTAGATTGCGCCACACTAAATTCTTAGTGTAAAATTCTTCCAGAGTTTACTTAAGGAAGGCAACCCTTCAAGAACCTTATAGCTCAAACTTACCTAGTTTTGCTATCTTCCCTTCCAAGCTCAGATCACGCCTTGAGTAGAAGTTCCACACCGGCCATCACTGGCCATCAATATATACAGTCACTGGACAGATACATTGGTACCCCCCAAAAGCTCATTCTAGAAGGCCAACCCACAAACTTGAAGTCATGATGATTCAAGAATGAGTGTGTAAAATGACTTCAGAAGAATGAATATAACAAAATAAAAAGTATTTGGAACATCACAAAATCTACAAAATTGCTTGCATTAAATGACAATTTTGGAAAATCTTCAATACCATTCCAAAAAAATAATGGATAATCAGAATCAATAGATTGAAATGTGAAATGAATGATAATAAATGAAAAAATGAAGTCCAACATCCATTCTGAAATTTTGTGGGCAGTGAAAACACATCAACCACTGGATTATGTTGGCTGTAGAGCAGTTTTGTACTTTTTGATGAGTTTTCACTGCCCACAAAATATCATAATGGATTTTGGACTTCATTTTTCATTTATTATCATTCATTTCACATGTCAATCTATTGATTCTGATTATCCATTATTTTTTTGGAATGGTATTGAAGATTTTCCAAAATTGTCATTTAATGCAAGCAATTTTGTAGATTTTGTGATGTTCCAAATACTTTTTATTTTGTTATATTCATTCTTCTGAAGTCATTTTACACACTCATTCTTGAATCATCATGACTTCAAGTTTGTGGGTTGGCCTTCTAGAATGAGCTTTTGGGGCACCAGGGGAGATATGTTCCCACTCCCCAGGGAGTGCCTCACCGTAACTTTTTTCCATAACTGTGCTGGAGGCCTTTGGTAAAGCAATATTGAATAGGTATGAACAAGACTGGAAGTCAGCGTGGAAATCAGTTGGAAATCATCCTGAAATAAACCATAAATTGCCAAAAAATCATCCAGAACTCATCTATAATTCATCCAGAACTCATCCAGAATATAGTCCTTTCTTGGCTCCATGACCAGTGTGTCCTTTCCATGGAGATGTGAAAGACCCAGCCTGTGATTTTTTCCCCCTCATGTACTCGCGTACATCAGGGGGACAATTGGTGTCTCAAAACAAATTTTTTACTTTTCATGTGGTTGTGAAAAGCCCATCCTGTGATATTTCCACCTCAATGTACGCGCGTACATCAGGGTGACTATTAGCAAAGTGCAAAAAGGTTAACTTGCATGTGCACATGTGAATTTTGAAAAGCAAAAAAATACAAAATTCACTAGATCATTTTTGTAAGGAGGACAGGATATATGGCCAAAGTGAATTGGCACCACAATCCAACCTTGACTTAACTCAGACTTTCACCCTATTAAAACAGTTTTTTGTCATTTTTATCAGCCAAATTCAAATTAATTCCCACATTTCCAAGAAAATGGGTTTCAATTTCAATGACTGCAACATTACCACATTCCAAAAATCTAAACCCAATAATACCAAGTCAACTTTTTGTTTAATTTTGTAAATCAGGGCATATAATGTGAATTACAAGAAACCCATTTTTTTGGAGGAATTACTTTTGAGAATGGGAATTTTGCTTTGCTATCCTTAAAAATCAGTAGACAGGAGCAATTGATGAGTTGGAATTTGGTGAAATATCATTTCATCATATTTCTTCCTACAGTTGTACATAGAAAACAAAAGAATTCTACACAAAATTGTGTTGACTTCCAAATCAATTGTGACTGAATTTTCACTAACTTCTCCATCCAATTTACTATTTTGGGGATGAGTTAATAATCCACATCAGGCTCACATCCAACCAAAACTCACATAAAATTCAGCTCTGGCACTCCCTGGGGAGTGGGAACATATCTCCCCTGGTGGGGATACCAATGTTTCTGTCCAGTGACTGTACATACACCTCACCACCATGGTCATCCAGTTGATACACTCCATTCCATGGCTGGTCACCACCGGCCATTGATTGGAGTACACACCAGAGATACACACTGCATGACTAACCCAGTCATTGAGTAGATACATCACTCCATAACCAACCCAGTCATCAAGTAGATACATACACACATCACTCAATGACCAGGACCGGGCCATCAAGTGGATAAACATCACTCAATTACCAGATAGTTCATTGAGTGGATACACATCACTCAATGACCTGGTCCGGTCATTGAGTGATGCGTATCCACTTGATGACCCGGTCCCGACCATTTAGAGACGGCAAACAGGTACTTGTTGCCAGGTACCCAGTACCCGTTTGGTCCTACAGGCACCCGCCGGTGGGTGACGGGTGCGGGTGCGGGTGTACAGAATTCTGGTGGGGAGGACGGCGGGTACCCGCCAGTCAGCCAGTCATTGAAGAGGATACCTCTTGATGACCAACTGACTGGTCATCAAAGAGGATACAACCTCTTGGTGATGGACTGACCGGTCATCAAAGAGGATTAAACCTCTCAATGACCGGCTGTCTGTTCATTGAAGAGGCTGCACTCTTGATGATTGACTGACTGGTCATCAAAGAGGATAAACTCTTGATGACCGGTCAGCCGGCCATCAAAGAGGATAAAACCTCTTGATGACCGGTCAGCCGGCCATCAAAGAGGATAAAACCTCTTGATGACCGGTCAGCCAGCCATCAAAGAGGATAAAATCTCTTGATGACCAGTCAGCCGGCCATCAAAGAGGATAAAACCTCTTGATGACCGGTCAGCCGGCCATCAAAGAGGATAAAATCTCTTGATGACCGGTCAGCCGGCCATCAAAGAGGATAAAACCTCTTGATGACCGGCTGACCAATCATCAAAGAGGATAAAACCTCTTGATGACCGGCTGACTAATCATCAAAGAGGATAGAACCACTCAATGACCGGCTGACCGGTCATTGAAGAGGACAGCCGGCAATCGAAGAGGATAAAATCTCTTGATGACCGGTCAGCCGTTCATTGGAGGTGCTACAACCTCTCAATGACCGGTCAGCCGGCTGTCAAAGGTGATACCCGGGTACCCGGGTAACTCCCCCTCTGCACCGGGTACCTCCCATGGAGGGTGCCGGGTGAGGGTGCGGGTGCGGGTGTGAGGAATTTGTGAAAAAATAGGGGGTTACCCGCACCCACCACAGGTACCCAGGTGCCATATTCCATCTCTACTACCATTGAGTGATGTATATCAACTCAATTACCGGACTGGTTCATTGAGTGATGTGTACCCACTCAATGATCCGGTCTGGTCATTGAGTGATGTGTATCCACTCAATGACCTGGTCAAGTCATTGAGTGATGTGTATGTATCAACTCAATGACTGGACCCAGTTCTAAGTCACCAAGTGTAGTGAGCTGGGTTTTCAATCATGTGTATCCACTTGATGATGGTTGGTCATCAAGTGGAGTGGGAGTGGAGTTGTATCCACTTGATAGCCAGGTCAGTCATTGAGTGGTTTGTGTCAACGGTGCAACAAATCCAATACATGTATTGTATATGCATATATGTTGTATTGGATTTCTTGGCAAATACAAAATGACTTAGTGTATTTGTATTGTATTTCCCCCCCCCCCCCCCCCCCCAATACAATACAATACAATACAGTCCAAATAAAATGTATTGACCAAGCCAATCCAAAAGACATTACATATGAGGGGGGCAATACAAAATGCAAAAATACAGCCTATTGTATTGGATGAGCAATACAATACAAATACAATGTATATGCAATACAATATGATGCAATACAGGGGAATACAAATACATGTATTGGATTTGTTGCAGTGTTGTTTGTGTATCCCCTTGTATTCCAATTGATGATTGACCATTCATCAGAAGGGGTGCACCACCAGCAGCGGTGGGCAGATAGGTTATCCATTTGGATAACTCTGCCTGTAACATAACTTTTTCAGTTACGTTACCCCCCAGTTATCAATAACTGGTGACGGGGTTACGGTATCCAATTTTTAAAATTGGATAAAGAGGTTTAAGTTACAATACCTGTTAAGGCAATTGATATTATGTTACATTATTGTGGTGTTCAAGAAAGTGTACATAGCCTTATAGCTGGCAATGGCAGGCTTGATGTTTTTGCTAAGAGGTTAAGAGGCGAAACTAAAGGATTTATTTCAGTGAGATGACAAAGAGAGAAAACAGAAGAAAACTGAAATAGAAACTACCTAAAGGACCGCGAGGTTGAGCACAAGACAACACAGGAGAAAAACAATAAAACAAAACAAACAAACAAACAAGGCCAAGAGACTAAGGAAAAGTGAGTCAGTAAAGATGAAACAAACACAAAGAGAAACAAGAAAGATAAGAGAGAGAACCAGTTACCACCACTCTTGGTCCAAGATGCAGGTGACCTTGTGTCAACGGACACTTGAGACTGATGATTATAGTCGCTGTCGTTCGCTGGTGTGTATTGGACGCTGGTGGTTCCGCACGAGATGAGGAAGGTTCAGGGATGGCTGAGTTCTTCCAAGATAACGATACTCCGCAGCTAGCTTTGAGCTGCGGTGGCGTTGGCCACAGTTGAGATTGAGATTCTGACACACCCACTTGCTCATTGCCGAACAGGCAATGAGCACAGAAGCTGAAGGCCCTGTAGGGCTCTTTTAATTGAGACCTTACCGACGGCTTTGGTGAGAAAGTCGGCCAACATCATGTGTGAAGGCACATATTTGATTGTAATTGCCTTGATCTTGATCTCCCGAAGAATGAAATGATGCCGCAGATGCATATTTTTGGTCTTGTAGTTGGAGTGATTGCTGAGATCTTTTGCCAGTGCGATAGCGCCTTGGTTGTCATCAAAGATCTTCGTTGGCCCCGGAATTTTGATGATGAAGATTTTCTTCAGAAGCCTTTTAATCCAAATAATCTCCTTGGTGATGTCGCCAAGAGACTTTTACTCTGCTTCTGTGGAGGACAAGGATAGAGTTGGCTGTTTTTTAGATTTCCAAGAAATTATGTTGCCATTCAGCAACACAAGATTGCCAGACACAGATCGACAAGATTCCGGACACGGCGCCCAGTCGGCGTCCGCATAGCCTACTAATTCATTCTGATTGGTAGTTGGTTTGATCAACTTGAGGCCGATATCCCTGGTCCCCTTCAAATAGCGAAAAACTTGAACGTCGGCTTCCCAATGAAGCGTCCCTGGATTATTGAGGTACTGCAATAGTGAACTGACGGCAAACGTAATATCAGGCCGCGTTGTTACACTTGTTGTGACACTGTCTTAGAGCTCGACTGCGACACCTGTCACAGCTATTGTACATAGCCTATATATGTCTTTCCGCTCACATTCTGATGAAAAGTATTGGTTCCTCGAGCTCACTCTCCAACAGGTTATGAGCCTCTCGCTGGAGTAGCTCAAAAAATCTCTTTCAAAAACAAAACCACCCGCAGCCGGCCTGAGGACAAGATATCATCAATCAGTAGTTTCCTTTTAGAAACAAGCATCATCAATCACCCCTCATTGTAGTCATCCCTGACGAGTCACCGTAGTCCGCCGGTGAGCCCATCTCTCCTACACACCCTTGAACTGTTTTTTTTCCTTTTTTCTTTCAACTCTTCATCAACAATCTCAACATAAAAATAACTAAACAAAATATAAAACCAAAATAAATCAAACGAACAAAACAAAACAAAAAAATCTTCTTTTTTCTCTTCCGATTATCCGACCAAACTTGACCTTGGAAGAGTTGGTTCACAGTAAATCCTACTCTTGTCCGGTTACACTCACAGGTAGATTCTTAGTTTACCAATCTTCAAGCGAGCTTGTGGTGAATATCCTGCAGATATTTGCGTTGGGCTGATCACCCATAGCTATGACGCCGCTGCGAGAAAAGTAAACTAAGATTAAACCTAGTGAGAAGACCCAGCAAGAGCGGTTTGGCTCCACTCAACCTTGGAACGCCTACGCCGACCGTGGACAACTTTCCCCTTTTTTTTTTTTTTCTCTCTCTACCTCAACCCAACCTGCTATTTTTTATTTTCCCCGATTGGTCGAACCCTTGACAAGCAAACTCAAGATGTCAGACAACAAACCACCCTCCGGACGCCTGTACCCAAAACCTCGCCTTGGCGCGATACCTGGCCTACGGACTGTTGACCGCACGACACCCAAAAACCCAACAATGCGAAGCGTTCTAGGTCCCCAACTCACGTCGAACGATTTCTTCACCAAGAGACTTGGTCGCATTCCCTCGAACACCTCACGCGACGAAGGACCACTGTCGCCGGCCGCGGACAAAGGCAAAGGTCGAGACATCTCAGACAACATGCCCGAGGAGACAACCTTCAGACCCAGGTTGACCGGCCGAGTTCTTGGATCATCCTTGACCAACTGGCGCCGAACCAAACCACCTCCACACCTGGAAGAAGCCACAACAACAGCGCCGGCTCCCCATCCACAACAGCCAGAATCAGCAGACTTCGCCAGCCTTGTGGCGGAAATGCGATTTCAGCGTGAGCTTGATTTAGCTCGTCTGCAAGAGGACCGGGCCCGGCGCGAGGAGGATTGTGCTTGTCGTTTGGCCGATGAAGAAAACTCACAAAAACGAAGAGGACTCAACGAGGACAACAAGATCTCAGCTATTATCAATGCGGCAATCAACAAACTTGACTCCGAAGATCTTCTCAAACCGGACGGGTCTAATGTACGCCGTTGGGAAGACGCCCTTCGTTTGACAGCTTTCGAACGGTTCCATAATCAGCATTTCTTCACCCCTACCGAAGACACAATTCCGGATCCATACCATGAGAAGATAGCTCGCGGTTTCATACATTCATCTGTGCACGCTGATCTCTCCTACAATCTTGTGGATTTCAACAGTTCAGCGGAGGTGTACAAACACCTCGTATCAAAATTCAGGATTGTGAACCGGGCAAAACAGATTCACACGTGGGAACTACTGAAGAAAATCTCTCTGACCGACTACACTAGCTCCGCAGAGGCAATCTCGGCAGTTGATCGATGTGTGAGAACCTTTTGCAAACAAGGCGTGGAACTGACCTGGGACACTATCATCAGCTTCATCTTCCAAGGCAATCTCAGAGATCACCTCGGCCCCACTGTTGACCAAAAGGTTGACCTATTCATGGAAACTCACGATTTCGAGTTACCAACCTCTGGGGACATACTCAGATTCTGGTAGGCTGCGCGCGCGGAGCATCAACTTTCATCCAAGACGAGCCGATTGGACTCAAGCGCTTTGAAAATCTCTCTAGCTAGCGGAATTGAATCTAGCGCCTCAAAAATTGTTTCAGGTATCGATTCAGGACCCGTTTCAGGATCTCAAGACGAAGTTGATGTGTCGGCAATGGCGCTGAGCAAACCGCCGAGCTGTTACATCTGTAAGAAAATCGGTCACATCTCCCCAAACTGCCCCTCCAGTTGAAAGAACAACACAAACCCCAGACCAATTCCCCAACGCCCTGGAAGTCAGATTACGTTCCCTCCCTGCTCAATCACTTACAATTTCAACAAAATACCCTACATCAAGCCAATCCAACCTGAATCTAGAGCTGCTACAACGTTGCGAGCCCCTGGCCCACCTCAACCCAGAGCCAACACCCAGAAACAACCTCAGAAGCCCGTTGAAGCAAGACAGATGAACCCGGACCTTTTTGCCGAAGAAATCGCGGACGCAGAATACGTTTTTGAGGGCAAGGAGCTTTTGGCAGAACCATCCGGCCAACGGTTCAACTTGAGGGAAATGATTCTTCAACGCGACGGCCAAGAGGCAATCTGGGACTCAGGGGCATCTGACAATGTAACAGGTGACAGGTACGCCTTACACGACTTCACCACGCTCAGTCAGCCCATTGCTGTCAAAGTGGCGACTGACTCTGCATGTGACTACATTACAGGCATGGGTACCTTGAAATTTGTTGGGACGAGCGGGGCGACCATCGTAGTTAAGCGGGTCTACTACTGTGAGCGTGCTCGCTTGACTCTGTTGTCCTTAGCCGCATTCAAGAAATCTAATGCTCTCTTTGCGGTAAACGGGAACTTTGACTCAATCGATCTGATTACAAAGACTGGATGTGTTCTCTTACGCAGCACATTCAATCCGTGCAACAACACCTGGCCCCTCCCTATTCCTATCAGAGCTGCCATTCCACCCACCTCAACCTGTCTTTCCTCTTCTGCGTGTAATGAATTTTCACACTCAATTGATGCCAATACAATCTTCAAGTCACCAAACCTAGTAGAGCACAGTCAGTTTACTTGGAACCCTGAAGAACTGACCAGTGATGAGAAAACACTGCTTTTCTGGCACAGGTTGTTTGGACACGCAAGCTTAAGGAAAATCAGAAGGTTAGTTAAGCTACAATTAGGATACGGGCTACCAAAGAAGATGCCGGCGGGATCCATCAAGTGCCCCGTTTGTTCTATTTGCAAGGCTACTAGGACATCCGCGCTGGGACCAACAAAGCGGTGTATTGCGCGACTCTCTGTTGTATGTGTAGACCTAATGGGTCCCTTTGACACACCAACTGTGACAGGAGGAAAGTATGCGCTCACTGTCCGTGATGTTTTCACTTCTTACAGTGAAGTACGCATACTCAAGAACAAGAGTGAAGCCGCAGAAATGCTTATGCAGATCATAACTCAATGGGAGACGCAGGTGGGAACAAAAGTCAAGATTCTACGCTCAGATAATGGTGGTGAATTTGATTCGAAGGCTTTCGGCAAATACCTCACCAAAAAAGGCATTGTGGCGGAGCGCTCTTTGCCTTACCATCACTTCCAGAACGGCGCTGCCAAACGTTACAACAGAACAGTATCAGACATGGGCAGAAGTATCTTGTACAACAGCGAACTGGGCAGGGAATTCTGGGGGTACGCCTTTCAGTGGGCAGCGTGGACTCTGAACAGGATACCCAACCGCGTCACTGGAGACAAGACACCGTATGAATTCTTTTTTGGCGATAAACCTCAGCTGGACCGCACACGTGTCTTTGGGTCCCGCGCATACATTTTGGTTGCTCCTGAGAAAAGGAAGAAGTTAGACGACAGGGCCATTGAGGGTTTAGTCGTCGGTCATCTCCCGGAATCAAAGGGATGGACTTTCTGGTTGCCAATGTCTAAGAAACTTATATCGTCTACCTGGGCTGATTTTGGGAGAAACGCACTACCATCTGAGAAGTCATCTGAACCTCTAGACGACAAACTACGCAACCCAATTACGAAGGCAATATCTAACGATCACATCCCAGAGGCTAACAAACTGGTCCTTAATGATTTCAGTCAAGAGAAGCTGGTTGAGTTACAAGAAAATATGGTTGACAAATGCCAGGAGAATTGTGTTGACGAATCTGAGACTACACCTTCCACTTTCAAAGCAGCAATGCGATCCCCGGAAGCGGAACATTGGAAGAAAGCTATTAACACAGAACTGGACAATCTAAAGCGCAAGAACGTCTGGAGTGTGCGAAAAATCCCGAAGAACCGGCGGAGGTTAGGAGCACAATGGGTCTTTGCCAGAAAGAAAAACCCTGATGGTTCCATCAAATACAAAGCTCGATATGTTGCAAAAGGATTCAGTCAGAAAGAAGGTACGGATTTTGCACATACCTTCTCCCCGACTGCTACATTCACATCGATGAGGATTCTACTAGCTATAGCAGCCAAAAACAACTGGCCGATATACAACTTTGACTTCGTTGCTGCCTACCTGAATGCCCCAATTGATGAGGAAGTGTGGGTCCAAGCCCCAGAAGGTCTAGATGTCGAAATCAATGAGGCATGCCTCCTACGCCGCGCGCTGTACGGGACAAAACAGGCGGCTCGATGTTGGTGGAAACACCTGAGCAGCACACTGGCTAACCTTGGCTACGTCTTGAGCTATTACGACTCCAGCGTCTACACACTCAGTCACAAGGAGGACCGCTCCATCATCTGGGTGCACGTAGACGACGGAATCGTCACCGGATCATTGGATGCCGCTCTGAAACTACTTGAAAGTCAACTAAAAGGGAGTCTAGAAATCAAGTGGAACAAAGGCCTAACTAGTATGGTGGGCGTGAAGATCACTAGAAGCGCCGCTGGTTTTGAACTGACCCAACCACACCTCATCAAGAAAATCCTCAAAGAACACTGGGACGGCGTAACAGTAAATCAATCCCTGTTACCTGAGGGTTTCACGGCAAACACAGACACAACAGTCGCGGGTATCAACAGCTCACTCTTCCTGTCAACAATAGGAAGCCTCAGTTATGTGGCGGTGGGCTCGCGGCCAGACATTGCATACAGTGTAAACTACCTTGCACGTTTCTCCAGCCACCCATCCCAAATACACTGGAGGGGATTGCGGCATTTGCTTGGATATCTTGCGGAGACAAAGACCACTCCTCTCAGGATCCATCCTAACAATTCTGATGATAGCCTGGTCGAATGTTTTGTGGACGCGAATTGGGGAGGGGCAAACTCTAGGTCAACTTACGGAGTCATGATGCACCTCTACGGTGCGCCGGTGATGTGGGTATCACGCAGGTTGGTCACGGTAGCCAGCTCAACCTGCCAAGCTGAATACATGGCGCTTGGACATGCTACAAGGCATGCGCTATGGATACGGAATCTTCTGAGCAACATAATAGGTGTTAATTTCCCAGTAACAATCTTTTGTGACAATCAGTCAGCGGTAAAGATTGGGTGCGAGGACGCGTCCAATAAGCGAACCCATCACATAGAGCGCGAATTTTACATCACCAATCAGGCGATGTACGAGAAGAAGACAAACATCAAATGGATCCCGGGTTGTGAGCAGATTGCAGACATTCTCACAAAAGCTCTAGGAAAATCGGCACATTTTAAATGCGGCGCAATAATCCAAGGTTTTAACAATTAACTGTCTCACATATCTAAAAAAAAAAATTCTGTTCCTTCCTTTTCTTTCTTCTTACTTCAGTACTGGTTTCTTGTCGAGGGGGGGGGATGTTGTGACACTGTCTTAGAGCTCAACTGCGACGCCTGTCACAGCTATTGTACATAGCCTATATATGTCTTTCTGCTCACATTCTGATGAAAAGTATTGGTTCCTCGAGCTCACTCTCCAACAACACTTAGATAATTGAGAGCCCCCATAAGAGATCAATAGTTGTTCCCAGACTCAAGGTGAGCAATCCTTTCCGCATTAGAAGCCTGAACGAGATGACCACCAGGTTTCATTGGAGTGGACGCCGGAAACAGGTGTGAGAGTACAAACCGTTCCAGCTGCGAATTGATGTAGTGCCTTTGCAACAGTGTTACCGCGCCTGGCTCCTGAGCAACGTTCATTCCTAGAAGGAGGCTGGATTCTCCCAAATCCTTGATTTGAAATTTTGATTTTACCTCTCTCTTGAATACTTCCGGATCCTTGCTAAAGATAGCAAGATCATCCACATGCAGGTACAAGAATTTGCCTTTCCGCCAAAAAACACAAGGTTCCGCATCACATCGCCGAAACCCAATCTGGAACAGCCACGTAGTTAATGTATGATGCCACGCGTTTGGAGCTTGCTTCAGACCGTACATTGCCTCTTCAGCTTTAAAACATGATTCGGAGGAACAGCAACGCCGGAGGGGGGATTAAGGTACAAGTCTTCCTTGAGCGGCGCATTGAGAAACGCACTCTTGATGTCTATTTGATGGAACAAGAGATTGTGCTTTAGTGCAAAGATGATAAGCATTCTGAGCGAGACCATCTTCCCCGTTGGCGCGTAGGTATCAAAATAATCCAGTCCTTTGACCTGTTGAAAGCCTTGTGCGCAGAGGCGCGCTTTGAACTCCACAGGAATATTGAGATGGTCCTTCTTAACCTTGAAGACCCAGGTGCAATTGATTTGTTTTTGGTCATCGTCCTTCTTCACGACAATCCACACTTCATGGTCATTCATGTTAGTGATTTCTTTCTCAATAGCCCGCTTCCACAGAGTTGAATTTGGAGAATTAATAGCCTGCACATATGACGTTGGAGTATCATCTTCAACATTTTCTGCAAGATACACAAGGATGGCATTGCCTTGCCGGTTGACTGATAGGATGTTATCCGCGGATATAGCGCTGCTGATGTCTCTAGGGGCTTTTTCTACCGAGTTCTGATTACTAAAACCTATAAGATTGCTGTTGTCGACAGATGGCACCACCAGTTCCAATTGAAATTTCAGGTTTGGATTGAATTTTTTGGGTTTGGATTGAATTTGCAATACATCCGTTGAGTGAGAATTGGACGTTGTTTTCAGTATATCTTCCTGATCAGCAGAGTCTTCCGAGAGATCAAACAGTTCCTCCTCGGATTCCAGCGGTTGATCTTTTAATCCCGGAAACACTGTCTCATCAAATTTCACATTCCAAACCCAAAATATTTTTCCAGAACCCAGTTGGTAGACATGATACAATGAGAAATCATTCTTGTACCCCAACATGATTCCTCTTTCAGCAGTCGGCAGAAGCTTGAAGGTACGTCTCTCCTTTGGAATCAAGGAATAGGTCGAACAACCAAACGGTCAAAGGACATCCAGGTTCGCAGATTGGCCTGTCCAAACAGTGTACGGAATCACAAAGTTCCTTGTTGACGAGGGGCTTAGATTGGAGAGCTGAGTAGCAGTTTTGACTGCTTCTGCCCAGAAAGACCTGGGTAAGCGCAACTGGACCAGGAGGCATCTGGCTTTGACGAGGATTGTTTGATTTGTTCTCTCAGCCAAACCATTATTTTGTGGATTGTATGCCGGAGAAATATGATGTGTGAGACCATCGGTCAGACAGAGATTTTTAAATGACTTGTTGACAAATTCGCCCCCGCCATCAGACAGGATAAATTTGAGCTTGGCTCCGGTTTGTGACTCCGCAAGAGATCAAAATTCCAGGAATTTTTCGAAGGGTTTGTCTTTGGATCGCAGGAATTTAACCGATTTGAACCCGCTGTATTGATCAACCAGCGTCAAGAAATACAGATGTCCAGCTATTGAGCGTGTTGAGAAGGGTCCAACTCAATCCAGATGTAATACCTCCAAGACCCTTGTGGCTTCCTTGAACTTGCTGTCAAAGGGTAACGACTTGAACTTGCATATCTTGCATACCTCACACTCTGCAGTAGTGGACTCAGGTACAAGGATCTTCTGATACCTTGGATTAGGATGACCTAGGCGCACGTGCCAGTCTGGTGAGACTGGGCTTGAGAGATAGCAAGAATGAGACTGAATTGCATCAAAATGAGAAGTAGGAAGCTCTAAGAGATTATTCTTGACAGAGCCTTCAATATTGAAAACACCATCTATCACTACCTCCACGCCATCGTTGTCTGTCTTGTTCATTATCAGGTTCTTTTCAAAAAGCCGAGGAACTGAGAAGAGACATTGAATCAGATCAGGGACCAACAGGACGTTATCAAGAGTGAGTTTTTGACCACTCTGATTGACTAAGGTAGCGGACCCGATTGCCTTGGCATGGAGAAAGTTTAGATGTCCGCCTGTTGCGATTCAGATGTTTGTGTCAGAGAAGTGCACAAACACATTGGGATCATTGACCATGTGATGTGTTGCTCTGGTGTCCATTACAATGGGTTTAGCCGGCGCTTCAACCAGGAACGCAGAGACTTTGGATTGATGGCCGTCATTGACTTCGACAAGTTGGGTAGCTGGAGTTGCAAGCTTAGTGGGAGGAGCTGGAGTACCCCACAATGCCGGGCGCATATTCGGGTGCAACTGGTAACAGTGCGCCTTGTCATGAGAGGTGGCCGCCGGGTTGTGCTTACCGGGATCACATTTGATTTTCGGAGGTGGTCTCCGGCCTTTTCCTTTTCCTCCCTTGGACGACTCATGCATTAGAGCGGATGCAGCACCTTCTTCAACTGGCATGGACGTTGGCTTGATGATTGGTTTAGTCTGTCTTGATGCGGTCAGGTGAACCATTTCTTGGAGCTTGGCGAGTACAGCGGTTGGGTTTTCGCATATGACCTTGTTCATAATGATATTATCGACCAGGTGATAAAGATCCTCCAACAGTTTGGCCAGAATTGAGAAGCTCAGGATGTCATCAGGGACACCTAGGCTGACCATGCGGATCTTGTTGAGCATTTTTCTCATGTCCGCGATGAAGTCGGATAAGACACCGCGATACTCGTATCGCATGAAGCGGAGCCAGACACGACCTTTGTTATTTACGGAGGCAGAGGCGTATCGAGTGTTGATGCTGGACCAGATGCTGAAGGGAGACTCGGCGATTTCTGGAGTTATCACTGTTTCAAACACAGGCTCGCTGATGTGGCTCATGAGAATGTGTACCACTTCGGCGTGCTTGGTCGCTACTTGCGCTGCCGCTGCTCCTGCTAGGTCGACGGGTGGCTCGAGGACATACTTGAGAAAACTCTTATGGCGAAGAAAGGCCTTCATCCGCATTGACCACTGGAGAAAATTGGTCTCCGTGAGAACGGGAATGTTGGTCTTTGCCGGGTTGCTGTCATTGTCTGCCATCGAGGTCCTTTAGATGTTTCGTCGCTGCGAGACTGTAAATCTAAGAGGTTAAGAGGCGAAACTAAAGGATTTATTTCAGTGAGATGACAAAGAGAGAAAACAGAAGAAAACTGAAATAGAAACTACCTAAAGGACCGCGAGGTTGAGCACAAGACAACACAGGAGAAAAACAATAAAACAAAACAAACAAACAAACAAGGCCAAGAGACTAAGGAAAAGTGAGTCAGTAAAGATGAAACAAACACAAAGAGAAACAAGAAAGATAAGAGAGAGAACCAGTTACCACCACTCTTGGTCCAAGATGCAGGTGACCTCGTGTCAACGGACAATTGAGACTGATGATTATAGTCGCTGTCGTTCGCTGGTGTGTATCGGACGCTGGTGGTTCCGGACGAGATGAGGAAGGTTCAGGGATGGCTGAGTTCTTCCAAGATAACAATACTCCGCAGCTAGCTTTGAGCTGTGGCGGCGTTGGCCACAGTCGAGATTGAGATTCTGACATTTGCTACCCAGGCGCCCGCGCGCAGAGGTCGCGTGTTCGAATCCTTGTGCCAACCCCGCTGGAACTGCAGGCCAAGCTGCAGTTACATGTAACGTAACACTGAGAATTATTTTACAGGTAATGAATTTGTCTCAAAGTTACGTTCCTCTCAGAAAAAAAATGTAAAAAACCAAATAGTTACACTACGTTACAGGGCCTACAAAAATAGGTACAATATCAAAATCTGAAAATAAAAATAAAAATAACAAAAAAAGGTTATGTTATTGGAAAGGGGCTCTGTAACGTATAGTAACGTATCTGCCTACTGCTGCCGCTGGTGTGTGGAGTTTATCAACTGGATTGTCTAAATTTTTATGGTCCATGTTGGATGAACAGAATTGGTTTACCATTTCTGGTGGTGATTTGATCCCCTAAAGGAGGACCAGCAAGAAATTTCTTAATGCTCCACCAGAAAGTTTTTATCCAATTTTGAACCTGTCAGCCTTAGAGTCAATACAGTTGACCTAAAACTGCCTTCTATCTCCATTTTATACCTAAATATTTTTATATCTTTAAAAACTTAAGATTTAAGGTGGTTTTGACTTCATATTCTGATTCCTCATACAATTTTGACCTTAGTGTCCACTGAAAACTTTCCAATATCTCTGCTCCTTCATAGAGTTTGTGGTTTGTGACACGCATGCGCAGCAGCATTGTGTAGGCGCGCCTGAGCGCTCCAAACCACATGTACATGTGTGATTATGTCATCCAACTTTGAAATGTCCAAAGTCAGGATACCCCATGGAGCTGGAGGAACCACATACTTCAGCACACCAGAACCACACCCCAGATAACCCCAGGATCACCACCAAAGAGATTACAACACTCTCAGTATACCTACTGTCACATGTGCCTAGGATATTGACAGTAAGTAAACTCTTTCACTGAACCTTGATTATCTCAGAGGTAAAAATCTGTGTCTCCTTGATTGCTCCCTCTCCCTGCTATCTTTTGCTCTTCTTTGATCACAGGTCTGCACCTATCTTGACCTAGGCTCATTACCAAAGGATCTTCATACTCTTATCCTTCTTTTTCTGTGGTTTTTCTAAGAAAAAAACCACATAGGTTTCCCTTTAAAGAACCTTGACTATCTACAGAGAATTCTAATGATTAGACTTGTCTAATTCAGAGGCCTTCCACGTTTCCTTGGTGAAAAGAGGCTGTTGCACTCTCTAGCACAGCTTGGCAGCACTCCCTTAAGGAGGTAGCATTGCCAGTGGAAGATAGTACCCACCAGAATTATGATTGAAACTCTGCTTATCTTCTCTCAGATCTTCTTCTCTTTCTTTCTTTTTCTCTCTAATATTTGCAATTTCTTTATCCAAATAAATCCAAATGTTGCCCCCCTCATTTCCTTGTGTCCTGCTGTCACTATGGAGACTCAGGCTCACAGAACCCCCCTAATGAAAGTCCTTTTAAATTTACATCTTACATTTTCCATTTGCAGTTTCACAAGGTATCTTTTTGCAAGGGGTGAACTTGTAAGAAAATGAGCTTGCAAAATTACACATTTTTAGAAAAAAAATTGAATTTTACAAGGCAAATCTTGAAAGAGTAAAACACCTTGCAAAACTCACCTTTCAAAAATCAATAACAGTGGTTACAACAGTGGGTAGTTATGTTTCCAATAACAGTAACGCAACAGTAACGTAACAATTTTTCAGCTGTTATTGTTACCGTTATTTGTAACGGCAGTGCGTTACGGTACTGCTGCAAGATGCCAGAAAAATATTGATGTTTGTTACGTTACTGGCGCCTGCGGAGCGCCAGATAACGCCTGATAACGGCCAATTTTGGCCCGTTACGCGTTATCTGGTGGATAATGCGCAGTAACAACCTGAAAAAAGAGCCCATTACGTTACGCGCAAGGCCTGCAAAGACCTCGTTACAAATAACGTAACGGGCAGCTGCGGGTAATGAGGGTAGTTATGTTACCCAAATTACGTGAATAATGTAATGTAACGTAACTACCCATTGCTGGTGGTTACCCAGGTTAAATTTACAAGGTTTCAAAAAAAAATTACAAGGTAATTTCTCCCCCGCCCCTTCCATTTTTTTTGGAAAAACAACTTCCTCAAACTGCCCAATGTGCCTACATGAGGGGGTTTCAAATTTGGCCAGGTGCAACTTGCATGCACTTTTGCAATTCAGTGTTCAAGTCAGATCTTGAACACAGAGTATCAAAAGCACATGCAAGTCACATTGTACTTGGCTCCTGAAGCCTTCCTGATTTGTTTTTGCCAGTTGGTGTCAAAGAAAAGTCTTGAAACCAGCTTGCAAAAGTCCATGAAATTTGGAACCAACCAACTTTGAATTCCCCTATCAACTGGGTTACTTAGGGCCTTAAAGGTGATTTTTTCCTCATAGGTTGTGTCAGCTGGCTACTATGGCAGAGCCACCGTGACATAAAAATATACAAATAAAATATGAAAAGTAGTTTTACATATGAAAGAGACATTATTACTCTTACATATGTAAAACTACGCAAAAAACATTAAAAACACTTATAAATAATTAATTACTTAGCTTTGTGTAATTAATAAGTAAAATATTATGAAAGATTCTGATTCTACGGGTAAAATAACCTAGGGTACCTCACTTACATGTACCCTTAATTATTATCCCTTCCTTGTGTAAACTAACTTCAAAGTTTACGCAAGTGCATCACGCCCCGCGTGGATGCACTTGTATGCACATATATATATAAGTACATATATTTACAACCATTTTCAGTGACGTAACTGAGGTGTTGTGTACAGTTCAAAAGATAGCTTTATTTGTTGCGTGGCGCACCCAAGCCCGCGTGCTTTGTTGCCTAGAGCTCAAGCCCGCGCTCCTAGTGTAAATATATGCATAATGCATAAACTAGCCCGCAACCAAAGCGCTCAGGTTACCAATAAGTAAGAATGGACCAGAATACGCCCCAATAACAATATTACATGTGTTATAGGGCTTGTACACATGTAATTAATCACCAAACAAGATGTAATTACCACGTCATTCAATATAAAAACATTCTAGACTGAAAAGAGCTCTTGCAGCGTGCACAGGAGACACTAGAAAGCGCCCCAGCTTCTCCCAAGCCTCACTACACGTAAATTACAACTGTAGTAAATATGTAGAAGGGGTCAAATGAACTGGAGCAATCAATAAGCGCCTCCAGAACATGTATAAAGCACTGCTTACACGTGTACTAGTACACAGAAGCCAGTTCTAGTACCTTCTGTGGCACATTTTCACGGAAATGAGCGTCACAGAACCCCCAAACCAGCCCCCATGACGTGTAAGGCTCGTGTAAAATCACGCAGAACCTCTGTAAAAGGTCCTTGGCAACCCTTGTATCCAAGCCCCAAGGTTCCACGACCCACAGCGCCTTCTAGCGCAACCAAATTGCCTCAGAATGCGCCCACAAGTGTCCCCATGTCCCCTGGGCGCCCCTGGAGGCCTGCCTAGGCTATATAAAGGGCCCTTTCTCCGCCCAAAAGGAGATTCCCCAGCTTTACATTACCTATTAGAATTTTACCCGCCTTCAACAGCCTCATTAGCCTGTGATTTGCCAGGTAAAATACCTACTTTCGTGATTTTTAGCCCCAATTTCCGCCCTGAAGCTGCCCAGTAACCACCCTGCCCTCAAGATTACCTCCTCTGAGCGCTTCCAACTGCCCAACTTCACGCCTGAAGAACCTCAAGTGCCTCTAGGGTCTTATACTAGTAAGTTTAAGCCCCTTCTCTTGAGATTCTCTGCCATTTCTTTCTGGGATTTAAACCACACCTGTTTACAGGCCCCAGTTCTTCATTCTAGAGGGATTAAACACCCCTGATTTATCAGGCCCCTCTTTAAAATTAATTATATTCATTTTATTACGTCAAATTGGCCCAAATTGGCCCAAATTGCCTTATTCTTACGCCATAATTCCCAACAATTACGTTGGAATTAACCCTTATAACCTTGTCTTAGAGTTTTATAACTCTAATCTTTTGCTTTGCACCACGTGTAGCTAGAAGGATAATATCCTTGGCATCACGTAGGCTGACAGGTTGTAAGAACCATGCACCTTGGGTTTCACAAGACCCAACTCAGGCCACATAGTCCTGCTGCCTCCTCCCCTTCCTAGCAACGGTGGGCCAGCTACGCTAACCGTAGCGTTAGCGTGGCGTAGCGTAGCGGAATTCCGCTAACTTTTAGCGTAGCGTTAGCGGAATTGCGCCTTTCTGCGCTAACGCTACGCGCAAAGGGTGCGCAGCTAATTTAGCTGTTAGCGTAGCGTTAGCGCAGATGCGCGCAATTGCGCTAACGCTACACACGCAGGGCGCAAAAGAGCGCGGGCTACGGTACGCCACAGTGCTTTCAGCTGAAAAAAAGGCCTTTTTTTCCGCTAAAAGCGCTGTAGCGCAGCGTAGCGTAGCGTAGTGACTGTAGCGGCGCGCTAACACTAACATACAATTGGCGCGCTGTTAGCGCCGCTGAAACGTAGCGCAGCGTAGCGGCGCTAACAGCGCGCTAACGCTACTCAAAATGAGCGGGCGCTTTTTGCCGCTACGCTAACGCTAAGTGGCCCTGTAGCGTAGTGTAGCGTAGCGGCCCACCGTTGTTCCTAGCTCAGCAAACCAAACCCCAACTGACTTTCTCTCTGAGCTAGCTGGTGAGCTTTCCAATCTTGTCTCTTTCCCTCTTTATCTTTTATCTAGTTATAGCAAAGAACCAAACCCAACTGACTGTCTCTCTGAGCTAGGCCTATGTAATTCATCCCAACTGTGAGTGTCAGAAATTGCTGAGACCACACCTCCCCTGTTCCATTTTCACTATCCCAGTGAAGAGCACCAGCTCTTACAAAGTTAAATCAAAGGGGTCTTACAACCTTGTGGGACAAAATAAACTGTAAGATCCCAAGTCAGCGGGAGGCACCCAGTTAACGTAGGCACATTGGACAGTTTGAGGAAGTTGTTTTTCTAAATAAATAAAAAACGGAAGGGGTGGGGAAAATGACCTTGTAATTTTTTTTTGAAACCTTGTCCTGGGTAACCGCTGTTATGGATTTTTACAAGGTGAGTTTTGCAAGGTGTTTTGCTATTTCAAGATTTGCCTTGTAAAATTAAGGTCACCCCTTGCAAAAAGATACCTTGTGAAAGTACACATGGAAAATCTGATATGGAAATTACAAGGCCTTTATTGCAAGGGCTTTCATTACAAGGTCAAAATTTGGAAAACTCCTTGGAAAATTACACATCACCCCCTCAATTATGGTGTTCAAAGTTGATTTATGCATGCATAAATCATAAATTCATAAACTGTTCTTTGCAGGGGATTGCGCGGGTTTGATTATGTAATCCCCCTGAAAAAGATTTATGAATTTATGATTTATGCATGCATAAATCAACTTTGAACACCATAGATGTGTAATTTTACAAGGCCTTGTACCTTGTAAAACACACCTTTTAAAATTCACCCCCGTTAAAAACAAAGATGCTGGAGTTTTTCCTATGATTCCATTCCTAGCATAGAGGAGCCATACAGGCTTTGAGGCTGAAATCAGCAGCCCAAAAGTTGGGCCTACCGGAGCCTACCGGAGCGCATAACATTGCTGTATGTCCAACTGACATTCGCGACGACCCGTGGTGTAAGTTCGGAAGTACCCCCGGGCCCCGGCAACTAATGGAGTTCGGGTGCGCGCCGAAGCTTCGGCTGGTGGACCGTCTCCAGTTCGCGCGCGGCTCCCTTCCAGACCAAATCACTTCTGGCTTTTCACGCTCATCCGCATCTTCGTCGCACTATCGCACTCGGTTCTCATAATGCCTGGAAAGGGAAAGCGCAATTCGGCAGCTTCTACCTACAGCTCGAGCAAGAAACGTCGCGAACGCGATCTGAGTCCCTCGAGCGGTAGTCAACAATCTGATAGTAAAACCTCGGCTCGTCAAAAATCGAAGTCTGCGGAAAAATCTAAAAGTAAAAGCAATGGCTCAAAACCGCCTAACGATGCGAACTCTGATGAGGAAGACGAGAAGAAAGACAGCGGGAGTGAAGAGGAAGAAGAAGAGGAATATGAAGTTGAAACAATCAAAAAACACAGAAAAGAAGTAAGTAGCCTTCCTTTTGCTATATTTCTATCGCATGATTTCACCTCTCTCCTTACCCCTTCGGGTCAAACTGATGCAGTCTTAATTCTCAGAGAGGCGAGATTCAATATCTAGTCGGTTGGAAGGGATACAAGTCAGATGATGATACTTGGGAACCAAAGGAAAACTTATCGGGAGCGGTTGAGCTTTTAAAGAAATACCGACTTGCCCATGGTGTGGACGAAATCTCTAAAAGGTAAGTCCCGTTCCAGCGGGCCCACAGTAACTACTATACTTCCTCATGCTTACTCGATTATTCGTACTCGCTTTCCATCCGTAGTGGTCGGAAATCAGACGCATCTGCCAAGTCCGCCAAGAAACCTGCCAAAGCAGCTAATTCGGACCAATCTGATGACGATGACGACCAAAAGAGCCGTAAACGCAAGCGATTGTCTCAAGACAAGATCACCTCAACAATCGCACCCCTTCGAAAGAATGGCACTGGTGGACCTACAAAAGCCGATCGAGACAGTGTCAAAAATCGCAAAGTGAGGTCTGCCCACACTCTATCATCATCTCGTTTTTCTCATACCGTCCCCTCTTTTTAGTCTGTCCGATCGGAGTCAGAGGCCTCTGAAGCGGAGTCAGTCGATGCAGAAGAATGGCATGCCAAACACAAAAAGTTACCGAGTTGGGAGGTAGGTTATTTTGGTTCTGCCGGGCCAGAGACCTGGTGTCTCATCTTCCTTTCGTTCACTAACCATCGTTGGCCCATCTTCCGCATAGGATCTGATTCGCAGCGTTCGAACAATTGAGAAGCCCAGCGTCAATGACGACAATGCCTCGCAAAAATCCCGAGAAAAAGCGGATAACGTCATCAACGTTTGTCTACTATGGTTAGTTTGACAGTTTTGTTCGTCTTTGAAACAGCATCAAGGCTCATATTCTATCCCACCTTTCCACATCAGGAAAAATGGACGTGTTTCATGGGTCTCCAACGAGGTTGCTCGAGATAAGCTCCCCCAAAAAATGCTTGACTTCTATGAAGACGTGAGTTACGATTCCACCCCTTGTTCTGATCTTCATGAGTTGTAGGGGAAGAGGAAAATTGATTGTCACCAACCTTCCTTGTTTTCTATGTGATCTAGCATCTACAATTCTCGACCACTGAGCCATAAGTCGACAACAGCAATTTACGTCCACAGGAGCCCTGTCCCAAGACTATGACAGAAAGCTTTCGAACTGCGTCGGCAAGAAAACCTACTGGTGTTGGTTAGATTGATTGTTTACGGTGAATTTCAAAACAAGGGCATACAACCGTTTTTACTTGGACGGCCTATGTGATGCTGTGATGTTTATTACGTAATCTCTTCATGAATTTTAAAGAAAGTGCTGGATTTGAAGAAAATTTATGTAGCTTTATGATGCGCCACGGGTAGACAGTCTAGTCACGCAGAACCTCCAGTATCAAACCAGTTCACACATCCTCCCCCGCACGAACTTGTGGTCCAGGGCTTCACATTTTGGATGTTTAAATGCAACCACAGGTACGCTTCTAAGTGACAAACAAGCCCATGTGGTCCTCTTTCAGTGCAAAGATTGTCAACTTGCGGCTCAGAAATCAAATGTTGACCTGACGAAGGGTGCATCTAGGTTGCCTTTTGGAATGTCATCTGTATGAGGGGGCATTATCACTCAGCTTCTGTAGGAGCAAAAATAATCTTTAGACTTGAGCAACATAAGCCATTTGTACCGTGGGGAAATGAACGCGTCCCAGGTCAGGCATTTTGCGAGGGTTCCCCTAGCAGGAAAAAGCACATGCAGAGAAAGTCTTGAATTTTTTTGAGAGATCCATCCTTGTTCTTGGTTCGCTCTGCTCAAGAGATGTTGGACGCCAATCTTTACACTCTCAGCTTCGTTCGCTCCACAAGCGAGCCTGATAAGCTATTCCTCATCCGAGAAGTTAGAACCCACCGGCGAGTCCGTTTATTTTTGTCTCCGGGCACCTGAAGTAAGTAGTATCCAGCTTTCTTTCCGTCTCAGCGCTCTCTTCAGCTAGTCCAAAAAACATCGAAGGAACATCCCTCTCAGCAGCTGGAAATGCAGACATCTAATATTTACTTTTGGGAATGGTTTATATCTCGAAATCAAAAGGGTAGCGAGACTAGGATCGAATTATACCATGCCTCAACCCTGGCACCATTAGGCGTATTCCAACACATCTCCTCCAAGCTCAAGTTGATCTCTTTAGCCAATCCATCGACGACCATCGAACTGAAAAACTCGGGGTATATGAAATTCGAATGGGCGTTCTATTTTGATAGGATCCTGAAGTTTTGCTGGAAGAAAGATATCATCGGGATGCCTGGTAGCAAGAGAGGCTATACATGTTGGATGGTGTGTGTTCCTACCCCAACCTAGTATCCTCACTAGATCTACTCATCACTTATATGCTCTGTTTCGTTCTCAAGTGTCAAAAACCAGACTCAGATTTTCCATGTGCAATATATCGACCAGGCACTTCAACCGTCCCGCCATCGTGCCAATTTTTGGGCTTCAATATTCGTCGGATCGAGTGTCTACAAGATCCACGGGGTGAGTAGCCCATAAAAATTGCTCGTGTCTTGAAAAGGCTCTGAGACTAATCTCTCAACTGTTTGTTAGGCCTTGAGTTTGCGATCATACTCGCACTACTCGGGTTCACTGAGGGGGCCACCGATCACGAGCCGCGCCGAAGTCCACCCGCCTCTCCGGCCCATCCAGCACGATTAATCTTGCCGGGACCGGAAGCCAGCTTGCTCGCAAGTTCCTGTGAACCACCGGTGCGCTATTTATACATATCAACCGAACGCGCTCGTTATGTTTCTCTCCACGTTACATTCACGTTACATCGCTCGAATTCCTTTTGACAGGGCGCTAACGAGCTCCGTGTGACGGAGAGCAGCGTAATATCTGACCTGGTAGCGCGAAGCCACAAGCTGCTTGAAGACCCACTCTTCCTCTACCTTTCGCTCCATGCCCTCACGCCCGAAACATTCCAACGAGCCGCTGCCGTTGCTGACCAGATCAAACGCGACCATCTCGAGAGGTGTGGAGAAGAACTCTACCAATACCGCGTAGAAGACATGATGAGGTTTAGCCATTTCCATTTCTTCTTGTTCTTACGATACCCTCCAATCCACTGACCTACTCCAAACCACCTCTTGTTAATAATGATAGTCAAGAAATGGCTGGTGGGCGGCCCGTGTCTTTATCTGCTTCGGCTTCGCAAGCTTTGATGCCATGCCCCCTCAAGATCTATTTGTCCCGGACCTCCTTGGACGGACTGCTCCCAAAATTAGTCACTATATCCTCACCTAACACCAATAAGAAGTTTGGCAAACCTTGTGCCTTTTCTTTCCATAGGCCTCAAGTCGAAACCAGACCAAGCTCATTTCACGGCCCTTTCTCTTCCTCCTCTATGCCACAAAACTCGTTACAGTCTCGATTCATCTCCGGCGTTCATCGACGTAATTAACTTTTTTTCTGCTTCTTTCTCCTAAAAGGTCATACATTATGGAAATTTTATTGAAATTTCTCCTTCACTTTTCCTTCCTTACATGCGGTGTGTGTGCCCTTCTTTTTGGTGATTGTCTGGGTATCTGTGCTATTTCAGCGTTCAGCAAGATAGCTTCAATCGCCAACTTCTCATCAAGATCAAGCGCGTACTACCAGCACACCATCATCCCTATTATCTTTCAGATGAAGAAGAGCAACAGGAGGAGGAGGCACAAGCCGAACAAACAAACCAAAAACATTGTTCAAAAGTTCAAGATCAAGACGACACAAAAGAAGAAGACGAGCGATCAGTCGACAACCCACCAAAAGCAGATGGACCGGACACGATCAAGAAGTCCGACAATAGTCCACAAACCGAGCCGCTCATGATCCGTGTCAACGAACTGAACCCGATTGCTGACCAGTCAAGGCGCAACACGCTGCTAATGGTCACGGAGAAAACCCAGAGTCGGGAGAGCATTCTTAGCGCCCGGGAGCGTTGCCCGGAGAGTTTTGACCCCACCAGGTTCCGTGCGGACGAGCGCCGTCGAAGTAGTGAATACCTCCGTGCATCGAGCGATGGGCACAGTTTGAGCCGACAAACCAGCCTCACCAATCCGTCGTCAGACAGCACTAGCACCAGTTATGGGAGTCGGCTCGAGCGGGCCGAAAGCGTTCGAAGCAAGTCCAGTTCGGTCCGCTCGACCGCCTCCTCTTTCGTCGAGATCATCCTCTCCTCCTGCTGCCAGACCTACTCCGCCGCTTTCTCCCCCTCCCCATCCGTCCCAAAGAATCACATCCATTCCCCCCTCAAATGTATCGCTCGCAAAAATCACTCCGTATGGAAACGTCTTAGCGCCTGCTCTTGTGTCTTGCCCTCCTCTAAAAATCTCCCTCCTGATTCTACCACTTCCACTACTACTGCTAACTCCTCCGATTCCATCTCTAACCTTTTCTCTAGAAAGGTCAACTTGTTTTGATTTCTGTAGTCATCCTCTTCCCCTCTGTCTCTCCATGACAAACACCTGTTTTATATAAATCCTTGCTCTATGAATACAAGTATAACCGTATACCACGTCGTTCTTTTCTCTCTTTTTTGGGTTTTACTTTCACATCACAATCTATTCTTTCGCTTGTTTGTTGTTCATATGCATTGAGCTTATATCTTTATGTGTGACTGTTTATGTAGTGATATAAGTTTGTACCAGCAGGCAGTTTCTTCCCCTTGACTGCAATGACCTATGTATGTGTTTATATGAAGTGGTGCACCTCCTTTGGATCAGTTTGGATCCCTTTGAGCACCGGACTGAGAGCTGCTTGGAGTGTTGACTTCCCGCTGGTCTAAGTCAAGTCTCTCCTTCAACATCTGCAACGGTGACTGTAAGACACTGGTTGCACTGCGCTAACGGGAGGGGGGTCAGCTCTAGTCAGCTCTGGAGGATGTTTCTCTCGACATAATAGTATGAATGAATACGCACATGGCATGGTTTGGGCTGGAGTAAGATGTGAACTTACGCAGAGCTAATGCGGTAGACCAAGCTGTATGTACACCAGAAGAATCTCAGGACCTTCGCTGCAAAGCTGAGGGTATAAGGAGGGCAGATATGTGTTGCACTAGCTTGGTAAAGGTCAGGTGCTCTTGGCAGCTTGTTCCTACATAAATATGTAGCTATAGGTGTGCATGCTTGGCGGCCAGCTGACTCTTCTGAAGTTCTGAGGATGCTTCGAGGCTGTGTCACTGTGACCTGCCGTCCAGTCAGGGGTGGAAGCAGGTGGTGGTGCTGGTGGTGGTTGGCTGCTTATGTAATCAAGTTGATACATTCTGTGTTTGCTGCATTCGACCTGTTCGATCGAAAACCCGGAGAAACCATCTTCAACACCAACGAGGAGACAAGACCACCATGTCAACAGGAGCGTATTCCCAAAATGAGATCGAAAGACTAGCCGGTAAGTCCATCAGATTGAAAAACCATTCAGCTGTCAACAAAGAACTCATGCCTGGACATGTTTTCATTGTATTCAGATTCAATCGTCTCGTTGGATCCAGCCTCAGCAGACCAAAGCCCTATGAGAACTGATGCAAGCTCTACACAAGACAACCAGGAAGACAACGAAAATCGTATGGAGGATGGACAAGGGCCGGCGAAGGGTATGGTGGAGTCCGGCGCCAACGAGCAGGGCGCATGCCACCATCAATTCTACACTGAACTGCCGATCAGGCTTGTCTTGTTAGACTTTGAAGTCGAGAAGGAGCTCCGCTTCGCCTTGACCGAGCTCTGCGAGCACTCCGTCCGGAACAACATGAACATGGTCTCACTGCTCAATCACTCAAATCATCCCCACCACGCTCTGTCGGAGTCAATCGACCAGAACGCCGTCGATTTCTTTAACCAATCTATTACTCAATCTAGGATCACTACTGACCTCCGCAGCCCAAACTTCAAACACTCTCATCATAATCTCCCAAATCACGATGGTAACCTCCATAATCAGAATCCTACCAGCCTTCAGCCTGAGTTTTGGTGGTTTCTCCAGTTGAGAATCGTCTTTCTTTTTTGGACAATCAACACCCTTCAGCTAAATTTTGCAATTTCCATTTTTTTTGTTCTTGAAAGGTTTATCAAGCAGCAGGAAGGAGAGGAGGAGGTTGGGGAGACGAAGGAGGAAGAGGGGGGACGAGCGGGCCGGCTAGAGATCAGCACCTCGCATCCAAATTTCTACGAGTTCTCAAACAGCCATCCGGGGTACCTAGCCGACGTCCTGAACTCATTACGAGCAGGCGAGAGAGGGGTATTGGAGCGGTTTGTGGTGACGGTACGGTATAGACGAAGGAGCGAGGCCTTCAGGGCGCTCGGTCATCTCCTTGGACTCACCCGTCACTATCATCCCTCTTCACTCTCTGCCGGTACGCATGATTCAAAAAAAAACTACCGGAAAAACGGCTTCAGTCCGGGCGCCACATGGGATCCTAGAGCCTGCCAAGCCATCGTTGACCTCTTACATCAGAGACACGAAACTTGTAACTTCGACTCCCTGGGACTCATGGTCGACTGCTCTAGGAACGGCGTTCTCAAAGTCCAGAGAGTCAAGGAACTCTGTAGGTTTATCGCCCTGATGGGCTTGAACGTCTTGCAGTTGTACACCGAGGACACCTACCAGGTAATTATTTTTTCCTTTCATTTTTCTCTCTCTTTTGTGATTTTAGGAGCTAATCCTACTCGTTCTGTACATGTTTCTTCCCCGTTTTTTCGACAATGAATGGTGTTAGATCCAAGGCGAACCTTTTTTCGGCTACTTTCGCGGCCCTTACACCCAGCTCGAGCTGAAAGAAATCGACGATTACGCTTATGAACTGTTCGTCTGTCTTAACCAATCCCCTTGAACTTCCCCTTTCCTCTTCTTAATCTCGCCTCGGACATAACTCGAACTTACATCATTTTTTTATTTCATTTTTCCTTTTGGGGAATATTGGGATGGAATCTTGAATGTTTCTCTATCTTGCTATTGATTGTCTAAACTACGACTCGCCACAATTGATTGCACAATTATGCACTGACAAATTCTGCTTGAATAATAATTATTCCTGTTGCGTTTGTGATTGATTTGTTTGATTATGTGAATGAATGTCGAATGGGACAATGGACGACAATGTAAGCGGAATAGAAGTAGTTGCATGTAGTAAGTCTATCACTTCAATTACATCTTACTTCTTTCTTCCCAATACCCTTCTCCGACAATCCCACATCATGCACCAAAAAGCAAGGTACTTTGTGAAGAGAAAACAAAAATCTGATAAAGCCAATTTCTGACTTGTGGATGGTCCGGATGTGTATGTGTGCTCTTTTCTTTTGAGCAGTTCAAACATTGGGTCATCTTGGCCAGATGCTCCAGTGGCCTCGGTTTGGCGGGATGAGAGATACAAATGAAATCCTGCTTGTTGGAAGCCAGGAAACATATGGCTTTATTGAGAAAGTTGGCCCCTATTCTTTCTCTCTTTCCCGTCAAACCCCTCGAAGAAGATTTATCTTACATCTCTCTCACCTTTTTTTTTTTTTCTTTTTTCACCAACAATTCTTTCTTTTTTCTTCCCTTTGTGCGCTTTTGATGATACATTAGATGATTCAGGCGATCACTAGCCCTCTTAGAAGTAAGAAGATTCATATCGGAATGGATGAAGCTCATGGAGTTAGTGAAGGCAGGTATCGACAACTGTTTGGGGACAAAGATAGCTGTCAAGTCGTTCGTCTCCTTTTCTCTACACAATTCTAATCAGATCGGCGTCATTGGAAATAGTTCTAACTTTTCTCAATCTTTCTTATTAGTTTACGGATCACTTGAATAAGGTTAATCAAATCTGTGCAAAGATGGGTTTGAGGCCTATGATCTGGTCTGATAGTCAGTCGTCTCCCCGTTTTCCTCGCCGATCTCTTTCCTCCCCCTACTTGCCTTTCTGACATCAATTTAAATGTGGCCCACTTGGAACAACTTCTACCGGGTCAGTGCTGTTCTGTCTAGCGGCTAAGAATAACTCTTTGGGCGGGTACTACGACTCAAGTAACCCGGCAACACCCGAATTAGTCCAATCCATCCCGCCGGAAATCGAGCTTGTCTATTGGGTATCCATCTCACCACTGTTTCCCTCATCCAAAATTGCCCAGAAAATTCAATCCAATCGCTTGATTTCTTTCTCTCTGAAAAAATCCACTTGGGTTGACTACTTAGGATTATTATCACACTACCTCGGCTCCTTATGTCAACAAGATCAACCAGCACCGGGATCTTAATTTTAAGTCGCCAGCCATGGCCAGTGGCATCTGGACCTGTACGTCGTCTTCTAGTTCCCTTTTTTGACAAATAAGAACAAATTGTTTCCTGTGGTTAATTAATTGTTTTTTTATTACTTCAGGGTCGAGATTTTGGACCGCTTTGCCGTTTACGATTGAGACGATTACGGCGAGTATGAAAGCTATTAAGAATCCCCAGTCGGGTGTCAAGCATGCCCTTACCACGATCTGGGGAGACGAAGGAAATGAATGTGATATGTGTGTTCTGTTGATACGCTGATGCACTAATTCCCGCTTAAAAAGTCAATTTCTATCCCCCTCTTTCTTTTTCTTTGGGGGCGGTTTTACAGTTGGTCAGCATTACCTGGGCTGTTGTTCTATTCAGAACATGCTTATTCGGCCAAGTCGGAGATCGATGTCCGGCTCTTGAAAAGCAAGTTCGACGGGATCTGTGGCGGATCGTTTGATGACTTTGTCTTCGCTTCCAAGCTCGATGACTTGCAACCTGAGAACCAGTTGATCGATGATAAAGCGTCCGTCATCTCTCTCTTTCCCGACATGTATTGTTGTATATTGACTTAACCGACCTTTTTGGCGGTTTCTGCCTTTCAGTCGGTTTACGCCTAATCTTAGTAAATGGTTGATTTGGGAAGGTAAATGAGGTTCTCGGGTCTTGCCAAAAAAACCCTACCGAGCGCGCATAAAAACTCACAGCCCTATGTTTGGTCTTTGACCGAAACGCCTGTAGAGCCTTTCTTTTCGATTTTATCGCCTCAATACGCTGGATACGATCTCGAAACGCACTACAACCGGCTATCGAAATATTTAGATGAGGCGATGGGAGGCGGGGGAAGATTAGAAAACGCGCACAATGCAAGAGGGCATGAATGGACGAGGACGATGGAACACCCGTTGAACTCGCGGCTGATGCTACCGAACCTGATTGCCAAGGTGCTGGGATTAAAGTGCCATCTCCGGGACCGATTGGTGCACGCCTATCGACAGAATGATCGCGAGGAACTCGTTGCGCTTGCCGGTCCGGGCCCGCTCTCGAGACTTAGTCGATTGAGGGCATTGTGCGATCAGACCTGGAAGTACCATCGGGACTTGTGGATGTTGATGTATAAAGTAAGCTCGCCTTCGTTCGACTCTTCATCTGCCTCGCCGTTCCTTCCTTTCTTCACAACTCAACATCACTCTCTTTCTCTCTCTTTGTCTTGGTCGACGGCGTTGTCTGGTTAGCCGTTTGGATGGGAGGTCTTGGATCTACGCTATGGTGGACTGAGGGCCCGACTGGAAAGCATGCACGAACGGCTAATGGCCTATCTCGATCCATGTAACTCGTCCGTCGTGCGGATCGAGGAGCTTGAAGTGGAGACAGAGCTAGTCTATCCGACCAGTGGTGCGGTGATGATGCTTGGTAAATCCCAGTCTCCCTTCGTCAATTTTTTTCTCCACTTCTCCATCAATCTCTGATCTCACTCCTCCTGAATGCTATCTCTTTGTTGATCAGATTACCATCGTGTCAGTCGGCCACAATATTGTTGATCGGATGATCTCAAAGCCATCACTTGTACATGTGTATATGTGTTTACGTGTATGTATGTATGTATGGATACATGTATATCACCCCCATGAAACCTTCATCTTGCCTTTTCAAAAGAGATCGCGGTGCTAATGCTTATTTAGGTTTGATACACTTAATCCACTAATCCCTGCACTCATCGCAAAAATAGTAATAAATCCGTAATGCATAATTTGAAATCGTCGTAATCCCGCTTTTCTTCACTCCAAACTCTGCCTCAAACCTCAAATCTAATTGTCTTTTACTTGTTTGGCTTTTGGTCTTTTAAAATCTTTGTTTATAAAGTGAATTATCAACAGCTCCATGATGTATCACTGGTTATCTATCATGTCTTTATGGTTCATATAATTTGTATTGGTATTTTTTTTGGCCCCTGTCTATCCTTTTGTTATTATTTTCAGAGATGCACCAGTCCAATTTTTTATTATTCTGATTTGTGTAGGAAAATTGTTTTGTGATTGTTTTTAATTACATGGTGATCCTTGCTTGTTTACAAGTTGCTTTACATGGCCCCCTTCAAAAAATACCAGAGCTCTTGGAGGCATCTGTATGATGCAAAAAATAGAGGATTGGAAAAACAACTCCCATATTTTGGGGAAACAACTCCCACACGTCGCCAGGACCAAATTGTCACCCGGTCTGGACGTCAACCTAGCCCCTTTTTTGGGCTACAGCTTTTTTTGGAGTTGTTCCCCTAAAACAGCTTTTCTCGGAATCGTTGCTACTAATTTTTTTGTATTATTTGTAAACTTGCTTCATGCACTGCGGAAAAGTCTTTGCGCACTGTGCAGTGCACAAATTTCAAACTCTTTGCACACTGCAGGTGAAGGGATCAAAGTTTTCAAGTTTTTTTTTGATGAATCAATATATAGAAAGGCCTTTGATTGCCCTCTGCACATTTTTTAGGAGTTTTTTGAAGCTCCCTTGTATGCTGAAAACACCCATTAAGAAACAAAACAAGTTCAGTTGTTTGGGGGGGCTTGAATTAAGGTTCACACATGTCAGAAATTCCAAATAATTTAGGCCCCGTTTGGCTGCCGTGTTATATGTCATAAATGGTTGAATTTATGACGCCGCAACCCAAAGTTCGCCCCCCGTTGCCACCAAAACTTTGAAACCCCCGGGGGTTGTGTGTCATAAATTTGAACATTTATTAATGGTTTAACATTAAGCGGACCGACGCGCACACCAAAAAAATAATGGCAGCATTCCGCCCCCCCCCCACTTTGCAATAAACTACAGGTCACAATTGTCCTGGATTGCTTGGCTCCTTAAGCAATTGGCGCCAAGCAGGAGCCAAGCGATGACCTTAAATTGTCTACAAGCCGTGCTCTTTTATACTGTGGCCCAAATCCTCATCTAATCAATGCTTTTTTATTTTTCCCTCCTATTTCCGGTTGTGAAGCCTCCGGATCAGGAAGTCGCTCCTTGCCTTCCGCTTAAGGTCAGACCCTTGGCCTGATCTCTTCCTCTCACCGCTATTGGTCCTTGCTTCATTCGTTGTTATGTCGACTTCGGCACCTTGTGTACTCATATGCCGCTCTCGGCCGTATTGCTGTTTGCTGCAAATCACTAATTCCCTCATATATCACCAATTCCGGGATACTGAGACCGGGTCCCGGGATATCAAGTTCCTTTGTGTATCGCCATTTTGAGGATGGTTGCAAAACCCAGGAAGATGAGACTGTGTGCCTGGTCCCTTAATCATGAGGAGTGTAATAATCTACCCCTACATTTTTTCCTTTTCCCCCTTTTGCCAGCAGCCCACATTGACTTTGTCTTTTATGGGACTGTTGAGCTATTCATTGCCCACAGCAAACCACTCCCCACGGCAAAATATTATTTCTCAAACATCCATAAAACGCCCAATACTCATGCCACAACGTATTCTCTTCATCCACGTTGACCAGATGGCTTTCCCAACAGTCAGCGCTTCCATACCGCTTTCCCAACTACAACACATCCCTACCCAAGATGAATTCATTACCTATCTCTATTCCCCAGCAGGACCTATATCTTCAACGCCGTCTTCACACATATGTGATCCTCTCTACAAAATTCTCCTTCGCCGATCCACCAAGAATCCTATTTTTGGGAGCTCCTGGCTTTCTTTCAATGGCACCCTCAACCTAACATCTATTACCGCAACTTCAATTTTTGTCAAAATAATTGCGGAGGTTGATTGCTGGGCTATTACTCCCGATGCCCTCTACTCAACCTATGTCCGCCCAAGCATTGCTGGTCGCTTGTGCATTGACAATATAGGAAACAAGATCCAAGCTTTTTTGCCGGCTACTGGCCCTGTGAGACAACGAAATAATTACCTACAGGCGTAATCTTCTTTGCTGATACTCTTTCCACAATGCAGCATGGCCCTCGCTTCATATTACACTTTGGGCCCCGTGTCAACGCCGGCATTAAGAGTGGCCTACTCATTAGGAATGTGGTCCTTTTTTATGGATACATCGCTGGGGAAATCAGACGCTCCATACACGTTGTTGTGAGATGTTTCTAAGCCTTGGACTCCTTGCCAGAAGAAAGTCTGAATAAACTGGATTTCCCTGGCTTTCCTGAACACTGCTTATCCTTAGCAATTGGAATGCCTGTAATGTTGTTACGGAACTTGAATATTCCACAAGGCTTGTGCAACGGCACTCAAAAGATGGTGACGCGCTTAACAAAGTGGACAATGGGCGCGAAGATTTTGACGGGGTCTCACAGAGGAAAAGAAGTTACATTAACAAAGATAACACTGCAATACAAGGGGGAGGCCCAGGCTAAGATCTCTTTCTACCGCAATCAGTTCCCCGTAGTAGCATGTTTCTCAATGACTATTAATAAGAGCCAGGGCCAAACATTGAATAATGTAGTACTTTTATTGAAGTCTCAGGTTTTTGCTCATGGTAAATTGTATGTAGCCTTGTCACGAGTGACTTCTCCAGAGAAGTTGGCTATTTTCCAAATTGGAACATCAAAAGATCTCCTCAATGTAGTTAATAGATATGTCTTAAATTAGATCTTTATTGTGGAATATTAAATTTTTCTCTCAATTGTATGCTGGGAATTTGGAATTGAGGTACCATCAACCTTTTTTAGTGTGGTATTACTTAGTAGTGGACCAGGCTTCACCAAGGGTAATGAACCTGCGACTTGCTTCAACTTTTGTAGAACTGTTCCCGTAATGATATGCGATTCCATCGGAACTTTTTACATAACGTGTGCAGTTGACATGGCAGTAATGGTCACGGGGCGGCGGAGCCGCCCTTAAACCCTAGTGATGTATAATGCGGCAGCCAAACGGGGGCTTAATGAATCATGATAGATATATATTCAGGTGTTTCAAAACTTTTTGGCCACTTTGTGTAAGAACAAGGCTTTGAAAAATTAGGAGATAGCACCACTTACTGGTGCACTTTGACAGATTACAAGCAAAATTTTCTGATTTTTCAAAACCATATTCTTGCACAACATGGCCAAAAAGTTCTGAAACACTTGAATATATATCTATAATGATTGAATAGATTATCTGGATTTTTGGCATGCAGGAACCTTAATTCCAGGTACTCAAATGACTGTACTTGTTTTTATTCTTAATGTGTGTTTTCAGCATACAAGGAAGCTTGAAAAACTCCCAAAAAATGTGCAGAGGGAAATCAAAGGCCTTTCTATTGATTTGTCAAAAAATCTTGAAAAAATTAATTCCTTCACCTGCAGTGCACAAAGTGTTTGGAAATTTGCACACTGCACAGTGCGCAAAGAGTTTTCCGCAGTGCGCAAAATAAGTCCTTTCCAAAAAGGGGGTTAAGAATCATACCCCGTTTTTACACATTTGGAATTGTACCCAGTTTTAGCTAAAATGGCAATTGGGACCTCATGGGTACCTGGACAGCTAACCTTTTTTTGCCAAATCAAATACCAGTACCTGTACTTGTACCCGTCAGGCGGGTGCTGGCGGTACTTAGGTGGTGTACCCGCAAGTATACCACCGGGTCTTGCACATTGCGGTTGTAAACGTACATAATGGCGGTCTGGACGGGAAGAGAGAACTCATGGTCTACACAATAATGATATGTATGCAAGATGATGCAGTTTTTCAGAGCCATTATTAATTGGAGACCCAACTGGCAATTAATTCAATGAAGAAAACGGCCTGGTAACAATTGAAAAGTGGGCTTGGAGGACTTCAAGCGCCTGTTGTGTGTCCCTCAGACCATCCGCACTGGGCGCTAAGTTAGCCCAGATTAGGGCACTAAGTTTGACCCCGCACCCGCATTGGGTTGGATCAACCAGGGATCAACTTGACCCGGAGCTCTGTTTGGAGCTAGTGGGGTCTAAATGTAGACCCCACTAATCCTGGGACTAATCCCAAAATGAATATTCATCATGCTTGTAAGCATGAACTTTATGTGTTTAGGTGCCAAACACATAACATATAGGCACCTAAACACATAACCTCCAACAGCCTTGGACCCGCTGCATGGATGGCAAATCAGATTGGCCTATTAATCTGAGCTAGTTAGCCCAGGCTAATCTAGCCACGGATGCAGATGCTCTCAGAGCTCAAGTTGTAACCTAACCCGGGGTTTGGCACAGGGGGTCATTCCCCTCCCAAAGCCCATATCCAAGTTCACCCAGGTGTAGACCAAACCACCTGGGTGCTTAGGTTTTTTTTTTCCAGTCATTGGAAACTGCAACAGTGGGTAGTTACATTACACTACGTTACTCAAGCGTTTTTTGTAACATAACGATTGACCGTAAGTCTCTCTCAGTGCAACAGCAATTCCAAAAAAGGATGGTGAAAGGGACACGGATCTTCCTCACCCAGCGAAAGCTTGCTGCTAAAGTTAAGGTCTGATGACATCTAAGTTGGATTTTCACAAACCTAATGCCAAAAATGCCAGCAGTCCAATATCTGAACTGCCCACCCATAACCAAATAGACACCGCTAGTTCCTAGGGATCCGGTTTTGGTAGAAAAAGGAACCCAGAAATCATATCAAACCAATGATTTCAGGCCAGGTGGCCTTCATGATCCACGTGGATTGATGTTGATAGGAGGACCAAGGCAAAATGGGAGTGGCAGAAGAGCATTCTGTATCAATTGTGGGTTACTGCTGCACAGTCAAAGTTTAACAGTAGCATCAACCTGCCTCAACTTTAACAGCAAAGTTTGGCTAGGCAAGGAAAATCCCTGGATGGAAGATCTGTGACCCCTTTGCCATCCTTTTTTGGAATTGCTGTATATACCTCAACAAGGTTGCTTTGCTTGCCACAAAGTCACAAGGAACTGAGGTTATGATAAGATCTATGGGCCTCCCATAAGTGATCTGGAGCCACAAAAGCTAGATTTGTCTGCAAAACTCCTTTTTAGGTCTAAACCAACATCTGTGAGGGTCCCAGATATGACAGGAAGGCACACAACATCTTGCTAATTCTGGTCTTGAGCTCCTGGATTATATTGGCCTACTTGATTTCATCACATCAAGTTGTGGAGAGCTGTTGAAACCTCAAACCAACATACACTGAAATATCTAATAGATGTCTTCATAATATTCAGCTTTCCACTTGTTGAAATGGAAGTTGTACATATTCCACATCTATCTTTTTCATTTTCTAATTTTCTTTCACTTTTTTTATAGGTTTTTTTTTCCTGTAAGTCATTGACAACTAAAACCAACTTCAAAAAAAAAAGAAAAAAAACTTTGTGACATGGAACAAATAAATATAATATGTACAACTCCAGGATAAAAGAACAAACACGAGTTGTCGAGGGACAAAGGAAGCAGGCCGATAAAGGGGTTGTGGTGGTGGTTTTTTTGGAACATGTGATTAATACAAATAAACAGAGGGAAAAGAGAGGGGTAACGAAGCTCCGATTCTATCCGCGTTCCATCGATTCTCTCAAGGTGTTTAACAATTCATGACTGGGAAGAAAAGTGACCAACACAACGAAAAATAGGAACCAATCAGCACACTGAATTCAGGAGGATAAAAGGTGAGAGAGCAGACCATTCGCCAAGGTTAGCATTGAGGATAGCCTGTCCTTCCGGGATCGTCCCGTCCTTTCCCTTGAACTTGCCGTCGTTTCTGAGGTTATCGATCTGAGCCAAGGCGAGCTGGTAGGGATATAAATCGCGCGGCGAGAGACCATCACCTCCGTACTTCAAAACCTCGTTGAGACACTTCTTCAGCGTCGATAGCTTGTTCGCTATCGGCATCAATTCCTCTGAGATTGGCTCCGACGACGACATCAGTCGGTAAATCAGCCCGTAACACCTTCGCAACAAATAGTGTAACACCTTTGTGAATCGAAATCATTACACATTAATCAGCTCCTTGGATTGTATTCGACATTCTCTAGTAATATATTTTTGCCTGATGGGTGGGGTTTAGTTGAGAACGTTGGTGCATGATCTTACTCACCAATTGCCCTTCTGGTTTATTTCCTTCAGCATCAACGAATTTTCCATCGACCCTCATCGCATCCAACTCTTGAAGAGAGACTTGAAAGTTATACAAATCCTGTATGGACAGATGATATGAGGGGGACATGAATTTGATGAAAAAAGTGGAGATGGTAAACCCAACGAACGGTTTCTCTCAACGTCCAACGATGAGTCAAAGTGAGTCGTTCCAAAGCGGCCTTAAGATCGCAGAGACGTTCATAGATGGGCTGAAGAGTAGGCGAGACGTCCTCCTTTCGGGCGCCGATCTCCTGACAAATCTCGAAGTTTTCTTCGAGTAGCCCGGTGAGGATGGCCTGACCTTCAGGGACGGAGGAGCCACCGGGACCCAAGAACTTGCCATCGATCCGCTTCGAATCGATCTTCCTGAGCTCCTCCTGGACTGTCGTCAACTCGGCCGTCGTCGGCTTCCGCGCCGCCATCGCCGCTAGTTGCCGTCGGATGGTAATCAGCCGTTGGTGGATCGGTACCAGTTCGACTGACAAAACTGACAGCGAGGCCACTAATGACTTGAGCATCTTCTCTACATATATGTATGTTTTGGTCCATAATGAAGCTGTCAGATATCGATTTTCAATCATCACAGATGTGAAATGTATACCCACGGCATTCTTCCCATTTCCGAAGGAGCAGCTTCGTCAATCCTTCAGGATGTAACTCTTCGTCTGGTACTCCATCAACCTCGGCCTCTTTCTTAGCTGCAATCTCCTTATCTTCGTCCCGAATGATGATCACCTTGAGTTCATCCAATCGCGATTGGAATGGCTTGAGATCGGTCTCCGTGTACACCCCGGACTCGTCCATATGATCTAACAATTGCTAAGGAAGTAAAAGTCTGGACTGTAAATAAAACAAAACATGCACCATATTTCCGGAATAGTCGACATATATGACGCAAGCAAGAAATCTCGAATAGAGACCGACCTTCATGGTGGCCAATTGGCAATAGGCAGCGGGAGATTCCCTGCTTTTTCCGATGGTTAGGAAGAACAGACTGAGGAGTTGGAAGACGTCATTGAGTGTTGTGTCTACTCGATTGTTGGTGTGATGGGTTTCATGGGAGGATGACTTGGGCTCTTGGTCTTCTTGTTCACTGGTTGCCGCTTGATCGCTTGCAGAATCATCTCGTACTTCGTTCAGCTTGTTGACTGTTTTTTTATTTTATTTTATTTTTGGTTTTATCATCATCATTCAAATCAATCGTGTTTGATCAACATGTCAGCTCTTCTAGATCTGAACACGAAGAACTTTGGACATATATGGACGATAAGGATTTTTTTTAAAATGATCGATCGGGCGGGTATCTCTTTTTTCTTTGAAAATTGCGTTTTTTGTAGGTGTGAAGTTTTCCCTTCGTTTTTCAAGTGGTAAATGTGAAGAGAAATGAATGATTGACCTTGTTTAATAACAGCGGCGTAGATTTGCATCACATCACATGCACGAATGTATTCGGATCTGTCCTTCTTGAGTTTTGTCAACCGAGCTCGAATACTTACGGAGGAGAAGGGGAGAACGTTCCAAGTCGATCGCCTTCTAGTTAGCATACCACGAACGAGCAGACAAGAGAGATGAACTCAACTTGACTAATGCCTCGAGTATCGGCAGTTCGGATGCTGGTACTGGCATCTTGAGGATGGGGATGTTATCTGATGTCGGGTGTTGTTGTTGTGGTTCTTGTTAGAGTTTACAGTCGTCCTCCGTTCCCCGGCGATGTGAGGTTTCGAACCTTCGTTATCTTCGACCCACGGCACAGGTCCGAGCTGCATCATCTGCAAACTTAAACTTGTCTCCGCAAGCTCACTGTCGCAGATTCATCATCTGTGAACCCTGCCTTGAAACCACCCCGATAACCCCCTCACAGGAGTTCACATAAATATGTACTGCTGATTGCCGCTGTCATAAACCTTTGCAAAATTCACTTTATTGGTGGGCCACTTCCCTGCGGAATGCCACACTATAACTGTGCACAAGTAAGCTTAATCAAACCCTGTTCAAGTTTATAGCCAGTATTTTGTTGATGTAAGTGACCCCTCTTAATAACCCGGGGTCCTCAGGCAATGAAGGTTTGGCCGAATGTCTGAGTGCCTACTCCTATACCGGTAACAGCTCTCAACATTTCCTCAATCAGATGAGAACATGCAAAATGTCTGCTTTACAGAAGAATGGAAACTGGACGGGTTTGGGCCGCCCGCACGTGCAAGATTAAGACAGATGGGCTACATACATAGCCTGGGCCATTGGCAGCCAAAGTGGTGCCCAACCCGCTCCATGTGGGCCCCTGTGATACATGAGCTACCGGCCGGCGGCCCACGGCCCATCAGCAAAAAGACATGTATTTGATCAAGGATTATTTGGAGTGGTGGCTGAAAGCTCAGATGAATTCATGTGCGTATCAGAAAGGGTTAGGACAAGCAAACAAGTGAAGACATGGCCGGAAATCAATGAATGCTCCTTCAACTGCGCCCTATAATCATTTCCAAGTGATTCCATGACCACAGGGCTGATGGGCTTGAAGAAGATGAAACTAGTCTGCATGGCGAAGGAAACAGATCCCCGGCGAGTGCCGAAACTGGTCTAAAATGGTTACAATTTCTCTCTAACATTTCCTCCATGTACCCAGGCAAATTGACGAGAAATTGAACGGCGGTGAGAGTAGAGTTTCTTTTCGACTAGAAGTCTTTGCCTCCCCAGAAATCTTCCTTCCATTGCCGTACGTACGCAAGTCGCACGGACCAAAAGTTCATGGCTAGTGCAGTGAAAGGACAAAGAATCAGCTTCACGTCCTGCTTGAATTCAGACGTAATGTACCAACATGCGATCATCGAAACAACCAGATTCATGAACTTGCTGGCTACCTGTCTTAATAAGGAACGCCCTCCTCCCGTCATTCTGACAGGAATATCGAGATATACGACGTTAAGATATTTTTGGTTTCTTTTGGGAGGTTTGGATGTTTTTCGACGACACGAAGGTAATATTCGTGTGCCTCCTTGCGCCGGCGGGGCAGGTCACCAACAAATTATAGTGTCTGTAAATGAACACCTATGTAAATATATAATTGGGAGCATCATAAGACATAGATAATTTTGCATGCTCATCAGAAAGACGTGGACCTACTTTTTTGTAGCCTATTCTCAAAGGACGATTTAGACGATGTAAAGATGACAGGCGTTGTCCTCTCCTTTCTGTCACCTAAAAAGGAAAATTGAGAAACACCCGCATCTTGAAGGGAAGGCTGTCAATAGATATTGCCTTCATTTCAACGCGCCGTCATGAGCAAGAGACGCACCTCGTAGCCAAGGCATTTGCTTTGTCACTAACACCTTTGGTTGTTCCCTGTTGGATAACACCATGACTTGAGGCGTTTTGACAGCTCATTAATAATAGCTGCTCCATGACTTCGGCCGGGTCGATTATGCCGGTACCAAAAGAGCTTCTACCGGCCCACCCCTTGGCCCCGGGGAGCAGATGACGCCAGATATCCGCAAGCATCCGCGCGCCCGATTCCGTCTCTCATAAACGCGTGAATAAAATGACCAATCGTCCCGGCCTTCACGTCACGAAGATCGAAGTTCAGTGGGTGGCACTCCGGGGTAACATCGGGTCGTTGACGATGCAACTCGTCGCGTTAGCACCTTTTTTCCGGGACTTGGTGGGCCGTGCAAGACTTCCAATCGCGGCCCTCCCTGCAAGATATCATGACACTTTGCTGGATCGGTCGTAAAAAGCGCACCCGGACATTCGACGAAAACGAGCTGAGCAAGAGGGAGACGACGCCATCCTGGATGGTCCGAGAGTAAGCGAAACAGAAAGCCAGGCAAATTGTGAAAGAAGCTGGCGACTGACACTGGCACTCGTGTGATTGACCACTGCAGCCGGAGCAAGATCGCGAAAGCATGGTGTTGGGATGGTTGGGTGGGATGTTGTTTGTTTGCGAACGCCGACTATGCTGATCACTCAAGCACTCGGCAGCCTTGAGAAAGACGTAGCAACTACCAAATTTGAGCCCAGCGCGGACCATGCCCATCTGAACCAATGTATATCTGATGCGCATCAAAGCCTTAACTGACCCAAGTGGCAGATGTCGTCACTGAAGTGAATTTGGACACGCGGCTCATTCCCTCTGTTTCTGCAGATGATACATATCGCAACAGAACATTCTCAGAAAACACTTGTAAATATCCAAGTTATTATCGGTCCTTAAAATTCCTCGCGTCAGCTCGCATCTTCTGGTCCCTTTGATTCTTTCTTTTGAGTCGTGATTTGCCAAAATGATGGAAAACCGTGGCCATGTGGACTATGATTGATCAGGCAACCATCCAGGTTAGTGTCAGCTGGCGTGATACTCACAGTACCCTTAGCAGACCATGGTAAAAGTTGATATTTAGTCAAGGCATCCTCCTCCTTCACAAGAGGGACTCACTTTCCTTTTTGGAATTCTTATCGCAATAGAGATCATATGCGCAGGCCCAGTCTGCGCGGCGGAGACACGCTACCAGATCTAGTGAGGTCATTAGAGACCACAAAGCTACAGTACCACCTGGCATCCAAATATGTGCCGAAGAAAATAAAGGCAAGTTGCAAGTGTTTGCAGCAACACAAGTTAAAACACATTTACAGGTGCCCAAACGGCATTGCAACCGGTTTGTCGATGTAGGGCAGATTTTCTTGGAAAATTTCGATTGAAAAGCTCAACGATTAGTGAAATCGGTCAATGTTGACGCTCAATTTTGCGCATGACCCTGAAATAACTGGTCCAACAAGCCTTTCTATACCTACTACGCAGAACATTTCCTTTAAGCTTATAGCAATAGAAATACTTGGTACGGTGAATGAAACAATATTAAGATAACAATCTACCAATATTTGGTCTGATAGAAGCCCCGCCAACTACTGGTAGGAAAAGTCTCCTTAGGAGAAAGGGCTCAGCAGTTAGGCCGTTGCTAGGTGTTTGCACGCGCCTTCCTTTCAAACCTTAAAAACCGCGACAAAATGTTCAGATGCTGAGCCCTCAACCTGTGACGCTGCCGCATTGTGTTTATTATTTAACCCGAGTGCTCCCCCCAGAGGAAAATCTATCCTCACCCTTCATCCCTAGCAAAGAGCAGCACACTCTAGAGTCTACAAATCTCCAATAGCAATCTTCATACCCGGTTTCCACTTCTTCTCTACCGCTCCACCACATCCATAAATAGCTTTTGAATCCCAAAATGCCTTTGTTCAAGGGGAAGATGCGCGAGGAGGAGGACTCGGACTCAGACGAATCCTTCCATTGTTGCGGAAGGCCAGAGGACCTCCTCGACGAATTCCGCTCCTCAATGGAAGCTCCCAAATCAGATGGGAATGAGGTACGCGTCCCCGACGACCAGGACTACTACCTCTATTCCGCCGGCCTTGAGCGAATGAACTCGCCCAGCAATGGGCCAGCCCACGGCTCACTTTCTTCGAATCGCGACTTGCAACGGGCTCCAACCGTCTGCTCCTCTGATTCCGGCCACACTCGGGTCGCAAGCACTCTCCTCATCATCAAAACTGACGAGGTAGTCTCGCCCTCCTCTTCGCCCCAGATGACGTAAGTAATCCCGGCAACTCTATGATCCTTTCCTGGGCCCTACCCTCCGCGATGAAGTTTTCCAGCCTTTAATCAGTTTGGCTGCTTGCGTTATATAGGAATGTTCGAGTCCAACTGGCCAACCCAAGCCAGCCTTCCAGGCCAAGGAAGACATCGAAATGGAAGATCCAACTCCATCGGCCCCACAGTTTTCTCCGCATGGCCATCAGCCCAGCCGATGAGCGCCCGCCAAGCCCCGAGCTTTCGACGGCCCAAGCCTCAGCCCTCCATGGTCCTCCGCCATCAGCATCATCTCTTCGTCGGCGGGGAATGGTTTTCACTCCGACCAGCCTTCCGGAGCAACTGAAGGAATTGGCTGAGACTGAAGATTCAGATGGCAATGGTACTACACGGCCCGCCGGCTCATTGTGATTTTTATTACTTCCTCCTTGTTATTAGTATTATGTTACACCATGCCACTCGTTCATATTCTGGTCTGCTGTTGTGCTCTCTTTAACCACCATGCCACTCTTTCATATTCTGGTTGTCTGTTCTGCTCTCCTGAGCGACCATGCCTCTCTTTCATATTCTGGTTTTCCGTTCAACATCCAACTGAAGCTGTCTCTTTCACCATTACTGTTCAATTATATGTTTTGATCAAATCCGTGTAGCTTCAATTATTATATGTATACCATGGAAAGAAGAAAAAAACCTCATTTGTGTATCTCTTGAATTGATTTCGACATTGAATAACGAGCAAATGATTGATAAGTATTTGTTGAATTGATTTTGACATCGAATAAAGAGCAAATGATTCATAAGTTTGATTGTGCTGAGCTTTGAGACTATGATAGCCAACGTGCAAGGCATGTTATCCCCGACCTTAACTATCCCTCCTGGCGCTTCCGCCCAGGAGGAACTCAGTCACGTTCGTGTTATCCCATGTACTCAGCTGATGCAATATCCATGCTCCTCAAGCTCATCACACCAGAAAGCGGCGACAGGCGAGTCACCTTGCACGGCCAAGCCTGTAAGCCTTACCTCGAACCGACACATTAGACCGGTCCGCGGAAAGAACCCTCTTACATTCCTCGGGTCAATCTAGTTGTGCCGTCCGGAGAGGAAGGTGCAGAGATCTCCACCGGTCCGACACGATAGACCGGTCCGAGGGAAAGGGGAGGAGGGCTCCTGGCGGACCGAACTCTTGTATTGATCCGAGATGGCAAGATTATTGATTGCCAGGTCGCTTGCCTCCATCCAGTGTCTACATAGATGTTATAGCAAATAGATTAAGATCAACGATGAAAAGGCTGAAATGACGGGGATGCAGACAGCGACTGCGGTGGCACATGTTTTGGCCTCTGCGTGCCACATACGGGATAGCGGCCCGATGACTGAGGTGCTCTTACCGAATTACTTGGCACAGAAAATGGAAACAACCCGACACCGCCAGTTCCACTCAGACAAGTCACAATATATACCATTTGCATAGGCCTCCGTGACGACGTAGTGTTATCAGACAGCAGACTATCCAAGAGGTGCTATTTCATTCTTTGTCGACATGTCATCATATCTTTTTTTTTTTGGAGTATCATTAGTAACGAGGAAACTTTGGATGAATGTTCTCCATATACCGGAGGACATCTGAGGTTGAGATGCGAAGAGCCAAAAATACAGACTACAAGGCGAGATGTTAGCTGGTCGCCGGTTGGCGTGCCACTTGCCGATTAACGTGAGCGACACCGGCGTTGATGAGGAGAGCGGGGCCGAGGGAGAAGCCGACGGCTTTCATGTCGTACACGGACAGGTAATTGAAGACCGTCCAATGGTGGAGCCGATGGATAGTGATGAGCTCGCGCGTGTGCTCATCGTGGAGCGGGATGTGGCAGAGCTTGAGAAAGTCTTCCATCTCGAGCGCGGCTGGGTCGAATGTCCGAGGGTCCAGATCACTCGGTCTCGGTCGCTTAGAAGGCCGCGGTTGGTCTGTAGAGGATGCCGCATTTTGACCAGCTCTGCTCGCTGGCCGTTCGCCGGGCGTTGTTGTAGCTTCTGGGGCCGCAGTCGTCCGCGATCCAGATGCTTCATTCAAGGTCATGGGGGACTGGGGTAGGTAACAAGACGTTGGTTTGTGGAATTTGGATTGCCAATCTCTTGAAAATAAACATCTTCAGAAAAAAATTATAATAGCCGAGAGCAACTCACTCTGGCATGAGTTGCATTGGTTGGGCTCAGGGGCTTGACCAGTAGGAATTGGATCTTTGGCAATTCTGAGGCCATGCAATTCTGAGTGGTAGCCTGCTCTCTATCCAAGAATTCTCGGAAACTATCGTTGTCTGTGATGCAGTGATAATCGTTTTCTATCATGGAGTGACTGGGACAGCCACGCCAGACAATTCTCTTGTCGCCGTCGGCAGTCTTCAAGAATTGTGCTAGTTCCGGATCCTGATTCAAACCCGGCAAGTGTTCGAAAATCACTGTCCTCAATCGTTCGAATGGTAAGTCCTTCCGTATTTTCCACTGCGAACAAGCTCCATTGGCTGAACTGATGTGTTTGTAGGTTCCATCAGGCACCTCTACCCATAGAGAGTAGATGAACTCGAAGGAGATGCGAGATGGATCAGGAGTATTGCGTCGAGCTGAATATCGCCTGCAGGCTGGTTGGCTGAGTCAGTGGGTGGGAAGGTGGAAGGCGGGCTGGGGTTCGTGTGGGATTTCCTCTACAAGAAAAGTATGGAGGCCCTTCACACCATTCTGGCCAAAAAAAACTAATCATTTTTGAAATGTTTTGCCCCCCCGTTACAGGTCAAAAAACTGCATATACACACATAAACATTCCAACATTCCCTCCCCAACTTCCGATGGTTCCAGAGGCATATCGGCCTTCTGCATGCGGAAGACGCCACCAGCGCTGCGGTACAGCACCCCAAACCTCCCCAAGCCCACTTTATCAATGCGCCCAAATTTCGGCGAGGGTGGGGGACATCAGGGGACATCTGCGACGGTCTTTCGAGCGAGGGTGGGCCGACGGACGCAAGAGCCCGGAGATGAGTGCCCGCCTGGCGGGCCGCGAGCACGGCAGGGACTCGTGTCATTTTCGAGTCCGATGAATCATGCACGCTGGACACCAATTTTTGGAGTCCACCAAGGCTGCCGCTTTTTCCAAAGCCCAATACAGGACGTGTGCATACAACATGGCGGGGATGCCCCGCGGCGCGGGCAGCGCCCCAAGGTGCGCCGGCCGAGCCAGCCGGATCTGACGACGACAGCATGAACAGTTGGCCCCTCCAGCGCGCGTCGGCCCACCCGAGCACCAGGACACAGGACGCAAGTGGACGCACGCAGCCACCCATACTCGCACAGACGACGCGGTCCATGGGCCCATCCCTTGCCCCCTCCTAGCCCGGCGGGTGGAAAAAAGAGACAGGCGAAGAGATACAATTACGTCGAGAGAGAGAGAGAGCCGATTACAACAAGCAAAGAGGGGGGGGGGGGGGGGTCAAGACGGGAGCAGACAGTCGTGCAGATAGGCGTCGAGGTCTTTCCACCCACTGCGGGTCCTCACGAGCACCTTAAGCTCGGGGGCGGGGGCGGGGGCGTTAGCCCGCTTAGCCTCGACGAGCTTGCACATGACCGACTTCTCCTCGACGGGTCTGCGCAAGCCGGCGCACCAGAAGGCGTAGCGGGCCTGGTCGCCGACGCCAGCGCCGGCGAGCCGGGCCTTCTCGGGGTTGCGCGAGAGGGGGGAGTCGAGCCTGCGGGGGACGACGGCGGAGGGCAGGGCCAGACACTTGGAGTGGATGAGGATGTCGAGCGGGTCGGCCGGGTTGGGGTCCTCCGCGGCCGCCAAGTGGGCCCGGACCGGCGCCGCCGGCGTCAGCGAGAGTCGGTCCGAGGGCCGCCGTGATAGGCCCGGCCCACCCGGAGGAGCCCGGCTGGGCATCTTCGCCAGATCCGACTCCGTGGGACTCAGCAGCCCGGCGCTGAGCTGGCCCGAGCTCAGCGTGGAGAGCGCGGTGGCCGGCCTGGTGTTCCGGGCGGGGATGGAGGACGCGGGGGGCGGGAAGGCGGCGCGCGAGTGGGGCCGGACGAGGTCGGCGAGCTCGATGGAGCCTTTGCTCTGCACCCGCTGGCTCTCCATGCTCGGGTCCCAGAGCGGCGCAGGGATGCGGGAGTGGCGCGAGGGCGGACGGGAGCGGTAGACGGACATCGACAGGGTCGTGCCGCACGACGCCTCGCTGCGCCCGGCCACCGAGCCCGGCCGCTCGTACGTTCCGCCGCCGTAGGGCGCCGAGCTCCGCAGGGCCGTCCGCGACTGCGTCCGCGACTGCGACCGCGACACCCCGCCCATCCCGCCCGTCGTCGTCCGGCGCGAGGAGCTCTTGGTCAGGCCCCCCGAGGAGGAGGAGGGCCCCCCCGGAGAGTCCTCGATCCGCTTGAGCGAGATGTTCCAGCGCGGCTTCTCGTAGCTCGGCGTGTGTTGGTGGTGGGCCATCTGCCGGGATCCCGGTCGGGCCCGTGCCGGATCGGGGACCGTGCTGGGCGCCCGCCGCGGCTCCTGCGCTGCCTGGCTCGGCGTCGTGGCTGTCTTAGAGGAGGAGGGTGCGAAGTTGAGCGTGCTCCGGATCGGCCGCAAGGAGCGGTGCTGGGCCGAAGAAGCATGGCCGGTGAGCGCAGTGGCGGAGACGGACGGGGTGAGCCCGGAACAGACGCTCGAGGGCTGGCTGGAGACCGAGGGGGTGGCGGAGGCGAACTTGTTGGCGAACTTGCGGAAGGGGGAGATCGAGCTGGAGATCCCGCTGGCATGGTGTTTGGAGAGGAACTGGGGCGAGGTGGAGATGAGATAGTTGAGCGCCTTGCGGGTCTTCGAGGACGAGCCGGGCGAGGTGGGTGTTGTGGGCGGATGGGGATCGGAGGGTGGTTGGAGGAAGGAGTGGTCGCTGGCTTGGACGGAGCAGTCGGCGGGTGTTGTGTCTGAACATGATGCTTGTTGGAGGATCTTCTCGACTGCTAGGAGGTCGAGTCCGACGCGGTTGATGTTCTCCTGGATGGTGGTGAATCGGAGGTTCATATCCGCATAGCGTCGGAGCACTTCGCCGTTCTTCGTGCTCCGACTCTTGATGCCCTTGGAGAGGATGCCAAGGACTCTTTCGCAGGATGGGACCTAACGATGACTAGTTAGTTAGCAGACAGATTGATTGATTGATTGAGAAGAAGGGTCTCTCACATAATGCTTGTTCTTGGCATGGAAGTTTTTGATGAGTGCGTTGTAGGATTTGATGAGTTCGTCTGATTCGAGTCGATCGGCGCTGGAGAGGGACGAGGCGTGTGATTCGCGGTTCTTCCTCCGGAGCGGGGAGGAGCTGAGCACGGGGGGGCTGCTCCTTCTTGTGCGGCGGTGGGTCTCCCTGACGAATTCCTGGGAGACGGCGAGGACCTTTTCGAGGCTTTCCATCATTTCCTCGGCCTGGCCACTGACGGCTCTGAAGACGACCAGCCACTTATCCTCCTTGAGCTCGTCCTGCAGCACCTCGGTGTCGTGCTGGATCCGCTGCCACTCTTCGGAGATGTTGTCGAACTTGTCGTTGATCAGCCTGGACTGGGCCGTGGAGGAGGACTCCTGCTGGCTCCGATAGGGTTGGATGAGTGTTTCGAGTTGGGCGATCTCGACGGCGGTGCTTTCGACCTTCTTCTCAAGCCTCATCAGGGCTTTGTCGACCTGTGTTAGGGCTGAGCCGCTCGGCCGGTCGGCAGCCAGGATGGATGGGCTGGTCTGTACGGATGAGTTTCGCTTGGATTCGGATTGAGAATGACGCAGCTCCTGTGTGTGTAAAGAGAGCATGGTTAGAGAGATCGGGAGAGAAGACGAGGTGAGTGGATGGCGTACCTGGACCTGGAAGAGCGCCAGGGCGACCTCTTGGATGGACATGGCCACCTCTGTTATGCGTGCGCTGAGGGCGAGGGTTGTGATGTCGTTGAGGATCTCCTGGGAGGGTCGTGACTGGTGGGAGGGTGTTTGGGAGGGGTGTTCGTCGGTGGAGAGTGGGGAGGGCTCGTTGGTTGAGGTGCTGTTGGAGTCTGAGGCGGGGTGGGTGTCGGTGGAGGGGGAGGGTGTTGGGAGGCGTTGCTGGAAGTCATGGTGGAGGGGGGTGGGCAGGATGGACTGGGAGAGTCTGTTGAGGTGGCTGTTGTGGTGTTGTTTGGCGAAGAGGGGAGTGTAGAACATGGAGTCGAGGTCAGTATGCTGCTGCTTGGGATGGTCATGGGCCATGGCGGATGCGGCGGGTGGTGGGGAGTGGGGAGTGGGGGGTGTGGGGAAGTATATGTAGTAGTGTACTGATTCTGAAACAGCCCCCCCTGGGAGGGCAGGGGGGTGGCTGCGGATGCGGCTGATCTGCAGCAGGCGCAACGGACGCTGTACACACAACCCACTCACTCTGGGGCGTAGTTCTGCAGGACTCTGTTGCTGGCCGGGCGGTCGGCGGAGTGTCTGCGCTGGAGGTCGACGAGCGAGGGGCTGGAGAGGAACTGGTTCTTGATCTGGCTCACATGGCCTGCGGAGAGTCTGAGGGCGGGCTGGTCTGTGGGCGGGGTGTGGAGGCGGAAGGAGGGCCTCCGGGGATGGTCGAGCGAGGCTGGGCGGAGCTGGGCGGTGAGCAGCGGCGGCGGGGTGGAGGCTGAGCGGGACTCGAAGAGGGCGGCGGTCGCCTTGACCTTGCTGAGCTTGAGGGCGAGCAGGTCGCGCGGGGCACTGGCGGAGGTCTGGAAGGAGCTGCAGAGCGAGCCCGGCTTGGAGGGCTGCTGGGAGTGCTGCTGCTGGGCGGGCGGGTTGACGGAGAGGGTGGAGTTGGAGTTCGACCGGCTCGAGTCGGCCGAGCTGTTCATGTCCATGGCACGAGCTAAGAGGAAGAAGAAGAAGAAGAATCGGAGGGAAACTAGCTGAGAGGAGAGGAGAGCAGGAAGAGAGTTGGGTTAGAAAAGGGCTCGGAGTGGTTGCACAACAGACCAGTAGCCACACCAACCATCCCTGCAGAAACAAAATGGTCACTATGTAGTCCACACAGCTACAGGAGCTGCAGTCTGGCTACTCAACCAACCCACCAGGCTCACACACCCATCATTTTTTCATCATCTGCGAAATGCCCCCACACTCAATATACACACATCACAACGGATCTGCTGCAAATAATCCCAGAGCAAAATATGCAGCCCAGATGGCCAGGAATTATGTATGTAAGCAGGGGGACCCGGTCCACCGGGCATGGACGTGTCTACAAGAAAAAGGCCTTGCACACCAACTCATTAAGGCTGGAGGGACAGAGAAAGATATGTATGGTAAGCCTGCCCACATGTATGTAGCACTCGCCAGAATCACATCCGGAGCTGTGGAGCTGGATCCAGCCGCACGGGCAGAGCCATACAGTTTCTGGGGGTGATAGTCAGATGTGATGTAGAGACAGCAGAATTATCACAGATATCCAAAACCTGCTGCGTGAAGATATGCTGAGGAGTACTTGTGGACATGTCACAGTTTGTAGGCGCGGGGGGATGTGCATGTGACAGGTTGGACACAAAACAGGGCGCATGGGACCGTGAGCCTCCAGAAATGGCCGACCACGCGAGCCCGACGACGACGACAGAGGACTTCCTGGGCCGACTGACGGATGCGCATTGCCACGCGAGCGACGCGTTCGAAGGCGCCGACCCGGGGCGGGCAGCGGGCGCGATCGGCGGCCTGGCGACCGGTAAAGTGACTCCCCCCTGGCCAAATTTTGACTGTCCCCGACGGGCTCATTGTCTGCATAGGTGTGTGTGATGTCCTCGTCGCTCGAGTCGCAGGCTAGGACCGCGGATCTCGCCGGCCGGAGGCCGGCCAAAGTCGTCCCCGCTTTCGGCCTCCATCCCTGGTTCGTGGGCGCGGTCTCGCTGGCACGGGCCGAGCCGATCGACAAGCGGACGCACTACCGGGCGGTGCTGTGCACCAAACACGCCCCGCTCTGCTCGCCGCCCACACCGGGCGATAGACGCGAGGACGAGGAGGCGCTTGAGCGCTGGCTCGACGGCCATCTCCCGCTGCTGCCCACCCCGATCCCTCTGGCCGGCTTCCTCGCCGAGCTGCGCGTCCGATTGGCGCAGGTCCCGGGCAGCATGGTGGGCGAGATCGGGCTGGACAAGGCGAGCACGGTGCGCATCCAGTCGGGCTCGGAGGGTGGGACGGGGGCCAGCAGGTACAAGGTCGCGATCGCCCACCAGCTCGCTGTCGTCCGTGCACAGATCGACCTCGCCGTCGAGCTCGGCCGGCCCGTCAGCCTGCACTGTGTCCAGGCCTCGAACGAGATCCTCGGCTTGGTCGACGCCTTGGTCGCCCGCTGGGGCCGCAGGTTCACCGGCCTCGATCCCTCCCCTTCCACGACCTCGTCGCCCGGCCGAGCAGGCCAGCTGGACCCCTCCACTCCACGCGGGATCAACGTTTGCTGGCATTCGCCCAGCCTCTCCGTCGACGTGCTCCGCCAGATCCAGCGCAAGCTGCCCCAGACGGCCTACTTCTCCTTCTCCAGCCACCTCGCCATCCTCCATCGCCCCCGCGCCCTCCCCGGCGACGCCGCTCACTCTCCCCACGAGACGCCGGCTCTGCTCGACGGACAATACTCCCCCCGAGCGCTCCGCGCGATCCAGGCCACGCCCATCGACCGCTTGCTCCTCGAGACCGACCACGCCGCCGACCCGTCGATGATCGACGAAAAGATGCGCACAATCTTCAGGGTCGTCCAGATCGCCAGGGCTTCCGCCCCCAGTGGCCTGGGTCTTCCTTCGCTCGACCCGGCGGACTCTAACTCTCTGGCTGCGCAGATCGAGGCGAATTGGAATCGCTTCTACAAGGGCGCGTGACTCGGCTTTCGTGCCGTGCAATCAATTCATCTTCACTGTCACTTATGAGTGGTAGCAGTTGGGCCAGCCTTTTTATTAGAATTCTACGAATATTATGATTGATAACAGAACCAGAACTGTAGAAAACAAGTTAGAAAGAATAGAAAATTAACAATAAGAAAAAGAAACTGTACCAGCTAAGACAATAATGTATGTAATAGGTCAGGCTTAAAGAAAAATGAACGAGGCTGAACACAGTGAGAGTCAGTAAAAGGAAGCACAACAAGAAGAATTTGATGTTCTTTTTCTCACCAAAGAACTCAGAAATGATGGCAACAGAGTTCAAGAAGGGAGGACTTGCGGCAATGGATTGAAGCCGATGTAAGTCAGAATTTGATTGAATTAGAAAGTTTGATTTGAATGAATCAAAGAGGTATAGAGTTTGAGTTGATTGAGTCAAAGAGAAGATATTGCCAATCAAGGTCAATGGACAATGGAGGAAAATAAAATAGGGCTGGGTGAGAAGGAGGCAACGGAAGAAGTGGAGGATTTAAGTTTTTTAAGGTTAGATTTCAAGATTGAAATCACAATGATGGAGTTAGTACAAAGTCAATAAGTAGCCTTCACTTGGGGATGACATTCAAGTGAAGGAAGGAAGTTGATAAGTTTGAGATGGAAGTAGAGTACAACTTTGCAGAAGAGAATCAACGGTGTGGAACTCCTACCGTGCCAGGCGGTAGGCAGAGCGTTGAGGGGATAGGTGCTGTTGAGGCTGCCCTCGTGGTGGTCCAGCAAATGAGATGAGGATCAGAAAGTGTGATAGCGTTGGGGGGGGGGGATTTTTGAGAGACAACGGGGATGGAATACCCTTGGCGGTGGTTGGTTTGAGGAGGATCAGGTGATGGTGATAAGGGGAATAAGGATCAGGAATAGTGCTGGGGATGCTGCCAGCGGATCAGAAAAGTGATGGAATTCTCTTGGATCAGAGCAAGTCCCACACCGTCCCATCCTCCAAGTTCAAACTCAAACTTGGACTCTGGGGAGTGACATGTCATCACATCCCTAACTACAAACATCAAACAGGAAAAGAGGAAAAAGAAGAAAATACCACAACAATCAAAGATAAAGAAAAACCAATAAGAATAAGGAAGAAAGGGAACACACAATCAAATGATAAAGGATCTAAAAAAGAAAACAAAAAAAACAAAAACAGAACAAAACCCACATGACTCATGTGTTAGGACCAAGAAAGGAAAAGAAAGAATCTGGGAGGGATTGATAATCTTGAGGAAGTGAGAAAGTATGAGAAGGGATCATCTTGAGGGATCTTGAGAATCTTGAGGCTGCAGGGTCTTGCTGGTGATCTTGCTGATCTTGCTGACTTGATGATTTTGTTGCTCTTGTGGGCCTCTACCAGTATGACCACCACAACGGGAGGAAGGAAGTAAGATGAAGATGCACAAAGAAATCAGAGTTGATGATGTGATGAATAAAGTGGCGAGTGAAAGATGGATTGCGTCATCAATTGATGATTTGGGGAAAAACGCCCACAGATGATGACTAAGGTTGAAGTCATGCAAAAGCCAGCAGCGCAAGCTGCTTGTCTAGAGTGTCAGAGCCAGAATTCCAACACTTTTGTTTTCGATCATCCTCCTCTTTAGAAGCATTGCTCTGTTCTTCCTTCTTTGTGAAAGTTTGGATGTAACCAAAGGATCTGGGAGCTGCACTGCCCAAGACCGGAAAAGTATATGGGACGCTGGGAGAATGAAGACAGGATGGTAGACGGGCGCATAGAGATCTAGATTTGGGCAGGATGGACGCTACAAATTAAATTGGATTGACCATGGAAGAAAGTGTGCCAACCTGAAGCCTGTCAGAAACTGCCTATTGTGACCGATGCTTTGGCACACCCCTACAACGGAGTGTGCTTTGGCACACTCCTACAACAGAGTGTGCTTTGGCACACTCCTACAACAGAGTGTGCTTTGGCACACTCCTACAATGGAGTGTGCTTTGGCACACTCCTACAACGGAGTGTGCTTTGGCACACTCCTTCAACAGATTGTGCTTTGGCACACTTGTACAAACGGCGAGCTGCTCTTGACAATGCGTTGGAGGATCAGATTGCGCCTGCAAGCACTGCCTCTTCTATTGAGATTGAGGGGCATCTGGGAAGGATGGAGGGGAAAAAAAATTTGGAATATGTGTAAGTTGGTGAGAAAGAGGAAAGGGACTGCCCTTTTTGTTCACACATGTATGTACATTGTATGTGTACATGATTTTTTTTTGCTCTTTGTTTCAAGGATGGAGAAAAATCCCTTTGGACATATACCGGGCAACTGCTGGTCGGCATACTGACCCAAGATTCCACCCCCACAGAGTACCCAGTGATATAGTGTGGTGTAGCCACTAAAAAGAAACACCCTGGCCAGATAACCTAGGCACAAACAGAGAGGCACTTCCAGAATTTTTTGGGTGAAAAAGTAGTCAGGTTGTGAGTTCAAGCCCGCGGGGAGACTTTTCCTGTATGTGTAGATGTGCAACATGTCTGAGAGAACGGATAACTTACCTAAGTTAACAGCCGGCATCCTAGCTCCACTGTGAAGCTTCAAGCAGGGTGCACTGAGGGGCAAATTTGGGCGGCTTGTGTGCTTTGGCACACTCCTAGAACAAAGTGTGCTTTTGCACACTCCTAGGACGGAGTGTGCTTTGGCACACTCCTAGAACAAAGTGTGCTTTTGCACACTCCTAGGACGGAGTGTGCTTTGGCACACTCCTAGAACGGAGTGTGCTTTGGCACACTCCTAGAACGGAGTGTGCTTTGGCACACTCCTAGAACAGAGTGTGCTTTGGCACACTCTTAGAACGGAGTGTGCTTTGGCACACTCCTAGAACGGAGTGTGCTTTGGCACACTCCTAGAACGGAGTGTGCTTTGGCACACTCCTAGAACGGAGTGTGCTTTGGCACACTCCTAGAACGGAGTGTGCTTTGGCACACTCCTAGAACGGAGTGTGCTTTGGCACACTCCTAGAACGGAGTGTGCTTTGGCACACTCCTAGAACGGAGTGTGCTTTGGCACACTCCTAGAACGGAGTGTGCTTTGGCACACTCCTAGAACGGAGTGTGCTTTGGCACACTCCTAGAACGGAGTGTGCTTTGGCACACTCCTAAAAACGGAGTGTGCTTTGGCACACTCCTAAAAACGGAGTGTGCTTTGGCACACTCCTAAAAACGGAGTGTGCTTTGGCACACTCCTAAAAACGGAGTGTGCTTTGGCACACTCCTAAAAACGGAGTGTGCTTTGGCACACTCCTAAAAACGGAGTGTGCTTTGGCACACTCCTAAAAACGGAGTGTGCTTTGGCACACTCCTAAAAACGGAGTGTGCTTTGGCACACTCCTAAAAACGGAGTGTGCTTTGGCACACTCCTAAAAACGGAGTGTGCTTTGGCACACTCCTAAAAACGGAGTGTGCTTTGGCACACTCCTAAAAACGGAGTGTGCTTTGGCACACTCCTAAAAACGGAGTGTGCTTTGGCACACTCCTAAAAACGGAGTGTGCTTTGGCACACTCCTAAAAACGGAGTGTGCTTTGGCACACTCCTAAAAACGGAGTGTGCTTTGGCACACTCCTAAAAACGGAGTGTGCTTTGGCACACTCCTAAAAACGGAGTGTGCTTTGGCACACTCCTAAAAACGGAGTGTGCTTTGGCACACTCCTAAAAACGGAGTGTGCTTTGGCACACTCCTAAAAACGGAGTGTGCTTTGGCACACTCCTAAAAACGGAGTGTGCTTTGGCACACTCCTAAAAACGGAGTGTGCTTTGGCACACTCCTAAAAACGGAGTGTGCTTTGGCACACTCCTAAAAACGGAGTGTGCTTTGGCACACTCCTAAAAACGGAGTGTGCTTTGGCACACTCCTAAAAACGGAGTGTGCTTTGGCACACTCCTAAAAACGGAGTGTGCTTTGGCACACTCCTAAAAACGGAGTGTGCTTTGGCACACTCCTAAAAACGGAGTGTGCTTTGGCACACTCCTAAAAACGGAGTGTGCCAAAGCACACTCCTAAAAACGGAGTGTGCTTTGGCACACTCCTAAAAACGGAGTGTGCTTTGGCACACTCCTAAAAACGGAGTGTGCTTTGGCACACTCCTAAAAACGGAGTGTGCTTTGGCACACTCCTAAAGACGGAGTGTGCTTTGGCACACTCCTAAAGACGGAGTGTGCTGGAGTGTGCTTAGGTCTTGTACCACCATCTGTTTGAATTGTAGTGCCAGTGCAGCAACAGAGTCCCAAGATACAATGCTCTTGTTTACTTTTCTCCCAATTTTTTGTTAGTATTTGACAGAGTAGTGTACAGAAAAAATGATTACTCACCAAAAAGCACCACTATGGCGGAATGGGTAAAGGTGTACAGCATTTTATTGTTAATTACAAAGGGGAATAAACATAAGAAAAGCAAAAAAGTAAGCCAGATGTTCAAGTTTTATGTACAAACAAATAAAATAAGTATGTACTCACCTTTGTTGCTATGGGAGATCTTCTCAACAAGAGAAGAGATGACTTTATTGATATGGGTTTCTGTGATCTGGAGGAATTTGTCTGTAAGGCAAGGTTCAGCTTTTCATGATAAAAAGCAAGGGTGAAGAGATACTAACCACAGATCTTGTCGGCAATTGTAGGCATAAAAACTACTTGCCAGGATGTACCTACAGGACTGCCACTAGGGGAGGTTGCGCCAAGGGATAGATTGATAAAGGGTATTGTACAGTTGATTCAATTGGGTGGATAAGCAGTGCTGTTGTGGATACGATGGTCGCTGTGCCCTTCCACCAGTGCCAGCCTTGAGAGTGTTGAGAGAGTACCTCCACTCCTCCACTAAGCCATAAGACTGCAAAAGGAATAGATTGGAAGAGAGTATTCCCAACAGGGATTAATGTAATCCTTTTGAGGAAAAAACTCCCTTCCAGAAAAGCACGCTCTTGCTTGCAACACTAGGTCCAAAGCGACCAAAGTGTTTAATTAGGGATCCTCTCCGCTTAGGAGGATTCCCCAGCTTATTTCAAGGATGTAGGGGCTTAAATAGAATGAGCTTCTTCCCTCTTTATCCTTTCTTCTTCACTTCCTTCTCCACTTCCTTCTCTAAATCCTTCACCTCTTTTGTTATTTTGCCTACTCATACTCCTCACTCTTCAGTCTATCACCTTTATTTTGAAGGATCTGTAGCCTCACGCTATATACATCCTTTAGTTATCATTCAGTGGTGAGTCACTATAGAGACCACCCCTGACATTTGGGGGCCTCATTGGGAACTCTTCACCCAAGATCATTTTCTTTTTTACTTTTTCCTTATCTACTTGTGCGGTTGTTAGATCCTCAAACTTGGACTTACCAAGATCGTCTGATTTGGAAGCTCGCACTAGAATCACTCGATTTAGCTGTTGTTTATCTAAGATCTTTTTGATTTAGACAAAGAAGATTATCGCCAATATCTTCATACCAAACCTCGTGCGCTGCAAAATTTCATTCCTCATAACCAGAGTCCTGTTAAGGATAAGACTACGAGAAGAATCACTGATTGTTGTATACAACTGCATTAGATCTACCAAATAGCAAAGACAAGTTTGAGTCTCAATCAGAAACTATCCTTTAGACCACCAGTAAGCTGAGCTTATTTTGAGCCTAAGGAGAACCAATACTAACATTGAAATTCAGTGGCTAGACAACCTTCTTTACACAAATTTTTCCCGCTCATCGGACCTAGGGAGAATCCTAACGCTGCCCCCCCACTCTCCACCAGCGTCACTGACCATTCAGAGGATTCTCAGAGTATTGAAAATGTCTTTGCGGAGACCTTCAGACCCCAAGGACAGACTGCTCCACTGAGAGTCAATACTCATATAGCTGCAGAGGATTCCCACATCTTACCTCTCCTCACGGCCACATCCGCACCAGCTTTGGATAAGGGGAACAGAATAACAGTCCAGACCCCTGAACCCCGTCAAGCAGAACCAGCTCAGTCGGACATCTTGAACAGATTCCTCTCAGATAAACCTAACAGAGACCCTGTTCAGACCGCTCCTGTCCGTGAGCAAGACAAAGACTCTGACATTATAGAGATCAGTTAGTAAAACATATAATCTTTTTTACCATGCCTCCTAAATCAGAAAAATCTGAACAGGTTTCAAGGGCTTCATCTACCAGATCCGCCCAACCAACCCTGGTCCCAGCAGGGGAGTTTAAGCAAGTCTCAAGTAAGATGCCTACGCCAAAACTGGCCTCCGGAGGTCGAGTTTCTGATGCAGACCCACAAAGCATGCAAGGAGAAATACCTCTTGGCAGTAGCGGGAGGGAGCTTACAAAGCATGGAGGTCCTCAGGAGACAAGCACTGGACTCGCACCGCAGCCTGGAGAAACTGATAGGTCAAGAAGTTCTTCCACTTTTGATGGGAGGGTGGAATCCCTTTTTGATCAACCAGAACAGAGTTCCGCAGACCTTCCAACCGCGCCCACATCCCTACCACCAACAGGGAACCAACCGCCCGGCAGCTCAACCAGTTGGGAGAGCTCCAGCTCAGCAAAACCTGGGGGATCCACCTCGAGGACACGGGAGGATGGGAGGAAGGCAGCAACATTGTCAAGAGGTGTACTCGGAGCTATTCAGAATGTCCAGGACCATACAAGGAGCTTATCAGCATCTGGACGAGTCGTCCCGAGCTCGACGTTGACGCGAAGAAGGTCTTCTCCATCTTTTTCAACAAGGTAGAAGGGATTATAGATGGGAATAGCGTTATTGTCCTTGATTCCCTTCGTCCTTTTATTTCCTCTCAGTTCGAGTCTTCTTTATAATCCTCTCATAGAGAGATAACCCTTCCACTCACTAATTTAGTTAAGAAATCTATTGACAATACAAACATCCTTTCAGAAAGCTATCACTAACGTTAGCAATACTTGTAGCTCCTTGTCTTTACAAAGTGGATCCCACCACAAACAAATCAAGGACCTTTTGAAATTAATCACTAATTTAACCTCAAAAGTCCCGGAGAAAAAATCCAGTAAGGGTTGTGAATGCGAGTTTAACAAACTCACCTTCAAAGAAGACTTAATGGAGATACATAAAAGTTTCAGAGCCAAAGTGGAAAATCAGGCACACAATCTTACTAAAGAGGTATCTGCCATAGCATCTGCTAAAGATGACAAGCTAGTAAATGTGGTTCAAACACTCAGAGGGAAAATTGAGTCCCTATCTTCTATAATTAACAACTTGGATCAATTCCAAGTAGCCCATGAAGTGCAAAACCTTAGCAACAGAGTAGAGACGTTAGCTGCTGAAATCACGGCTCTCAGTCATGATAACGGAAGAGACGGAATACCAACTCCGGGAGATCATAGATCCAAGGGAAACTCTTCTAGAGAAGAATATGAGCCAAGAGGAGAGCCTAGCAATAGCAATGTCATGCTCTTTGGCATCTTGCAAGAGATTAAGCACCTGACAGAAGCAGTCAAATCAAGAACAGCAACAGTAATAACGGAAGATACATTCAAAAAATTGTTGGAGGAGTTAGATGAAGCGCATAGAAAAGATTTCTCAGCTGTCAGTACCAAACTAGACAGACTATTGTGTCAGCTTAGGGAAGATGGAGCAGAAGTAAGAGCCGAACTTACAGTAGCTCAAGAGAAACCTGTCTCATCCTGGGTGACTAGACAGTGCAGAAGATTGAAAGCGTTTGAGCCCAACCTATTGCAACAATCTATTAACTTCTGATTTCTAGGACTCATGGACCAAGAGGTTGAGTATGCAGCAAAAACAGCAATGAGTTCCACCAAAGCAGACATGAGCGCACTCATTAACATGCTAGAAGATATAGTAGACAAGACACGCCTAGGCAGGAGACAACATAGTCCAGCAGTCTCAAGCGGAGATAAATCCACGCCCAAGACTGACGGAAAAGAGAAACAGACTAAGTCAGATTCAGACATCAAGTGCTACTCCTGTCATAAAACGGGTCACACATCAAGGAGCTGTCCCGCAAGAATTAATAACGTAGGAGATGCTGAAGAAGACCCAGAAAAGGAAGAACAAGAGAGTGAGGTGGACCGGCCCTGTCACAAAGATAATATTGCAATGGAGGTAGCGCTTTTGTTCTGGAATCACATTGTAAGCAACGTAGGCTGCCCTCAAGTGATTATCAGCAATAGAGACCCAAAGTTTACTTCCAAATTTTGGAAGAATATATTCAATATATTAGGAACTAAACTTGCGTTCTCCACCACTTTTCATCCTCAAACAGATGGCTTAGCAGAGCGTATGATTCAAAGGCTAGAAGACATGATTAGGAGATATTGCGCATGTGGGTTGCAATTCAAAGACACAGAAGGCTATACCCATGACTGGGTTTCATTGCTCCCAGCATTAGAGTACACCTATAATTCAAGTAAGGATTCAATGACAGGCTTATCTCCATTTGAACTGGAGAGAGGTTGGGCGCCTAAAATGCCCAAAGATATGCTATTAAGTCATACTGTACAGGTACACCCTTCAGCTTCAAGCTTCCAAGAAATGATGATTAAAGCCAAAGCTAAAGCAAGTAGAAGTGTAGCCGAAGCAGTAGCATACAACAAGGACAGGTGGGATTGTTTGCACAAAGATCACAATTTGAAAATCGGAGACTTGGTACTAATCTCCACAGTTAATTTCACAAACCTAGGAGGCTCCAGGAAACTTAAAGATGCCTTTGTGGGACCCTTTGTAGTCAAGAGTTTCCATGGGCACAACGCCGTGGAAGTCATACTCACGGAAGGATTTGACCAAAAAGACCCCACATTCCCTATTAGCTTGGTGAAGAAATATAGAAAACCCGCAGACATTGAAGAAAGAGAAACGGCTATCACGCCTTCTCTGCCACCATTTGTCAAAGAAGAACCTAGTAATGTCCCATCCATGATTCTTGACAAAAAACTTACCAGAGTAAACGGACAAGATTGTAGACTTTATCTTACTAGATTTAGAAAACGATCCGCAGATACGGATCAATGGTTACCTAAGGACAAAATCCCCAGAGCAGATGTTTTACTACGTAAATTTAGAGCAAGAAAACGCTCAAAGGATAAATCTGGCGTCAGAGCCATCCTTTTTTGTGTGGGCGAATGTCAGCCTTGAGCGTGTTGAGGAGGTACCTCCACTCCTCAACTGCGCCATAAGACTTCAAAAGGAATAGATTGGAAGAGAGTATTCCCAATAGGGATTAATTTAATCCTTTCAAGGAAAACACTCCCTTCCGGAAAAGCACGCGCTTGCTTGCAACACTAGGTCCGAAGCAACCAGAGTGTTTAATTAGGGATCCTCTCCGCTTAGGAGGATTCCCCAGCTTATTTGGAGGATGATTACCTTTGCCAGGTAATTTACCAAGCCCAACAAGATTACGGCTACTAGTCGTGATAGGGGCTTAAATAGAATGAGCTTTTTCCCTCTTTATCCTTTCTTTTTCACTTCCTTCTCCACTTCCTTCTCTAAATCCTTCACCTCTTTTGTTATTTCGCCTACTCATACTGCTCACTCTTCAGTTTATCACCTTTACTTTGAAGGATCCGTAGCCTCACGCTATATACATCCTTCAGTTATCATTCAGCGGTGAGTCACTATAGAGACCACCCCTGACAACCAGCATTGTCATTGGTGATTGGGCTAGTGGCTCAGCTCCCAGCTCCAACCAACGCTGGACGCTTTTGACTCGCCCGGCCTTCCTCTCACTTCAACTTGACGTTGGTGCAATAGAGCTCAGCGGCGGTTCACCGCTTCTTACCGCCAGACTGTCCAGTCCAGGAAGAAGACTCAGGCGCTGTGCAAAGGTGATGGACTTTTGCTGCTACATACCGGTGGAGCAACGGGAAGACCTAAAAGTTTGATAAACTCAATGTTCACGCCTCATTGTAAGAGCCTTGGGTGTCAAATACTGATCTTTTGGCTTCATTCCTTGACTTGCAGCTGGCCCGCCAACCCACAAGAACATGATTTCTACCAAACACAATGATTGAAGCCTGCAAGTGAATTTATTGACATCTGAACTCCTTGATCAGCATTCAAAAAACCTACGTACAACCTCTTGTCGGAACACAGACCATCCTTGGTTATGCCTGTTTTCCATGTGCAGTATGTTTTTTCCCTCATTGCCCGGATTGTGACACCTGTCAACAGTTTTTGGTTCAGCGGCTTGCTAGCCGGGTTGTATCATGAGCAGGTCATGCATTATCCCACCCCCCTTTCCCGCGGGGACATTCTGGTCTGATTTTGTGCTCAGCAAAGCAAATGTAAGCATCATGATCTCAAACCAGGTCAGTCAATGTGGATGGATCTCCAGTTAATTTGGTTTTTGGGGGATTGTCCTGCAGTGGTATACAGATGTTGTGAGTGCCTTGGTGTTGCTTTTCCAATGCTTTGTCTTGATCACTGAATTAATAATGTTTCAAAAGCCCAAAATCCACCAGATCCTGCTGAGACTCCCCCCTCCCTCGCCCCTGCCTAAAATCAGGTTTATCTGCTCATGCTTGTTGACTCAGTCCTACAACCCACACCCAGCTTGAGTGTACATTTCAAGCGCCTGTTCTTGAGGCTTATGCTGTAAATTTTCCACCCAGCAACCCCCGGTCCAGTGGTTTATTAGCTCTCTAATATTCACTGTTGCTTTCTTGAGATGACGGAGGCTACGCACCAAATGTCATCAAATCCACTTCCGCCGGCCATTGTTGAGTATCTTGGTTGATTTTTCTTTTTTGCTTTTTTTTACTCCAAGTGACAAGCGGGATTCTCATCAAATATATCCGCACCTTGCGCTCTGATAACATTTTTTTGGTCTTAAACAGGAAGTCTGGATCCGTTGGGAAAGCCGTGGGAATAGAAAAGGAAGAAGAAGCTGAAGAGGGTGAAGTGTCAGAAGAAAATGAAGCGGCTCTCAAGCAGCTCCAAGAGCAAAACCTTTTTGACATCACTTATGATTATGTCCATGCTACCACCAAAAAAAACCAAAAGATAATATTTGTTCTTGAACTTCTCAAAATCCTGACCTTAAGTCCAGCTGAAAGGGAAGGTCTTGACTGCCTCTGTGCCTTCATCCAGGCCTGCAAACTGTTTGTGAATCTGTCAGCTCCACTGGCCTTGGCCAATATAATGTTGGCCATTGGGTGGTCTGAGGACACTGCTCATCTGGACATTCTCCCCCAATATCACAACAAGGACGTGATCACCACTAACCCCAAAGGGTATACACAGCTGCTCAAAGATTTGGTGAGAGCAAGAAGGCTCTGGGGGATACGTTCACAAGTTTAGGCAACGTGGCTGTGCAGAATACTTGTGACACAATCCGGAAGCTTGGCGGCCCAACTGGACCAGTCTTGCCACTGGCCTTTCCTTCCCAGGGGTTCTGGAACAAGAACACCAGCAACAAGCATCTGAACACAAAGGAAGACTCAGATGTCAAGCCACCTGTATCATTCAGGATCATATCTCCTAGGTTCAAATCAACCGGCAAGATTGGCTTGGAAGCCAAAGGCCATTGTGTCGACTACGGCCAGTTTGTCTTTCAGTCAATCAATCCACTTCTCTCCAGACACTGTGTGTGTCATCATCTTCCGAGCTCACAAGTTTGCTCATTGCTGCTTGGCTGCAACTAAGGATTACAATTCTACTTGGTTGGCCATGTGTATTCAGGCGTTTATCATTAGCAAGCCAGCCAGTGAGACAAGTCCAGAACTATCTCTGGATAAAAAATCCAATGTTGTAGAAAGCTACATGCTCCCAGCCTCTTTACCAATGTCATTATATCGTAGTTCCACCCAATCAATGTGACCTATTTCTGCTACTTTGTTTTCCAATCTGATGCCAAAAACTTCTCATACGGATATGTGATTTCTTTTTTTAAAAAAATAAATAAAACAGCCTGAGTAAGAGGCTTCTGTCATTGAAACCCTTGAAAACAGAGTTCCTCAGCCAAGTAGATGGCCGATAAGTCATGAATGTGTCCAAAGGGATCCTTGACAAAGCTGGCTAATTGGTCAGCTCCACTGTACTACATATCAAAGCAGCCCGCTAGTTGGCTTTTGACAACAGGCAGAGCGCCCTCAGCAACGTACATGCCCATGCCGGACATCTTGTTGCTGGTTGCGGGTGCGGGAGCAGGGGTGAAATATAATCTTGTCGGATGGTTCATATTTATTTACAGGCAGCTGACATTATTCGACTCGACTGATGTACAAAACTGAGGAAAATACGGGAGGGGAAAGGTTAGCAAGATGGTCAATCTCTTGAAAAACAGTTTAAGGTGGTTTAAACATCAAACCATTGTTCCCCCTAAGAAAGGCATCCCCATAACTGTTCCGCTTAATCCCATTGACATACTCCTTGGTGTTTTCAAGAGCAATGTTCATGTAGCCATCCAAACAAGACAAAATACCTGAAAGAGGGAACACAAAGGAAATTGGAATGGTTAGTCGGGTGTCTTTCATTGACAGAAAACAGATCTCAAGAATGCGGCTTTACCTTGATAATCGACTCCGCTATTCAGCCTAACTGTTACTTGATGACCCACGACTTGTTTGAGGAAATCAGATGGAGTTCCGCCGGTGCCTGAGGCTGTAGCGGTTACGTTCAATGCCTTGTCATCAGATGGAGAGCCCTTTTTGTTTGGATCGGACATCCTAAGTTTATTTCCGGTTGAATGTTGTAGAGGTGTGTGGTCTGCTGGTGGGTCTGGATTCTCTTGATTCGCATTTCAACCTTTTACCCAGTATCCTGCGTGGGATATCCGGTACATAATTCGGGATACCTGTCGAGGGACCGCAGATCAAGCTAGATATCTGAAGCCCGAGGTTCCAAAACCTGTGGATATTTCTGGATCTGAAGCGGGGGTTTTCAAGATGCAGAGGCACAGCAGAATAGACCTAACTTAGCTAATTCCCTCCTTGGGAGAGCGAAGCGACCTCTGAAGGGAGGGTCCCTGCGGGATGGCGTCCCCCCTCCACAAAGAGAGGGACTTAGTTAAGTTAGGGAATAGACACACGCACAAGATGAGAGGAAACTGGCGAATGGCCGCAATATGAAAAGGAACTGGGGGAAAAACCCCCTACAAGAGAGAGGATGCCTTGTAAAGGCACCTCAAACAGAAACACAAGGACAAACAACCACAGCCTCAACACTGCAGGGCTAATTCAACAAGGCCGTGGCGCCACAACCGCGCGGCCATATTCTTCAGCAAGCTTAACTAAGCCTCTCTGAGAAGGCGCAAAGCGTCTCGGAAGGAGAGGCTTAGGACAAGGTCTCACTCTTTGCCTGAGGCTGAGAGACATTTCCACAGAAAATCATAATTTTTATGTTTACGTCTCTTGTATGTACTTATTTCTCTCAGCATAAAATTCAGAGCCTCCTATGCCATGTTGTAGCCCTGATTCTCAGCTTTATTTTACATATTTTTCCAATCAAGTTTTTCACAAACTCACTACTCAGCCGCCATTCCTGTGAGGGGTTGTCTTGAGCAATGTGATAAAGCCATTGAATCATCCAAAGGTCAAGGTTGGACACACTCTCACAGGTTTTTTCAGAATTGAATCAAGAATTATAGGTCTCTTGTCAATACAGAATTACCACAGGAGGTATGTCAAATCTTTTTTTCATGTGTTTAGGACGGGCAGGCTATCCGGGGAACATTGGGCCAGATATGAACTCTCAGGTGGATTTTTTACACACATTTTTTTTATGAGAAAAATGGTGTAATTATATTAATAAAATTAATATAATTAAATAAAGAGGGGCCTGATAAAATCAGGGGTGTTTAGAGCATCTCCAGCAGAGCGGGGATGAGACCCGCTACCTATAGCCGGCCGGGACCACCTTTCACACACCTGTCTCAGCTGTTCAACAGCAGCTCCACAGCAGACTGGCGATCACGCCGGGGGTGGATAGCTAGATTGCCATGCTGGACGACACGACTGCGATGGAATTCGATATCTCCAGCATGGATTCGGTTGATTTACTCAACTTCATGGACGACGACAATGATCACATTGCCTACCAAACGTTTGACCGGATTATTTCAAGCAACTGTGATGAATCTCAAAGGGGAGGAGGATCTACCGTTGTCCAAAAAACTATCAATCGTGAACACCTTCAAGGTGAACTCCAGCTACGCAAGGACTACTTTTCCAAAAACTCGTCATATCCAGAGAAGCTGTTTCGTTGACGATTCCGAATGCACAAAAGTTTGTTTGTCCGAATTCTCAACGCGGTCGAGGCACACAATAACTATTTTGTCCAGAAGCGGAACGCCGCTGGGAAGCTTGGGCTGTCCCCATATCAAAAGATATCCTGCGCTCTGAGGATGCTTGCTTATGGCTGTAGTGCTGACTCTCTTGACAAGTATTTTAGAATGGGTGAGTTATTCTTTTCAAGTATGAATTGGAATGCATTTTTTTGACAAACCACAATTCAATAGGTGAATCAACAACCCTCGAAAGTCTCAAGCGATTCTGTTGAGCGGTGGTGAATGTCTTTTCGGAAGAATATCTACGGAGTCCAAACCACGAGGACCTTTCGCGCCTACTCCATGTTGCAAAGAAGCGAGGGTTTCCGGGAATGTTAGGCTCGCTAGACTGTATGCATTGGACGTGGAAAAACTGTCCAACAGCGCATGCGGGTAAATATAGCGGAAAAGAAAAAGAACCTACGATCATACTTGAAGCTGTCGCCTCCTACGATACGTGGATCTGGCATGCTTTTTTTGGCTTGCCTGGAACCTTAAACAATGTGAATGTTCTCGATCGATTGCCTCTATTCCAAAATCTTCAAGACGGAGTGGCACCGGAGGTCAATTTTAAAATTGGATCAAACAACTACTCGATGGGATACTATTTATCGGACGGAATATACCCCAAATGGGCGACTTTGATGCAAACGATTAGCTTCCCAAGGGGGAAGAAGGAATTTTTTTTTGCTAAACATCAAGAAGCTTATCGAAAAGATGTGGAACGGGCGTTTGGGATTTTGCAGGCTCGCTGGGGGATTGTCAAGCAACCTGGCCGACTTTGGAAGCACGAGGATCTCGCCTATATCATGAAGACATGCATAATTCTTCACAATATGATTGTCGAAGACAAACGAGATACTCCGGATGAAGATGATCAGGAGTATGAACAGCCAGAAAATGCCACCAAGGTGACTTCGACCAAAACCAGCGAATCAGACTTTTGTTGCTTCCTCGAGCGATATCAAGCGATACGAAACCAATCAAGACACAATCAGCTGAAGGACGACCTCATTGAGCTTCAATGGACTTTACATGAGAAGCGAGTCAGATTAAGAAGGGCGCTTGGAGATCTTCCGGTTGATTTAAGCTCCGACAGTTCTGATGACAACAATGAAGATTGAACTCGGCCTCTTTGTAAATTTTTCATTGATATTTACTTATTTACTTACTTCTGTTTCCAATATCTCTCACATGTGGCTCAATCAATCTCCGAGTGGCAATGAATCTCTTTGTTTTGTTTTTTGTTATCTTTGTTATATTTTCATTTATTCCCTCACTCACTCACAATCTCAATTTTCAGATTTCACAGTTAAATTTTCAGAGCACAAAAAAGTGAGTGAAAAGTGAGATGAATAAGCAAAAGCGAGTGAAATATGAGATAAATAAGCTTCACAATAGACAAAAGATCATGCGAGATTTTGATGAGCTTAAGAGTCGGAGGGAATCAAGCCAAGACGTTTGGCAACCTCTTCTTTTTTAGCGGTGTAGAAAGAACAAGAAATAGGATCCAAGTTCAAGAGATCTTTTGACATAACTACATGATCAGCAACAGTTTGCATGGCGGCCATCTTTTCACGAGAAATCTTGATGAGCTCTTTTTGTGCTTCGAGGGCCTCGCTTTCTTCATATTTCCTTTATTTGGCCGCCTTTTGTCCTTCAGGTCGCGAAGATCCAATTGACTCAAATTTGTGTTCATTTCCTTTGTCATCTCCCTCGCCTCCTTTGACACTTGTGGGCTCAGAGGCTGCAATTGAACTGGGAGGTCGTTTTTCTTTCTTCAATCGCACCGTGATTTCGTCCATGGTGTCTTGCCACTTCGGTGAATGATGAAGAATGAGCCAGCAGTGATCGAGGGTGAACGCAAAGCCCATCTCGGCTTTGAACATCTCTTTCGCGTCGACGGCCTAATAATCAATCATAAAAAAATGTTAGAAACAATCAAATCAGTGAGGCAACCAAAAAAACACACAATTTCATCGCGGGTCTTGCCACTTCCGAGTTGGCGTTCGGCTTGTAAAAAGCATCCGCAATACTTGTTAACTCAATGGAGGATGATACCCCATCTACTTTCAAGGGCCCCTTGGAGTCGGGTTGGAAAAGGTTTGAAGTTCTTGTTGTTCTCATGTTCCTCAACATATTCTTTCATCATGTCGAGGAAGCATTGATGGATCCGTTCCCAAAAAGCCAAGAGTTTCTGACCCGTTCCAATATCGGCATCCTTGCTTGTGTTGAGCCAAGAGATGCATAAATGTTTATCTTCTTCAACTCTCCAATTTGGATTCTTTGTTCGTTTTTCTTTCTCTTCGTTTGTGTTGTTGTTTTCGTTTTTTTCAGATTCGCCAGTAGTGGTAGCAGTCGTAGCGGTAGCAGTTGTAGCAGCAGTAGAGGTAGCAGTCGTAGCCGTAGCGGTAGCAGTCGTAGCGGTAGCGGTAGCAGTCCCAGCAGCGGATTTTTTCGGCCTTGATGTTCTCTTTTTCGCAGGTCCGTTCCTTCCTTTGGTGGGTTGAAGCGGTTGAATTTCTGGAGAGGGTGTTCTCGGTGGCGGACTACGAGCAAGATCTTCCAGCATTGGGTCGATCATGTTTTTGGCGCGGTGGTGATGAGTGGCGAGTAGGTGATGGCGGAGTGGCGAGTAGGTGATGTGTGGTGTGTAGCAGCCTCTGTCGCGGGTGGCGATGGGATGGGGAAAGTAGCCGGCCGCAGTCTGGGATGGGATGGACTTGGATCAATCAAAGGTCGTTTAGGGGGTCTGCTGGACCCCGGAAATGTTGAGCGACCTGCCAAACGAGTCCAAAACTTGCGCGGTCCAAGCTCTGCTGGAGATGCTCTTAATCCCTCAAAGGTACACACTGGGGCCTGTAAACAGGGGTGGTTTAAATCCCAGCAAGGAATGGTGGAGAATCTCAAGAGAAGGGGTTTAAACTTACTAGTAAAAAGCCCTTAAAGTCTTGAGGTTCTTCAGGGTAGAAACTGGGCAGTTGAAAGTGCTTGAAGAGGTTGATTCTGAAGGCTGGGTGGACATTGGACAGTTTCTGGCGGAAAAATGAGGCTAAAAACAACTACTAAGGGACTTACCAGGCTAGAAACAGGCTATTGAGCACATGTTGAAGGCGGGTAAATTAAAGTAGGTATCTAAAAGCATGATGAAAAGACTTTTTGGGGCGTCCAGAGGGCCCTTTGAATGCACGTGGCAGCTCTCTGGGGCGCCTGGGGGAGCTACAGGGGCACTGGCCAACTTGTGGGTGCTTTTTGGCCAGGCTGTTGACGCTACAAGGGCTAATTCTTCTTTGGGAAGATGTACTAGCCTATTTGGGGCGCCTTCAGGCGGAATTCCAGCCTGGCTGATGGCACCATAGAAGCTAGTCTTCTTCTGGAATATGTACTGGCCATTTGTGGGCGCCTACTGTTCAGGATTCCCTCATCCAGGCAGATGAGCTGTTGCGTGTCTCATATTTATTCAAATGGGCCACAGTGCTTCCCAATTGGTCTGTACTGTGTATGCATCAGGTATTGAATTGTTTTAATGCATCAGGAATATTCTGTTTATATCCATGTGACATCATTACATATTTACAGACTATGTAATGTGTGTAGTGTTTCACGTGGAGGGGCAGAATTGATGTCATTACTTCCCTGGTGGGCGTGCTGTAATGTACAGGTAGCCCTTTTGGGGTTTCATTCATTTTTAGAGCTCTGCGCCGTCTTCAGGCGTAGCGCGCAGCACGTGGGTTAAGAGTTAACTCAACCTGAGTTGGGCTATCTTCTAAACTAAACATAACACTTCAGTTTCATGGCTATTGAAGTGTTATAAGCATATGTACGTATGTATACAAGCATATAGGTTTCTCAATTCAAGGGTACCTTGTAAGGGTCAATCTAAATGCACACCACTTTTTGACTAGATGCATGCCAAAAAAGTGGTGTGCACGCCTGCACGCCAAAATAAATGGCGTACAGGAGCAGTGCACGGCATTTGTTTGGCGTGCGTAGCCCTGAGCGCCAAAAATACTCCTTTTTGGAAGAATTTTGGCGTGCACAAACCCTCCACGCCATTTTTTTGGCGTACAGGCTTTGCACGCCACTTTTTTGGCGTGCATCTAGTCAAAAAGTGGCGTGCACCATGTTGAATGCAATTTTTTTGGCGGGAACAGTTGCGCACAACAAAATAGGGTGTGACCACTGCGGCCCAATGACATATTTCATGTACTATTCATAGTGCCTCCGCCAAGCTCCGCACTATGAATAGTGCCTGCGCCAAGCTCTGCACTATGAACAGTGCCTCCTCCAAGCTCTGCACTATGAAAAGTGCTTCCGCCAAGCTTCGCACTATGAATAGTGCCTCTGCCAAGCTCTGCCAATGAATAGTGCTTCCGCTAAGCTCCGCCACTATGAATAGTGCCTTTGCCACTATGAATAGTGCCTCCGCCAAGCTCCACCACTATGAATAGTGCCTCTGCCAAGCCCCGCCACTATAAATAGTGACTCCGCCAAGCTTGGCCACAATGAAAACCATTCATCCTGGCACTATTCATAGTGGCGGAGGCATTATTCATCATGCCGTTGGGGCGCAGTGGCCAACTGTGCCGCCAAAAAAACTGCAGGTAAAATGGTGCACGCCAACTTTTGACTAGATGCAAGCCAAAAAAGTGGCGTGCAACGCCTGTACGCCAAAAAAAAATTGGCGTGGAGGGTTTGTGCACGCCAAAATTCTTCCAAAAAGGAGTATTTTTGGCGTTCAGGGCTACACACGCCAAACAAATGGCGTTCACTGCTCCTGTACGCCATTTATTTTGGCGTACAGGCGTGCACGCCACTTTTTTGGCGTGCATCTAGTCAAAAAGTGGCGTGCATTTAGATTGACCCACCTTGTAAATGCAGATTGGGTGATTACACAATGAAGCAGTGAGAATTAAGGGTACCTGTAAGTGGGGTATCCAAGGTTGATTTAGGCGTGGATTAAGAATGTAAATAATATTTAGACTTTTACTTATGTAAGAGACAGTAATAATGTCTCTTTCATAGGTAATGATTTTTATGTTTTATTTTTATGGTATTACATATGTAAGGGTGTAATAATATCTCTTTCATATGTAATACTACTTTTATTTCTATGTTATGGTGGCTCTGCTATAGTAGCCAGCTGAGATTCTCTACCCCTAAGATGAGTTTCTACTCAATAAAAGGGTATCTAAAAAGAAGGGAAAGAGTAGAGAAACAAAAAATTGTGGTTTCACATAGATCTCTTACTTACATGTCGTACTTTCATAGAGGATTCCCATCTCTGGGGTTAGAGAATGTCAACTGGTACCCATTTGGCGGTACCCGGCACCCGCGGGCGGGTACTGCCCGCACCCGCCAGGCGGTGCCGGGTGCCTGTTTTTTTGGAAAAAGCGGTGCGGTACCCGGGTACCGCCCTCAAGTACCACTTTCCCCCGCCGGGTTAATCGGGTAAACCCCAGACCCCCGCCCCTTGGCCCGCTCTGAGCTGCCCTCAATGACTGACAATAGAGGTCATTGGCCAGGACTGGTCATTGAGGACGGTCCCTGGTGCAATCATTGAGGGGAGTTGTCACTCCCCTCAATGAGAAGTGCGTGCTGGTCGCTGGGGGAGCACCCTCAATGACCATGACCAACCTGTTTGATGACCGGAACAGGTCGGTCATTGCTTTTCTGGTCATTGAGAGGTCCTCCCCTCAATGACCAACCTGTTGCGGTCATTGAGGGGAGGACCTCTTGATGAAGCATCCATTCCGGTCATCAAGGATACCTCTTGGTGACCTTTTTGATGAAAAAAGCTGGCGGGTACCGCTGGTACCCGCCAGGCGGTGCCGGATGCAGTGCCGGGTGCCTGTTTTTGGAAAAAAACACGCAGGTACCGGCGGTGTAAATTATACCCGGGTCCGTTTTGAAATTCTATATCTGGGGTAAATTAGAGTCACAATAGATAGAATTAATGGAAAATTCATCTCCAATTTCATCCTGAATCATGTGAATTCCAGGTTGATCTTCTTCACCTGGCTCAGTGGTTACAACATCAAACAGAGAATAAGTATCTTCTTCACTGTCTGAGTTGCATTCTACTTGAACATTATTAATTTTTTTGAGGGGATTGGGGCACTCATGTTTCTTGTGGCCCTTTCCCCCGCAGTTGTAGCATTCTGGTACTCCACTTTTTTGAACTGGAGTTTCCGCTGCAGAAGCTTTTGGAGAATCAGTTTTAGGAGTTTCCTTTTCCTCTGCAATGGTGTTTCTCACATATCTTTTATTAATTCCATTCAGGACAACCGTTTCCTGCAGTATACCTATGAATTTGGCTAAGTATACATTCATGTCAATGAGTCTGCATCTCATTAGGCTCTCAATCTTTCCTCCACATTGGTTAAGAAGTCTGTCATTAATTTCTTCTTTGGAGGGATTGTTATACATGCAATTTATTCTCTTTTTCTGGCGCAAGCACCATTCTGAAGCTGCTTCTTTGACTGGGTCAAAGTAATCTGCTTCAAATGCTTGGCGCTTTTCAGTCCTCCAGACTCTGGTTCCCCATTCCTCTTTAATGAGTCCTTTCCATATCTCCCAACTTTGTTCACCTACTTCCTCAGTTTTATTGATAAACCAATCCGCAGCAACTCCTTCAAAGAGTCTGGGCATTCTGGAAATGTCAGCTTCTTCATCTGCGCGGTAGGACTTAAACATGTGATCTATAGTTCTGATAAAATTCATATGATCATACTCTCCTTCACCGTCAAACTTAGGCCAATCTTTTACCAGAGGCATTAGTTTGTTTATAGCAGCTAAATCTAGGGTTCTATAGGGAGTGGATTGATGTGGGTTACTGTCTCTGGGCGCCGGTGATTCATGCATAAAAGGATTATTCAATTCGTGCGGGAAACTAGCCACATGGGGTACTTTAGTGTTGTCACACAAATCTCTTTCAGCCTGCTGAGCTTGTGGAAATGGAAGAGAAATTTTCTTACTCTCCTGGTATGGAGAATAGTGTTTCTTCTCTGAATCATTATGAAGATTACCAGGACCATGCAGATGAGGTGGGCTATCTTTATTAGAAAAGTTTGGGGGCGTAGAATTTTTACTATAAAAATTGGTACTGCGTGGTTCTTTTGTTTCAGGCCGATCTGTAACTGGATTCTTTGTATTTTGCACATCAGTATTGTAAGGATTGCGGGAGACAACACTGGCTGTTCTTTGAGAGTTTAATTCCAAAGACTGTATCTCTGAGTTGAGTGTGGAAATTTGATTAGTGAATGTGTTCTCAAATTGCTCAAAGTTTTTGTTCATTTTGGCATTAAGTTGTAATATTAATTCTTCAATGTCATGGCTCTCAGATTTTTGTTTTTCCAAGTAACCTTTTTCTCAAGTTCCCAACACATAATCTGCTGTAGAATTTGGGACAGCAGCTGAATTCCTTGAATACTCTAAGATCTCAGAGATTTCTTTTTTATTATCATGAATCATGTGTTTAATATTCTCACAATCTTTTCCAACTTCAACTATTATCTCACAATGTTTGTTTGGTAACTCAAGAGGCAAACGTCTATCCAACTTATGATGGACAGACAAAACATTAGAGGAAACTGTTTCTTTGATTTTTGCTAGACTACTATTAATCCTATTTGCATTAGGTTTTAAGTTAGCTTCATGGTTATTATATAAAGCAGAAATGTTTGCGTTGAACGCATTGAGGGAACCAAACAAAGAAATAAGTATACTAGGGCTCAGTCAATGTTCTTGTAAGGATTCACTGCAATTTGAAGAAGGTTGGTGGTTCTCTTCCATTGGGCGGGATTGCTGAAGTTGATCGAAGTCAAGCTCCTGTTCTTGCCAACCTGGTTCTTCTTGAACTTGATGGTCATCTTCTTTGGAGGCGCTGGGAAATGGAACTTTTTGGGTGGGTGAGAGAGCATGTTTCCATCTGGAAACAGTACTTGGCAATTGCAAACAACGGGCCGACACCCGCGCTGCAAGCCTTGTTAACTACAGCTCAAGATTCTCAGAAAGCGCTTCTGAAGCGCTTTCTGAGAATCTTGAGCGGTAGTTAACAAGGCTCGCAGCGCAGCTGTCGGCCCGTTGTTTGCGATTGCCAAGTACTGTTTCCAGATGGAAACGTACTCTCTCACCCGGAGTTTTATCTGCTTGTCCTCCAAGAGCTCCTTGATTTTGGGAGTTGAAGGGCGTTTCCGGGTAGCTTTTGATGAAGTATGGGTAATGAACTCTAGCTTGTCAATGTCCATCGCCTCGTCTGTCGCGTTGGTCGGAGGCTGGGAGTCCTTGGTAGGAGGCGGAGCGTCCTTGGTTGGAGGAGACTTCTCGACCGGCGCCGGAGTGGCTTCTGGGGTCGCAGGGGTCAAGTCCTTGCAAACAATCGGCGTCACCTGGAGGTTCTTGACCCGCTCTTGGAGCTCCTTTGCCACCGCGAGGTCTCGTTGGAGGCGGGAGGGGCCCTCGTAGTTCGGGACGATGCGGCCTAGTGTTGTTAGTCATGATAAGATATGTTAGTTATCAGTTGCGACTGGTTGTAGGGAGTACAATAAAACTTACGAGTATTAGCTGTGTTAGTGGTTGGTCCTGTTGGGTTAGGGTTGACGGTAGTCTCGGCTGTAGCACTGGAAGACACTGAAAGAAAGAGGGTAGAGACATAAGGTGAGTTTTGTCTCAACTTTAGGTGAAGAGAGTCAACGATAGACTCACTGGTTGAAGAGTTTTCTGTAGGGTCAGAGGTGGATCTAGCGAGACCAGGTGCGTCGACGGTGGCGTGCAAAGATACTGCTGCCAGATTTTTGAGGTGAATAAATGGTAGAGGGAACAAGAGCAGTCGTGCACTGTTTGTGTTTGGAGGGGTTTGCGACGGAGTCGGGTGAGGGAGCTTGGTCTGAGAAACAAACTTACGTTGGTTTAAGTAACGTTCTTGGTCTGATCTTGCCTTTTTCGCCTTCGCTGCTCGGAGGTAAGTAGCAATCTTGGTTTGGTTTTTGAGGTCTTCTTCTTCTTGGAGGTGAGCGTGGTAGGAGGCAAGGATGAGTTGCTCCTCTCGGGTGAGAGCATTCACATCGAACTTACCACAAGTCCCTCCCCGAGCGCCCCGCGAGCACCCTGCGGGAGGGACTTGTGCCTAAGAGCATCCGCATCGGTTGCGGATTAAGGGAGGATTAGCGTAACTAATCCTCCTCGGCAACCGCATCAGGTCCGATTCAATCGGACTAAACTCCTCCCGGGAGTACGATTTGGAGTAAGCGGGAGTAAAGTTACTCCTTGCTAATCCTGGGAGTAAGCGCTGCATGCATATTCACATGCATGCAGACACTCCTCCCCACCCAAAAGTATGCACCAAACACAGCTTACATAAGCTGTAGGTGCATACCACATACTTACACAGCTTTTTATCCCGCACCGATGCGGCTGCCGGCCGGGATTAGCGCTAATCCGGGAGTAAGCAGATCTGTTACTCCTCGAGTTACACCCGCACCGATGCGGATGCTCTAATGTCCAACATTTGGCTTGAGGCTGCCCAGCCAAATGTTGAAAAAATCCTTCTAACCCCCATATCACCGCATACCCCTCTGATGTTTTCACAGCCTCCGGTAACATTAGAATCAGCTTTTGTTTCTACATAATCTCATGTGTCCAAAACAACACCTACCACCATCCACTGAAAAAAAAAATGATGTAGAAATTCCACCTGGGAGCCTATCCAGCCTGATCTAAACCGGATAGCCAGTCCGGCCTAAACGCATGAAATTAAGGTTTGTCATCATATGTCAAACCCTGTGGGACTCCTCGCTTATGCACTTGAGAGACCTGCCCATATTAATCCAATACTGGAAAAAACCGTGAGAGCGTGTCCTACCTCAACCTTTGGATAATCCAATGGCTTCTTTGCATTGCTCAGGAATAGCCCGCACCAGAATGGCCACTGAGCGGCCAGTTTTTGAAGGTTCTACTTGAAAAAACATGTACAGGACAGCTCAGATTGAGAGCTATAACCTGGCATATGGGGCTTTGAATTTCAAGTTGAGAGGGAGAGGGAATAGAGATATAAATACAAAATATGTGATTTTCTGCGCAAAACCCTGTCAGCCTCAGGCAAAGAATGTGACTTTAGTCCTAAGCCTCTCCTTTGGAGACGCTTTGTGCCTCCTTGGAGAGGCTTAGTTAAGCTTGCATTCACATTTGTTCGCTAAGTTTTTGGGTTAAATAAGCCTGGGTTTGTGGGCAGGTTAGCTGACAAGGTTGCCTTCAAGTGGGCAAACGCATTCGTTCGGTCAGTTTCAGGCTAAAGTGAGCTGGAATGGGTCGCAGATTGCCCTAGCCTGAGGCTAGATTTCAGGTTAAGGCTTGCTAAATTTAGCTGACCTTAGCCTGAAATCAAACCTGAGAGCATCCGCATTCAGTACTAAGTTAGCCCGGATTAGGGCACTTAGTCCACCCCTGCATCCGCATTGGCTTGGATCAACTCGGGATCAACTTGACCCGGAGCTCCGTTTGGAGCTAGTGGGGTCTACATGTAGACCCCACTACTCCTTGGATTAAACTCAAAATGCATATTCAACATGCTCATAAGCATGAGCTCTATGTGTTTAGGTGCCAAACACATAACATACTGGCACCTAAACACATAACCTCCAACAGCCTCGGACCCGCTAATCCCCACCCATGCGGTCGGGCAATTGGATTAGCTTGTTCCAAGCATGATCCGAGCTAGTTAGTCCATACTAAATTAGCCACCAATGCTGATGTTCTGAGGCTTGTTGACCCGGGGTTAGCCCGGACCAATGTGATTGCTGCTTGGGTTAAGTTGCTCAAAATCGTCAACAATGCAAATGCTCTGAGCTGTTCCCACGGGGTAGGCTGGTAGTCACGGAGCTTGGCTTCTCTGCACAGTCGCGTTGCAGCACTTTCAGATAATACTGGATAAGTTCGTGGTTTTTTGTGTATTTTTGACGGTAAAAAATGGAAAAAGGTGATGTTTTTGTCAGATTTTAATGTTTTGAAGTGCGCAAAAATTATAGGAAAATGGTACAAAAATTATTAGAGTATTTTATGTATTTTTATGAATTTTTAGACGTAAAAAATGATAGATTTAAAGGTCCTTTCTTTCAGATAAATTTGAATGAAATTTCCCGGCCAGACCCCCAATTGTCAGCCTACGTGATGCCAAGGACAAATCCCTCTAGCTACACATGGTGAAAAATAAGATAAAAGAGTATAAAACTCTGAGACAAAAGTATAAGGGATGATACCAATGGATATGTTGGTTATTATGGTGTAAAAAATATGAGAAAAATGGTGTAATTAAATTGATAAAATTAATACGGATGTACTTTGCGCACTGCAAAAAACTCGTCGCACACTGCAGGGGGCGTCCACTCGACGTCCCGGCCACAGTGCGCGGAAGCTCAAAACGCTTCGCGCACTGCAGAAAATAAACCATGAAATTCTCATTTTTTTTTCTGCCAGCCGGCAGAGGGGATCTTTCTTGCCCCTCCTCCATTTTCTTGGGGTATTTGGACCCCCCAGCATGACATAAAAAAAGGATGATAAAAAAATACAAAAAATAAGCGGAGCGCCTCCCCGGGGCGCACCCCCCGGGGATTCTTAACCTGCTAAAAAGCCATGGATCAGGTACCCAGCCCCTCGAAAACAGAGTTCGAGGAGCAGAAGTACATACCCCATGACTTCGCCGTGCGGATGGCCGGCACAGGCTGGTCCCGGAGCGGAGTACATGCACACTCCCCCGATGACCGGCCAGCACGCACGTGGAGTGCAAATCACCGGTCATCAAGGGGATTACGCACTCCTCTCGATGACCGGAACGGTCCCGCTTATCGAGAGGAGTAAACACACCTCTCGATGACCGGAACAGTCCCGGTCATCGAGAGACTAAGCATTCCGCTCGATGACCGGAACAGTCCCGGTCATTGAGAGCAATTGATCCCCTCGATGAACGGAACGGACCCGGACATCAAGAGGAGGAACACTCTTGATGACCGGGTCTGTTCCAGTCGTCAAGGGGAGTGTTTACTCCTCTCGACGAATGGAACAGACCCGGTCACGGTCATCGAGAGGAGTAAACACTGCTCCTCTCGACGACTGGAACAGACCCGGTCACGGTCATCGAGAGGAGTAAACACTGCTCCTCTCAACGACTGAAACAGACCCGGTCATCGAGAGTGTTCCTCCTCTCGATGGCCGGGTCCGTTCCATTCATTGAGGGGATTAAGTGCTCCTCTCAATGACCGGAGCGAACCGTTCATCAATCCTCTCCTTGAACAGTTCGCTCCGGTCATTGAGGGAGTGTTTCTCTACTCGGTGACCGCAGCAGACTCGGTCATCAAGATGATTATTTTCTTGATGCCCGGGTTTGTTCCGGTCATCGAGTGGTGTATTTAATCCTCTCGATAACCGGGACCGTTCAGGTCATCAAGAGATGTGTTTACTCCTCTCGATAAGCGGGACCGTTCCTGTCATCGAGAGGAGTGCGTAATCCCCTCAATGACCGGTGATTTGCACTCCACGTGCGTGCTGGCCGGTCATCGGGGGAGTGTGCATGTACTCCGCTCCGGGACCAGCCTGTGCCGGCCATCCGCACGGCGAAGTCATGGGGTATGTACTTCTGCCCCTCGAACTTTGTTTTCGAGGGGCTGGGTACCCGATCCATGGCTTTTTAGCAGGTTAAGAATCCCCGGGGGGTGCGCCCCGGGGAGGCGCTCCGCTTATTTTTTGTATTTTTTTATCATCCTTTTTTTATGTCATGCTGGGGGGTCCAAATACCCCAAGAAAATGGAGGAGGGGCAAGAAAGATCCCCTCTGCCGGCTGGCAGAAAAAAAAATGAGAATTTCATGGTTTATTTTCTGCAGTGCGCGAAGCGTTTTGAGCTTCCGCGCACTGTGGCCGGGACGTCGAGTGGACGCCCCCTGCAGTGCGCGACGAGTTTTTTGCAGTGCGCGAAGTACATCCGAATTAATATAATTAAATAAAGAGGGGCCTGATAAAATTGGGGGTGTTTAATCCCTCAAAGTACACACTGGGGCCTGTAAACAGGGGTGGTTTAAATCCCAGCAAGGAATGGCGGAGGATCTCAAGAGAAGGGGTTTAAACTTACTAGTAAAAAGCCCTTAAAGTCTTGAGGTTCTTCAGGGTAGAAACTGGGCAGTTGAAAGTGCTTGAAGAGGTTGATTCTGAAGGCTGGGTGGACATTGGACAGTTTCTGGCGGAAAAATGAGGCTAAAAACAACTACTAAGGGACTTACCAGGCTAGAAACAGGCTACTGAGCACATGTTGAAGGCGGGTAAATTAAAGTAGGTATCTAAAAGCATGATTAAAGGACTTTTTGGGGCGTCCAGAGGGCCCTTTGAATACCCGTGGCAGCTCTCTGGGGCGCCTGGGGGAGCTACAGGGCCACTGGCCAACTTGTGGGCGCTTTTTGGCCAGGCTGTTGACGCTACAAGGGCTAATTCTTCTTTGGGAAGATGTACTAGCCTATTTGGGACGCCTTCAGGCGGATTTCCAGCCTGGCTGATGGCACCATAGAAGCTCATCCAGGCAGATGAGCTGTTCTGTGTCTCATATTTATTCAAATGGGCCACAGTGCTTCCCAATTGGTCTGTACTGTGTATGCATTAGGTATTGAATTGTTTTAATGCATCAGGAATATTATGTTCATATCCATGTGACATCGTTACATATGTACAGCTTATGTAATGTGTGTAGTGTTTCACATGGAGGGGCAGAATTGATGTCATTACTTTGCTGGTGGGCATGCTGTAATGTGCAGGTAGCCCTTTTGGGGTTTCATTCATTTTTATAGCTCTGCGCTGTCTTCAGGCGTAGCGCGCAGCACGCGGGTTGAGAGTTAACTCAACCCAATTTGGGCTATCTTCTAAACTAAACATGCGAGCCTGAGTCTCTATAGTGACAGCAGGACACAAGAAAATGGGGGGCAATATTTGGATTTCTTTGGATAAAGAAAATAAAAATATAAGAGAGAGAGGGAAAGAGAGAGAGAAACTGAGCAGATTCAAGATAAGCAGATATTCAAGGTTATTCTTGTGGGAATGCACATCCACTGGCAATGCTACCTCTTCAGAAGAGTTCTGCCAAGCTGTGCTAGAGAGTGCTACAGCCTCCTCTCACCAAAGAAACGTGGAGGGCTTCTGGATTAGACAAGTTTAATCCAGCCACAATTTTCTAGCTTCCTTCTGGATAGTCAAGTTTCTTTAAAGGGAAACCTATGTGGTTTCTTTCTTGCAAAAATCACAGAAAAAGAATGATGTTAAGCAGGGGCAGCCCTGTGATCAAGGATAAGGCAAAGGCCAGCAAAGAAGAGCAGATCAAGCAGACACAGAGTTTTACCTCTGAGATAAACAATGTTCAGTGAAAGAGGTTACTTACTGTCAATATCCTAGGCGCCTGTGACGGTAGGTATACTGGGAGTGTGGTAATCTCTTTGGTGGTGATCCTGGGGTTATCTGGGGTGTGGTTCTGGTGTGCTGAAGTCTGTGGATCCGCCTCAGGCAAGGGGGATCCTGACTAGGAAAATTTTCACAGTTTGCTTATGTAATTTACATATGTACATGTGGTTTGGCGCGCCTGGTAGCGCTGACATGTCACAACTGCGCATGCGCGCCACAACTCAATAACTCAGGGAAGGAGTATAGTTACAAAGAATTCGTAAGTTGTAACTAGGGTTAAAATTGCATGAGGAAACAGAATATGAAGTCAAAACAAGGTTATCTCATAAGATGAAAAAGATATGAAGTAATTCACGTGTAAAAAGTAGAAAAAGGCAGACTTTAGGTCAGCTGAGTTGAATTTAAGGCTGACAAAACATAACACTTCAGTTTCATGGCTATTAAAGTGTTATAAGCATATTTACGTATGTATAAAAGCATACAGGTTGCTCAATTTGAGGGTACCTTGTAAATGCTAATTGGGTGATTACACAATGAAGCAGTGAGAATTAAGGGTACCTGTAAGTGGGGTACCCTAGGTTAATTTAGGCGTAGATTAAGAATATAAAATAATATTTAGACTTTTACTTATTTAAGAGACAGTAATAATGTCTCTTTCACAGGTAATGATTTTTATGTTTTATTTCTATGGTATTACATATGTAAGAGTGTAATAATATCTCTTTCATATGTAATAATACCTTTTTATTTCTATGTTACGGTGGCTCTGCTATAGTAGCCAGCTGACACGCCGGGTGATAACAGGCCTGTTGAGACATACTCCCCTGCCTTTTGTCAGGAAAGCAGCGGGCTGACGCCTCCCCTTGAGGTCCATCTTTGCAACTCTCACTTATACAGCCTCTGTGTGTTGACATATCCATCCCCTCACCCCGTACTCAATATCTCACAAAAGGAACTGACATAAAAGCTAAGGCTGTGCCCCTAAAGCAGTGTTTGGGTCATGCCCCATGGTCTGGGGCATTGGGATGGGCCTTGTAAATGCCCCAAACCCCGGGGCATATAGTGTTTTTTTGCGGAAGGAGGATTTCTTTGGGGGTGGTATGGAGGTACTGGCCCGCCAATTTTGCCAGAAAAATTGAATTTCCGCCCCTGGACGGCCAAATTCGCCAATTTTCTGCCAAACTTGCCAAAGTTGTGGCACTGAACCACCATCCATGCCAGGGCGGAAACAAACCCCTCCCCGGGTAGATTACCGCAGCAGTGCCCGGGCTGTGAGCCCAAACCGGTACATCTGTCTTGACAGGCAACCGGAGGGACATATACTCCTGATGTCTGGTATTGTTCCGGTCATCAATACTTGATCAAAAGTGAGGTACACACCTCCTTGACTGGTACAGTCCCAGTCATTGAGGTACACACCTCAATGTCCAATATTTTATTGGTCATTGAGGTATACACCTCACTGACCGGCCCAATCAATATTGGTCATATATTGCCAGTCATTAAGATACATGCCTTGATTACTGCCATGACACCAGTCATCCAGCTACAATAACAGTCATTGAGGTACCTTGCTGATTGGTATCATATTGGTCTTTGAGGCACACACACACCTCACTGACTGATGTTGTATTGGTCTTTGAGGTGTACACCTCACTGACCGGTGTTATATCGGCCATTGAGGTATACACCTCACTGACCGATGTTGTATTGGTCACTGAGAGGGGTAATATATGTCCCTCCGGTTGCCTCTCAAGACAGATGTACCGGTCTGGGCTCACAGCCCGGGCACTGCTGCGGTGATCTACCCGGGGAGGGGTCTGTTTCCGCCCTGGCATGGATGGTGGTTCAGTGCCACAACTTTGGCAAGTTTGGCAGAAAACTAGCCAATGTGGCAGTCCAGGGGCAGAAATTCAACTTTTCTGGCAAAATTGGTGGGCCAGTACCTCCATAGGGTGGTGTCTTTTTTTTTGGATTTTGTGTTTTTTTTTGTCATTCCAATGGCCATATGTAGTATGTACAGGTTTATTTTAATCAAACAAGTTGAGAAGCACAAGCAAGAACCCCAAGGAAACAGGTGTAGGCACTGATAAAAGATGAAAGGATGTTACAAGGGGTCATTGAAAGCCTGGTACCATCCCTTGAGACACAAGAGGTGCTTGATGTTCCTTGGTGTGAGCCTGATTCTCTTATGTGAATACAGGGCACAAGAAAAAAGGGGGAATCTGGTTGGATTTCTTGGGATAAAGAAATACAAACAGAAGGAGAGAAAGAAAGAGAGAAAGAGAGAAGATCAGGCCTAGACTTCAAGTCTTTTAATTATTGATCTGGGATATTCTCAACCTGGAAAAGTTGGATGCCAGCTGTGCAAGGCCAAGAGAGTGCAACAGCCTCCACTCACAACAAGGAAACGTTGGTGGGATTTAGAAGTAGGGTTACTACTCTGCTCTGATTTTATAGGTCTTAATCAGAGACAACCTTTTGATCTTTGATGATTGAAAGAGTTAAAGAAATGAAGAGGAAATCAAGAGCAACAGAGTTTCACTCTGGATAAGCAAGGTTCAGTGAAAGAGTTTACTTACTTTCAATATCCTAGGTGCCTGTGGCGGTAGGTATACTGGGAGTGTGGTAATCTCTTTGGTAGTGATCCTGGGTTATCTGGGGTGTTGTTCTGGTGTGCTGAAGTCTGTGTATCCTCCAGCTGCATGGGGGATCCTGAATTAAAAAAAAATCAAATTTGGATGACATAATCACACATGTACATGCGGTTTGGAGCACTCAGGTGCGACTACACGGCGCTGCTGCGCATGTGTGGCACAAACCACAAACTCTATGAAGGAGCAGAGATATTGGAAAGTGATCAGTGAACGCTAGGGTCAAAATTTCATGAGAAATCAGAATCTGAATTCAAAAAAATCTTATTTCTTAAGGTTAAAAAGCTATAAACACATTTAAGTATAATGAAGTAGAAAAAGGCAGACTTTAGGCCAGCTGCGCTGGCTCTGAGGCTGACACTTGGTTTGAGGGCAGATTGCTGCCAGGAGAAAATTTGTCTGCATTTGGAGAATAAATGCTTGGAAGCCGCGCTTTTTTCTGGGATTGACAGGCATTTACAAGCCATTTTTGACAGGATTAGATAAGTCTTGTGTCAACCGGCCCAATAGGGAGAAAAATAGAATGAAACCAAGTTCACAATGTTACTATGCATAGATTTCACACTCTGGGCCTTGATTCTCTCTGCTTTTGTGCCGGGGGTAAAATCTAACCTAAATGATGATATACCAGGCGGGTCCCAGGGCCACATCCCTTGGATTCACTTTGGCGGCAAAAGAAAATGGCATACCCCGGGGAATGGTTGGGGTCTGGGGTTCAGGATGACCCTCATGCCCCGTCCCAAACCCCAGAGAACACCCTTAAGAAAAGCTGCCTTCTTTCCCAAGTCCTTTTTACCTAATCCTGACACCAAACAGTCCGTACAGCTTCCCAGTAAACCGGACAGAAACCATTTGCCCGGTGTCAGCCCCAACTTGGATTGAACCAATTGCAGAGATCCACAACTCAAGGTATAAAAGAGCCAATTTGATACAGCGCATTCCACAGCAGATACTCCAAGAGATACAAGACCGGGCATTAATCATCTTTACAGACGGCTCTTGGATACCCGACAAGGGAGCAGGGAGGGAAGCAGTGGCTCACCCTTCTGGGAAAAGCATAGCTGAGCTAATGGGAATCAGAATTGCCATCAATCTGGCACAGGAAACCCTTGAGGCTGACCACTCACAGGAAATCACGGTGGTAGAAATATTCTCCAATAACCTGGGGCCCTGATGCTCTCTTCAGACCCGCTTTCCCTATCCCCAGGACAGAACCTTTACACTGAAAATTTCTTCCGTATGAAGCTCTTAGGATGCCCGGTCAGGCTCTACTGGTGCCCTGGTCACAAGGGCATTGTAGCTAACAAAAAAGCAGATACCCTTGCTAAAGAGGCAGCTGCAGGGGAATCTACCTTGCATGACAATGCTCTTCTTCTGGTGTTCGTACCAAAGAGTCTGTCCAATTTAAGATAGTACACACAGACCCAAATGCAGCTCCCCAAAGATGGGTCAAAGTACAACTGCCAACAATTTCCCTACTCCAAATACTGCACAAAACTAGTGCAAGATTTAGACCAACAAGAAAAAGGGTTGACAGTGACAATATTTCAGCTCAGAGCGGATCATACTCCCCTAAATAATTTCCTGTTCAGAATAAAAAACTTATTAGACCCACAATGTACTAACTGCTTTGCCCAAGAGAATGTGGCGCACTTCCTTATGTTTTGCAACAGGAATAAGAAAGCTGGGGTGATTCTCAAACAAAAACTACGGCAATCAAAGTGTGGAGCAAATTGGGAATCTTTCCAATCAATCATGGACAACCCCAAAGCAATGGCTGAAGTGTCTGAGTACATCTTGGCAACAAATCAATTTCCAAAAATCCAAAAATACATCTTGGCGGCTTAAACCACAGAACCTTCCTCTCCTATCTCCTGTGCTATGTTACACTCAATAGTTTCATTCTAGAATATCCCTGTTTCTTTCATTTTTCTTAGTGATCTTCTCAAATTCCTTTAATTTTTTTCCACTCATGGTCAAAATTATTCAAACAGGTTGTATGTACTAGCAATAGACTAGGGAACCTACCCCTGACTCCATGAAGACCAATGGATCTTGTGGTATTGGAGGATAATCCAATGATCCCCTCCTTTTCAGTAGCAGCAACAGATTGTGGGGGCCTAAATGCACTCTAAACACTCATTCTTCTGATGGGATGGGACAATGGGCTGGGCTTTCTGAAATCCAAAGCATTTAAATCCCCTTCCCATTCTCTTATTATTCTTTTTCCAATCTCTTCCTTCTAAGTTTCCTTTATTAAATTTGCAGAGTCCTTAACTTTATTTCCTCATCCTTTTCTTCCCTTGTTTTCACTTTCTCTTCTTTTCATCCTTCATAGATGGTAATTCTTTCTTGAGATGAATTCACGGTTGATTATGTTCAACCCCAAGGCAATGTACAAAGTCTTGAACTTCATTTTGGCAATCAACCTATTTCCAAACATTTGGAGGCACATTACTAACAACAAGGCAACTTAATCTGGACCAAAATTGAGCATTGTGGAACTACTCTGAGGGAAGAATAGAGCTTGAGAGGTTTTTGGTGCTTGAAGGGCTCTCAGGGGAACAAGAAAAACAATATAAGAGTATGGACTCTTAAGCAAAGGTGTGACTATGGAGATTCTTGAGGTATGTCTTAAAAGGTTATTTATTTGTCTACTAATCTAGTCTCATAGTTGCATACTGAATATCTAGCTTTTCCAATCTGATTTATTGGCATAAGCAGGCCTAATGAATGGTGACCAGTTTTTTGAATTTCTGGGGCAGGATCTGATGAGGAAAAAAAGGTAGGGCCAAAGAAGGCAGACTACATACAAAATATTATGGGGCTGAGTTGTTGTTGGAAGAAAAGATGAAACAGTGAAAATTATCAATCAAGGGGCTGAGGCTGAAACCGCTATGGGGATGGAAAGTTCTTGAAAGAGGCTGGAATGTGGAGAGACAATGAAACATCAGAAGAAAGAGATCACACATCACATGAGAGGCTGAGAAGGGAAGGGCTGAAACCAAAAGGGACTAGGGGTAACCAAGATGGGATCTCCATGGTTATTACATGTGTGGCTAATGCCAAGATGGGGTTGTTATGCTGGATTTGGAAGAGAGAAAAAGATGGTGGATATCCAGGGTCTTTCCTCATACTCTGACTCTGTCTGATGGTTAATTTCTCCCACTTGTGCCTAGCTGGGTGTAGAGATGGCTATTTTGTACCCGCTGGCGGGTACCTGCCACCTTTCAGGATGCAACTGTGTGCCCTGGCAGGTACCCAGGGCTGTTGTGAAGTGAATTCCTTGAATTGTTACTAGGATTAAACATCCCACACCGCCATGGGTACTTTAAAGGGCTTACAGTTGCCTTGTGAAAGGTGGTGGGTACCCGCCAGCGGGTGAAAGATGGCCATCTCTAGCTGGGTGCTTGAGTAATATTGATATGGTGTATGGGGCATACAGAAGGTGGGTAAAAAGGGGAAAGAGGAAATAAGGCCTGTCCTTGGGTGTGAATTGTCCTGTCCTTGATTATTGAGGGAGGTTGGGCCTTGAGTAGTCCAGAGTGAGTCATAGTGCGGGGAAAAGCTTTTGATTTTGGTTTCATGTTCAGGATTGGCTTACCAAACCGTCAAGGGACCCTTTTTTTACCTCTCACTGGTGTATTGTTTCTCTTTCCTTAGCCCAAACACAGATTGTCTCTCCAATTTCACCCATTTTTTCCTCCTTTTAGTTTCTTTTATTCAAGTTTTCCATTTTCTGGTTCTCTTATTCCTTCCCATGATTTTTCTCCACGCAATGGACTAGGGACCACATGTCAGTCCCCAAAGACCCTCACAGGTTCGCGAGAGGCTAACACCCAATATTGATAAGCCCTCCTTACTTGGTTGAGAGCGCAGTACAAATACTGTAACTAAACGTGCAATAAGACAGCTTAGTAACTAACCTGAAAATCAGACTGGACATTAGAGGAAACCTCATTGAGAATAGCCTGATAAGGTTCCCATTTTAAGCTAGCCTTGGGAAGAAGAGAGATGGCCACCGCGGAGTTCATCACACGTTGCAGAAACCACATCTATATAAGCCAAAACTTCTATCAAAGATAAGGATTCTCTAGATTTCCTGATACCAAGCCCACACATATTGTAGACGACTTATTATCTTAAGTGGTATACAATTGGGGATTTTGACAAGAGATCCTACCACATTTGTTCTTCTACCTTTCATCTTTACTCTTTAATTAAACTCCCATCCTTCCTCTGATTCAAATACAATACACAATTTTGGAAAAATGTGTATCACCAATACAGATACAATACATGTATTGTATCAGTTTCACCATTACAGGGAGGGGCTTGAGTGCTTTGGATTTTGGAAAACCCAGCCCACCATTTTATGTTGCTTCAGCGCACATCAAAGGCCCCTGTAACCTTGAGCAAGTGACTGAACTAGAGAGGGTGACTTGTGTCTCAAGTCCCATCTGTCTTCAGGGAATCTGGACTGTGGTTGCGGCGGGCACCTCTTCTGTGGTAACCCGACTATTAAGAAAGTACTTTACAAGTACTAAAGATGAATATATCCTGAGATGAAAAACACCCCGTAGCACGGGAGGCTGGTAGAGCAAATACTACCAGGTCTAGCAGACCGCTGGAGATAGGGAACTCTAGGAAGGCTTGGATAGTATCAAGAGCAAAAAGACTTGTTGAACAATGCACACCAGCCTTGGTCAACACAAAATGTATAAAAACAGGCTTGATTACTGAGGTTAAAACCAGAAATAAGAGACAAGGTGATTAGAAAAAGGGGGTTACTAAACGTACCCGGGTATTTCCGCGTTTGTACCCGGTTTTTGCGTACCCCCTTTTCCGCGTGCGTACCCAGTTTTTTTCTACTCATTTCTACGCGACGCAAGTAATATCAAAATTTGTCAAAAATGATGAACAAAATTGTCATGCAATCAGAATACCAAAAAAACCAATTTTAATTAATTAATTATTTTTTGCATGCCCCCTTTTCTGGGGTATATACTTAGGGAATAACTTCTTTGTTACATGCCCCAGCCGCCAAATAATTTCAGGGCACTTATGATTGTGAATATTCTACATTCCCTGAAATTTTTAGGATTTTCAGGGAGTGGGCGGTGGGCTTAGTAGGAAAATTCCCGCTAACTGGATAACTTTTTTGTTACATTTCCAAACAAGCTAAAAATTTCAGGAATATTTAAAATCTGTATATTCTCCGTGTCCTGAAATGTTTATCAATGGGGTGGCATAAAAACATGAGATATAAGGGGTGTGCGGCAGTCTTAAGGGGAAAAATCCGGCTAATTGAATAGCTTTTTTGTTACATATCACAGCAGTCTAAAAACTTGATTGAAATTTCAAATATGAATATCCTCTGTGACCTGACATTTTTAGCAATGTTGTGGCATCATAACCTGAGATGTAAGGGATGCGCGGTAGTCATAATACCTACTACTGCGCACCCCATATAACTCATGTTCTGATGCCACAACATTGCTAAAAATTCAAGTTCAAGGAGAAGATGCATATTTGAAAGTTTACTCAAGTTTTTGGACTGCTGTGATATGTAACAAAAAAGCTATTCAATTAGCCAGAATTTTCCCCTTAAGACTGCCGCACACCCCTTATATCTCATGTTTTTATGCCACACCATTGCTGAAAATTTCAGGAAATGGAGATTATACAGATTTTAAATATTCCTGAAATTTTTAGCTTGTTTGGAAATGTAACAAAAAAGTTATCCAGTTAGCGGGAATTTTCCTACTAAGCCCACCGCCCACTCCCTGAAAATCCTGAAAATTTCAGGGAATGTAGAATATCCACAATTATAAGTGCCCTGAAGTTTTTGTGCGGCTGGGGCATGTAAAAAAAAAGTTATACCCTTAGTATTTACCCCAGAAAATCGGGTATGCAAAAAACCGGGTACAAATTAATTAATCATTTGGAAATTGAGTTTTTTGAAATTCTGATTGCATGATAATTATGTTCATCATTTGAGATGAATTTTGGTATTATTTGCGTTGCGTAGAAATGAGTGGAAAAAAACCGGGTACGCACGCGGAAAAGGGGGTACGCAAAAACCGGGTACAAACGCGGAAAAACCGGGTATGTTTAGTAACCCCCTAGAAAAATAAGCAACATGATTGAGAACAAGAATTCATTGAGAGAGAGCCATACTGCAAGGAGATGATATTTTGGAAGGAATCAGAAGCAACAGACTAAAGAATACAAGATCAAACAAGGACAAGTAGTAGAAACTAGAAAAGGAAAAGAAATGTTAGATGTTAATGTTGAGGACTTTGGACTTTGAGGGAAATGATGAGTTTTCAGTTTGATCTGTTTCTCTCACCCAATTGGAAAGATCCAATTGATGTATTGAAGAGATAGGGTTGGAGCAACAAGCATGATGCTAGTTGGAGCTGCAAGAGAGTCGGAGTGAATTCCAGATCAGTTAGAATGGATGAGTAGAGAGATAAGGGACAGGAGGTAGAGGAGAAGGGACAGGAAGAACCAAAATCAAATGGAGAGCTGAAGGATGATAATGGTTGAAGTTGGTTGAGGGTTGGAGAGGATAGGAGTCATACAGATTTATGGTGTTCAAAGTTGGTTTGCATAATTTTATGCATGCATAAATCATAAAATCATAAAATCTTTTTTGCAGGGGATATGACTGTCTGATTATGTAATACAAAATTTCCTCACCAAAATATTTTTATGATTTTATGATTTATGCATGCATAAAAATATTCAAACCAACTTTGAACACCATAATTGATTGGTGATGTCCAATGTCAATGAGACTGCTGGGAGAGGATGGAAATGGTCATCCAATTTATAGTCAAACATTGAGTGGCTGTGTAAACCCCCCTCCTCCTCTGGGGTTCACAAGGTGTCACCAATGGACACCTGCCCTGTCACAGACTTGTAGATAGCCCGTTCCTCCTCCTTCCTTGGCTCAGCAGAGAACTGACGTGCAGTCTCTCTGAGCCAGGTAAGCTCCCTTCCTTTTTGTCTCTCTTCTTTCCCTCTTCTTCCTCTCAGCAGAGAACTGACGTGCAGTCTCTCTGAGCCAGTGCAATCAAAACTCCCCCCTTTGGTTGGTCCTAGAACTCAGCTTCAGTGCCCTTCAAGCTCTCCTCTCCGGTTCATCTGCCTCGCCCAGTGAAGGGGATTCTCACCCCTTACAGGCTGGCCTGTGGGATGGAAGATGAAACTGATGATGCGAGCTGGTCAACTTGTGGTTGAGGGTTGATGTGTTTCAGAGTTGAGGATCAAGTAAAGATGGCACTTTGGCACCCGTGTGGGGGTACCTGGCACCCGCAGGCGGGTACCACTTGCACCAGCCAGACACCCACCGGGCAGTACCGGGTGCAGTGTCCGGTGTCTGCTTTGTCTCCAAAACAAGCGGGTACCCAGGTGGTACCCGCCTTATACCCAGGGAGCTGTGGGGCCTTGAGCAGGGGATTTTTCACCTTCTTTGATCAACTACCCTCCGGCCACTTACAATCACCGCCTCACTTGCCCACTCTCCAACCATGGAATCCACCGGCAAGCCACAGAATTCTTCCAGTTCAAATTCATCCTCATCCCCTCACCCTCAACCTCTGAATCTTGCTAGCGCTGCGGGTACCGCTGGTACCCGCCTCAAGTACCGCCCGCACCAGCCAGACACCCGCCAGGCGGTGCCAGGTGCGGTACCAAGTGGTTGTCTGAGTGAAAATAACAGGCGGTACCCGGGTACCGCTAGCGGTACCTGGGTGCCAAATGCCATCTTTAGGATCAAGGAGTTGGGTTGATGTGTTTGAGAGTTGAGGATTGAAGAGTTTCAGGAGTGAGTTGAGATTTGGGAAGATGAGAAGTGAGACACAGAGGAACTGAGAGAAGAGCGGAAGAGCGGGCAAGTGCGCACAGCGGAGGAGATAAAAATTCCAATACAAAAGAGCCCTTGCTTGATGCAAACCCGTCCATGGTCAATACAACCTTGCCCTCCATCAATACAATCCCAGCCTTGTCAATGCAACCTTGGTCATGGGACCCAACACAATCCCAAGATTGCTAGGTTTGTTTCAGCCATCTCACTTTTTTCTTCCCCATTATGCAATCAAATTTTTGATTTTTTTTTTACTTCTTAGTGTTTGAATGAAAGCAATTTGCCTTTGAGCAAACACTCCGCCACCCTTGGATAAAAGATTTCCTGGATCAGCTGTTCTTGCCATCAACCCACGCATGGGCAGTTGAGGGAACCAGTTCCATTAATTAATCTTGAAGGTCAGTCACTAATTAATAGCTTATCAGCACAAGATCCATCCAACTGACTAAATTTCCCTGCACAGGTGTTGGAGTGCAATACCCGGGCCTCTCAAATATTTCTCTTTCAAGTGACTGGGATTGATTTTGATCAAACTTGGATGTCAATGTGGGTAGACAATCTCCAGCAGTGGTACTGTGACTTTTGGGACCTGATTCTACTGGGGATGGGCCCAGGCAGACATTATCAGAAAAGAAATGGCTCCACCAGGACTTGAACCTGGGTTGGGCTAACTCTAGGTGCCTGCTTTACCACTAAGCTACAAAGCCTGAGTTGCCAGATTCATGGTCTAACACTTGACCACGGGCCCTTCTCCGCCAGAAATGCAAGCCCCCACAACCTCTAACTTAACACAAGTCCCCCACATCAGAGGGCCCTGGTACAGCCTGCAGGGCTGGCGCAAAGCGCCCCTTGCAAAGCAAGCCTCCAAAGGAGGGACTGGGGACTAATATCCCCATTTTGGCCTGGGAGATTCCAATCTTCCAAAATTTTTTTGTGGGGATTTTGCGGCTTTTCAATTTAGACCATGTTCCCAAAGGGCCCCACGGCTGCCTTTTGGACCAGGAGACTTGTCCCGCCTTTCCCCATCTTTTCCCACTACACAGACTCCTGGAAGTCAAACCATTCACGCTCCATAACCCTTCAAACTTATGGATTTTCAGCACTCCTTGAGCTGTACAGATGCATATGTGGACAAATCTTCCAGTAGCTTGCATGCCTGGAAAACAAGTACCAGGACTGAGAATCCATTCTGCATTCCGCCGCGCATAATCGTGGCGCAAAGCAGTTATGGTGTTCAAAATTGCACAAGATTTTTTTACATAAAATCATAAACTGCAATTTTGGCTGGGAGATGTCACTTTAAGTTTTATGCACGCTGACATCTCCCAGCCAAAATTGGCTTTATGATTTTATGTAAACATTGACATATGCAATTTTGAACACCATAAGTATGGCAAGGATGGAGTCCCCCAGGGACCAAGCTCCAGCTAAGATGCCTTGGCCACTCAAGCTCAATCATCCAAATGGAAATGTGAGGAATTGTCTCCCCTCAGGGCTTCAGCAGAGGTGGGATGATGTTCTCTGTGTGGAGCATTAAAGGCAAAAATCACACAAAAAGCCGCAAAAGCCCCCAACCTCTCAGGCAAAAGCAACGGCATAAGTCATAAGCCTCTCCTACGGAGAGCCCTCCGGGCGGGGTCCCCCGGACCCTCCGTTCGAGAGCCTTCATTAGCCATCATCTGGTTTGTTGGCCAGGCTGTCGCGGCAAAGACTCAGTGCCCGCGCACTGTGGGGCGCGCACCATGGGGAGGGGCGCAAAAAGAGCTGCGACAACGGCAGGATTTGAACCTACGCGGGAAAATCCCAATTGATGATAGACACCAAATGCTGGGTCTTAGAACGCAGATTCTAGTCAATCGCCTTAACCGCTCGGCCACGTTGTCTGCACGACCCGCCCCAGAAAATGCACCAGAGCGACAGACGTGCTTTCGGTATTGAGTGAGAGTACGAACCGCGCCCCGAGGAACGCGGGCGAAGCGAGCACTGGGAGGGACCACGAGCCGACGAGGACGGACGGACGGCGCAGCGACCGGCCACACATGCGCGACAGGCCTCCAGAGGCCCGTGGCGCAGGACGCGGCAGTGGAAGCTCCGGAAAGTGCACTCGCCAGACACAGCCACACACACACGCCCAACTCGTGGCCCCGGGTGGGCTGGCCGGGTGGGCTGGGGGCGCGCATGGCCTCGGCACGCAGCCGGCGGCCGCACGCGGACACATCTGCCCGTACGCGCGACGAGCAAAAAAAACCCCCGCCCGTGTGGGCCGCAAGAAAAAGAGGCCCTGACGGCGTGGGCCACAGCCACGGGCGTGAGCAAGCGTGTGGACGCGGGAGGGACACGTGGGCCCGGGCGCGGCAGGAGGGTGGAGAAGCACCAAAGACAGTCTTGCACAGAGTTGCACAGGGCCGCAGAACACAGAAGACAGAGAGAGAATGCGTAATACAAGATACAGGGCCCGACGCGGCTAAAACGTGTTATATCCAGCGATGGGAGAAGTGCTATGGTGGAAGTAGAGAGAGCAAGAGAGCGGCGAGTGACGAGATGGGGGGTTCAGATGAGGATGGCGTTCGGGTTGTGTGGGCCGGCCGAGCGGTCGTGGACGAGGGGGCCTACGAACGGTTTATCGACGGCGGCTGGTGCGGAGGGCAGGAGACGCGGGCCGGGGCGGGCCGGGGGGGAGATATTTGCGGGAGCCACGGGGGCGAGAAGAGGGCCGTCGTAGGCCGGGAGGGCGTCGGGCGGGTGGGCGGAGGACATGACGGCGACGGTGGACGAGCGGCTGGGCAGCCTTCGGGCGGGGTCAGTGGGACCAGCGGGGGCGGGGGCGAGGACGGCGTCGGGGCGGGAGAGCGGGCTGTTGTGGAAGAAGGCGCGGAGGCCGAAGCGCTTGAACGGGTACGTCAGGTCCTTGTCCGGCTGCTCGGCCGGCGCACCCGCAGGGATCCCCGGCTCGTCGTCCGGCAGCGGCTTCGAGGGCGACTCCGGCTTCCGGCCCCACCCGCCGAACCCGAAGCTCGCCAGCGCAAGCAGCGGACTGCTCGCCGCAGCCTCCTCCGTCGCCCCGCCCCGCGGCGGCGTCGCCCGCGTGTCCGCGCCACTCAGCGCCCGCCCCGGCGTGCTGCTCGAGAACAGCCCCAGGCCCTGCACCTTCGGCTCTGCGCCCGCACGCGGCGTGTGGGCTGCAGGCGCCGCCTCGATCAGCGCGTCTAGCGCCGCCGCGGTCGCCTGCCGGGCCGCCCGACTAACAACAAAAACAGTCAGTCTCTGGGCGCCGCGGGAGGACGGGAGCGGCGGGGACTGACCTGGCGGCCAGCTCGGCTTGCAGCCACTGGATGTGCGCCTTCATCGACTCGCGGTCATTCTCGTCCACAAAGCCCGCCCATTCCCCGCCGGGATCGGGGCCAGACTGGGCGTGCGAAGAGACCATGGGCCCGGATCGGTCTCGGGGATCTTGCGCGGTTGTCTCGGCTGAGAGACATTTCGCCCGGGCTCCAGACCAGCTGTAGCGTCTCATACCTCGTGTCTGGTGACGAAAGGACAAACATAAACGGCGGTTACTAGCAAGCTGAAGGTGATGATCAAATAGACTTACTTGAATGGCCGACTGGGTTTCGGGGTTGCCTGGAGACAGGCGTTTCGAGGGCCCCTGGGTGAGTGGCAGGGATAGATGGTCGCGGATCTGAGCGAGCTGAGAGAGGAGGGCATGGACGAGGTTAGAGTGTTCTTGGTCGAGGGAGGAAGCGTTGAGCTGAGAGACGACGAGTTCGAGCTGGCGGTTGCGCTGGCCGAGACAGGCGACCTCGTCCTCCCTGTCAGCGGCGACGGCCTGGAGCCGGGCGTTGTTGGAGCGGACGACGCCGAGCTCGTAGAGCAGGGCGTCGTTCTCCTCGATCTGCTCGGCCAGCTGGTCGGCCAGCTTGCCGATCACCTCGTAGCGCGCGCTCTGCTCCTCCGGGTCCTCGTCGCCTGGCGGGCACGACGGCCGGCGCGAGGAGGACTGCTCCTTCTCGTTCGAGGCCGAGGAGCCCGCCTCGTCGGCATCCTGCGCGCTCCCCCATCCGTGTGCGCAGGGTCAGCAGTCGGTCGGGATTCATCAGACTAATTGTGGAGCTCACCTCCTGGATGGGGGCCTCCTCGGCACGTGTCCGGTATCGACCTGGCGAGGTGGTCTGGGGTATCAGGGCAGGGCTGCCGGCGGGGTTGGCGATGTCCTCGGCAGTGCAGACGGTGGTGGTCGTGTCATCAGGGGTTGGGACGCTGGCTTGACTCTCGTCGTCTTCGTGGATGTGGTCCGCGGGCGCCGGTTTGGCGAGCGCTCCGGGGGGGGAGTCCAAGTTCTTCTCGCGCTGGCGGAGGCGGTTGAGCTTGGTGGCGAAGTCGGACTTGAAGTCTTCGCTGACGAGGTACTTGGAGACCTTGGTCTGGCGCCTCTCGGCGACGGTGATGGCCGAGTTGTGGCCGGAGGAGGAGGAGGGCGAGCCGGGGGTGCTGCGGGCGGGCGGCCTGTTTTCGTTGGGCTCGGCCTTGTTTTTGGGCCCGAGTCGGCCTGCGGCCATCTTTGGGGTGCTCGGGGTGGGCTTGAGCCGCGAGGTGAGGGAGTGGGAGCGGGCTAGACTGTCGTCGATAGGCATGGGGGTCAACTCAAGATACAACGATAAGGATAGTGTGATGGTCGCTTGGAAGGGGTTTGTGGGTAGAGACAGAGATGCTAGGTAGGGAGCGACTGGCGGACACGAGGGTTCTCTCCTTGGGCATGCTTATAGTCGCTGGGGCAGCAGGGGAGGGTGCAGCTCGGAAAGGAACACGCACCGGAAGCGCGCGGGGGTGGGGGGGATGGCTTCGCCAGATCGGGAGTGCCTGGGTCGGATTGGCTTCTTCTGCGCCGGCACTCCTGCCTGGCATGGGCAGGCGGGGCCGGCCATTGCGGGCGACGGGGTGCGCGGGCTGGGCCACCGCGAGCTTGCCGATGTCCTCACTGTCCTCCCACCACATCAGCTCAAACAAAGCGGCTCTCAGACCACCAGACTCAGAAGATCCAGAACAGACCATATCAGAACTGTGAATCGCCACTCCCAGATTTCCATCCACCACTCACAGATCGGCTCATCACTGCCCTCGCCCAAACACTTGCCAGCCAGCCAGACGGCTTCCAAGCTACACTGTTTGGTAAAACGGCTCAGCTGAGCTATCGTACATACCATGGCGCAGAAGGCGATATCGGACGGATGTTTCTGACCATAAATATGCATCGAGAGCTTCAGGGTTCCGGGTCTCATATGATGCGCAGTGGCTAGCTTAACACAAGTCCCCCTGGTGGGAGGCTCGCTGTGGCTGGCCGCAAAGCCGCCCCTCCCGCAGGGAGGGACTTGCATATTATCCAGGGGAGCAGAAAGTAGCAAATGGCTGCAAGGTTTTCTAACTTTTTAATAGCTCTGCCCCCAGCACCTCCAAAGGTCTTGAGCCACAGCTTTCTGACCCTTTGACATCTCCTCTACAATTCAGTCTCCTCAGAATTTTTGGATCACCCTCAATGTATTTTTAATAAATTGTTGAAAAGTGATAGAGATGTCACTCTGCACCCGGGTACCCGTAGCGGGTGCAGGTACCTGCAAGAAAATGCTCATATTATAGGCACCCATACCCGCACCCGCACCCATTGCCCTAGTAGCAGGCAGGTACCCGGGTACCTGTGGCAGGTACCCAGAGGTGTCAAGCTGTTATGGTGGCAAAGGCCCGTCTGAATCTTCATTTCATGGACTTTTGAACTTTACTACTAGACTACTAGACTAATTGACATTCAAACACATATAAAATCCTAGAAAACACTCCTAATTCAGTTTCTTGTGCTTTTTTCCTTACCCTTTCTCTTTTCTGTCTTCCACTTATTCAGCACACCCTTTGGCATTTTCCCGTTCCTCTCAAAGAACGCCACCGCCATCCCTTTGGTGACCGATGCAGCACTAAGTCTGTGCCTTCTTACAGAAACGTAGTCCCTTCCAAAACTGAACAATTGCTTGACGTCCACAGTCGTTGCTATAGATGAAAGCCTTGAGCAAGGAAATCAAAAAAGAATACTAGAAAGAAAAAACACAAACCGGGACAGCTTAGAACAGGATACCTGTCTGGGGTTTCTGACCATATGATGTTAGCTTGAATTCTAAATGTGGTAGCAATAAATATGTACATAATTGACCAACCTTTGGACAAGGATCAGGTCCTTGGGTTTGTGATGTGGTTGGCTGAGGTGAAGGTTTGTAGTGGGTTTGCCACATATCGCGGGTGAGCTGAATTGCTTCTTCAATCCATTTGGGTTGCCAGTTTGCGAGTTTAAAATAATCGTCTTTAAATGACAGATGAAGAACTACAGAATAACTTAGCCATCAGTATGAATCATGATTTTCAATCAAAAAAACACTAAAAACCTACCCATAGCGACTCGGTACAAGGGGGAGCAATCAGTTAGGGTATAATACTTATTTGTGAGGCGAAGTGCAGAACGGCATGCGTTCCTCAAGGCAGGGGGGTAATCTTCTTTCTTGTCCAAGATTGCAGTGGCAAGATGGCTGCTAATTTGGTCGATGAATATGACAATATCTGATATTTGAGCTGAGCCACGAGTCAAGACCTGAAGTGTGATTTCATAAAACGGTTGGAGAACTTCAACAAGATCGGATGCTAAGTCAAGATCATCCTTTTTGATGTAATGATGCCGGGCAGGACCAAGTCGTTTATCTTTTTGCCACTCAAGGCTTTACCAAAAAATAAATCAGCACAGTGGAAGGATGCAATGAGGAAGAGAGAAGATTGAACTCACATGGCTTTGGAGCATCGCAGGATGCTGGTAAGTTGCCCCAGAGTAGAATTCCACCTTGTTTGCACATCCGTTCCAATTTTATGTGGCCTCTTGCACTCAAATTTGTGACAGAGCTCCACAAACCAAGCTTTTGAGTTTGGTGACTTGTTTAATCTCCTCAAAATACCGCGGAACTGTTTTTTAATGTTAAAATAGTTATTATAGTCATTAATTGGTGAATATATTAGAGAGAAATTGAAATACGATGATGGCTTACCTTGGCCAGAGTCTTGCTGCATGATTGGGAGGTATAACAATCACTTTCATCCTCATCGCTCATCTCATTGATGTCACTTTCCTCCAGTTCAATCTCCTCAAAATCAATAAGCTTGGTTGAAACAGTGCGGTCTTTTTCATGTTCTGCATCTTGAATGTCTTTGTCCTCATCCGAATCAACAGACTGTCCGTTAAAGCTAAATGTAACGATTGAGTCAGGCAAGAGACTGGATATTTGATGTGAATAAACTACCCACAGTTGGATCTGATCATCGGGATCCTCCGGGTCCTTGTCTCCCAATTCCTTGTCATCAGATTCTAGTTCTCCCGTTTTATTCTTTTTTGTGTGGCTCCCAAAAGGTTGCAAAATCATTTGTGCTATTAAATTCAAAATGTGAGCAAAGCAACAAACCCATTGGGTGTTGCCCTTGAAACAAGGCCACTTGTATTTTTTGATCTCGTCAATCATAGTTTGGTTATTTGTGGCATTATCGGTGAAAATACCACAGATCTAGAAGGAGAAAAATAAGACAGTCAGCAAAAAAAAGATTAATCACTTCAATCTGATGATCAATCACCTTGTCCTTCACGCCAAATTTGTCAACAATGGCCTGAACGGTTTCAGCCAAATGCAATCCTGTGTGCCTTTGCCGTAAGCAAATGAAGTCCAGAGGCATTGCCTCCAACTTAAATCCGCCAGTGTCTTCTTGAACGAGGCGGTATATCACTGTGCCGAGAATATCAAACCCGTTCGGTGCCTGCCAAGCATTGAGGCCCAAGTACATTGCGCCTTGATGATTCTAGCACAAAGAAAAGCAGAATTAATTAATTGAAAAATCACCAAGAAGCAATTGAATACACACCTTAAACAATTCTATGATGGTCTCCTGCACAGCAGTATATAACCTGGCTATGTTGTTTGACACCCCCCTGCGACCATGTAGATTCTTCAAAACAATTGGGTGTAGGATTTCTTGGTGTGCTTCTTCATTGAGAGATGAAAAAGGACGGGCTCCTTGAGCGCACCATATGGCACACAACTGGCGTACCTGCCAAAGAATCCAAGAATAGAAAAATCAAGGGAAGGGTTATAATGTATTGATATCACCAATTCCAGTGATTCCAAGGGCCGCCAGCTTTTGAGAACCTTGAGATTAATTTTTCCTCTTGACACAGCTTGCAACATGCTTGGCTAGATTGGTTGGGGAAGTCTCATAAATCGGTCGGTGGATCTTCTTGCCACAGCTGAAAAAGTTCAACCAAAGAGTATGAGCTGGCACACATTAAACACAGATAGAAAACTACCAAAAGTGACACCCTTACGTTCTGCACGGATAGGCTATCATCCAACGCCCATTTTTGTCCTGTTGCTCGGAAAGTTGAGGGGAGTGATAAGCAGCATAGCACAAGCTAATTTGTTTCTTGTGCAATTGTTGCACCTTTTCTGGAAAATGGGAAACATGAAAGCAGCAATCTTAATGAGTAGATGAAAGCATCAATATCAAGGTTCTGGGGTCCTACTCAGCTCTCATTCATCCGTTAGCTCCTGTCCCTGATTTTGAGTGCTTCTTGGGGTTGTTGTATCAACGTTGATAGCAGCCGGTGGGTTTTCTTTTGGATCGGAATCTTGATTGATATCGATTACTCTACGGGATTGTTGCTTGCGGGAAGTGTCTCCAGATTGCGCTGGGGTGCTTGAGATTGAGGATGGCGGTGACAAAACCTCCTTGCAACGCCTTTTGCTATTCCCCATGGCAAAGGGAGGGTTGACGGGTTGGATGGTGATATACTGAAGGCGTAAGCTTCCAGTTGCCCTGCTGGACCATTGCTTGGATGTGCCGCAGTCTACTGCGCATCCAAGCACTCTTAGTAGGGCGGGTGTCAGCGGGTACCTGTAGCGGGTACCTGGACATTTTTTTCACCAAACCCAAGACACCCGCACCCGTACCTGCTACCCGCCAGCGGGTAGCTGCTATGCCCTAGCAGGTACCTGCAACAGGTAGCGGGTACCCGCCAACAGGTACCTTATGCCATCTCTAAAAAGTGACTTCTCAAGAAATGGATCTGCACAAGGATTCACACGGCTGTATTGCTTGTAAATCCTATGGACTAACAAAGCTGCATGCTTTCTAGGTTGTATGTAAATTGACACATTGTATGTACATAAGCTAAGATCACCACTGTGCTTCCCTCTGGCCAAATGTGGATCCACACAAGGATCTTCCAAACTTAAGACATGGTTTGGAATTTTGTTTTGCTGCCTTGACCCAGATTCCTGCACACTTTTGCCACTAGGGATTGCAGTCTTTGGATTGAGAGGCTGGAACAGGTGTCAAAATTTGCGCATTTATCAAGGCTACAAGACTGTCTATTCAGTTTTCTTTCATTGTTTTTATTACAACTTATAGGGCTGTATTTTTATTTTTTGCACTGAATATCAATTCTGCTCCTGCCAAAATTGAGGGATAGCAAGGAAGCCTCTCCTACAGAGAGTGCTCCGTGTGGGTCCCCCGGACCTCTGTTTGAGTGGCTTTGTTAAGCTGGGCGCAGTGGGGCGCCTCATGCAAACATCAACTTCAAAACAACCGCCCGGCTCGCACAAACTGCCCCTTACACATCCAGGTTAGCTCGAGCTCTCCTTCCCCAAACAACCCCTCACGCTGATCAACATGGTCTGGTATGCACACTCACGGGAGTGTTCTGTTTGAGCAGTGGTCACGGAAAAAGGGAAGGACTCTGGGCCCTCTCGTGCAAGAAGACCAGGATGGACGGGGACGTGCAGCTGAGCCTTTGGCGGCGGCGGCAAGGAGGATGCGGAGCGTTGGTTGGAGGCCTGGCGGGTTCTGGGCCCAGACACATATACAGCGGGGGTACTTCCTGCCCCACCCGTTTGTGGAACTGATGACAGGAGGGTAATCCGTGGAACCAAAAAGGATTGGCTTGTTAACCCCTTGGTAAGCCTGTTGGCTCCATGACATGGTTTTTTTTCCACGTCAAACCAATGGGCTTCACACTTTTCCCCCTTGGTTCCACAATGTGCCTTCCTGGAACGTGTGGAGACCCCGTCAGCTTGTTGCTCACATTGGTTCCACGGCATTAGAGATGGCAATCGGTACCCGGGTACCCGCCACGTGTCCGGGTACTGCCTGCTTTTTTGGCCCAAAACAGATACCCGTACCTGTACTTGGCACCCGTGGCGGTGGTACCCGGGTCTTCCTGGCGGGTACCGGCGGTACCCGGGTCTTTCTGGCGGGTACCGCCGGTACCTGCCAAGTTGTTTTTTGTAGATATGTGCCTGCTCGCCGAGGGGGATCCCTCTCGGGCTTCTGCAAGCTGGTATCAGTATACCTGCCGCCGAGAGAGGATTTATACCTACTCACCGAGAGAGATTTCTCTTGGCGAGCACTGGTATACACACACCAGCTCGCCGAGAGGCATTCCTCTTGGCGAGCTGGTGGGTGTATACCTGCTTGCCGAGAGGAATCCCTCTTGGCGAGCTGGTGTGTGTATACCAGTGCTCACCAAGAGGAATCCCTCTCAGCGAGCTGGTGTGTGTATACCAGTGCTCACCAAGAGGAATCCCTCTCGGCGAGCTGGTGTGTGTACACCAGCTCTCCGAACTCTTGGCGAGCTGGTGTGTGTACACCTGCTCTCTGACCTCTTGGCGAGCTGGTGTGTGCATACCTGCTCTCCGACCTCTCGGCGAGCTGGTGTGTGCATACCTGCTTGCCAAGAGGAATCCCTCTTGGCGGGCTGGTGGGCGTATACCTGCTTGCCAAGAGGAATCCCTAATCCCTCTCGGCAAGCTGGTGGCGCTGCAGCCGGGAATATCACACAGGACTTGCACCAGAAGGGGGTCGGGGACATACACAGCGGAAAAGAGGTAGCAGTATTGGCGGGTATCAAGTGGCGGTACCCGGGTACCCGCCTAAAAATCACACAAAAACCAACACCTGTACCTGTACTTGGCACCCGCGACCCTGATGAGTACCCGCCGGCGGGTGCCGGGTACCGCCGCGCGGGTACCCGTTTGCCATCTCTAATGTAGTGTATAGCGGCAGAGAATAGCAATGTGAAATGGCTGACACTGGGGGCATCTCAATGTTGCTGCGGTCCGCAGCGACATCTGACAATTCAGTGGGGATTTGAACCCTGCGCAACAAGTGTTGCAGCAACACTTGGCCGGCCGTCCATCAGCCAGCACTGCCAGAATAATTGACTGGGCTGAGGTTATCCCAGTTAAACTGGGATGCAATCAACCAATTCAAACTTGGGTGATCTCAACTGATGAAACATAAATCCAAGGTACCCCCCTTGGGTTTATATTTAATTGGTTGAGATCAACCAAGTTTAAATTGGTTGAGTGCATCCCAGTTAAACTGGGATGACTTCAACCCAGCCAAATATGCTGGAAGTGCAGCCACCGGGGTTATGTACACACACCACACCTCTTGATGGCTGGCACAAGGTCCGGTCGTTGGGAGGTGTCCACACTCCTCTTGATGGCCAGCACAAGGACCGGCCATTGGGAGGAGTCCTTGTGCTGGCCATTGAGAGTTGTCCACACTCCTCTCAATGACCAGCGTAACAACTGGTCATTGGGAGGAGGAGTTCACACTCCTCTAAATGACCAGCACAAGGACCGGTCATTGGGAGGAGGAATCCATACTCCTCTCAATGCCAACACAGGCCAGCATTGAGAGGAGTACATGCACCTCAATGCCTGCTCTGTGCCGTCCATCAAGAGAAGTGTGTATGTACTCCTCCCAATGACCGGGCCTTGGGCCAGCAATTGAGAGGAGTGCGTACTACTCTCAGTGACTGGTTGTTGTGCAGGCCAGCAAGAGGTGTCTGTACTCCTCTTGACGCCAGTGTGTGCTGGCATCAAGAGGAGTGTGGACTCCTCCCAATGACCGGTCCATGAGCTGGTCACTGAGAGGAGAGAGAGGAGTGTGTAATCCTCTTGATGGCCGGCACAAGGACCAGTCGTTGAGAGGTTCTTACGTACTGCTAAGGCTGTAACCCGGGGTTTGGGTTGGGGCATGAGGCTCAGCCCACACCCTGAACCCCAAATTTCCCAAGGTATGCCCTGAGCCCCAAGGCATACCAACCATTCTTATTGGATTTCCAATGGGCCCCGGGCCTGGCTGGCCTTCATAAGGATTTGCTACTTGGCTTTTGGCAATTTCATGCCACCTTCATTGTGTAGTTTATTGAGATCTTATTTAATTGCACGCTCTTAGAACCAGTAGTAGTAAAAACTAAAAACAATGAAAGTTAATAAATTGTTGTAAACATGAATCAATATATAATCAGCTAATGAGGTTTACCTATGATGGTGCAATTGATAGTGACGACAGACTATTTGAGAGGGTGTGAAGTTTTAAGGATAATGAAAACTAGAAATAAAACAATAGCACTGAGTTGACAAGAATGACCAAGAACAATTTGAACAGAAAAACCATCTACCTATCCTCCTCCCCCTGAAAGGTTATACTCTTCACAATTGACACTTACAGATGTTATTGGCTGACACTGAGTGAATTGTTTACGCGTTCAGGATGAGTGTTGATACTAGATGGTTTGATATCAACGACTTTACCTTGGTCAATTCCAACATTGAGCTTTGATGAGTTGATTGAGTGGTTTTTTATTCTTCTTGTCTTGAGTCTGTAAGTTGGTTCCGGTTTCTGATTCTGAGTTCTACGTGTTGGAATGCTCTTGAGATGTAATTTGATTTCATGTGACATGTGAATGACATTTCATCCAACACTCCCCCTAAATGTCCTTCACATTCACCATATGTAGTTGTTGAATTGCTGTGTCAATCTTTGTCAGAGTCCCGTTTGGGCTCTTCACTGAAGGCCAAGTAGGTGGCGCAGAGAACTCGTCTCGGAGGTTCTAGTGCCCAACAGTGGTGAATCGCAGGGGAAAGGAGAGCAAGCTTTGAGATATCAGTATCTCTGCCATCTACAACTGAGAGAAAAGAGGAGGAGAGATGAGAAGAGAGAAAGAGGACATACCTAGCTTTGAGAGATCAGTATCTCTGCAGAGCTAGGTAGGTGAGGAGGAGCCGGGACTATATGGGTCCTGCTCTGTGTCTTGTGATATTTGTGTGACACCTTGGGAGGGGGCTCACAATCTTATCGGGCCCAAGGGATTTTGTGAGTATGTTGGCAGTCATCTTGTTGGTTGACACTTGCTTCACAATTAACCATTTCTTCTGGAATTGGTTGCAAACATATTGATAAAGTACGTCAATATGCTTTGAATTTGGATTCAAATGTATTTCCAGACTGATGCAATTTGCGCCAGAATTATCATTGGAAATTATTGGTGTGGTAATCTTGATGTTCATTTCTTGGATCAAGTTTGACAGCCATCTGATTTGCTTGGCGCATACATTAATGGAGATAAATTTGGCTTCTGTTGTTGATTGTACAACAACAGGCTGTTTCTTTGTCAACCAACACACTGGGTTGCCTAGAAAGTCAACAAAATATCTGGAGATTGACTTGCAAGACGGCATGATATTTGAATAGTCAGCATCTGCCCAGCCAATGAGATGCGCGGAGTGCAATGAGGACTGCTTAGGGCCTGTACCATGGGCCTCAATTTTGAAAAATTTCAACTTTTTTTGCCCTGTACACAAAAATTGAAAACTAGCAGAGGGTTCAAATGTTGAAATTCTTCACATTTGGGCTCAAGCCTACATTTTGGCCAGGCTCCAAACTTAGTGAAGTCCCTCAATCGGAGGCGCGGGAGCGCTGTCGCGAAGCAACCCTCCAAAGGAGGGACTTGCGCCCTACCTCGCAAAAGAGTAGGCAGCAGAAATCCCATTTGGCTGGGGAAAACTTTCAAAATTTTCAACTCTTTATATCTTGACTCAGCTATAGACTATCAAAATTCTGAGTAGACAGTTTTGTCTGCCTACATCAGCACTTGCACCTGCCACCTTCCTGAGGTTGGATCCCTCCAAAAAATCTCTTGAATCCCAAATGAAACAAAAAGGAGTTCATGGGTTTTGGGAGGGCATTGTTCAAACAGGCCTTGGTCAAAGCCATACTTTTGACGGCTGTCAAAACTTAACAGCTCTTAATTTTTTTTTTAAAAAATCCAGTTCAACTGTTACAGATAAAAGAAAGATACCAGCAGAGAGCCATGCTTCTTGGCTATCTCTTGAAGCAGCTGACTTGGCCCCAGCTGTCCTTGCATAGCTACAATGGAGGGACAAGCGAAAAACGCTGAAAACAGACGTCTGCTGCCTATTGTTTTGCGAGGTAGGGCATAAGTCCCTCCTTCAGAGGTTCGCTTTGCGACAGCGCTCCCGCGCCTCCAATTGAGGGACTTAGCTAAGTTTGGCCAGGCTCAGTTTTTGTCCCAAGAAATTTTGAGGCAAATAAATTTGGAAAATTTCAATTTCCACTTAGTCTTGCAAATATGTAAACCAAGTGATTTTGTGCTTTGAAGATACTGCAAGAGATGTTTGACAAGAAAACAGTGTGTGTGAGTTGGCCCAGATGTGTACCGGGCTAGCTGATTCACTGTGAATTGAATATCTGGTCTAGTATGTAATGCCACATGGTTGAGGCTTCCAACAACTTTTTGCATTGTTGTAACATCAAATGGTGTGTCTGGTTTGACCAACAGGTTGTGAATATTAGGTGGAGCAGGAGTCTTGACTCTTTTTGAGTTCTTCATGCCAAAATCTTCAATGATATTTGAGATTATATTTGAGTGATGTATGATAAGTATGTTGCATCAGCCAAGTTGTAATCTTGAGTTTATGCGTCTTTTGAAGCTCGTCAAGGAACACTTTCACCAAGGTTTCTGATTCCCCCACAATCAGCCCGTCATCTACATGCATATATAGAAGCAATGTCTTATTTTTGTTTGCGAAAAGAGTGTCATCAGCATTTAGCGGGAACATGCCGATTGAGTGAAGAGTTTTTACCAGATGGGCTTTGCAGCAGTGTGACTCCTGCTTGGTCCTGTACAGTGATTTCTTGAGTTTCCATACCCAATGTTTCTTTCCAGGCTCTTCGGAACCTTTGACCTGGCGAACATATACAGGTGCGCGCCAGCAGTCGCCCCTAAAATGCCAGAAGCTGTCGCCTTTGGCTGCGGGCGCCAAGGCGCCTGGCTTTTCTTGGTAAAATTGTAAAATGGCTGGTTTTTCGCACTTTTCATACTTGGGGTCTTCTTACTTTTCTTTTTTCATTGAGCTAGTAATGGGTCTCCTTGAAGATGCAGTCCTATTTGAGACTTCATTTTCAATGTGCTTGGCAAAATTTTATTTTGAGTTTTGGTCTTCATTGCGGCCATCATTAGGGGGGTTCATGTTAGCCTGATTTTGGCTGCTTGTCACGTGATGGATGGTTTCAAATCTCATGCACGCTTCCTGCATAAACTTAAAAAAAAACTGCATAAGAATTCCCTTCCACAAGGCCTTTACAGGGGAGGTCTTGCTGAGAACTCTATTCATTTTCTAGAATATCCATACATAGACCTAGGGCTGGCCCCCGTTCCCGGCCTCTCCGGGTATACCCGCGGTCTGCCCCGCGGGTGTAGGGCTCCGGGACGCCTCTTTGACTGGATCGTACCCAGCCTACCCGGCAGGTACGGTCCACGGGCAGCCTCAGAAATACCCGCGGGGATATTGGGTACATATTAGGAAGGTCATGTTCAGGTGCGCTGCGGCTACCAATCTGCACCTGCGTGGAGGAAGTGAGCAAAAAAAAATGCACATATCAAAAGTACAGAGGTCCCTCAGCCCGGAGTGGGGCCCTCATGGCTCATGGGCGCAAAGTGGGTGCATTAGCTCTGGGCGTTTACAGGCCTTACCCGTGGGAATTGGGAACGGGTCACGGGTATACCCGCGGGCTGGCGGGTATACCCGTAGCCCGGCTGCCCCGCAGGTACCCTGTTCCCGTTCCCGATATCCGCGGGTAAGGCTTGGGCTGCTTGATTTTGGTACCCAAGTGACGGGTATACCCGGGGGACGAGCGCCGGGCTAGCTCAAAGTGGCCGGGTACCCCGCGGGATCCAGCCCTACATAGACCTGCATGAGCAGCCATCAATTTTTAGCAAGTTTTTTAGACTGATTTTGAAATCAGGCTAACAGGAACCCCCTATTGAAAATAGTCCAAACCTCCAGCAGCATGAGGAACAATCTGCAGGAGACCAATAGCAAGTTTGTTCAGCAATTCTGAATTTACCATGCGAGCCAGTACTGTAGTGGGTTATTAGAGGTATTTCAGTCGAAATGATAAAGCACATTGTAGTAGCAACAGTGAAACGGTACGGTACATGTATTGGTATTTATTGGTATTGGTAGAGTCCAATACACTGTATTGGTAGAGTCCAATACACTGTATTGGTAGAGTCCAATACACTGTATTGGTAGAGTCCAATACACTGTATTGGTAGAGTCCAATACACTGTATTGGTAGAGTCCAATACACTGTATTGGTATTGGATCAAGTCACCAAACCAATACAATCCATGGTATTGTATTGCCAATACATTCTGATACAATACATGTAAGGGTCCGGTGGACCCTCACTGAAGACGACAAGGAAAAGGGACGAGGCCGGAGCCTTGGGGAACTTTCTAGTTCCAAAAGGTGGGGGACTCGATTGCAATGGGCCAGCCGGGAGAGAGGAAAGCTCTCTCTGGTAAGTACAACTAGACAGAATGAGAGAAAATGGAAAGGAGCTTACCTAGCTGGGAAAGAGGAAAGCTCTCTGCCGGACTAGGGAAGCAGAGAGTGAAGACTAAGTACAAGGGAGAACTAGGTTTATGTAATCTGGTGACATGTCTGTGAAAGCCTATGAGGAGCAGGGCTTACAATACAATACAAGTGTATTGCTGGGTGGGGCCATTGGATTGAGCGCCAATTGCCCAGAAAATGTGTTGTTTTTTTAAATACAATACCACCATATTGTATTTTTTTTCAATACAATACATAGTATTGAATTCTGATGTATCAAAAAAACAATACTATATGTAGTATTGGGCAATACCCTTCCTGTATTGTATTGTTTCACCATTGGTAGTAGCAATCAAAAGCATCTTTAAGAAGAGGGCCATCTGTGATTGAGATCACATCATTGATGGTCCTGGGACTTGAGAACTTGATTCAATCCTTTTTTCAACAAGTGATACTCTTTCCCAGCCCCCCTTTTTTTTAAGTGTAATTTTGCCTTTGGTATTGCACACTATGAATATCATGAAATATACCTACAAGCATTTTTTTTATTTATGTTTGTAGTTTGTTTTTTCCAGTACTTGTTTCTATGGGGCCAAGTTCTGTAGAGGATTTGGTAATCTTAACAACTAGGGACAATGATTTTTGATGTGGGTTTGTGGGGTGGATGGGGTGCAACCATTTTTCAGGTTGATTCAATTGGGTAACAGCTATTGAAATGTAAAAGTTTTTTATACATGTAAAGATGACAACTAATAAGTGGGTTGAAGGTTGAATGGGTGGTGTGTAGTTGTCCAAGCGCGGAAGTGGTAGCGGCCAGGGGTTGGGTCCACCGGGATTTGAACACCGGACTTGTCACTCTCTTTGAAGTGATTATACTATTGTGATTCCATGAATGCTTGGACAGATTTCTGAGCTGTGAACTCAAAATCATGGGATCCTGACATTTGAGTTCAGGTTTTCACCCTTCCTGCTGGGCAACAATAATGGGCTTACATGCCAAGTTTACAGCTGTGTTGGTCAGAAAACCAAAATTTTACCGGTGCTGTGGCTCAAAGGCCATAACTTTAGCCCCCTGAAAATCTTGAATTGTTCAAGCTTAAGTGGAATCAAAAATTGAGGCTTTGTTTGGAGCCAATATAAATATAGGTGATATAATCATTGGTTAATTCAATGAAAACTACAAAATTCAACATAAAGCCTCCAAATATTTTTTCTAGGCAACCTACAATACTGGTCTCTTCAATTATGAAGTCAGATTCAACTGATTCAGCCATATTCAGTACTGTAGTACCATTATATTGCTTTTGACCAAAACAAAGCAATATGATGGTATTATGGTGCTGAAGATGGCTGAGTCAGTTAAATCTGACTTCATAGTTGATGAGACCAGTACTGTAGGTTTCCTGCAAAAAAAATTGGATTCTTTATGTTGAGTTTTGTATTTTTTATTGAATTTACAAATGATCATATCACCTATATTTATATTGGCTCCAAACGGGGCCTAAAATATGTCGTTGCAGGGGAGACACCGAGCTTCCGTGGGTGATGGTTACCGCTTATAGGCCATCTGGACCCCATTCCCAGCCCTTGGTCTTCCTGGGTGCGGGCCAACCCCCACTTTTGAGAAAAAGTGCGCGCCTGGCTGCGCGGGTGCGGGGCGGGCGCACCTAGGCGCGCCATGGGTGGCACCGACAACCATACCCATATAAGAACTTTGTCTCTCCTGACTGGGAGGGACTTTTGCCTTATCGGTGAAATTTGCCCTGCAACAGCCTATGTTATGTGCTCCAGGTTTGCGGTTCAGGGTCGCAAGTGATCCCGGAAACGATGGAGAATGTCCTGGCCCATTGCTTGTTCACACTCAAGCGCAACAATAAGTCAGTCATTCTCCCCAGGCTTATCAGGCCAAGTCTCTAGCAAGTGGCCGGAAAGCCAGGTTTTCCGGTGAAAACTGCTGTTGCACCCGCCACGCTGCTATAATACAAGCCCGTTGTCGCGTGTTTGGTGGCTTTTGGTGGTCACTTTGACCGACCACGCCAATATAGCGTGCGTTAGCGGCCGAGGAAAGCCAGCCGTCAGACACGCCGTCAACGTCTCAATGCCCCCGACGATCCACAGTTCAGGCAACTGAGCTCGAGTGTCGCCGGCGATCTGACAGCCCGGCGTTCAACCTCCCGATAGCTTCCATCCCCCGTCAATCTGTCATCGTGCACCTCATCTGGGCCTAAGATTACGAAACAAAGCTGCAAGGAAATGTTCTCATCTGTTCTCATCTGGACGGAAGAGAACGGTTGTGTGACATCGTGTTCAAAATATTTAAATACGGCCTTCTGCCTGGCTAAATAACTGCAATGGGGCACCGGTGCTTCGCCCTTCCCCATTTCTCTCCTACGATACGATCTGAAAGTCACACTCGTTTAACCAAATTGTCTACATACTTCACAGTGAGTCAAAATTCCTTCTTATCCAACAAAAAACGAGCGGCCAATCGCTAGTGAACTCGGAGTGATTGAAGCCTTTTCTTCTTCTTTTACGAATTACACCTGGGTACACTCTAACATCCCCTCTCTTCCCACTCAGTAGATATGCAATCGGCAAGATCAATCATCGTTTTTGTGATCATAAGGTTGGCTCTTTTCGGGCTCCTCTTCAGTAATCAGGGCTCGGCGACCAGGTTTTGGTGCAAAAACCGAAACTATGCTTACGGAGAATGCTAATATTATGGGAATTTCAGAGGCACTGGGATACAGGAGACCAGTGAGTGCAATCAGGCTTCTTTTGCTACTTTGTATTCTTTGGTTTTTCATCTCCGTTGACCTCAAATGATTCCGTCTCTGATGATGATGATGATCGCGGTGGAATGAACAGTGGGGCCTGCCGAGGGGACAGGCGTACATACCTGTCCAGATGACCAGCGTCCGTATTGCTGCAGCAAGCAGGGCTCGCCAAATGGGGTAAGTGGGAGCTCACACACAATCACTTCATTGATTGTCTCTGACTTCACCATCTTTGAGGGACATAGCACGATGCAGTGGCAGCATTTCTTCAGAATTTTTGCACTACAAAGCTTGTGGACGCGGCCCCTGTCGTGGTCAATCCTTAGTCATTCGAAATTTCTTTTACCCAAGTTGCTGGATTCTAAGGTGCTATCTCTTGTCCTTGAGATATCAACCAGCTTATCCGTTTGATGTGTAAACGGGGGTTTGTCATGTTCCTTTTCCTGTTCTCTATCCCGCATGATACTCGGCTCTTCAGAGTGATCTCAGTCGAAGTCTTGCACCCTGGACTCTTGCAAGATAGTCAAGCTTGACTAATACAATTGGCCTTCATATTTACATATCATGTTCACTGCTTCAATTATGAAGAGCAGACAATTCGGGTGGGAGTGGGCCCAAACCTGCCAGACCGAGCAGTTCTTGCGCCAGTCGCACAAGTCCCTCCTTCGGAGGGTCCCTGCGGGATGGTGTCCCCCCTCCACATAGGGAGGGACTTAGCTATGTTAGAGACTTCTGTGAAGTTCAGTTGCTTGGGTCATTTTTGATGGCACCAGAGCCTGTCCCCCAATCATGCAATGGAGAGAACAAGAAATTCTCCTCCACTCACTCCCCACCCAGTGCTCCTCTCCTCTTTCTCTCTTGGCAGACATTAGAATACACATTGACTGATCTATGCAATATATTATCTCTTGATATTCTCTTGATAGTACAATGAAATTGCTAAAAAAAACATACTTCTTATCGCCTGAGTTGGTCCAGATTGAAACATCGAGGAGCGTAATTTCTTCGAGTGATGCAAGACAACGTGGCCGAGCGGTTAAGGCGATTGACTAGAATCTTGATTCCAAGACTTCCACAGTGGGTCTGCTATCAATTGGGATTTTCCCGCGTAGGTTCAAATCCTGCCGTTGTCGCTCTCTTTTTGCCTGTTGTTACCACCATCCTTTCATTACTACCAAGTGCTCTATGATTTGACACAAAGAGCGAGCTAGGCTACGTGTCCTGTCACTAGTTTATATGGGAAGATGGAGGATATATGAGGGCTTTTTATCTGTTGATCACACTGAGAGCATCTCCAACGGTCCCTGGATCGCGCAGACCCTGGGTCACGGCCCTGGACCACATGTAACGGGGTATCCCAGGCTCGGTCCACAGCGGACTCGCCAGAAATCGAGACCCGACAACAGGCTGGACCAACTCGTTGTCGGCAAGACCACACCTTGCCCGTCAAGCCACACAAGTAGATGACCAGCTCCTGGTCATCCTTTCGATCCTCGGAGTCAAACGCCCGGTCATCCTATCGATGACCGGCCATGCATTGATCCCGGTCATCAATAGGATGACCCGTGATTATATTGATGCCGGTCATTGGTCTCGATGTCCGCTCATCTATGTTGATGCCCGGCCATCGGCCTCGATGACCGGTCATGGGATCGATGACCAGTCATGGGCATCAATGACCGGTCATGGGTATCAATGACTATCGATGCCCGGTCATCGGCTTTGATGACCGGTCATGGGTATCGTTGACAGGTCATCCTATCGATGACAGGTCATCCTATCGATGACCGGTCATGGGTATCAATGACCGGTCATCTTATTGATGACCAGTCATGGGTATCAACGACCGGTCATCCTACCAATGACCTGATGTGAGGATGGGCCGGTAGGTGATGTAGCGTTAGGTGTAGCATGTGTGGGGTGCGAGGTGCGGCCCAAGAGGGCCGAGTGTCGGGTTGGAGCAGACTCGCCACAAGTGGAGGGCTGTGGCGAGTTGAGGCGACTCGGGAGGCGTTTGGCGAGTCGTGTAGCGAGTCCGTTGGACCCCGAAAACTCGCCCGACTCGCTAAATTGGGGTCGCGAGTCCCGCTTTAGCGAGTCCGTTGGAGATGCTCTGAATCTCGCTGGTTCGGCGAAGAATGCGAGACCGACAAAATCGGGGGCGACTCGCGGCCTCAAGGTCTTGCATTCTCTCATGATTGTTACCGACCTGTGTAAGCCCACAAGTCCTTTTCTTCACACTTTTCCTCTTGTTTTCTCTGCCCTCAAAAAAAGCTTAGACACAAACAAAGACACACACAACACAAAATCTATTGATCTAGATCTATATAAATATGTAAGAGGAGCGAGATGAGATTTTACATCTGTGTTCTTATATCATTTGTAAACCAGTTCTTCACTCCTATAAGAGAAAAAGACACAACGCAAGAGACATCGAGATATATCATATGTAGAGACAGGAGTGAGGATTAGACGACTCGTTTGAAGTCGTTGTTGTCGATCTGGGCTTGGCGGGTGCGTTTCCAATGAGCCAAGATGCCTCTTTCTGGTCCGACTTGATGAGGAGGACTAGGGGCCGATTTCGGAGGAGGGGGAGACGAGTTTGAGATCGCAGCGGCGGCAAGAAGCGGCTGTTCCTTCTGCGCCTTTTGAGGGGGGTTGAGGGTAGGGGGAGAGTGTTGGGCCTCGATGGCAGCGATGCTCTGGTCGACAAACTGGATAGTCTGTTTGATCTCGTTAATCTGGTCGTCATAGGACGCCGTCTTGACCTGCTTGAGCTCCTCGGCGATCAGTTTCTGGAGGTCGAGATTGCGGGCGTGGGAGCCGACGATCTGGCTCCACTGTTTGCCGTCTTCCTGGGTCCGCAGAAGCTCGCCCAGTCCGTCCTTGAGTTTCCGCGGCAGGCCGATGCCTTGGAACGTCAGGGCGCTGTACAGCTGCACAAAGCTCGCCCCCGCCCGCCCGTACTCTAGCACATCCTCCGCCGCCCTGATCCCCCCACATCCGACTAAGGGTATCGTTCCCTCCGTGGCCGCGTACACAATCGATAGCGCTTTCAGCGCCAATGGCTTCAAGGGTGGTCCCGACAACCCGCCAGTCTCTTTGATCTCAGGCTCTACGTTTTTTTTTCGGGGCGGTTCTTGCGTCAGAATCGAATGGATCGGTAGTACGTGGAATCAGGAGTAAGATCGCTGCTTACCGCTGCCTGAGCCCGCCGGGCGACTGGTCGTCGTATTGCTGATGATGATTCCGTCAACTTTGGCCTGCTTAGCCACGGTGCCGATGTCAACCAATTCTTGTACGGAGAGATCCGGAGCGATCTTGACAAGGACGGCGGGACGGGTGGAGTTAGAATTGGTGGAAAAGGGGAGTTGGTCACGGGCGCGCACTACATCGGAGAGGAGACGGTCAAAGGCGTCCTTAGATTGAAGGCCACGAAGGCCGGGCGTATTGGGCGAGGAGACATTGACGACGAGAACGTCGGCGAGACTGCCGAAGCGCTCGACCCCCAGCCGGAAGTCATCGACTGACTCCGCCGGCGAATGCTTGTTTTTACCCAGGTTGATCCCGAGGACCTGGCCGACTCTCAACGATCGTGGGAGCTCGATCTCGTCCGCGATCTCGCCCAACGCCTGATCCAACGAGCCCGTCTGCGTCTCCGCCGATGAAGACGATGTGGGCACGACCAGATGGGTAAAGCCACTGTCTGCGTAGGCCGTTTGGACCGGATTCATGTTGTCGTACCGTGACAAAAGCGTGGAGTAGCCCAGGTGTCGATGCTGGTCTAGATAACTCAGCAGCCGATGTCGCAGCTTCGCGAGCACGGCCAAGTGGCCTTGCGAGTTGAACCCGTACCGGTTGACGATCGACTCCGTCGAGGGGATCCGGAACATCCTCGGCCTCGGATTCCCTGGCTGTTTCCCGTGTGTACATTTCATCATCAGAGAGCCAGCTCGGATTTGATCATATTTATTCGAAGATTATACTCAACTTGTGCTTCTGGAGTGATCGATCCAATCTCAACATATCCAAATCCGATATCGAATAGTCCATCCACTGCGTCGCCATCTTTGTCGAATCCAGCAGCCATTCCGATCGGATTGTTAAACTTTTTACCCCATAACTAAATGCAGAAAATGGGATGTGAATTTCTGAATGAATCAATGAATGTAGAGGGAGAGAAAAAGAAAGAGAACGGGGACAGACCTCGAATGATAAGAGCTCGTCGTTCGGTTGAGGAACGTCCCTGATCAGATGAATTTTGGAGAGCAGTTTGAGGATCCTGATTGCCAGATGATGGGCCTCTTCGGGGTCATCGTTGGTGATGAGCTTGATGATCGGAACGGTGAGCCAGGAATGGATGGTGGCCCTGGTATCTGTCAGATATGCATACGAGCCGATCACGGAACCGATGAGGACGAGGACCTTGGAGAAGTTGATGAGCCGTGTGGGTAGTGTGGTTCTTGTTACGGTTCCGGCTGACGTGAACAGTGTTCGACTGGCGGGCTCTCTGCTGATCGGCAGGCGTGCTGGTAGTCGAAGGCCCCTGCCTGCTGCTGTTGTTCTAGTTGATGCTGAGAGCAGTGAGAGTGCTGCTGGTCTGAGGTGGTTCATGTTGAGGTTCCGGGTGACCACCATCCTGCACTCACACTTCACCAAATGACGACATCTCCCTCTTCATCCCGAGCCCTGCCACAAACACCACCAAACATCACATGTAGCCTATCCATTGGCAACCGAAGATCTTACGCAAAATTCTCATTTTGCCTCGTTGAACTCATTAGCCCGGTTCAAGTTGGGCCTCGACCGGCAAGTTTTTAATTATTTACCTAAGACACACTTAACAACCTTTCAGCTTAAAAAATCAATTATCACGGCCATTTTATGCTCCCCATTTTATCGACCAGCAAGTGCACTTTTAGTAGGGGACTGGTGGACTTCCTGTTGGCTAAATGCTTAATCTAGACGGACGGGCTAAACTCCCGTCGCCTAAATGGCTTGATTTAGAGTGGCCTGCTAAACCTTGTTTGCTGGTGAAACTTGACTAGTAAAGTTGAGCCCGTCCCTCTAGATTAAGCATTTTAGCCGACGGGAAGTCCTCCACTTTACTGGCTGGTGTTGAGATTGAGGTTTCACCAGCGAGCAAGGTTTAACTTTAGCGGACCCCTCTAAATCAAGCCATTTAGGCAACAGGAAGTCCTCTGCTTAAAATGCCCCAACGTGAACTGGGCTACTGTGGTAAAGTCAAAAGTGGTTCAATTCCCCCAATAAGTAAAGAGGAAAACTGGGGTAATCTCCAACTGGTCAAATGCAGGAAAAGGGGTATTATTCTGGTAAGTTTTCCATTCCAGTGGATTTGTTTTCATATGTGCATTTATCAAGTTTTCCCAGCTACATACCCAACGGGAATATTGATTGACCTGGTAGCATTGGGACCAAAGTTCTGGGATCAGGATCCAGTGAGGATTGTATTACTAGAAGGAAAAGCTCTGGTACTATAACTGAAGAGGACCCAATATAAAGTCCTAATTTTGATCAAAAGAAAAAAGAAAGAGAATATGAGGATTAGATCAGGAATCAAATCATACCAGTGGCTTATAATTTCTTCTGGAGTTCTGATTACTAGTGCTGCAGAGGAGGTTTCAAAGTTGGGTTTTTCTACATGCAGGACCAAATTCAATAGCCTCCAATTTCAAAAAAATGGGACTCCCAAATCAGCTCCTGTGGACCAGAATTCCATTTTCCAACCAACAGGCAGAAAGAAAGGTTTTGGTTCCCCAATCTCCCAAATTTGATGGTTCTGATTAGTTCCAGTTTAAAACCCCTGCTCTTTCAATTCAGGATCTGCTACATTGCCAATGTTTTTGATTGTCTTAGTAGGAAAAGCATGGCCTGAAACTGGAACAAGTTACCAATCCATAAAAACAGGAATTCTAACCAAAGATGCACTCACATTACCTAACAAACAAGGTGTCACAGGAATGTTGTATAGTGCTATTCAAAATTAAATCCCAACTTCATAAACATAATTTCATAAATGGCTTTTGGCTGGGATCATGTAAGCATGTCCTGGCCAAAGTCACTCATGATTTTATTCTTATGCATTTATGATTTCAATTTTAAGACCATTTATGTACATGATCTCTTGCAATTAAAGATCTGCTAGTTATTGATGATTGAATATTTTGGGGGTATCCTTGTGTCATGGTTTTTCATTGTCTTGGTGGAACAAATATGCCCAAAAACTGTAACAAGTTTCATGTTGATAAAGCCTGGATTCTGACCAAGTCACACAGTCACATGAAATCAGAAAAATTATGCATCAAGAGCTTTGTATGTACATAGCTTTTTGAAATTGAGGCATATTTGAAGTTGATTGTATATTTCAAGTCTCCCTGCTTCACTGAAAAAGAATTAAAATCTTTCCAACCAGTTTGTGCCTTAATTACCACAAAAATTACACGGACTCTTGGATTTATCTTCAACAGAAAAAAAAAGATGTTTTGGCCCATTTTCCTTGGCTTTCTTGCGCTTATTTTTCCTGCTTGCACCGCAGTTGGAATGTATGGTGATTTGCATCAGATGTTAGGTAGGGTAGATCCATCCCCTAGCCAAACTAACATTGACATCCCAGCCGCAAAAACTGAAACAGAAAAATCTAGCTCCACTCACAATGTTCCTCCAGGAACATTTGATTTCTATGAAATACCTCATACAGCTAGTTACGTTCTTCCAGATTTTTTACCCCATTCCATTGTTGAACATGATATCAGTGGTTATGCAATCCTGGATTTGGGGAACAAAATTCAGGGCACTTCTGAAAAATCACAAGATAGGGACAAAAATGTGAGCAGCTCATCCTCTTTGTTGATACATGTCCAAAATCCCATCAAAAAGCCTTCTCTGGAAGTGAAAACAAACAAAGAACAATTGGGCACAACAAAACTAAGAGCTCAGCCTTTGAATAATATTCAGGGAAATCAATTTTTAACAGAGAACCATTTTGAAAATAAACCAGTTGAAAATGTAAAACATGGGGCTGTGTCTTATCCAACCAATTACTCAACAAAGAAAAGAAGAATCTGCCATTCACCTGATTGCAATCAAATAGATGAAAAAGCAACACCTTTCCAAGCCAAAGATTTAAATTTGGATGAACTGGAAGCACCACTCAATTCATCTCATCAACCAATTCAATTAGAAAATGATGTATGGACTGATGAAAATACCATTGTTAATTCTACTTTGGAGAATATATGGTCCACAGAAAAGCATGATGATATTGCTAGAATATTAGATTCTTGGGAAAAATTGGAGGGAGCATTGGAAATATCACAAGGGAAGTTCATTGATTTTGACATATCATCATCTTCACTCAAAACAGCTACTTTGAATCAAGCTTCAGCCTGCTCTGAAGTGAAAACACTCAAAGAAAAAATGGGATATGAGGAAAAATTGAAGACCCCTTTGGTAATGACTGAAAGACATGAAATGAATGGTGTGATGCATCAAAAAAGCAGCTATTTTGATCACCCCAAAACATCACTCTTGCAGCCTGATTTTCATTCCGAATCTATTCCACCTGAAACAAGTACAGGTGAACCCATTTTTGGGACCCATAGAAGCAGTTTTACATCAGAAAAGAGAAAAAAAAGTTTACTTCCACTGAATCAAAACAATAGGACTGAAAAAGAAATCTCTGTCCCTTATTCAACACATTCAGATCCATCAAAGAACATCATTTTTGATTTTCCTGCATTAAATTTCAATAGCCATCAATATAAATCACCAATAATAGCACTCATCTTTAACAAGCAGGTCTTTCATATTGAAAAGCCATCCCCTCTTGATAAACATAGGATTAAGAAAATTGTTGAAATATTTGATGAAAGTGCTCACCCAGAGCTATTGAAAATTGATATAAGTGATCCAAAAAATGCATCCAAGCATTTCAAAAAAGTTTGCACCAGGGGATGTAAAAAAATCAGTCAATCTGAATTAGAACCTCATGAAATAGCACAAACGCAGTGGAATAGAAGAAATGATTTGACAATGAAAGCATGCCAATCATTTTCATCACACAAGGAAGCTTGGGTCAATTTATACAAAGAAAAAACTGGGATATTGTTTCAAGATCTTAACCTAAAGAGAGGGTCCATGAAATTTGCAACAGAGTCTCCTGAGGAGCAATTTCTCTTGTTTTTGCTGTATGTAGATATGATTACATCAATAATTGTGAAAGTAGAAAAAGGAAAATCATATCAAGGAATAAAAACTTTCAGCAATCCTGAAATTATAAAAAAGGCAGCAGAAAACTACAGATCATATGTTATTGTTCAACAAAGCAAAGTTGGGCCAAAGTCTCAATTTGGAACAGCATCATTCTTGAATTTGGTTTGGGAAACAATTGAAGAGTGGCTCAAGATTGAAAAACAAGCAGATTTACTCCACATTCTCTTCCAGAATCCTGACACAAAACAAAACTCTTCCTTCTTTTTCCATTCAATTTTTCTGTATTCCATTACACAGCTAAGTGAATGGAATAGTTCAATAAATTCAAAAGATAGTTCTTTATATTATTCAAAAACAATGCTCTTGCATCCTGATATAAATTTGGAATCTTTTCAACCCAACACAAATGAACCAGAATTTGAAACCCAGCTAATCAATTTTACCTCAGCAGATGGAGATCAAGGTTCATTGCCAATAAATCACAAAAACAGATATGAAAAAGAAATCTCTTTCCAATTTCCAAATACATCAAATCAAATCAATTCAGAATTTTATCATCCTAAATTGCAGTCCAAAAGCCATTACTTTGAAAGATTGATTGGAAAACTCACATTTGAACCATGGGCCTTTTATATTGATGACCCATCCCCTCTTGATGAATTTAGGATCAAAAAAATAGTTGAAATTATTTCTGAAAGTGTTCAAACAAATATATTGACAATTGACATAAGCAATCCAAAGAAAGCAGCAAATTATTTTAAAAAAGCAAAAACCAGGGGCTGTAAAAAAGGAATTGAATCTGGATTGAAACCCCATAAAACATTTTGGGAAAGAAAAGATGTTTTGGCAAAGAAAGCATTCAAAGAATTCTTGTCACACAAGAAAGCCTGGTCCCAATTCTACAAAGCAAAAACTGGGATAGAGTATGAAGATCTCAAGTTAAACCGCAGGCCTGGAAAAATTGTAACAGAGTTTCTTGAAGAGCAATTTCTGTTGTTTTTATTTTATGTAGATATGATAACATCAATCATTGTGAAAGTAGAAAATGGAAAAACAAATCAAGCGATAAAAACATTCAGTCACTCTGAATTTCTAAAAAAAGCAGCAAAAAACTACAACTCCTATGTTGTTTTTCAGAAACCTAATGGGGGACCAAAGTATCAAGTTGGAAAAGCATCATTCTTGGATTTGGTTTGGATGACAGTTGAAGACTGGATCAAGATTGAAAAATTGTCAGATTTGCTCTACTTTTTCTTTCAGAATCCTGAAACAAAAAAAAGATCTTCTTTATTCTTTCATACCATTTTTTCATATTCAATTACAAGGCTTAGTGAAAGGATCAACTGTGAATAAAAATATGAAAAAACTTTTTTTTACCACAAGAACTGTGATTTTTTTCTATGGAGTCTGGCTTTTTTCAAATGAATTGTTTTACTCATCAGCCCTGCTGCAGAATCCCACTTTCACAATCTGAACTTGGATAAGGGCATAACTTGGACAGCATTCATTGGTTGAGGTAAATATCTGAAGCTGGAATGAGACTGGAAAGTGATGCAGAATTTAAGCTAGAGATAGTCATTTGTTACCCACAGTGGGTACCTATTACCAATTGGCGGGTAACCCTTGCACCTGCACAGTGGTGCCGGGTGCGGTACCAGGTACTGGGTTTTGGCCAGAAAGCGGTGCAGTACCTGGGTACCACCTACAAGGACCTCCCACCCCCTGGGGGGATCCAGGGCCTTGAACCGGTAGATCCAGCTTGGCAAAGGCCTCCCAGCAAGCTGGTTAGATTCATGTTGCTGGATATCCAGCTTGCTGGGAGGACTGATCCCTTTCCAAGATGGATACATAAGTATCTATCTTGCTGGGAGAAGTTATGGCTGTGAGCTGGATATGTATGTATCCAGCTCACCAAGGGGACTCCTCCCAGGGAGCTGGATACATATGCATATCTATCCAGCTCACAGTCGCCAAGGGACCTCCAAATGAGTGGGAGAGGAATCCCCTTGTATAGTTTTTTGAATAAAGGTTGGATATTTTCTCAATTTTTCTGGTTTCTTTGACCAAGTTCAACTCCATAATTTTCATGTCCTTCTAATAAGGTGCACTTGACAGATTTCAGATGAGGCCCAAGGCCAAATCCACCCCCAAATCCAAGTTCCTCCAGTAAGGGGTCTAGAAGTTAGGCTAGAGAAAATTCAAGTTCATATTCAGAACCATAGCACATTAGGGGGTTTCAAAGTTGAAAATCAGGTCGCGCAGGTCCCAGGAATCAGGCAAAAAATGGACCTGGAACCTCCCCTGCGGACCTGATTTCCTTCTTTGAAAAAGGCTCCAGGAGATCAGGTCCAGGAGCAGGGAAAAGGTCAGAAACACCCCCTCACGGGTGTTTTCAACTAAGCCAGCCACTCAACCGGTCCGTGATTAAGTACGCAACTTGATAGTTGGGTCTATACCGGCCATCAAGTGAGACAACACTCAATGGCCGGTCGGGTCTGTACTGGCCATTGAGTGACACAACAGTCAATGGCCGGTTGGGTCTGTACCGGCGGCCATTGAGTGGCACAACACTCAATGGCCAGTCGGGTTTGTACCGGCCATTGAGTGACACAACACTTGTAGGCCGGTCAGGTTTGTACCGGCCATTGAGTGATACAACAGTGCAACACTCAATGGCCAGTTGGTTCTGTACCAGCCATCAAGTGACACAACATTTGATGGCTGCTCAGGTCTGTACTGGCCATTGAGTGGGTGGTACTCACAACACTTGTATAAGGACTTTGTTGAGTCCTTAACTGAGCTTTGTCAAAAGGGGCACAAGGAGCAGGCAACAAGGCCAGAGACGTCCTATGTCCAATGTTTGGGGGCTTTATTACTAGTGTTTGCAGAGAGAAGGGGTGTCCAAGTTCTCTCTTCAGTGGCTACTACAACTAGAACGGGAAGAAGGAAGGAAGATAATGGCTTGCCTAGCGTTGGCAAAGAGAAGGGGCGTCTAAGTTCTCTGTCAAGCTAGTTTTGGAAAAAGGATCTAACTATGTGTACGGCGGAGGAGGAATATGTGAAAGGTTCTGTGAAATGATTGTGAAGTCTGTGCAGCGCGGGCTTTAGAACTCAATGGCCAGTTGGGTCTGTATGTTGTGTCACTCAATGGCGGTCTGGTCAGGTTTTTACTGGTCATAAAGTGAGTACTCACAACACTTGATGACCATTACAGACCTATCATCAAATGATTATTAAGTTGCACACCCACTCAATGACCGGTACATACTGGTCATTGGGTTGTGTGTGCGCACTGAAGGACCAGTCTGGAATCAGGGAGGTAACCCGTTACGGACAAAACATTTCTGCCAAAGATTCTCCAGGTTGGAAACTCCTGATGCAAGATCAGGATTTTTTTGCACTTTGGGGGCGTTCAAACTAGAGCCCCCAGGTTGCTGTTTTTGGCAGTGAAAATTTTTCCTGGAAATTGGACCTGCACAAGGTCCTGCACAACCTGATTTCAGCTTTGAAACTATTCTTGACCCCATCATCCACTGCCCATGACCATTGGCTATTTTTCTCTGCAAATATGGGACAGGCAGGGAAGAGCCAATCAAGTGCTGGGTTGTTACACAAAGATATCCTGGGTAGAAGTCAATATCAAGGTTTGGTTTAAAGTTGTGTGTGGTTTCTACAGCTTGGTGTGAATTTTAAAATACAGTTAAGTAAATAACAAAACCAGAAAATCTGAGAAAAAAATCCAAGCTTTATTCAAAACACAATATGCATCCAGCTTGATGAGAGGAATCCTCCAAGAGAGCTGGATGTGTCCAGCTCACCGTGAGACCTCCCTCCAAGCTGGATATACACATATCCAGCTCTCTGAGAAGACTCCTCTCAGCGAGCTGGATATCATGTATCCATCTTGGCAAGGGATGAGTCATCTCGGAAAGCTTGATAAATATGTATCCAGCTCAGCAAGGAAGGTCTAACCGGCAAGGTGGATGCATATCTGTCAGCCGGCTACGCAGCGCAAGCCAGCGTAACACTTGTATAAATAATTATAAATAATATTTAGAATTTTTTGTGACAGACAACTATGTGATCTGTCACTTATAATATAAAGATATAATAAATACATAAAAATATATAGTTTAAAGAGCTTTGAGTATAATCTGGGTGAATAATAAACTACACCCGTGCGCGTGAGGTGAATAATAAACTACACCCAGCGGGAGCTACATGACAATGACATTTAAGTGACAGGTGTCACTTATCCAACGGTGTCTGAGAAATAAGATGTCTTCCCCAACTGGAATTCTCCAGATAACTAAAGGCCCCATCCGAGTTCGAGTTCAATAAACCAATTGACATCAATAACTAACCGGCCCATTCGAGCTTGCAAATAATAAACCGACAGGTATCGACCTCCCCATTGAAATATCTAGAGATACAACGACCAAGGAGGACGAAAAGATTATTTAAAGAGGTCGGTCAGTCCTCTTTTTCGTCCTCCTCAGCTTAGACACATCAAACAAACCACTGACCACTTTATCGACTCGAATTCTCATCAGAACCCGATCAATACAGTTTTCAGTAGACTCGTTTGTCTAAACGCATCATTCTCCGTCCTCGTCTTCGAAGATTGTTGCGATAATTGTTAGGTTATCATTAGTAAGTAATAACCCTTCACATTATTGCCTTGTTTCTTCTTTCTGTAAGTCTGGGAACACAACCAAACCTGTTATCAGGCCCCAGCAACCAATCTCAGAGGGATCAAACCACCCCCGATACGTCGGGCCCCTCCTTTTTTTCCTTTATATTTATTTCTTTGAAATAAATAAACAAAACTATTCTATCAAAAACCCTAAAGTTATCTATTATCACCCGGTGTAGCTAGAAGAACACTGTTCTTGGCATCACCGAGGCTGACAACTGGGGGTCTGGCCGGGAACGATCCTCGTACTCACTATCGTACTCGGTCCTTATCATACTCTTTTCTTTTTCAAGAAAAATACTAAACCAACAAAAATATTTCTTAATCTTATTTCAATCCATCTTTCATCTATCCAAAATTCTATCGAAATAATACAAAAATATTGAATCATATTTTATATCTCTTTCTTCTAGTGAACTTAAAAGAAAACACCGAACTAATAGCGTATTATCTTTGATATCTCAGGTTACGCAAAGAAGAAGCCAAACGCAATTACGTACCTACTGCTTGGGAGTCACTTACTCGCGAAGAACAGGTCCAATTAGCCGTCTACCACGCGCATCTTCACGAACAAGAAGATATTGAAGCTAGACTATCTATCAACGAACTTGTTTGCAACCACAGAACCTATCACCGCGAACAAAGGCGCCTTAGAAGAAGTAAGTATTGTTACTCTAAAAAGTGTCTTTATCTTGAAAAATCATCTGACTTATATATTATCTGTTAGTGGCTTCTGATAGCGAATCTATCCGCACAGCCGTCGGTGATATCAGTGCTACTCCTGGACCAGATCTTGCTATCGAGAAAAGTATTGATCCGGTTATAAGTTAGTTCAAATTCTTAGTACTTTTTTTACTAATCTATAACTAATCAAATATGAATGTGCCTACCAGATCAAACAAACCCGAGCTCAGAGGACTCCTCCCCAATCCAACAAGACCGCAAGGAAGAAATGCTCCAAGAACGGATCAAGAACATGAAGTTCAAGCATTTGAACCGAAAGGACGCACCACCTCCGATCCCGGAGAAGGATACCTCAAAGGATTCGGAGATGGATCTGGACATACCCCCGTCCACATCCTCGGCGGCTACCCCAGCACTCCCTATCACGAACAGTACTCCTGCGCTCCCAGCCGCGCCCGAAACATCCTCAGCCTTGGAGAAGGAGAAAGCGGTACTCCTGGTCAGAGAGCACATTGCTACTTGGAAGAGATGTCTCGAGGAAGGATTACTTGGAGCGACCCCGAACCTTTGAGCTCTCCTAACCAAAGCGCAAGAGAGTCAAAAAGCTCTCCAGAAGCTTATGCCAAACGACAAGATTGAAGCGTTCGTCAAAGGATGGAATCCTTGGACCAAGAAGAAAAAATACTTCCCAGCTCCGCCCAAGGAAGAACGATTCGGCAAGCGCCGCAGCTCGACTTCGGTCAACTTCGAGAATCCTCACAAGTGGAAGAAAGTCTTGGACATGCTCAAAATAGCAGAAGGTTTGTACAAGAACATAAACTAAGTAATAGTATTGTTTCCACTCTACTAGATTCTTTAGATGTAGTAAATATGAATATTTCCACTTTAGATGCCAATAATGAGTCTAACTTAAAAACTATTGTAAATAAGTTTGATTCATTGTTATCTGATCTTAAAAAAGAATTTAATACTAATTCTTCTGAGATATTAAATTGTATTGAAAAACCTTTGCCCATCGAGTTCCAACCCCAACATTTGGAGATATTTAAAAGATTACTCAGAGAAACTGAGGATCTTAAGAAAATATCTACTAATACTGATGGTATTGTAAATAAAATATCACTAAGTATTAAGGAAAATGGAAAAGATTCTTCGTATGAATTGTTGAGCAAAGTTGAATCTATGATATCATCTCATTCTGACTATGTAATATCTTCATTGAAACAAGATATTATCATAAATCAAAAGAAAAATGCAGATACTTTGGATGATATCAAAGATCTCTTGATACAACAAGGATCCCGTATGAATAATGTAGAGAATTTAGCTGAAGCAATGCACAAACAAGTTGATCAAGTTCAAACTGAATTGAAACAATTCAAGTTAAATACAGAAAAAGCTCTTGCTGAGAAATCTGAACCTGTATTTACTCCAAAAACTGAACAATACACTCATAAATTTAATAATCCTTTTATGCGTGATTCTGCTCCACACAAAGCTCAAGATAATACATCTAGGAATCAAACTGAAGGAGAACTACCTACAGGGCGTAATAATGGTTCACCGCCCAATAATGGTCCACGTTACGCTAATAGCTTCAGAACTATGGATAATGCTGCTATAAATAAATTACTTCCTCCTATAAAAGATTGGCCTAAGTTCACAGGTCAAGGTGACTATGATCATGTTGATTTTATCAGATATATAGATCATATGTTGAAATCTTATAGAGCAGATGATGAAATAGCAGTAGTGAGATTACCCAGATTATTTGAAGGAGTTGCTCTAGACTGGTTTGTTAATAAACAAGAAGAAGTTGGAGATCAAACTTGGGAAACTTGGAAAGAATTGATCAAAGCCAGGTTTGGCACTAGAAATTGGAGAAATGGAGTAAGACTAGCTCTAGATAATGATTTCTTTGACCCTGGACATAATGTTCCTCATGAATGGTGCTTAATTCAAAAAAGAAGAATAGATGCTATACATCCTTCTGCTACATTGGAGGAAAGGAATGATAGGATGCTTAATCAACTGAAATATACCATACAACATCCTATGAGATGTAGGTTGGGAGACAGATGTGTAGATCTAGCTGAATTCATTACTACTTTGGAAGAAGTAGTAGAACATATGGGTTTTAATAAAAAATCTAGACATAATCTAAGGTAGAAGATGATTTCTTCTCAAGAAGTTCCTAGAGAAGATAAAGCTACTCCCGCTAAAGAGCAGGTTAGAAAACCACCACCTCAGCCAGAATGTTACAATTGTGGAGAGTTAGGACATAAAAGACCTGATTGTCCCAAGCCCCGTAAAAAGATTATGAATGTAGAAGGAGCTGAAGTTAATGTTTCAGAATCAGAAGAATCAGATGACAGCTCTGGAATTAATCTTGTTATTAATGATGGGGAACCAGACTATAAAACTCTTGTAATTCAAGCTGATATAGGTAATGAACTTCATATCAATACTATTCATGGAGATTCTCATCTTACTCAGAAATGGCATCCTAGTATGGGAATAGGACATGTTACAGATGCCAAGATTTTGACAAATAAACCTGAGCAAGGTAAAAATTATACTTTGGGTAAGTCCAGTTACACCACTGTTCTTTTTGCAGGAACTGAGGTAAAAGCTTTGCTTGATATTGGAGCTTTCTGTTCATGTACTAGCCAATCTTTCTTAGATAAATGTTATTCTGAATGGAGAGAACACTTATTGCCTGTACCAAAAGCCAAATTCAGCAGTTGTAACTCAAACATGCATCCTATAGGAATAGTTTCTATGCCTCTAATATTCCCTCACACTAAAGGATCAGTAAGACTTATTGTTGAATTTGTAGTATTGCAGGATGCATTATGTGATTATCTTATTTTAGGAAATGATACATTCTGCATGTATGGATTTGATATTTTCCAAAGTAAAGATAGGCATTATACTATAGGTGGTGATTGGAAGAGAAAGTTCCAAATTTTTAATATTAATTCTATTATAAGTGATCCAGTTACTAAAATAGATCCTGAAATACAGAAACAAATGTTATGTTTTAAAGCAGATTATTTAAATCAAGCAGCTGTTAATAATGACCTTAGTGACAGTCAGAAAATGGATATTTTGAAAATATGCTTTGATAATAAACAAGCATTTTGTACTTCAGATGAACCTATTGGAGATATCAAAGGTCATGACATGAGCATAGAATTGACTGTACAAGCACCTTATCCCCCTATGTTAAGGAAGGCAGCTTATCCTTCAAGTCCTAAATCCAGAGAAGCTCTTGAGAATCATATCAATGAACTACTAGATCTCAGAGTTATCAGAAAAGTTGGTCATAATGAACAAGTAGAAATGACTACTCCAGTTATGATAGCTTGGCATAATGATAAGTCTAGGATGGTAGGTGATTTTAGAGCCTTGAATACTTATACTAAAGCAGATCATTACCCTATACCAAGAATTGAACATGCTTTGCACAACTTATCTAAAGCAAAATACATCACTACTATGGATGTTTTGAAAAGATTTCATCAAATACCTATAGAACAGGAAAGTCGTAAGTTTCTCAGAATAATTTGCCATCTGGGAGTATTTGAATATCTCCGTATGCCCTTTGGTATTAAGAATGCTCCCTCTCACTTTCAAAGAATGATGGATTCTATATTTGGCCAATATATCAGGCAAGGATGGATGATGGTATATATAGATGATATTATAATTTATTCTGATGACTGGGATGATCACAAAGAGAAGGTAAGAATGATATTAGAAAAATCCATTGAAGTAGGATTGAAAATGTCCATCAAAAAGTGTAACTTTGGATATGGGGAACTCAAAGCCCTGGGACGTGTAGTGTCTGGTCTTATGTTAGCAGTAGATCAACACAAAGTGACTGCAATATTACTAAATCCCATGCCAAGTAATAAAAAAGAAATGATGTCTTTTCTGGGATTTTGTAGTTATTATAGGCAATTTGTTCCACAGTTCTCTAATATTACCAAATGTTTGTATGCATTTTGTAATGAGGATACAATATTTGAAATGACCTATGAGAGAGTGCAGGCTTATGAACAGTTGAAGAAACTATTGACTAGTGCACCAGTCTTAGCTCAACCTGATTATACTAAGCCATTTATATTGTACATTGATGCTTGCTTAGATGGGTTAGGAGCAGCTCTTCATCAAGAATTTATTATAGATGATCAAGTTGTTGAGAAACCTATCCTTTTCATATCTAGACAAATTAAAGATTCTGAAAAGAGGTATGGAGCTAGTCAAATGGAATGTTTAGCACTAGTTTGGGCTCTCGAAAAATTGCATTACTACCTTGAAGGTTCTAACTTTGTAGTCATCTCAGATTGTATGGCTGTTAAGACTCTAATGAACATGAAAACTCCTAATCGTCATATGTTGAGGTGGCAAATTGCAATACAGCAATACCGTGGTCATATGACTATAATTCATAAGGAAGGTAAAAAACATAAAAATGCTGACGGATTAAGTAGATGGGCTTTACCAAATACTCCGGATAATCCTGCGTATGATCCTGATGATGAAGATATTTTTCCCATATTAGGTATTCATGCGTGTGATTTGGATGAGGCTTTTTATGACTTAGTCCGTAACAGTTATGATCAGGACTCAAACCTGTTAACACTGGTAGAGATCTTAAAAAATGATAATTGCCCCCCTGAGTTGATTTCTAGCTTACAATCTGAATTACTGGTAGATTTGAGTTAGGAAAATTTACTCTGTTGGATGGATTGCTGTATTATAGAAATAAACACTCTAGTGTACTAGTACTCTGTGATAAAAATCAAATAGTTGATATACTAAAAGAGTGTCATGATAGTATAACTTCTGGGCATTTTTCAGAAGACAGAACACTAGAAAGGATTCGTAATACAGCTTGGTGGATCAATTGGAAGAAAGAAGCCCAAACTTATATAAAATCTTGTGACATCTGCCAAAAAGCTAATAAGCAGACAGGAAAAAGATTTGGCCTTCTACAAAAAATTGCTGAACCTAAATCCCAATGGGAAATTATTAATATGGATTTTGTGACTGGTCTCCCTCCTGCTGGAGCTTATTCATATAATTCTGTATTAGTAATAGTAGACCGTTTCTCTAAAAGAGCCCGTTTTATACCTAACCATAAGGATGACACAGCTATGGAAATTGCTATGTTGTTCTGGAATAGAATCATGTCTGATGTAGGCATTCCTAAAATTATTATTAGTGATAGGGATCCAAAATTTACATCTGAATTTTGGCGCAACTTGCATGACATGTTAGGGACAAAACTTGCTTTTTCTACGGCTTATCACCCTCAAACTGATGGATTAGCAGAAAGAATGATTCAAACATTAGAAGATATGCTCCGCAGATTCTGTTCATTTGGTTTTGAATTTAAAAATCAAGATGGTTATACACATGATTGGGTTAACCTTCTCCCTGCTTTAGAAGTTGCATATAACAGTAGCAAACACTCCACAACTAAAGAGGCTCCTTATATCTTAGAACGTGGGTGGATACCTAGAATGCCTAAAAATACTGTTAATGACAAATTGCCATATATTCATCCAACTTCTTCAGATTTTAAGAAGATGATAGATGCGGCCCATGATCATGCAAGGAATTGTGTAACAGAGGCTGTAGAGTATAACAAGAATAGGTGGGACAAGAGTCATAGAGAACCAGAATTTAAGATTGGAGATAAAGTAATGTTATCCACGGTAAACTTCAATAATCTGGGAGGGAATAGAAAACTCAAACCTTCTTTTGTTGGACCTTTTGTCATCAAACAACTACATGGGAAGAATGCAGTTGAAGTAATTCTGAGTGAAGAACTTTCAAGAAAGCACCCAGTATTTCCAGTAAGTTTAATTAAACCATGGATATCAAGACCTGGAGAATCTATGGATGTTCAACCTACTATTCCTGTAGAAGAACCAGTTGAGAATTCAAAATTACAAGTGCAGAAAATTCTAAAAGATAAGAAAGAACGTATTAATGGTAAAGATGTGCGTCTGTACCTTGTACAATACAAAAATAATTCGGCAGATAGAGATGAATGGTTGCCTGAAAATAATATTCCAGATGGAACTATTCATCTCCGTAATTATAGACTTTCAAAAAGGTCTAAAAATCTCTGATTTTTTTTCGAAAGTCTCATCTTAAGGGGTAGGAAATGTGAGCCGGCTAAAAAGCGCAAGCCAGCGTAACACTTGTATAAATAATTATAAATAATATTTAGAATTTTTTGTGACAGACAACTATGTGATCTGTCACTTATAATATAAAGATATAATAAATACATAAAAATATATAGTTTAAAGAGCTTTGAGTATAATCTGGGTGAATAATAAACTACACCCGTGCGCGTGAGGTGAATAATAAACTACACCCAGCGGGAGCTACATGACAATGACATTTAAGTGACAGGTGTCACTTATCCAACGGTGTCTGAGAAATAAGATGTCTTCCCCAACTGGAATTCTCCAGATAACTAAAGGCCCCATCCGAGTTCGAGTTCAATAAACCGATTGACATCAATAACTAACCGCCCCATTCGAGCTCGCAAATAATAAACCAACAGGTATCGACCTCCCCATTGAAATATCTAGAGATACAACGACCAAGGAGGACGAAAAGATTATTTAAAGAGGTCGGTCAGTCCTCTTTTTCGTCCTCCTCAGCTTAGACACATCAAACAAACCACTGACCACTTTATCGACTCGAATTCTCATCAGAACCCGATCAATACAGTTTTCAGTAGACTCGTTTGTCTAAACGCATCATTCTCCGTCCTCGTCTTCGAAGATTGTCGCAATAATTGTTAGGTTATCATTAGCAAGTAATAACCCTTCACATTATTGCCTTGTTTCTTCTTTCTGTAAGTCTGGGAACACAACCAAACCTGTTATCAGGCCCCAGCAACCAATCTCAGAGGGATCAAACCACCCCCAATACGTCGGGCCCCTCCTTTTTTTCCTTTATATTTATTTCTTTGAAATAAATAAACAAAACTATTCTATCAAAAACCCTAAAGTTATCTATTATCACCCGGTGTAGCTAGAAGAACACTGTTCTTGGCATCACCGAGGCTGACAATATCCAGCTCTCTGGGTGCACTCACCTCTTTGACTGGAGGCATTCCTCTGGTCAAAGAGGAGTACAGTGGGTCATCTAATGTTTTTGGCATCACATTTTTCAATACAGAAGCTCAGGCCACAGACTTCAAGTCATGGCATTGGCTTCAGGGGTGGAAAATAAGTTTGCAAGAATGATTATGAAATAAAAAAAAAGTAAAAATAAAAAAAGTGAAAATTATCTAATTTCTTGCCAATTTCTCAGAATGTTATATTAATGTTCAAACCAAGGAGGGAAAATTGGAGAGCACAGTATGGCATGCAACAGGAATGATAAAAAATGAAATTTTTTGAAAACATTGCCAATGATTTTTTGGGTGGATGGGTTATCCACCAATTTCAAATTGACCTCAGGGACTGTAGGCTAGCCCAAATCACCACCAATTGGACTCAATTTATTTGGTCCAATAAAAATAATTGTCAATGGTTTAAAAATTTTCATTTTTTATCAATCCTGTTGCATTCCATACTGCATGGAGGCACTGGACCAACAAAAACAGCCAAATTCATGTTTTTTTTGTGAAATGCCGGTGAATCCACGACAAAATGGACAAATGAACCAACAAAGCGGCCATTGTTATGCTTTCAGAGCAACAATCCGGCCACTTTGGTGTCGGTCTGACGGCACCTCTGGCCCGACAAAACAGCCACCATGGCTCTGTGAGATTACACGCCTAGGTGAACAGCCGCGAACTCATAAATTGAGCAAGCGGCCAGGATCTCAATTAGCTGCGGACAATGGTAAGCAAAGCAAACCATCTTCCGCAGTCCAAAACTCGCTCCGTGGGGCCGCCAAAACTGACTCATCAAACTTTGATGCATGCAGGTTTGGCTCCAGCGCATAGCAAAATCAAGCTTGCGGAAAATCCCAGGTCGCAGTCCCTTAAAGCCGGAATAACTTTGCCCACCAAAGGTGAGCTAATGAAGATTAAGCTTTAATACTGACTAGTCAAGAGCTAACACCTCGATCCCTTCTTGCAGACTCAGTCAAAAAGAAAGAGACCGCTCGAACCGATTCCACACAAAACAAAGAGGAAACAGTCGGTGAGCACAAAGGTTTTCAACTCAGCACAGAGAAACTAAGAGCTAAAAGGAGCGCAAAACTGTTACAGATAACGTCGCGCTACTCCTTTGCCGTTTCGCTGGGAACTAATCAAACGGACCCTAAGGGCCCAAGGCTCATAGAGCATTGCTAAGACGAAATACACGGAACTCGCGCTGCTTCTACTTCCATTATCATTTCTTCTCACTTGTTGAAGAGCGGCCCACTTGATTGCTCTTAGGTAACTTCTTAGCTTCATTCCTCATGCGCAACTACTCAATAGATTATGTTGTTATTAAGTTACAGAAAGTCTGATTAAAAGAAATGTAATCTCTTAGTTCTGTGAATTCTCTCTGGCTCTGAGCCAACATTCCTAGCCAAACATGGTGCCTGAGCCGACACACCTAGACAAAAATGGCTCTGAACCAGAAAATCTGGTCAATCACATTTCATGTTTTGAATCTAGCCATCTTTCCTTGCTTCTGCTTTGAGCATCTGCCAAAAATGTGGGATCAGTATCAGTTTGTATCAGTGTATGTATACAATGTTAGCAGTACTCAAACACGTGTCGGTGTCAGGATTGGTTATAAATCTTGTAATAGTACAAGTACCTCACCAGGCAGGAGAGCAGCCTGGTTCTTATATATACCTCTTTTGTTTCAACCCACTCCAACCCCCCATCATTCCCAGAAACTTCTTTATCACTCAACAGGGGGTTGATTAGGTGCCCTGAAGATTCAATCAAGCTGTTTACATGCTGCCTTTTGTGCTCTCTCTATCATGCTCCTCTCTGACTTGATTGGGGGTCAGTTAGGTGCCCAGGAGAGTCAGAACAGCATTTCAGAGCATATAAGCTGAGGAATTGAGACCATCTATGATCTCTTCCTTTGATTCCAGCAAAAAAATAATTATTGACTGAATAAGAAGAAAAATGGTTGTCAAGTGATTTGCCAACTTACACCAGACTCTCTTCACTAGAGGGCCTGGTGCAGCCTGGCTGATGCAAAGTACCCCTTGCAAAGGGAGCCTCTGCAAATCACTCTAACTTAACTGAGTCAACGGGCCCTGTCCCGCAGGGACCCAAGTCCACTCAACAAGCCGTTAACCTCTGCAAGGACATCCAGCAAGCTGTAAGACTTGCAGGACATCCTCAGATGGCCTTTGTTTATGGTTCAAGGCATTGCTTTTGTACCCATGCAGTGCAGAAAGTAGGTACACCAAGGGTACACTAAATGTTTTTGGATGTGGTCTGAAAATAATCCGCTGGTTTGTGGAAATATTATGAGGAAAATAGGGAAAGATATTTTCAAAGCCCCTTTGTAAATATTTCCTCCCATTTTTATTATTGAAATCAAACTTTTCCCCAATTTCTGTGGAAAACCAATTTCCTAAATTTATGGAAAACATTTCAGAAACCACTCAGAGTGGTTTCTGAGATATTCTCAAAATATCTCAAATGGGGATGCTGTGACTCGTTCCTGGCAACGTCCGTACTGAATGAGCTGGAAAATGTTTTGACGCCGGATTCAATCCGGCTTTGGAATATCTTTTTGCACCCGTGGTGTAGAGTTGCCACAATAGCCCTTATGTACATATTTATATATATATTTGTCTGTATATGTGATTGTGGCACAGTGGAAACCAATAATCTGATGGCTTCTTGTTGAAACTAGGATTATCGACAAAGCTTTAGTGGCACAATGCAGGAGAACAGTCTTGAGAGACTGGAGAGAAAAGGGACAGCAAGAATGTTTTTCTCGCCGGATGCGGCTCAGGTATGGAGGCAGAGAATAAAGGAGAGAACCAATGGTTTGATTTGCATGACAATGCTATAGTATAAATAGACTATGTACATGCAACAGACTTGTGGTTTTGAGATGAAATGAATAAGAAACCATATTGAATAAAGTAAATTCTTTGAGACTACACATGAAGATATAAATGACTATCATAACTCTACTACTCAGGGTTCATGGACTACAAGGTGTGAGCTAGAAGTACTATTATCTTACTAGTGATGCTTAAAGAAAGACAAAATCAATAAGGAATAAATTCAGAGACAACATGAGGAGGTATAATTAAGAATAAGGAGTCAGAATTTCAACACTTCTGGCCAACTTGGAGAATGAATTAAAAATCATTAATTACTTCGACAAGGACTTTTTTCGCGCAGCATTTCCCCTTGTAGGGTTGCGGAATAAGTGCCTGTTGGCGTAATCAATGATTTTTAATAAAAGGAACAACCTGAGAGGACGACTATTATGGCAAAGCCAGTCAATACCTCCTAGGGCCCTGTGACTAAAAATATGAAGCAAAATGGGATATTTATGTGTGTGAAATTTGAGTATGTTAGCTCGATGTGTCGCTTCGGCTGCCCCGGTGATTCAGATGACCAAATCAAAGGTAGCAGAGAAGCTCCTATTTATATTCTCCACCGTCACATGAGGAGCGCGGGCCAACGGCATTTCCACGCACAGCAACTGGTCCTGGACATTTTGTCTCGCACGCTGTTCTTTGTTCTTTTTCAAAGGAAATCAGTTCCAGCCATCAACTTTCAATGAACAAATCTCCCCAATACAAATTCTGCCATAACTGGCTCCAACCCACCCGGTGCATTTCTATATCAGACAACCCGATGATCCAAATGCAGAATTGCTAACACCAGACATCAAAATTGTATCAACTCCTCGTCGCAAATGGAATAGCTTTTATCAAGTTGCTTTTCAACATTGAACCCCACTTGGTTAAAAGTAGATCAGCAACTACAATAACTGCTTTTTTTGGTTCATTGTGAGTGTTTATCCCGCTTCCCAATTCCTCTTCATTTCCAAACCCATTGCTAATCCTGTTCTTGGAACCAAAAAACCACCGCATTCTGTATATTGTGCTGCTAACTTTGCCATAAGTGGTAAACATTTTGACGCATCCTTAGTCCGTGGCTACAATTTTCTTGCTCAACCCGGCGCAAAGGCATCACACTTTTCCAACAATGGAATATTGCTCTGACACCACAATCTTGAGCATGCCGATGCGGTAGTTCCACCTTGCTACCGCGAAAAACAAAACAGGACTGACAATATTTAATCACCTTCTATACACGTTCAACGCCTCCCCGTTTAACACATTTCCTCCTCCCATTTGTTCTTGTATGCACTGAGCAGAGCGCTGGTCGTGGATTTACACCAATTCCGGGTAGCTTGATCCCTGGTCGGCCCCACCTATTGTTCTGTCGCGGTTGATTAAATCAATCCTACAGCTGTTGAGTTGTGTCCATTGGCCAACATCAAAAATTTCTTCTCCCCGCTGTGGATCAAGTCTTTATTACTCATCTCATTACACTACCAGACACAAAATATTCAGAATGCCACCTGATTTTGATCCAGGCGTAGTCACTAGATTAGCATCCCATCACCATGAATCTCATATTTTAGAAAACTTCAGGCACGAGATACCTCATTGGCTTGGCCCGTGTGATGATGTGTGTATCAAATGCGGAGCAATTCACTGGGCGCTGGAGAGGAATGTTGCGGACGCCTGGAGCCCTCAAGCAAAATTTCCCAGCTGTTGTCAAATGGGCGCTGCATTAATCCCTACAAATAATACCACCTCATATCATGAACTGCTTCAGAACTTACTCGTGAATCATGATTCAGGTACATGGTTCCTGTTCCGACTTGAGGACTTGGAAGGTGCACTGATGCATATTTTTACGTCCAGTGTCACTGGAATTTCAAAGGCACATACGTGTGTACAACAACACATTATCCTTTGCTTCCCTGGGAGCGGAAGTCAACCGTTGGACGCAAGGCCCGCACGGCATATTCAACTTCCAAGTCAAGGGTAACTTATACCATAATATGGGAGCATTGCAAGCAGCCCGACAAGTGGCCGCCGGTTTCTCCCAAATTTACGTAGTCGGCTCTGGCGACAAGGACGAGGCTGAGGTCCGCGTTGTAAAATCTGGAGTAGACCTTGACTCGCGTTTGATGTTGCACTTGCAGACTTTGATGGACGTTGTTAATCCATATGCCCAATTCTACCGCCGGGTTATGGCTGTGACGCAAGCATCCCCCACCGCAAAGTTGGTGTTGCGTAATATCACTGCTCACAACTTTAAACCAAAGACCTACGATGCGCCCAGCGTATCAGAGGTTGCCATAGTCATCCATCAACCAAAAGAAGACCGAATTCACCCAAGAGACGTTGTGTTACACAATAAGACTGGCGAAATTGAAAGGATCACCGACGAATACTCTGGCTACTTGGCATTACGGTATCCAATCCTATTTCCTAGGGGCGAGGGTAGTTGGGTGCATCAAAGCCCCAGTTCTTCTGTCAATAGAATTAAGTTTTGTAAATGTTTCCTGCATGTGGCGGGAAATGCTAATTGTGATGGATTTTTTCTCAGAAATGACCATTTCTCAGACTGAGTGGTATGCGTCGATGCTATTTGCGAGGCAGAACACGTTCAACCACCTCCACTGGTCCCGCTCCCTGTTTCAAGAGTTGGTCGTGGACCTGTATACATGTGTCGAGCGGACAAGACTGGACTTTGTTCGAAAGAAACAGCGCAAGTTAAAAGCAGATCTTTATAAAGGCGTTGAAGAGGCTATACGCAATGAGCTTGATATTGGAGGCAGGAAAGTGATATTGCCCTCCACATTCATTGGATCTCCCCGGCATATAGTACAGTTGTACCAGGATTCAATGGACATTGTTGGCATTATGGAAAACCTTCTCTATTTGTCACAATGACGGCGAACCCGCAATGGCCCGAGATCAAGTTTTTATTGCAGGATGGTCAATCAGCTACCGATCGCCCTGATGTTGTGGCTTGCGTGTTCCGGCTGAAACTGAAATTGCTTATACATGACCTGACCAAGAATCATAGACTTGGACGAGTCTCAGGGCCCAATTATAAACAAGTTTTGGGATAATATTGGGATTATTTTCAAATAAGTTTGAAAGATCTTTTTGCTAACTTTCCGGAATTGAAAATCTCAAAACAATCCAAACCACCTCGGGGAGGTGGTTTGGGGAAAACTGGATTACCAATACTGTTTTGAATGTGATTACAGCTCAGCATGCAGATGCCCACCATACACCTGACCAGTACTTCCCCCCGCCAAAGGCCACAGCATATGTACTCGCGCAAGATACAGCCATCAAGGCTGATTTGCGAGTAATTGAAAAACGGACACCATGGATGGATAGCCAGGATGCAAGCGCATTTATCAATGCCCGGGACCTCATATGTAGCTCGCAGAATGAGCGAGCTACAGGCTCTCGCAGTTGAACCAGTATGTTGCGCGCAAGAATCAGCCTTCAAGGCTGATTCACGGGTATCTATTGACTAGAGAGAGTCGGCAGACATTGGTGGCCAGTAGAGAATCTGCCGTTGGACCCGGGTGCCAGCAGCACCCGGGTGCCGCACCCGTTTTACCTGAAAAATAGGCACCCGCACCCGTACCCGGCACCTGCCGGCGGGTGCCGCGGGTGTACCGGCGGTGTACCGGCGGGTGCCGCCGGAAAGGATCCCTTCCGGGAGACGAGGCTGTTGTAGTCTCGTCGTCCGCAAGGGATCCGCGGACGACGAGGCTACAACAGCCTCGTCGCTCCCAAGTGATCCCTTGCGGACGACGAGGCTGTATCTTGTCGTCCGCAAGGGTTCACTTGCGGACGACGAGGCTGTATCTTGTCGTCCGCAAGGGTTCACTTGCGGACGACGAGGCTGTATCTTGTCGTCCGCAAGGGATCCCTTTCGGGAGACGAGGCTGTATCTTGTCGTCCGCAAGGGATCCCTTTCGGGAGACGAGGCTGTTGTAGCCTCGTCATCCGCAAGGGATCCCTTCCGGACGACGAGGCTACAACAGCCTCGTCTCCCTGAAGGGATTCCTCCCGGACGACGAGGCTGTTGTGGGGTTCCTTCCGGACGACGAGGCTACAGCAGCGACGTCGTCTGGACGACCCAAACCCCGCCGCAGGGCGGTACCTGGGCAGGTACCCGGGTGCCGCACCCGTTTTACCCAAAGAACAGGTATCCGTACCCGCACCCGGCACCCGCGCGCGGGTGCGAGGCGGGTGCCAGGTACCTGCCGCGGGTCCAACGGCAGATTCTCTAGTGGCCAGTTGTCCCCCCAAGTTCTTGGGAAGGCTTCTGCCGTTGCTGCCATTGTCTTGGCGCATGCAAGACGGACAACTGTCCAACGGAGCAACCTTTGGTATTGGAGGCTTACGTTCAGTTGCGCCAGAAACTCATCCAGCATGGTGGTGGGTTTATAATTTACACTTGGTTTGAAACAGGTTGGAAACAGTTTTGGCCCCTGTATCTGCACCATTAAGTTATTTTTTTTTGATTTCAAACTTATTTGAAAACAATCCCAATATTATCCCAAAACTTGTTTATAATTGGGCCCTCAGCTTTCGTCTACTGTGTGGAGTTTCAAAAGTGTGGCCTGCCACATTGTCACATTATGCTTATGTTACACCTGGCAGACATTCCCAGGACCCCCAATGCTATTGACGCTTTAGTTTCTGCCGAGATTCCGGACTAAGAAACAGAACCTTTGCTGTACGAGCAGGTAAAATCCTCAATGATCCATGGCCCATGTTCTGGACAAAAGGGTTGCTTGGTGGATGGAGTTTGTTCCAAGAAATTCCCTAAAGCCTGGCAATGCAAGACTGTGCTCAGTGATGACTCTTATCCACTGTACCACCGCAGAGATCTTGGCAGGACTGTTGTGAAGTCAGGAAATAAATATACAAGTCAACATGTACTGGGAGGCATTCCAGACAATGCAGCGGGTTGGATCTTTTTGTGGGCCGGCCTGTTGTTGGGAAGCAGTTTCAATGCTGCCTCACGGTGCTAAATACACTGTGTCTTTTCAATTGAGTTCCCGCGGCGCAGCTGCAATTTCCCTAGTTTGTATAAAAAAAATTGCCAATGCAAAAAATTTCAAGACACTGCAAAAAACAAAAAGCTGTCCAACATGTTGGTCCAGTGCCTCCATAATACTGTGCTCTCCAATTTTTCCTCCTTGATTTGAACAGTAATGAACATTCTGAGAAATTGGCAAGAAATTAGAAATTTTCCACATTTTTCATTTTTTCATTTTTTTATTTTTACTTTTTTTTATTTCATAATCATTCTTGGGAACTTCTCTTCCACCCCTGAAGCCAATTTAATGACTTCAAGTCTGTGGCCTGAGCTTCTGCATTGAAAAATGTGATGCCAAAAACATTAGATGACCCACTGTACATATGGGAAGGGGATTGCCAGTAAGACTCAGGAGGGTGTGGTCGCCTGCGCGTGGTTGGAGGCTGAGCTGTCGGCAGAATTTGTGTTCAGGAAACAAAACCGGAACGATCACGCATACAAATGACATGACCTCTGATACAAGGATAGGACAAACAGGCCAACCTACCGACCAGCCCAAGCCAACGGACCCAAGTTATGGACATGTGGACATCCTCCAGACCCTTCCAATCGATTGTTCTCCCTCATGTTTGGAATGGTCGAGCGACGGCCAAGCTTTTGCAGTCACCAGGGCGAACATATGCCTGTTGGTAAGAATCACTCCTGCCCTCCCGAGATAGCACCTCTAATATGATGCCTCCCGAATAGCACCGCTAATCTCATGCTTGTTATTGGGGGTTTGTCCAGACGCCCATCCTCGGATACATGGTCCCACCGGAAGACCCACATGCGCACATACAAACTCGTCCCGCTGAGAATGGATCTCATTCGCAAGACCTTCCGTCGACGCCTTCGGGTTCTAATCCTTCGGCGACCCACGAATCAATACCAGACTCTACCAAATCGGGCGATTGCCAGCATAGGATACCATTCTTCATGACAATTATTGAGATCAATAAACAACTTGGCGTCAATTGGTCAGCCCATTCCAATGGTAATCTCTCGTCATTTCACGTCTGTTTCATCTGAAAACTCGTCCGAATCTTACGTTTTACGATTTTGCTTCGTTGACCCATTTAGTCATATCCACCATTACACCGCCTAACGACGACCGGTTCTGGCGAACAGCTAGTTGGTCTCCTAGTGGATTATCACGCTTGGGATCGTCAGTATTTCCGCGAATATGGATTTCTCAAACCATCATCCACACAATAAATCGTCTGCTTACTTGTACTTGTCAAATTTTTCATTATGACGTCAAGGTGCTTGCTTGCTGCATTGTCTACCACTTGTGATGTCTTTGTGTTTTCACCTACTCGGAATTTTCAGACTGGATTATGGGAAATTGTCAGTTGAGATCTTAATTTTTCTACCGCAAGAATTATGTGAACTCATTTTGCCCTTCTTTCCTACATGCTGGGTTTTCCACCGCCTAATCCGATATGCTGACTAATCGCAATAAAAAATCTCAACGACACTGCTATCATTCATCATAACAATCAGAAAGAAACTTTAAATCTTTCCGAAGAATTGTTGAAGATTTTTTACCGTTTTTATCCTGCTATCGTTGGCCATCCAGAAGACCCGCCAGAACCAGTCGATGTTAGCCCGGAGACTGCATGGGACGAATCGGCGGAGGGCAACGAGAAAAGAAGTAGATTTACGTCTTGCGTCCTCAGGACTCAAGCCACTTGTTGAGTGCCCTTTTCTCTAGTTGGCATGATGAAGTATTTAAATTTCGTCATGAATTTCCGTTTGATTATGATGAGCAGGTCTCGCCTGGTCGCCTGCCTATTTTCATTGTGAATCGGAGATTCCTAGTCCGAAACAGTTTGACGAGTTATATGACGTGGATTTTTCGTTGCTTGCGGTCGGTCACAGGAGAGGAGATATATCTCTATGGAGGTTGGTTTTTCATTGACAGGAAAGAATTGATCGAAGCCATTCTAAAGAATCAAGCAAAATGGCTTGCTCACCAACACGCTTGAACTTGTTTTCATTCATTTTTCTAGACACACATCCAACGGAGAGATGGAACTTGGATCCTTAAACCCAATCTGCCCCAATGGCCATACTCTTAATTTACTATCGTGGTCAGATTGGAAACTGGGCGCTCGGCGAAGAGTTGGTAAACTTTAAAGTCCTTCTCTTCTTATTTGTTTCCGTTGATCAATTTGTATCGCTTCTAAGTGGATCGCTCACAGATCAACATTACCAATCTGTTCGCAAAACTAGACGATCCATCAACACATCAGTACCAGTTGACAAGCCATCTAGCAGTTGCTAATTCGAAAGGGGTCGTTTATCTCTTGCATCTCTTTCGACCCTTTGAGAGACCAATTAAGGTGCTCTCCCCCCTTTCCCGGATAGAGATAACGACCATCGGGGTATACCAGGATCCACTGAACCAGTCATCTATCACCTACTTCAAATGGTTACCGTCTTGCGGAAATTATGTGCGCTCCCACACCGGTCTGTCTTCTTGTCCTCACTTCACGGGCTGATATCCGTATTCCTTTCTTTGAAATCGCTAGCCACCAAGATTAGTTTTGAGTCGGTTGGGGGAGATAGTTTTGGTCTCCCTGTCTTCGGCTCCTGCTGAACAACAAAGTGATTATCAATCTAGATTCTCCATTGGTCGCACTCAGGTTATTCAGTTACCTGTCTTGCAACCTCATGATGATCGATTTTGCTGGGCGGACTGCAACAGCTGGGCGAGCTGTACAGGTAAAACCGGCATTTTTTTTTATAAAAAAAGAATCTGGAGAACATTACCGTGACACTTGTGGAGATTTCTTGCTGGAAAGAGATTGGTTAAGCTGACTGTGCTCATTTGCTTGAGAATCACAGGTATCAGTGCCATCCCGACAGGTATACCAGGAATCACGCAAATAGTAGCGATGCTATCAAACGGCTTGATGTTCGTTTTCAGGGAATCTTCCCATTCCGACCCATCTTCAACGTCTTCGTCTCCGGCCAATTCACTCGAGCTTGACTTGGCACATTCCGTCCAACTTTCACTCGACTTTCGAGCTAAGTTTCGCTCGATCGGCTTTTCGGCACACCCACCGCCAAACAACATTCCAATCACCAAGCAAAACGTCATGAACGTCTTTGGATCCAGTGTTCTCAGTAGTCTCCAACATGTTTCAGGCGACCGCCAGCAGCTCCATTCTACCGATCAGATGGCCCTGTCGAACGGATGCATTATGAGCTGGTTATATGAGTAAGTCTTTGCCCGTTGACCATTTGGACCTTGGCGAAGCAGTTCCTCATTCGTTGTGCTGCTCCCTCTTTTCTTTCTGCCTCTCAGGATCGATGCCCCCAATAAGTTTCGATACAAGCCGGAGAACTACCAAATTCTCCAATTTTGTTTAGCAGATTTTGATCCTGTAGGGTCGCGTCAGCACCCTGTAAAACTTCCAAGAAGAATGCAGCTTCTGGGGATTCTTGAGAACCAAATCAATTGGATCATGCCGGCCATGTTTGCAAAATCGGTTTCGTGTTGGTTACTAAGACTATACTTCCTTTGGTTGTTTTGAATCTATCTTCAAAAGATGCTGACTCATTGAAAGTGTACCTCGTACAGCCCTTCTAGTATCGCCTCCTTTAAGACTATTCAACATCTTCAACATCCTTCACTCGATTTTCTCCGATACTGGGCCTCGGGAGTCTGCATCGTTTGATCTGCTCACCTCAACTCTTTCAAAGCTGCTTGATTTTCTTCAGCTGGAAAGGCTGGGAGAAAATTATAACGAACCTTTTTACTCGGCTCTACCTGACCACCAACCCGATCTCGACCCTCAGGAGGTGAAAGCCTCACTGGCTCTGAAAAGCCAATTGATCAATCAAATCCTGTATAATCCTAATCTTGATCATCTTCGCTTGAAGGCCAATCTATGTCACTTCTTACTGGTAATTTGCCTTCTGTCATCGCCACAATATACCCGCTTTTGACAGCAGTGGATACCTGGATCTTCGTAGGCTCGGGTCGATAAAGTTCGGTTTCCTTCATTGAGGAGTAGACTTGTTGAAGCCAAAGTCTCTATCTCAAGAATCATCCATCGTCTGGTCTTGCAAAACATTGCGCAATTCTTTGTTCGTCATCAAGGACAGCTTTCTGGTGAGTTATCAAATGTTTTGACGAAAGGGACACTGTTTGAAAGAGTCTGCTGACGATTATGCTTGATTGCTTTTGAATCTTCTCAAACCACGCTTCAGATGATGAAAGACCAGTTTTTCATCGATACCAACATGCGAGCAAGGCGATTGCGTGGTTTCCAGAACCGTCAATCGAACAACTGTTGGAACCTGATGAGATCGATCACAAGTTGCTAGACCAGGACCGTCTTTCCTTAGCTTTTGATGCTTCAGCAGATAATGTGACTCCTCCAATCCCGACTGGAGCAGAGGATCAAGAGATGGAAAAGTGTCCTGCGTGTCTTCAATCCGTTTGTTTTGATAGTCTCCGTTTTGCCATCTGTCGCGTTGGTCATGTTTGGGGTATGTAGACTCACTTTTTATTATAATTATCGTTCAACATCGAGAACTGCTTGCTAAATTGATCTAGTTTCCTTCTTTTTTTCCCCAATAGACAGATGTTCAGTCACGTTCCAAATCTTGTCGACGATTAAAGTGAGAATATGTACGGGTTGTGGAAGGAAAGCGAGGAGCAGAGGTAGTGGCGAGGATCGAAAGATCAGTCGAGAAGATGAAGGCAGTCGAGAAGAAGCTCAAACGGGGCCCGGCGCTCACCCTCAAGAACATCCTCCTTCCACTTCTATTCAGCCAGAGGATGTGGTCGATATTGATCGGCTGGACAGGTTTTCTTTTGTTCAGGTCTTGTTGGATTCCTCTGTATGTTGTTGGCATTGCGGTGGCAGATGGAGATTGTCATCTTGAAAATATATGATCTTTTTTTTTCATCCCCATCTTATTATCTCCTGTGTTATCTTTTTCGGATCAAACCAAACTCAGCATTAGCATTCTCAATCTTGTGTTGGAGATACATAATAATAAATAGAGAACGATTAGTTGCGCAAGCCAAGGGCAACTATTGAATTGTTAATATGGTCTGTTAATTCTGAATCCGGGAAAACCAAAAAGATATGCCCTCGGCCAGGATCGAACTGGCGATCTCCGGATGACTCATCCCTTCGGATGATCACATTGTTATTCGATGCGAAATATGAGACCGGCGCTCTAACCAACTGAGCCACGGAGGCAGGCGATGACGTCAGCGCGAATCGTTCACTGCTTATCACCAATCTGTTGTGGCTTGATTGCATGCCACTGAAACAACTTATTGGTTGGTTAGACCTGTATTGAAGCTCCTTTTAAAAGCATGGTGGGCTGACCTTGCCAGTTCCAATAGTGACTCCACGACATCCAATCACCCCGGGCAAACCGGGGTCATGACAGGCATACAGGTTGCACAGTCCTGCATGTCACATAAAAAATTCCCGCGCCCTGTGTCATGCATCATTTGCAGGACTGGCTTTCATGTATGACAGGTCTGTGAAAGCCTCTGCACAGTCACTGTGCATGTGACATGTTGGAGATGTGAGCTGCATGTCATGATCCGGACAGCTTGTCATGTATATGTGACAGGACCTGCATGACCTGACATGCATACAGGACCATGCAACCTGTACAGTGCCGGACACCTCTTCTGTGTTAGGCCCCTGGGGGGGTCCCAAATGTTGAGGCTCGGAAAAATCAGAAGGATTCCCCGAATCCCCCGGGGTTTAGGGGAAAATAGGGGTCGGGGAGAGGGGATGTGAGCCTTGAAGCACGCTCACCGTTGAAGAGTACTTACTCTCAAGAAGCCCATTCGCTCAAATGGCCCCAATGACAAAGGCCCGCCGCGGCCAGATGAAAAGAAAAAGACTTGAAGCTTCTGTTCAACAAAAATTGGCCTCAAATCCACGTAAACACCAATCAAAAAATCTGGTTCAACCTCCATCCATCGAGATTCCCGATGGTAACGACTCGGTCTTATTAGCTTCACCACTCCTGGAAAGCTACCAAGAACTTGATCTTGCAAATGAAACTCAACAAATGCTGAACTGCTGCTGTGATTTTGCTTCGGAGCGACCACTACTGCAGATGATAATTGAGGACGCTGGGCATGTCTGTTTATTTCTTCCCAAGTTCCACTGCGAGTTGAACCTGATTGAACTCTTATGGTCGTACATCAAAAACTGTATGTTTCAAAGTCTAAACACCTCTCCTTTGCTCACAGACGCTGACACTTAATAATATTTAGTTTGTCAAAGGAGCAGCCACAACTGTGGCACTTGGAAAGAATGTCAGGCACTCTTTGAAAGAGCTCGTCGTGCATGCCCTATCAAAATGATCCGAAAATACTTCCAACATGTGGATTGACAACAATCTGCCTACGAACTTGGCCTTGATGCCCACGCCGCCCAAAGAGCTATGAAAAAGTATAAGTCTCATCGGCGCATTCCAAAGAATGTGCTGATAGATGTTGACGTGATTTCAGGAAGATGAGAATGTATCTTTCCTCTTTATCTCCGAACCTCGTGAGTCTGCCGAGGACCAAGGCACTGTGACTTGGTCAGTCTCGTATGTATGTATGTACATGTGCTCTGCAGCTGCTGTATATGCATATTATGCATATTCAAGTATGCTATGTGCATAATCCACCCCCACAAAGCCATGAAATTCCCTGTAAGCCCATGGGTCCCAAAATTGGGCCTCGGAAAAAGTGAAACTTTTTTTTGAGTGATCCCACAGACCCGGCAAGATATTTATCAACTTGCCAAGGTCTGTAGAGCTCAAAAATGTCATGTTCATGACTTGTACATGATATGTGTAAATGTTGATAGCAATCAAAAAAAAATTGTAATTTTGCAGGCGTGGCCTTACACAGAAGAGGTGTCCGGCACTGTACAGCTCTCATGACCCCGATTTGCCCGGGGTGAATGTATTGGACCAACGGCTGAGACAGCTTATCAGACTAGTTTCTGCTCCAAACCTGGTCATTGCGGATCACCCAACAGATCTTAGGATTGGATTGGGCTTGGGACAGCCTGGCTCCAATCTGAGATCCGATTGGGTTCCAGTACACATTATGTGGGGGTCTGGGGAGCAGGGGCAGAGTTGGTTACTTATTACTGAACAAGAGGAGGAATAGAAAAAAAGGAAACAAAAGGTATATTGTTGATTTAAGCTGTATGAGATGATGTTATCAGTCTGGCTCATCAAACACAAAATTGAATCAATTTTTTTTGGTAACATGCAGTTTCTGGAGAAAGTTTGAGTGTGGTGCCCAACCAAGAAAGAGTGCTCACAAGGAGCCCTAGTTTCAGGAATGGCTACAAGGGTTTTAGACATATTTGGAAGAGTTAGCATTTTGACTTGGTGTGATTTCCAGAAGGTCAATGGATTGCAGCAGCAAAGGTCCCCACACAATTTGGGTACATAACTACCCTTGTTACCCAGGGCTCCCTGTTACTTTACTAATAACAGGGTCATTTTAAGGTCTGTGCATGACGTAACGGGCCTCAAAGAAGAGGTCCGTTATTGTTTTATCACCTGGATAACACAATAATGGAACAGTTAAGGCTGTTTTATCCTCAATAATTGCTTGTTGTCAGGGGTCCTGCATGTCCCAATAATGTAACAAACATAAAAAGATGGGCTGTACTGTGGTGCAATAACATTATAATTGCACCACCATTACGTGTAATGCGTAGATAACAACAAAAATTATGTTATGTTACCAATACCATCATCTACCTGTTACGTGTAGGGTAACTACTCTTTGATGATTGCAGACTTCATCCTCACACTCTGCTTCCAAGTAGCTTTTCATTTCTTCATCAAGCAAGGTCAGAAAGCACTTCTTTTGTTTGAATAGACATGATCAAAGGTTTCCTGGGCCAGCTTGTGATTTTCTTTCCTCTTCTTAAGTCAATCTCTTATAATTGTGATTGAAAATAGTAAATTTCTCTGCTTCCTATCTGAACATCTGGAGGATTCCCTCTTTGGTATTTCAAAGTTCTTCAAGGAAGAATATGGCAAGATGAGTTGCTTTGATTTGGGGTTCTAGTAACATTGAACAAACATAAATTGGCTTGTTGATAGTGATATGATTTATAAAGTTACTCCTGGATTTTTTCTGTCATCACCCAAGCTGTTGCAATCAATCCAGTGGTGCAATAATCTTCATTAACCTGAGAAAGAAAACCAGACAGAGCAGCAGAAGATGCAACCCTGACATACACAGAGTTCAAAATGGCCTTCTGCACCATGTAATTTGACCCCAAGAAGAATTAAAAGGCCTCCAAGGCCTGAAAAAAACTAGAGATGGCCCTGGCAAACTCATTGTCTGTATCTGCTACCCGCAGGCAGTTACCTGCTTTGGCCAGAGGGCACCTGCCAGGCAACAGTGGGTCAGCTACGCTAACCATAGCTGTTAGCGTAGCGTAGCGCAGCACAAATGCGCTTTTTGTAGTGTAGTGTTAGCGCAACTGCGTGCATCTGCGCTAATGCTACGCGCACAGGGTGCAAAGCTATTTTAGCTTTTAGCGTAGCATTAGCGCAGATTTGCGCAATGGCGCTAACGCTAAGCACGCAGGGCGCAAAAGAGCGTTTGCTACTCTGCGCTACAGCGCTTTTTGAGGCAAAAAAGGCCTTTTTCCGCTAAAAGCGCCTTAGCGCAACGTAGCGCAGCGTAGCTAGGGCTGGATCCCGCGGGGTACCCGGCCACTTTGAGCTAGCCCGACGCCCGTCCCGCGGGTATACCCGTCACTCGGGTACCAAAACCAAGCAGACCAAGCCTTAGGGCTTTGACAAGGGAGGTTTCTGGTGTCTGGGTTCCATTGAGTTTGAAAATTGGTTCAAGGCCAAAAGGAGGGATTATCACAGGGAAATTTTGGGGTCAGGGTGAAATATCCCTTTTGGCAGGGGGAATAATGGAGCTTCAACTCCAGTTTGAGAATAAAGGTTGGTAAGTGTGTAGAAATGACCACTTCTGCCTTCTTCAAGAATTGTATTTCTGGGCTGAGTGATTATTGATGTCTTGGCTCTGCACTGCTTTGTTCCGCTAGCCTTCAGCGCCCTGCAATGAGCCTGATCTGTAGCTTAATAATCTTCAAATGAATGAAGCTCCACACTCTGCAAGCACAAGTCTGTGATAGCTATCACGCAAGTAAGCAAAATAAAGGTCACATAAAACTCTTATAATACTCTAGTATGTCTGTAAGTTGTAAGAAAATGATGAGTAGTAAGTAAAATGATGAAAAGGAAAAAGAGAAGAGAAAATGTGAGCCTCCACCCCCTTCCTTCCCTCCATGCACTTCTCCGTTCCCACCCAATACCGCAATTTAACGCTTTCCTGTACTAGTCCGTTGTCTCCACCCAATTTCTGCACGTCATGTTCCCAGGCTCTCCTCCTCTCCAACGCTTGACCTCCCAAGTACTCTGCCTAGCCCCTGTCAGTTGGTCTCTCACCAGCGCCTCCGCCCCAGCTCCACCCGCTTCAGCTGCCCTGGTGCGCCGCTGCTATCAGTCCCTGTGTTTGGTCCACCACAGTCCAGCCCTACCCATCCGTGTTGAAACTGCAACTGCCCAGGGTCCATTTCTCTCCTTGTTGCACATCTGTCACTCTTTTTTTCCCTCCAGATGAATATGCTTGTTCATCTTCTGCCCACAACTTGTCCCTTGGTTGCAATAGCTACAAAGTCTGCTCATCTGGATAATCAAAACATCATCAATATTTTCCCTCAGACCCTTTGAGTCTCTTGTAGTGAGGAGCCTTTTTTGTCCTCACAAGCTAGCAGCTTTAGCCCTCTTTGAGGTCTTCCTTGTCCTTGTTCTCTGCCTCTGCGCTTTTTTTTCTCACATGCTTGCTGCCTTTTGTTGCAGCTTCAACAGTCTGCTTCAGTCCACTGCCCAATCTGAACTTTGCGGTCTGAAATCCGCACCTTATCCAATCCATGCTTTCTGTAAGCTTTCCTGTTGTGCTTTTCTGACATCATCCTTAGTGCTCATGTCACTGAATGCACTCTGAGCTCAGCTGCTTGTGCATTCCCACCTGCTCTATTGCCAAGTGGACATTCTACCATGCTTGCCAATATAAATCACTGCACCAGTTGTCAATTTTATGACACCCAGTGGGATGCCAAACAGGGACAGGGGATGGCGCAATATCCCCTGTCAACTGATAGCAGTTGCACAACTTTTTCTTTCTTGTACATAGTGGATCTGTGTCATGGATTCCTAATATTGGGAATACATCCTCATCTTTGAGATCATATATGATTCAATTTTGCAGACCACTTGTATGAAATGACCTGCCATATAATAAACACCTCCTTAATCAGGGGTTCACCCAAAAGTTAAGGGGAGTATCGGAGGTTGGAAATAGATTGCGGACATGCCCACAGTACGCGAAATTGCGAATTGTTCATGACTCTTCTGACCCAAGACAGTCGAGCTCGGTTGGTTGGTGTTGCTATTTGGAAGTTGAGTGATGGATGCCGCTTGCATGCGGCTGCGATTTCCAGACGACTTCATGAATGAGCTTCCTGGTCGGTGTTGGCGCAGGCCATGTTGAATGGTCATGTGACGCTGAAAAGCTATCCATCTTTGGACAGATGTTTCTGCTGGATGGCGGCCATGCGGTGGCTTGAATACAATCAGGGATGTGTATTGAGAAGTTTCGATGATTGTAGCGGCTTCTGCTCATGGACCTTTCGAAACCCGAGCAGGGAATCCCATGGCCATGCCGTCCGACGGAATCAAGCCGCAGACTCAAGTGTGTGTATCCGAAGCTACTTTGAACAGCTACAGTGCACACTGGGAGCCTGAGCTTTCGGAACTGCCACTCGCGTCTGTCTGTTTCTTTTCGGTGGATGGCCTGAGCTGCCTGATCGCTCAGATGCTGACCCCGATGACTTCTTCCATCCCGCTCGAACACACCAGATCTTTCCCATCATCACCCTCCAAGCGCACTAGACCATTGGCTGCGTTCGAACCTCTCTCCGTCTGACGAGTACAGCACCAACAAGCTTGGCAGAACTAAGTAGCTTAGCGCCTCTGACCAGCTCAGCCAGATCGCAATCCGTCCCTTCCGGACTGCACCCTCGCTCATCTCGCCGCCGGAAAGTTTTCTCCTGCCCGACAGCCCGTCACAACCAGCCTCTGAGCAACATCTAGCCCGGTCCAATCTCCCAGAACCGCAAGGATACATACTCATCGTCTCCGACCCTCTTTCATCCGCCCTCCGGCGCCCAAGCCTCTCCGCCGCTGGGCATAGGCTATGTGACATATGTCCCAGCCTACAGAAACGAAAAAAAGAAGAACACGAACACGAACTATTAAGGCCCGTTGCCTTGGAATCTCCGTCCCTTCCGAACACCAACCATCGCATTTTCGCTCTTGTTGTTGGACAAGCTGAAAGAAACAAGTCCAGCCCAGCCCGACAGTCCCCCAGTTACAGGGGCCGATCAAACCGCTGCGGCCTTCTCCCCTCTCCTCCGCACACGTCACAACCACTCTTATCTGAAGACTTTCCCTAGGAACTCAGCCCCATAAACACTTGCTAACACACCCACACACTCATCTACACTCGCAGTCGTCTCGCTCTCGCTTCGCTTATCTTTCCGGCGCCGCATACGAATACAAATACTATCGATCTTCCTGTGCTCGGACTTACCATAAACCCCGCTCTTCCCATAAAACCCTCAACCACCTGTGATACATCGAGCAAAAAACATCGCATACATATCGTCGGCTTACTCAATCGACCCGCCTTGCACTCTGTTCAAAACATGCCGTCTTCGCCGAAAATTGTCCATGGAATATTCGCCTTCGGGAGTCTTTCGGCGGCCATCAGTTCGGTCCTGATATCTGTCCGTCTGGGCGCCCTGGAGTACATCAAGCAGAACTGTCAGTCCCCATCCCCCCGATCCCTGCTCTTTTCCTTGGAATGAATGTAGGTAAGTCTTGCGGAAGTTGGCTGACAAGGGAGCTGTTGAATGCAGATATCGATGGCCTGTGCGTGGACGTATGGGACGGGTTTTTCCGGTCGCCTCTGAATCTATTAGCGATAACCTTCCTCTTCTACCTGCCGTTCCACTGTCTGAGCATCCGGGCGCCGGCGTCGATGCTGTTCTTCACAGGAATCATGGCCATTCCCTCGGCCCTGTTCTTCGTCGCCACCTTCCTCGAGCTCATGCCCATCGTCCTCCCCCTCGGGGCGGTCCTACACGCACTGGCCCTCTTCGGACTCAACGAACTCCGACTTGCCAGGCAGCCGAAGCCCCTCCGCCCGTCCGTCTCCTTCTCTTCGCCTCCTTCCGACCAACCCAAAAAAAAAACTTCAAAATCCGACCTGCTCAGGCTCACCCGTAACCCTCCCGCCGAACGGCCCCAGTCCCTGAATCTTTCTCCTTCGCCTTCTCTGAAACACTCTCATCAGAAATCAAAGCCCGGCCCCCCTTCCCCGATCTCCAAACGTAAACGACGCGAATCTTAATTGTCTCCCTTTTCCCATCTATCTGATCATCTCCTTTTGTAAATATGCATTTGTCTCATCTGCCTTCATATCCCCAATCTCCACCATTATTATGTCCACCCTATGTTTCTATCTCCCTTTTATTTATTCACTTTTTCCTTTGTTTTGATTCAAAAACATGCAACATCTAGAGCACAGCTATTTCCCATATGTTCTCTTTCATCTCTATCCATACAGAACACAAGCGTTCAGAGTGCATGATGTACACACAATGGATACACATTCTACTGTGTCTGGTTTTAGAAATGTAGCAATAGCATCACTGGTACATCCAAAAGAAGCTTATGGAACCAGGTCAAGATGGTGTCATTGTCATCAAGACTCAAGACAGTATGAAAAAAAAAAAAATCAAGAAACTGCTGCCAGTTGACATTTGGGACCATTGTAGTATTGCATGTCAGCTGGCAGCAGTTTCTTGTTGTTGTTTTTTTTTTTTTTTTTGTCATAGTGAGAGTGTCCATTGATGTGCCTGGGCCCTGAGTTTGTGGTGCTTGCTTTCCCAGCCAGGGGAGTCTCTAAATTAACACAAGTCCCCTGGTGGGATGCTTGATGTGGCTGGCCCCAAAGCGGCCCCACCAGGAGGGACTTCACAAAGTCAAAAATTTGGCTGAGAAAGAAATCATAAATGGCTGGTGGAAAAATATTTAGCCTCACCCAGCCTCCCTCTAAGCTCCTGTGAACCTGCCCCAGAGCCAAAATATACTTCTGGACCTCAGCTTTCAAATTGCCCTGGGACAAATCCTGGACATTCCAATGGTGTCCAAACAAGTTCAAAGTCTCAGCTGGATTGTATTATAACCTCAAGGCTCATTGTGACGGCGCCTTGAGCAAGGGAACACTCTGATCAGCATGCCCCATCCATGCCAAAGCCATTGAAGATAAAGCTAACCTTCTGCCCACCGCTGTGGAGCAGAGCAAGGATCCCAACCAAAATTCTGAAGACGGTACCTTGATTGGATATTTGAAAGCAAATGGGTTTGATAATACAAACCTCAACAAGTTACTTGTCCTCTGGATCATCCAACACTCTTTGCCCTGGTTGTGACTCAAGGACTTTCTTCTACAGCTTTTGTTTGACTACACTCTGAGCAATGCAAAGTTAAACTCTTGGGTTTGGGTGGCATCACATGCACATCAACTTTATCTCAAACATCAAACACAGGTTCTAAAAGCAATTTGGGTGATTTTTTCAATCTCAGTATGTTGTCCAATCCAATCATCAGCTTAAAAAAAGTTTGCTTCTCTTTTGGCCTCTGATTGTAAAATCTCACTAGTATTGGATGTATGGACAACCAAGGGAAGCCAGAAAGCCTTGATGGTTATTTGTTGCTGCTAAATCACACCGGTGTGGGTGTATGTGTGCCAACACCTTGCAATCAAATATGTATTGTGGCATCACAACAGCAAGTACCTTGCTGTGCTCTTTGCCAATTTCTTGGTGAAGTGGCCTCTACACAAAGATATGTCTTTGTTTTGTTTTTTCACATGTTTTTTGTCTAGCATTCTTATTTCATGCATTCAATAATCGCGTCCTTGCCCATACAACCAACTGCGTAAGTAATAATTTCACAATGGCCAAAGGTGTCTCAGGTGGAATATTGCGTATGAGAGCCGCAACTGGGCTTACAAGGCACAAAAGGTGATTATGCAGCTTCTTGAGAAGAAGTCTGAAAAATTAACCGGCCCAACTTGACAGCTCTTTTTATGAAGCTAAGGGTCAAAAACCATAAAACTTATTTGTAATTAAGGTTTTTAGGCCCTTGCACTATAACTGTGTTGAAATGTAACACTGGTAATACAATACCAAACTTGTTACGTGGTAATTAGCCACCACAAGGGTTATTCTCTCTTATGTAAGAGGACAAATGACTTTGTTATTAATAATATGTAGTTATTAATAACAGGGAGTGAGGTGTAAAAATAACTGGTAAGAGCTTAAGCTGATTGGCTGCTTGACAGAGGCTGGAGTCTTACTGCAATTGCTTTTAGCTAAAAATTGCTCTATGAGCCAAGTTGCTGAATTTGAAGGTAATAGCTCACCTCAAGTCTCTTCAGCCAGAAAACTCTAGTCAAAAGTATTCCCAAGCGCAAGATGCTTACTCTGATCCTGAATCTGATGGTGAGGGATCTAACTTCTACCAAGAAAATCCCAAGGCTCTCAAATCAAACACCAAAATCCAGCCCTATGTCAAGGGAGATTTTTCTATGGACAAGAGGGGGTGTGTATTAGGTTGATGGAAAGAAAGTTAAAATATTACTCCCTTCTTTTCTCCTCAATCAATACTGATTGGGCAGATCATAATTATCCTCTTTCACACAGTTGCATTGGAAAAAATTTCCAATCTTGGGGTCAATGCCCAGGGAATATCTAGCATGTTCAGCCAGCTCAGTCACGGTTGAGCAGACTTTCTCAGAGGCAGCCCAAAGGTAGATCTGCATTGGCAACACAAACAGTAAAGTGCTGTATTAGCAGTCATATGTGGATCTGGAATGAAGTCAGGCTGGAAGGAGTATTCTCGGAATGTCAAAAGGTTATTGATGGAGGCAAGGAGCAACCCAAAATTTGAAAGGTACAAAACAAAACCTAAACCTAAACAACCCATCAAAAAAGTGCTAGTTTTATTTTTTCTTCTCTTCTCTTGAGCTCTGTCCCCTCTCAAAACCTACAAAACAATCTTGATTATTGATAATTACTGGTAGCTTAAAAGTGATTTTTCCCCCAGTGCATGTAGATTAGTGCTTTATTGCTGCTGCGCTAGCACTGATTCTAGCGGTTGGCTGATCCATGGCCATTTTTTATAGTGCACTAAAATATTTTTTTCTTGGGGATCTTGTAAAGCAGAAGTGGCAGCAGTTTGACCGCTACACTGCAGTGCAGTGCAGCGCAGCGGCACCACAAACCGCTGCGCTTGCTGCAGCGCAGCCGTTACAAGGTTGAAGCAAGCCACCCAAAGCTGCAAGCAATGGCAATGGAACTCTTAAGTCCTTTCTTTCCTGATATTTCCTGTATGGTTAATGTCCCATCACAATGTTACTGACATTTTCAAATTTGCTGGTTAGTTTTTATAGGCAATCCTCATCACATTATGCCAATTTTTTGTACTCATTGAAGGATATATACAATAGTGTGCAATGTTAAATCAAACTGCACTTTAAAAAAAAAACTCAAAAGCAAAGTTCAATGGGCATAATCTCTACATGTACGTATCTACAGGCACCCGGCACCGCCGGGTGGGTGTCTGGCGGTGTACCGGTGGTACCCACTCCCATAAGGAGATCCAACTTACCTTTGATTCCCAGTATCAGTCATTGTGAGAGCTGCATGCAAGCCTAAGCTCTCCCAATGACTGGTACTGGCCATCAGGAGAGCCCACTCTCCTAAACCCCCTTGATGGCTAGTTCTGGGCCTCGGGCGGCCAGTACCGGCGATCAAGAGAGCACATACACTCTATCGAGGGCCAGTACTGGCTATTGAGAGAGTGTATGTGCTCTTTCAATCGGTGGTATTGGCCCTCGGGAGGGTGTATCATGTATGTTCTCTCTTGATTGCCGGTACTGGCCGCCCAAGGCCCTGATCCCCAAGCAAAGTTGGGGACCTGTGGCGGATTCCGCGGGTGCCGTGAGAGATTGAGTTTTGGCGGGTCAGAAATCCCCGGGGGAGCACCCCCGGGCAGACAGGAGCAGGCACTCAGATTATTTTTAGTATTTATTTTTCACCTTTCTTTTGTGTTATTTGAAGGGTTCCAAAGTATCCAAGAATTTCATATGAGGCACAAACTTAACTCAAGTCCCTTGCTGCTGCGGGCTTCTGGTCTTGCCAAGCAAGCCTCCAATAGCCCTTGGCAGGAGGGACTTGCACCATACCTGCCAATTCTGGCGCACAAAGAATGGGTTTTTCACCCCTCTTTTCACCTTTCCCCTTGTACCTCCCTGATTCCATAATGGGCTTTTGCTTTTTTGCTCCAGATCAGCTCAACATGCAAGTGCTGAGCCTTGTATTTTTTTCTTTATTTACTGACACAAGTAAGTCCTGAAACATTAAACAAGACAAATAAACCTTAAGACTGTTACCAAGTTTATAACCCAGACTTGCAGAAATCAATCACAAAATTAGAGCACAGACTCTCCGATTAATACATAGCATGTTTGACATACAGCTAGCTTGAGTACCGTGCTTGCTAGTCCGGTATGTGCCAGTCATTGAAGGGACTCAACACTCTCAATGACCATATGTGCCAGTAATTGAGAGGATAAAACCCTCTCCATGAACAGGACCCCAGAGAGCCCCTACCAAGCCGCCTCATGTAAAACATATCCAGGGGACATTTTTTGCAAAATGCTCCTCATGTAAATCACTGGATATGTATCTAAATTGGTTTGTTTTTCAAAGATGCTCCTAATGTAATTGGTATATTTTGGGCTTGCCTGGAAAGAAAAACCAATTATTTAGGTCTTGGGTTCAATTCCCAGCCAAAAAGAGGCTGTTTTTGTCTAATTTTGCCCCGGTGGGCCTTTCTCCCAAAAAAACCTCCTCATGTACTACGTATCCAAACTGGGTCCAAGTGGGAAAAACCCAATTTTCCCACGTATCCAAAACCCGGAATTAGCAAAATTTACATGGGGCAGCTTGGTTGGGGCTTTCCGGGGTCCTGTCAAGTCCCCTCAATGACCGGCACAGCCTGGTCATCACCGGTCATCCAGGGTGTTGTACATATCACCTCAAGGACCGGTCTGTACCAATCATCCAGAGGGTTGTATGGTCTTGATGGACAGTCTGTGCCGGCAATCAAGAGGGTTGACTGTAAGCAACAGTGGGCTGCTGCGCTATACTACGCTAGAGGGCCGCTGCGCTATACTACGCTACAGGGCCGCTGCGCTATACTACGCTACAGGGCCGCTGTGCTATACTACGCTACAGGGCCGCTACGCGTTAGCATAGCGGCAATTCTTTTTGGGCAAAAACTTGCAGTGGTGGCAGGATTTTATGCCGCTAAACCAGACATGTGGCGTAGCTTGTTGTTTCTGCGCTAACACTAAAAAAACCATTAGGGCAGAAAAAATATTGCTACGCTAACTGTTAGCGTAGCGGATTGACTGCTAACAGATTTTTGCCCTCCAGTAGCTTAGTGCATTGATTGCTAACAGAATTTTGCCTCTGGTAGTGTCATGGAATAAATTCCCCGCTATTCTAGGGCTGGAAAAAAAACTAGGCTGTTTCTGCCCATTTGTATGCCCAGGGGGCGTTAGAAAAGAAAAAAGCTGCGCTAAATGTTAGCGTAGCTTTATTATACGCTAACACCGCTCCCCACAAAAGTATGTAGTGTTAGCGGCTGACAAAAAAAACCGCTAACGCTACGCAGGCGCGTTTTTGCGCTTTTCTTTTTTTTGAGTAGCGTTAGCGGGATAATCCTGGCTGCTAACAGTAACTTTTGCATAGCGTAGCTAAAAAAGCTAACATTACGCTACACTACAGCTACTGTTAGCGTATCTGGCCCACCATTGCTGTAAGTCAAAAAAATGTATCAAGTCATTGAGCACGGATCAGCACGGATCCCTTCTGTTACTCAGCTTCAGTAAGCTCCAAGATTCTATTTACTTTGATAATTTATTTAACCTTGAAGAGGTGTTGTAACACAACTCAGATTGTGTGGGATGACACACAAGATACAAGGCTTTGTGCCAAGCAAAGTTTTAGGCTTTTACGTTTTGAGGGCAAGGAACTGTGATGGTTTGAAGAAACCACCCAGCCAAACTCAGAATCTTGGCACACCAAAAAGGGGTGATAGCACGCTGCCAAGGGCTATTGGAGGCTTTCTTTGCAAGACCAGACACCCACAGCTAGGGATGATAATTGGGCAGGCTTGGGCTGTTGATTTGTCTGTTAGTCTGCTACCATGATGTGTCACCACAGTATGGAGGGCTGTTGGATTGACCCATGAGCACTAACAACCAACCACCCAGCTGGCAGCCACAAGCTTCTGTAGCCTAGTTGGTAAAGGCAGCACTCTAGTATGTGTCTCAGCATAACTGAGGTCGTGAGTTCGACTCTCACCAGACACATCTTCATTTTACAGTCTCTACAGGTTATGAGCCCAAAGCTACCTGAGCGCTACTTGATTACAATAGAGAATTGATGAATTTGTGAATGCTTACTTGTAAGACCACACAAACCCCCTATAAGCCTACATCTAGATCACGGGTTCAATCCCTACGCTGATCATCTTTCCTGGGTCTCATTCCCACTCTCTCTTGGGGTCAATCCCCACTTCCCATCATGTAGCAAGGGGGGGTGTTGAGTTGTCTGTTAGTCTGCTACCATGATGTGTCACCACAGTATGGGGGGCTGTCCGATCAACCCATGAGCACTACCAACCAACCACCCAGCTGGCAGCCACAAGCGTCTGTAGCCTAGTTGGTAAAGGCAGCACTCTAGTATGTGTCTCAGCATAGCTGAGGTTGTGAGTTTGACTCTCACCAGACACATCTTCATTTTACAGTCTCTACATGGGCCGGCCCAACGCAGCCCGGGAACTTGATGGACGGGCTGGGGTGGGGCAGCCTCATTCAAATGATGTCCGAACCCAAACCAGTTTATGACTTGGGCCCCCATGGACAGCCCGCGGGCCGCCGGCGGGCCCTGCCCAAAAACCATAAGGAGCCAGGAAAATAAAAATAAGAATGTAGGATAAATAGCCTTCAAAATTGTTTTGACTTGATTCCCAGGGAGTTGCAGTGAAAAAACAATGGTGAAAAAATAATTTGTGTGTATAATTTTAGTAATGATGAGGGAAATAACATTAAAAATCACTTCAAGGCTGCCCCCTTGGCAGCCTTGATCCAGTCTTGAGAGCAGATCAATGCCTCAACAGAATCTTTATTCAGGCGCATTCAATAATCATCAAGAACTCGCCCGCCTGTAGAGAAAGCCAAATCAGAGGCTACTGACGTTGCTGGGACCATGAGCACTGTCCTGGCAATCTTTGATAGTGATGGGAATCAAGGTGAATTCATTTTCCACCAGCCAAGCAGGTTGAACTCGGAATCAGAATCGTTGGAGAGGATCACATTTTGTTCTTTGAGGTAAAGATCCTACTCAGCTGCAGGTGCATTTGGCAAAGCTTCAATGGTTCCAGCCATGTACTGATGGAAGGCAGTCAAGTACTTGTTGGTTGCTTTTGTTGGCATCATTTGATTTTGACTGGCGGTTGGATCAGCGGCAGATGATGAAGCTGGAGCATACAGGTTCCATAGTTGAAAGACAGTTGATCACACATTTCCGACAAATTCATTGATTTCCTGATTTGGCGCAGTGTGCTTCTCAAGATGAAAGCGGAGGTATTGCATCTTAAATTGGGGGTCAAGAATAAGACCAATGGCCAGAAGTTCCTTTGATGGTTCCCAATACTTTTCAAATTTGGCCTTCATTGGCTTGATCATTGTAGAGCAAGTAAAAGGAATAGTGCGGACAGGGGGAATTGAACCTGCATCTCCCCAATGCATGCTGGGTTGCTCTACCGTTGAGCTATATGCACAGGTGTGAGGTGTACCAACATATACTACCTCTATACACCCCCTGTACACCTACACCGGTGACAGAGCCCACTAATCCTCCCAGAGGCTCATCCCAGGTACGCAGCTGCCTATAGCGCTGGGCTCATAACCTGTAGAGCGAGTAAAAGGAATAGTGCGGAAAGGGGGAATTGAACCTGCATCTCCCCAATGCATGCTGGGTTGCTCTACCGTTGAGCTATATGCACAGGTGTGAGGTGTACCAACATATACTACCTCTATAATCATGTCATCAATGTTCATGAGATCACTTGGATGGGCCACAAAATGGTTTAGTTGCTGTTCAATGGCTGACATTGCTTGATATCCATAATTGATGGTTGGGTATTGGGTGCCACTCAACAAAACTGTTGTTAAAACAAGACCAATATAAGTGACTCGGTCCAAAATGGTCCAATAAATATAATTGAGAAGAAAAATAAACAACAAACTTGATAAAATGGCTTGGGGAACTTTTCCATTGAAGCCAGTTCCTCCCATTGAGCCTCGGTTGGGCAGTAGTCATACTTCTTGTCTTGGATCACTAGTTCCTCAAAGGCTAGCTTGTAGGGTAAGGAAGAATCAATCATTAGGTAAGTGGAGTTCCACCGCGTCGGAACATCCTTCTAAGGTTGTTTCTTGTTGAGTTCAATGTCAACTGCAGTGAGCGCCTTTTCAAAGGCATCCATGCGGCTTGGTGATCCGTGGATGTAATGAACACTGTTGCGTAGTTGATCAACAGCTGAACCGGAGAATTTCAGCCCATCCTTGACGATGAGGTTGATAATGTGCGCTAAGCAGCGCACATGGAAATAACACAAAGTTGCACCGCCCGGAGTAGCAGAGCAATCATCCACATACTGTTGAAGTCTAATGAGGGCTGCTGTGTTTGAGGCTGCGTTGTCAACTGTGACAAAAGCTAGCTTGTTGATAAGCTTCCAATCACGTTGTACTTGACTGAGTCGGTCGGAAATAGCAGGGCCACAGTGCGGAGGCGGAAGTGGTTGGAAACTGATGATTAACTTCTCAAGGCTCCATTGTGCGCTGATATAGTGGGCCGTGATCACCATACAGTCAAACCTGTGAAACCACATACTTGTATAAGGGCATAACCTCCCAAACCACATACTGATTTGGGTCCACCAAAATTTAATTTTGGCCTGTAGCTAACCCTTGTAACCACATAGCAAATTCTGTCCACCAAGGGGTATGCGGTTTCAAGGGTTTGACTGTATATCCAGTGAGATTGGAGGCTGTCCATAGATTGGTTGTGAGTGCAACATGGTTGGCGTCCTTTGCAATGAGATTGATAAAGGTGGCTTTTTGTTCGTTGAACAATTTGATGCAATCATTTCACAGAGTCTGGCGTCCGGGCATCTTGAATTGAGGCTGAGTTTCTTTCATGAAATTGACAAAGCCTTTGTGCTCAGCCATTGCAAAGGGGTATTCATGTTGAATTACCATTTCTGCCATTCGTTTGCAAGATCAATCTTGATTGTATATCCAGACGGTGTGGCCGGCAGACGTGATTGACAAGCTAAAGTTCAAAAGACCTTGTTTCACCATGACAGCTCCTTTCTCAATGAGACATTTCTTTGAGTGTTGATGGAGATGTTTGTTTCCAGCGGACAAGGCGCCTACAAGCTTCACTTTGCAGTAATTCCACTTGGCCTTCTCCTTGCCATCTGTGTCTAGAAAATGATGCCCATACCAAAGAATGTTAGTAAAATATTGGAATGGCTAGAGTAGGAAATATGGGAAGATTCAGGAAAGCAGAAAGAGAATAACTCACCTATGAACTTGGAGAAGTGCTTCCACACACCACTTGTGAGTTTTCACCTCTTTGATTGGCTGCCGCTGATCTCTTCTTGTGATTTGCTCTGGGTATCTGCTGGCAGTGGAGTCGGAGGCGGGTCATCACCAGATTGATTTGGTTGCATATTTGGTCCAGTGGAAGAGACTGGAATGTTACTTTCCTTGCCAGTAGATTCAGCCATGTAGTCAAGAGTTCAAGCCAAAAGTTGATAGTCGAGAGTCAATAGGTGTTTGTAGTTGTACTGGTCTGGGTCAGATACCACCCTGGTGCAAGCGGATATCTGATATCATGTGAGACTCGCACAATATCTGCTTGGTTCCCCGCCCCTGGCTATACGGGGGTGGCCCGGTGGGACCCAACGGGCCGCCCGCCCCGGCCCGGACACAGTGGCGGGTCTGCCGGGTCGGGCCAACATTGATTTTTTCTTGCAAGGCGTTGCCCAAACCCAACCCAAACCTGACCCGGGTTTGGGCCGCCCGCCCAATTATCATCCCTACCCGCAGCAGCAAGGGACTTGGGTTAAGTTTGTATGGGGCAAGAAAAATTCCCTCTGCTGGCTGGCAGCAAAATAAATTGAAAAATTATACATTTCAATGTGCAGTGTGCAGAGAGTTGTGGCGGAAGCGCGCGCTGGGGTTTGGATGTCAAAACAACAACCCACACTGGCACAGTGTGCGGATGACCCCCACTGGCACAGTGTGCAGATGACCTTGACTGGCACAGTGTGCAGACAACCCCCACTGGCACAGTGTGCAAAGAGTTTTTCACAGTGGGCGAAGTAAGTCTTTAAAAAATTAAAAAAAAAAAAACAATGGAGAATGCATCTGAGCTTCTTGGATACTCATTACATGTTCCATGAGGATTTTGGATTAGTTTTGGAAAATATAGGGCCAAAAAAAGAATGTGTGCTTTCTGCATTCTCACAACAACAAACCCCATTGCTTCCCAAGTTGCTGCTTTGGAGCTGGGCGCTTTGCGCTCAGGATGGAATTAGTCAATCTCAAGAGGCTAGTAATCATAAGGAGCCTAAAGTTATGGGGGGGACACCGAAGCACATTTTTTTGAAGAATGCAACACTGCAAGAAAAACTCTAGAGAAACTGCTTGCAGTTGAGATGCAGCAAGCTTGAATCAAGCCTCAGCTCAAGCTGGAGTCAAGCACCCAAATTCCATGCTGGTGCACCTTGAGTGTGTACCTTGTTCAGCATCTCAATGCTGAATATGCTGTAGTGCTCATGCAGTAGGCTGAGGCAAATGTTCAACCTTGCAAATGAGCATACCCCTGAGCAACCTTTTATTTGCTTTTAGTAAACACTCCATCTGCCATTGAATCCAGCCAGAATAGCATAACAGGGGTATGTACACATGCAAGGGATATCTACATATGAAATGAATATGTACACATGAAAGGTGAATGTGATAAGGTGTATTAACACAGAAAAGACACAAATGATTAAAGGGGTATGTATGCATGAAAGGGGTATGTGCAGTAAGGGGTCTTTGCACATGAAAGGGATATGTAAACATCACCTGAATGATGAAAGGGGTATTGAAAGGGATGTAAAAAACTGAAAGGGGACATGTAAACATCAAAGGGTCATGAATGCATGATGAAAAGGGTATGTACACATTAAGGGTGTTCAAAGTTGAAATCATAAAATTCTCAATGCATAAAATCATAAAATCATAAAACTTTCAAGTGATGATTTCATATGTACCATTCTAGAAATGTTGCTCTAATTTGAGTGCTTGGGTGCAACATATTTTTTTCAGCTTAGAATTTTATGATTTTATGGTTTTATGATTTTATGCAAGTCAACTTTGAACACCCTAATTGTGAAAGGGATACATGCACATGAAAGGGATACACACACATGAAAGGGGTATGTGCACATAAAGGGGTATGGACACATTATGAAAGGGGTGAACACATAAAAAAGGGACATGTGCACATGAAAGGGGTATGTGCACATGAAAGGGGAATTTTCATATGAAAGGGGAATTTGCACAGGTATCAACTCAGTATTTTGGAGCCTGCATGTACTCAGTTTTTTGTACCTCAGACTCACTCTTGCATAAATTATACAATGTGCATGGAATCAACCAGTGCTTGATTCTTGCATGAGGCACAGCTTGCTTTGAGCTCTTGCATCTCAACTGCAGGCAGTTTCTAGAGTTTTTCTTGCAGTGCAACCAAGATTTTTTTGCACAATTTTGCATGACAAGCTACAAGTACCAGGCCAAGATGATGATGATTCTTATTCCTCTTGATCTACAGACAAGAAATTGTAGAATTCGGGGATTTTGTAATTATTCCAATGGAAACATCCTTCACTGGCAACCTCGAGGTTCTGGCCGGTGAAACGTCGACACTCGCTTCGAATACATTGCGAGTACCTCTGGGTGCGCACCGCGCCGCATTCTTCACCGTTGGAGAGCAGGACCTTACACGGGGCCAGATTCGGGTAGTAAGTTAACTCACACTGGAAGGCTGTGGGATGTCCGCAATGGGCGCATATGTCGCTCGGGATTTTGTACTTGATCCAATGCTTGCAAGCTTGACCGCCGATCCTGAGATTCTGGCCGGTGAATCGTCCGCACTCGGAGCGCCTGCATTGCGAATACCTCTGGATGCGCGGCTTGAGACATGGGCCCCCACCCTGGGCCTGGGGGAGCTTTCCTCTACATGGGGCCAGACTAGGGAAGTTGGGCAACACACATTCGTCGGCCGAGAGCTCATGACAATGGGCGCATATCACAACGTGATTGCACCAGATCGTCGGCGACAGGAGGAGAACCTTCAGCGCGATCCTCTGCATGATCGTCGAGAGTTTCATGACGTCCGCCGCGTTTTACTCGAGAACTTGCAAACCAACTGGCTCCGATGCGACTTGAACTGGCGTTTGTGCGTCTTGATGGGGTTATTGAAGCTTGCGATGCTTCCTGACCGTTGTGCTACAGAGGAATGATATTTATTCTTTCTAGGCCAAATGTGGGCCAAAGCCATCTCCATTCCATTGTGACCGGATCTGCAAAAACGCGAGGCTTGAAACAGTAAGCCACTTATTAATTGGATTAATTAGCGTCTGTAGGAGAACAAGAAAGCAGCTAAATGCTAGCGAAGATGCAGGACCCAACACTTCTAGACTCGAGGGAGGATGATATATCATAATAATTGCAAAAGGAAACCATATCATTGCAGCCCTGTAAATTGACAATCAGTTAAAAACTAAAAAAAGATACTGTTCCACAGGAACACATTAGTTGAATCCGCAGGGGCCAGGTGCTGGTTCTGGTTGGCTTTTGAAGCTCAGAACCTTGTCATTCCTGTTTTTGAATTGGGTGCCTGCCTTGCCGCAGCTAGTCATTGGTTGATAAAAAGTGGATAAAACACTGATAAATTCAAACAGGAACAATATGAGATGAGATGTCAGCCACAGAGTACGTGTCACAGTACCTTACATGTACCAAGTGGCTACAATTGTTCACATTACACATTTTTTTAGTGCAGATTTGATTTGACATTGTGCACTATGCATATGCATATGATAGGTAGAGCTGTCTAAAGTTTACAAGTTCATGTACAAACTGTACTAAGAAGGCAAGAGGGATATTGGAGATTCTGAGTTTGTACAATTGGAGCACAAGTAGAAAGAAAAAAAGGGGGTGGGGGAAAGGAATAGGAGAAGGGGGAGAGGGGATCCTGGGAGGCGTCAAGGTGGTCATTGAGTGTTGTCATACAACCCCTCTGGCCAGAATTGGGGGAGGCGAGCTGAGATAGTGAGGAAGGCTTCCATTGCTTTAAAAGTCCATTGGTTGTTCAGGAGTGTTCTGCTGGTGATGTGGAAAATTTGTTCCTTCCGTAAAAGCCGCTGTGCCGTTGCTGTAGCTTCTTTGAATCTGGCGCAAGCAACCATTAATGTTTGTTGTTGCAGTCAGCTCAACGCACATTACACATAGTACATTCCTTTTGCACCTTTATTACATATATACATTCAGATATAAGCTTAAGAATGTACTCTTGTTATACATTAAATTACAGGTAGCCATAGTTAAATACAGTTACTCCAATGTACTGTTGTTATAAGAGTTAAGTTACATGCAAACAGTAAGATTACATAATACCTTAACATTACTGTACAGGTGAAAAACCCTCACGTCAGGTTCAGGATGTAAATGGGCCGGGCCAACCCAACACTGACCCGAGACCCAACGGGTCGCGGGGTGGGTTCAGGCACGTTTTGCAGGAAATTTGTGCAACCCAAACCCAACCCAACCCAAGCTGGGAAATTAATGGGTCGGGTTTGGGCAGCTTTTTCTCTTTTTGGGCTGACCCAAAAGATGACCAGGGGACCATCACTTCCGCTGGTTTCTCTGCCCCCACCAGCTTCCACGTCTCCTCTCCATACCCCTACCCCAATGGTGAGATTGACTAGAGCTACAAAACGCATACAATCACCGGATCCCGACCCACCAACATCGTCTGCTGCCAAAAACAAGGAGCCGGACACTCCAACCCCAACCCCTGTGGATTCACAAAATACTGACAACACCAACAATGGTAATGAAGAAACACCTACCAAAAAAAAGAAACAAAAGACCACAAGAAATATTTTGACTCATTTTGATACGGACCTACTTTGCGCAGCAGCAAAAACTCTTCGCGCACAGAATCAACCGTCCCCTGACGTCAAGCCCGCTGTGTGCGCAAGCCAAAAAATACTTTGCGCACAGCGACTTCCCCCGAAAGAAGGAGGGGATTTTTCTCAAAAAAAAATTGATTAATCAAAAGAGGGGGTCTTAACTGCCCTCTCCAAAAAATATTGGATATTTTGGAGGTGTCCTTGTCATGTAAAAAAAAAAAAAAACATAATTAATATCCAAAAAAAAGGCACCCGCTACCCCGATAGCCCACCCCAGGGACTTTTCACCTGCTAAGACTTAAGCGGTTGGGTACCCAGTCCCTCGAAAAGAAAGTTTGAGGGGCAGCAGCTCCGGGCCCGGCTATCCCCCAGCCGCGTGCCGATGGCCGGCACAGGCCATTGAGCGGAGTTGCACACTCCCCCGATGACCGGCCGGCCAGCACACATGGTGCATCTAGCACTATTTACCGGTCATCAAGGGGATTGTGTACTCCTCTCAATGGCCACTCTGTCCCGGTCATTGAGTGGAGTACATACTTCCCTCAATGGCCACTCTGTCCTGGTCATCGAGTGGAGTACATACTTCCCTCAATGACCGGGTCCGTCCCGGTCATTGAGAGGAGTGTTCACTCCTCTTGATGACCGGGTCCATGCCAGTCATTGAGTGGAGTACATACTTCCCTCAATGACCAGGTCCGTCCCGGTCATCAAGGGGAGTGTTCACTCCTCTTGATGACCGGGTCCATGCCGGTCATCAAGAGGAGTACATCCTTCCCTCAATGACCGGGTCCGTTCCGGTCATCAAGAGGAATGTTCACTCCTCTTGACGACCGGAGTAATTGGGTCACCGAGGGGAGTGTACTCCTCTCAATGGTTGGAACAGGGCGTCCATCAAGAGGAGTACATCCTTCCCTCAATGACCAAGTCCGTTCCGGTCATCGAGGGGAGTGTTCACTCCTCTCGCCAACCGGAGCAACCAGGTCACCAAGCTCCGGTCGTCGAGAGGAGTGAACATTCCTCTTGATGACCGGAACAGACCCGGTCATTGAGGGAAGGATTTACTCCTCTCAATGACCGGCATGGACCCGGTCATCGAGAGGAGTGAACACTCCCCTCGATGACTGGGACGGACCCGGTCATCAAGGGAAGTATGTACTCCACTCAATGACCGGGATAGATTGGCCATTGAGAGGAGTACATAATCCCCTTGATGACCGGTAAATAGTGCTAGATGCACCATGTGTGCTGGCCGGCCGGTCATTGGGGGAGTTTGCAACTCCGCTCGATGGCCTGTGCCGGCCATTGGCACGCGGCTGGGGGATAGCCGGGCCCGGATCTGCTGCCCCTCAAACTTTCTTTTTGAGGTAACTTGTGCCACATGCACGCATGTGCTGGCCGGTCATCGGGGGAGTGTGCAACTCCGCTTGATGGCCTGTGCCGGCCATCGGCACGGCGGCTGGGGGATAGCCGGGCCCGTAGCTGCTGCCCCTTGAACTTTCTTTTCAAGGGGCTGGGTACCCGACCACTTAAGTTTAAGCAGGTACAAAGGCCCCAGGGTGGGCTATTGGGGTAGTGGGTGCCTTTTTTTTGGATTAATATTATGATTTTTTTTTTTGCATCACAAGGACACCTTCAAAAAATCCAATATTTTTTGGAGGGGGCAAGTAAGACCCCCTCTTTTGATCCATCAAAAAAAAATCCGGAAAAATCACCTCCTTCTTTTGGGGGAAGTCACTGTGCGCAAAGTAATTTTTGGCTTGCGCGCACAGCGGGCTCGACGTCGGGGGACGGTTGATTCTGTGCGCGAAGAGTTTTCTGCTGCTGCGCAAAGTAGGTCCGTTTTGATAAGGAAAATAATGGTCAGTTGACTCAGTCTTCTTTTCCAATTCCCTTTGAATGTGATTGATCATTGTACTACTGCTACATAGCAATATTTTAACATGAAATTGGGATGTAATAATTTTGCAGGCACCAAAGTCCAAGCAATCTGTAAGTCTTTCAAGCTCAGAATGGAAGGTAATAGTAAGAATGGAACAAATCACCTGTGGCGCCACCTCAAGAGATGTACCTCCTTGATCAGCAAGCAGAAGCAATTCCTTTTGAAGTTTGGAGGAAACACAACCACCATGACTTGGATTTCTGTCAGGAAACTTCCTGTGCCCTGTTGATCAAGATGATCATTGCACACAAGCAACCATTCACTTTGGTCAACCACCCTCTTTTCCGAGCTTTCCTGGCCTCTTTACAACCTTGATTCAGGCTTTTCACCCGTTGTACCGTCAAGACTGATGTGATGAAGATGTATGCATCAATGACGGGAAAGCTCCTACTTGAGGTCAAAAACACGGACCGAGTTGCGTTAACTACCAATCTTTGGACTTCCACTAACCAGTCCTCTTTTATGGTTGTCTCCTTTCACTTCATCTTGGACGACTGGAACCTCAACAAGCAATTGATCTCTTTCAAAGGAATCCCCTCTCCCCACACTGGCTTAGCTATTTCCAATCAGTTGATTTCAACAATCCTCAAATGGAAACTGATGAACAAGGTTGCTGCTATCACCGTTGACAACGCCGCCTCAAATGACACTGCTGTAGATCGCCTCTTGTTGGTTCTTCAGGATCACAGTGATTTCCCCCCAGCCTTGAAGTTGGATGGAAAGTTCTTTCACATTTGTTGTTGCGCTCATGTTATCAATCTGGTTGTGAAGGATGGGCTCCACAACATCTCAAAGGCCATTTCTAAGATACAAGATAGTGTCTGTTACACAAAAAGCACCCCATCTCGCAAACAGTTGTTCAAGGAGTCAATTGATCTAGTTAACATGAAGAAGCAAGCGCTCCCGTCTGTTGATATTCCAACACAATGGAACTCCACCTATCAGTGGTGGGCAGATATGTTATCCAAAATTTTGCATTTTTGGTTTGTAAATTTGAATTTTGCACACAAAGGTTCAAGTCATCAGCAAGATTTAAAGATCAGGGCTTTGTAACACCATTATCTTCAATTTGTGCCAAAAATATCACATTTTTATAGAGTAATTTTCTCCCAATCATTGATTACGCAAAAGATTTTCAGTTATCTTGTCTTTAAATCTTGCTGATAACTTGAACCTTTGTATGCAAAATTCAAATTTACAAACCAAAAATGCGGAATTTTGGATAACATATCTGCCCACCACTGATAGGTGGAGTTCTATTGTGTTGGAACATCAACAGACGGGAGCGCTTGCTTCTTCATGTTAACTAGATCAATTGACTCCTTGAACAACTGTTTGCAAACTCCTTCCAACACCTGCCCCGTCCTGCCTGGATCTTCTCAAACCTGCACATCTTGACTGTTCCCAGACCCCTTGCTCCCTGGACCTTAAGCCTCCACCAAACATCCAAGGCTCACAAGACACCCTCCCACGCGCCCACTGCGCACCAGATGATTTTGAATCAACGCAAGTGTCAACTTTAACTGTGGTTGACAAAAATGTTACTCCAGATTTTGCGCACACTGAGCAAGCCATGTACTTTTCCAATGAAGATGAATACCTCAGGGCCATGGATAAAGCACTCAAAGCATACAATGATGAACAGGAACTCTTGTATGTTCAACGCTCCCACCAGTACAGCATCTAACCTTTCCGCCCATTGTGTCCGTCCCGTCTTGTCCCGCCCGTCCTGTCTTGTCCTATCTTGTCTCGTCCCGCCCGTCCCGTCTCGTCCCGCCTGTCCCGCCCGTCTTGTCCCGTCCCTTCCCGCCTGTTCCATCCCATCCCATCCCCTCCTGACCGTCCGGCAAACCTCCTCCTCTGCCTACCCTTTCCTTCCCGCATATTACTTTCTTTTTCCTTCCTTTTTTTTATAGGAGGGGAGACTGTAAAGCCCCCTTCTGCGTGGACTTCACAAGAATGTCACAACCCATGTCCTGGTTCCACCCTCCGCCCTATACATAGTTGTCCCTCTCCTTACCTAACTTGGCAGAGAACTTGCTACTCTCTCTGCCAACGTTAGGTAAGTATTTCTCATCATTCCTTTCTCCAATATTGTGATTGTAGATAGACTAACAAGAGAACTTGCTACTCTCTCTGCCAACATTAGAAATACAACCCAACCCGTTGGAGCTAGAAACCCTAGACTCAGTGCCTGTCCCCCAAGCCCTTGAGACGTTCCAGTGAAGGACTCATCCAAGTCCTTAAATTAAGGTTAAAATTGCATGGGGAAACAGATGAATTCAAAACAAGGTTATCTCTTAAGATGAAAAAGATATAAAGTAATTCATATGTAACAAAGGTAGAAAAGGCAGCTTTTAGGTCGGCTGACATATTGCATGTCAACTGGCAGCAGTTTCTTGAGTTTTTTTTTTTTTCATTGATATACATTGTATTTGTATTGCAATTTGAATTGCATGCCTTGTCCCAATGTAATATCTTGTGGATTGGCACAGTCAATACATTTTTGCTGGAAAGTATTGTATTGTGTCAAGGCTTCAATGCAATGCAAAGATGTGACCACATTTTGTATTCAAAAATCAACACAATACATGTATTGTATTTGATGCAAATTCCTTCACTAACTGCAAAGTTTCCTCTTGAGCACGTTGGGACTTCTTGCTCTCAGCCTTAAGTTTGGCTATCTCATCTCTTGCCAATTTAAGTTCAGAAATTAAGGAGGCAAGCTCTGTAGTAGTAACCATTGTGACCCCTGAGGCAGCACTTACTGATGGTGCGGTTGGTTGTGGCATTCTGGCCTTTCTAGTCGCCATGTATTCTTTTAAAGGTACAGATCTGGCAGACGAGCTTTGAGGTACTCGCATCTCCAAACCAACCGCACCGTCAGCAAGTGCCGCCTCAGGGGTCACAATGGTTACTACTACAGAGCTTGCCTCCTTAATTTCTGAACTTACATTGGCAAGAGATGAGATAGAACCGACCGTTAGTAGATAACAAAGAGCTATCCGCTGGCGCAAAGAACGACACGAAAGGTTATCCCTTGTGTTTTGAGAGGTCCGAGCATCCTCCGGAATCCTCAACCGTTGGTTTGAGCCCATGGCTCTCCAGGGACAGCCTCTGCAGCTGCAACTGTGCATCCCACAACATAAGCTGCTGGACAAGACTTGTCTCGTAACCGACAGGGTACCAGAAGAGCTTGTAAGTCTCGTCGCTGATGGATTTGATTGGCCGATGTGAAAGATCAAGGGTGTCCGGATTTACTTCCTTCCCGCGCCTTTTCTTTATTGCTTACTTTTTAACGGTGGTGGTTGGTGTCAGTCTGGGGACCTCCCCTTCCGAAGGTATACAACCCAGACGAAAAAAAAAAGTTTTGCCGAAAAGTGAGGGGTATATATTTAGCAGAGAAAGTGTATTTGAGGTCTATAAAGAAGGGTGTAAGGGAAAAAGAGAGAGAGGGGATCAACTGATAGCGGCCTTAGCGAGGACGATCTCGCACCGGGCCTGGCTGACGAGTCTGCCCTCGCCCTTCTTCCCGGACCGGCCGCCCGAGCCGATGTCCCTTTGAGCATGCTTCGCTTTGTGGTCCTGACCGGCCGCCGAGCCGGGAGTGTCCTTGGTGAACAGCAGCAGCTCCGGGTACAGCAGCTCCTGGCTCGGCATCGCTAGCTCGCTCGAACCTGGCATCATCATACACATGTCCAGCGTCGTCAGCTCCCGTCGGCTTCTCTGCTTATATTTCATACCCTCGACATCTCGGTCGCTCTGCAAAGAGAGAAGAAAAGGGACGGCTGACTTTCAATGGAGCATGATTCGTTGAGAGATTTGAGATTGAAGCCCTGAGGATCCGATACCTCTTCGATCTACACAAGCGGCGGAGCAGCCAAGAAAGCGATTAGAGACAGAAAGATATGTGGTAATGAGGAAGAGATGGGAACGCGCCTTATGGGGAGTAAGAGACAGGGTTCGGAACGCGGAGGGGGGAGATCGGGAAGGGTCGGCTGGGAAGGAGGCGTCGAGGGAGACGAGGACGAGGTCCGGAGCCAGGACGGCGATGTCGAGGACGGGCAGGTCCAGGTCGATGTAGCGGGTATTATTCTGGGCGAGCTCAGTCGACTGGTCGGGGGCGAAGATCCGGGGCAACGGGATGTATGCGATTGTCGAGGACCTTTTGGTGAGGAAAGAGGCACTGGTTATGTTCACCGCGGCTGCTGAGAGAGAGAGAGCTCTCTTTTTGGGGGGGACGTCAGCCACTCACCCGACTGATGTCACCAGCACGTATCCCGGGCCGGCAAGGTCGCTGGGAGAGGTGTATATGATCTTGTTCACACAGGTCTTCTGGACGAGCTGTTGGGGCTCGGCGGCGGTTTCAGTGGCCGCTTCCTGGCCCCCAGCGTCCTCATCCGGTGCTGCAGCGGGGGTGTTCTCAGGGTTGGCAGGGGCGGCGGGAGGGTCGGTTGGGGCGGGGCCAGTCTTGGGCGGCTCGGCGGGATTAGGCCGGCGCCGTTTGTTGGTGCGGGCCTTGGCGAACCAGGTCTGTTTGGCGGGGCAGACCTTGAGGCCTTTAGCGAGGCCGGCGAGGTCGACAGTCTGTGCGGCTCGACCCTGGAGAGGGTGCCAGACGAAGAGGGCGTCGTCGCCGCCGGCGCTGAGCAGCCGACCTTGACTCGGGGCGGGGTCCGTCGGATGGGGCAGCCACAGCAAGGCGCCCACGAATTTTCGGTGGCCTAGCAGGTATCGCTCGATCGACCAGGCTTGCGGGTACCGCGATAGCCGCACGTGCTCGTCTCGGTCCGCCGTCACTAGTAGTGGCTGGGGCTCGCTCGGGATGAACGTCAGTGCCGTCAACACTGACACGTGCCCGGCGATCGGCAAAATCGCTTTCCCCGCCGGCTTCGTCCCGTCGCCCTTCACTTTCGCATCCGCATCTTTCACGAGGCTTGGTTCGTCCGCAGTGGACGCAGGCGCCTCGTCTTGGTCTGGGTCGGACTGGAAGACTGTCTGGGATGGCGCATCGAATGGTAGACTAATTTGATGAATTAGTTAGCCACGACCGTAAGAAAAAGCTTGAAAACTATACAAAAACGGAGAACTTTCCACGTACTCATAGACATCACCAAACTTATCGGCAATCACGATGTTTTTACCGTTGGGAGAGACGGCGATCGAGGTAGCCCGTTTAATCAATTGTCTGTTGGAGGAGAACAGTCAGTCAGGGGAGAGTCAGCGGGTAATGACATGATGATGCAGAGACAGCCGACCTAGAGTGGAGCAGTTTCAAGGCGGGCAACTGCCAGGTTTTGAGGAGCTTATCTTCGCCGGTGGAGACGAGGATCAGGGGTTTATCGGGCTTGCTCAGGTCCTGATGGATGAGCAGCAGTCTGATCAGGCCGGTGTGGTTCGAGCCCGGCGGATTCAGCCCGGCGTCCTCGGTCGACCTCAGCCGAGTCCCCGTGGCCCGGTCGACCAGCTGGAGATGGGAGCTTATCGCAAGCACCAGCACGCTCTTGTCCGGGCTCATCGCGAGCTGTTGGGCGGGTAATTTGGGCGCCATCGTCGGACACTCCTCTGGCCGTTCTTTCCGAGTTTGCGTGGAATTATTCCGTAGACGGTAGGTTCGCGATCGGGATTCGTCGGGCAAGCTGTGCAAGCGCCGGCCGGTCGACAGATAATGGCCGTCTCTGGTTGGAGACGAGCACGGATGACTATAGCCGCTGGCTGGGCGCAGAGAGAGTCGAGATGGGAAACGGCCTGCAAGCGACTGGAGTCCGGCCGATCTGAGCCCTGGAGTGAATGCCTGTGGTATCCAGGCAGGAGCGCTGAGCCGTCTGGAGAGGATCGTCGTCGTGGGTCTGGCTCTGGTTTGCTGGTCGGCTTCGCCTGGGCGGTTTTTTATGTGGTTCGTCTCACCTTCGAGTGCAAACCCCGCCGCCAACTCAGCTCAACTCTCGCCTGCCAGCCCCTCAACCCACACGCTCTTCAATTATTGATGAAGAATCCACAACATCTGAGAACCATCGGAGTATCCAGAAACTGTGAGCATCCTGGTGAATCTGGCAAACGGCAAGTCTGTCGCCCGCTCGCGCCGGCCGGGATTCCCAGGCTGCAGGCTGAGCCCCTGCCGGCCTGCCGGGGCATCGTCACTTCCCGGTGACGACTCTCCTATACATCTCCATCCGCCAAGTTCACCGTTTGTTGGGTATAGCGAAGACCCGGCCAGGGAAATGGGCTCCTCATCAACCCATTTCCCCACGCCAGGGTCGCAATGCCCGACGCTAAAAGGGCCAGCTCGAACCCATTTCCTGCCCAATCCACCATCCACCATCCCAGCAATCTCAACTCAACCATTGTACTAATTAGTTCCTCCTCAGCACACCCATCCTCCACAAACGTGACAGTCAAGACGTATACTTCTATCATGAAGCTTTCAATAACTTGCATAATTTTCTTATCCGTCGTCTCCATGAGCTTGTGTGCGACTGTGCCACGGTAAGTTCTTCTTGTGGTCTCCTACAATATCGAATTAAATTGGGATCTTTTGGACTTGCCCTCGTTTGACTTTCCATTTCTTTGATTATTCTTACAGTGGTGAGCCGGGCCTCACACCCCCAGGCTCAGAGAAGAAGCCGCCAACAACTGAGCTGTCCACTGGCACTGGCGCAAACAAGAAACCCAAACCTGAATCCGGGAACAGGAGACAAGCAGCCTCAATGATTGTAAGCACCGTAGGAAAAGGGTAAGCATCGTAATCACTCTTACATCTTCATCTCTAGAATAAAACATACATAAATACCGATCTATACACACGGAAATATGAACCTTCTTCTTTGACATTTTCTAGTCTGAACGCAGGCGGACTCAAGATGCCCGGTGATATACTCAACTCCGTTGCCAGCGGAATCAAGCGTTAGGGTTAGATCCAACAGTCTCCGACCACTCCAAGCTTCTTTCTATTATCTTTCTACAGAATACCTTGTATATACAGACTTGCTTCCCGAAAAAGTCTTGACAAATACCCTGATCAGCGTGTCCACAGATGTAGAATAACTATTACCATTATCTTCTTTTTTTCTTGTGTAACTATATCCTTGTTGATAGTTCGTGAAGATAATTAGGTGAATCTTTCATTAACCAATTGAAACCTTGATGTAAGACTAAAAATATGGAGGTATAGAACAGGTAAAGCAAATGGCAATTGAAGATGAATGTGCGAACATTAGCGTAATAGGAAAGAAGAGGAGATAGAGGCGTGTGGAAGCGAGTGCGGAAGGGGAAACCAGGGATCCAGGACAAGAGTTTTGATGCCGAGAGGGGGATCGGCCAAAGGTGTACAAATGGCTATGTATGAATATTCATCGTATCTGGTTCTGCTCTGCTAGACTTGGATAGTTCGCCAAGAGTGTGGCCAGCACGTCCGAACATCTCTCCTTGTATAGATTGGCTGAAAGACAAGGATTATACACGCAAAAATTCTCTCGAAATCTCCTTTGGCAAACCAACAAATCAACTCTTTTCAAATACCCGCACCCGGCTTTTTGCAAGTCCACGACCAGACTTGAAGTTTCCTCGCTGTCCATGCAACCAACCTCCAATGCGTCAAAAGTGTAAATTTTGGATAGAAATGGACCAGGTGGATCAAGTAGTATAGCTTTATAGAACAAAAATTGTACCGCGTAAATGATCTCTGACGACGACAACAACTTCTCAAGCAAACACACCTGATAGGAAACAAAAGGGGAGAAAAATAGGAAAGACAAATAAGTGATGAACAATGAGACAATAAGAAGATGATATGTAGAAAAAGAGTTGTTATTTATAGTGGTGCATACCTGCGGTGGAAAACGCAGTTGTGTTGATTTTAGATTTGGTTATGGATTTGGGTGAAGGACGCGTGAAAGAGCAAAATGATTCTGGAGGAAGGATGAAAAAGAGAAGGAAAGAAAAGAAAATGGGATAAAACTATTGTTAGTTGTTGTTGGCGAGTTGTTGAGTTTTTGGATGATGTTTTGAGGAAAGTTTGTGCTTACTAGTCTCTTCTTCACGGGTTGATAATGTAAACGCGTGAAGAAAAGACTAGCAAGCTCAGGGCGGGATGGATTTGCTTTTGTTGGCGTTGAAATTTTGATAGGGTTAGGTTAATGTTCAGTATATTCAAGATGCGAGTGAGAATTGGAATGTTGGCTGTGTATTCATAATGAGTAGCGGGGTTAGGCGCAAATTGCATGTAACCCAACAGAAAGCCGTCGGCTCAGGGGTTAGATGCAACCCCAGCAAGGCCACTTCAACCATCCTCAAGATGATATACATGTGCATCATGTATTGGTGCATCAGCTCTGGCAAAGAAAGGCTTGCCAAGGCTACAGCTCTGGCAAAGAAAGGCTTGCCAAGGCTAGCCATTGGGAAATCCTTCATCCAACAGTTATCAAGTTTTTACCAGCAATACAGAAAGTCTCAAAGGACATTCAAATTATCTACTTAGCTATACAACAGAGCTACCAGGCTGTTCTGAATGTCAGTACTGATTTTGCTTATTAATATTGCCTTGATCTTACTAACTCGTAATGTGATCTTCTGGATTCTAAATCTAGGCACACCAAGGAGTGCTGTATTTAGGATTTGACACCTGTAAGTCACCCAACAGATTCAATATTTTAGGCATTGTCATTTACTTAATAGTAGAGGATGATTCAACTGATTCAAAGCTACATACATAGAGGCTATGCCTCTTGCTCATTCAACTGGCTGTAAGTCACACAGGGGAGTATTTGGCCCAGATTGCTAGCTTGGTGATGGAAAAGCTTGGGATTCAACATAAGGTAAGTTTAGTTCTTATGAGCAGTCATAATACTCCCTTGACTGAACTTCAGGTATTCAGATATGTGGGATTTTCACCAACAATGCATCCAGCAACTAAGTAATGGTGAAAAAACTCAAGAAGCGGAAGTGGGCGCGGTTCAGAGGTGAGCCGCAATGGATTCAATGTTTTGCACATGTGCTTAAACTAATTTTTCACACCACACTCCAACCGTTTGGAACCCAAAAGAACCAAAAAAATTTGATCCAGATGACTCAGATTGTTTGAGTTCCAAGTTTGAAGAGTTGGAAAAAAATGTACCACAGTGAGTTGGGCTGGAATTCTGCGGCACAATCATCAAGTGCTTGTTTAACAATTTTTTCTTTTTGCCTTTTTTCACTTTGGACCATTTCAGGCTTACACAAGATGCAGATGAGTCAATTCATCATTGGATGATGAAGATGATGAAAGCAAGGATATGTTAGTTAAAAAAACAACCAAGATGATGCAGTTTCACTCAGCCTGGATGATATCAAAACACAAGTGACAAAGAGGAATGTAATACTTACACTAGGGACGGCACTTTGTACCTGGGTACCCACACTGGTGCGGGTACCCAGACAGAATTTCACTAAAATCAGACACCCGCACCTGCGGATTGGGTACCCGGGTGCAAGAGGCAAGTACCCGCGGCCCGCGGACAATTGGGACCCAAGACCCAATGATTGGTTCTCAAGGCCCAATGCATACATTGAGTCCTGCAAGACTCATCAATTGGGTCCAAAGACACATTGATTGGGTCCGTTGATTGGGTCCCAAGACCCAAAATTATTGGGTCCTGAGACCCATTGATTGGGTTCTGACTGTTAGCGCAACAGTCAGACAGGCAGGTACCCGCCCTTTACTAGCAAAACTGAACACTCACACCCAGTATACATTGGCAGGTACCAGCCAATGGTTACCCAAGGCCATCCCTATACACCACCACTGGCTGTTGCAAACAGACCTTGGCTAAAGTTAGTATATTTTGCTCTTTTTTGGAAGGAAGATTAATACTGACAAAAATTCTTGGGAATTGCTTCAGTTTGTGCAATTGCCAAGACATTGAGGTACTCCCCCAATTACAAAATTGAGATCATGCAGGTGTGTTGGGAAAAGTGATGTAAAACTCCTCATAACACCAAACAAGATTTCCAAACCAGATGGAACTCAACCAATTTTCAACTCATCAGCATAATCCAGTGTGAGGCTGCCATGTAAGCCAATCTTCCAATGCTTGATGATTATAATATTAAACTGATTCAATTTCTTCACCCCAGTATTGAATGTCAGCATCCCAAACAGCACTTAGGGTGTTCAAAGTTGACTTGCATAAAATCATAACACCATAAAATCATAACACCATAAAATCATAACACCATAAAATCATAACACCATAAAATAATAGAATTCTAAGCTGAAAAAAATATTTTGCACCCAAGCACTCAAATTAGAGCAACATTTCTAGAATGATACATATGAAATCATCACTTGAAAGTTTTATGATTTTATGATTTTATGCATTGAAAATTTTATGATTTCAACTTTGAACACCTTAACTGCATTGAGATACTAAGCCCGTTTTGTGAGATAACCCAAAAAATCTCAATTTCTGGCTTGGCTTGCATATCAAATATTGTTGTATTCATTGATTAGATCATGGAGCACTTATCAACCGCTATCACTGCAGTAGACTATCCACCGGGATTGGGGAATGCATTTTGGGTTGGGTTGAAAATAACAAACAAGTACGTCTTACTGACTCCTCACCTCTTTATAGGATTGCTATTGGTATTTTTTTCTCCTATTCTTAATAAGTATTAAGGGTGTTCAAAGTTGAAATCATAAAATTTTCAATGCATAAAATCATAAAATCATAAAACTTTCAAGTGATGATTTCATATGTACCATTCTAGAAACGTTGCTCTAATTTGAGTGCTTGGATGCAACATATTTTTTCAGCTTAGAATTTTATGATTTTATGGTGTTATGATTTTATGCAAGTCAACTTTGAACACCCTAATTGACAACCATGGAGATGCTAAATTGCTTTTCTTCTTCAGTGTCCATCATTCCAGGACAAGTATTCCAAGCTATTCAACTGGGAGCCCAAATGGATCGCCAAAGGTATAAAGATTACTTGGGATATGTGGGTATCTTTTTACAAACCTTGACCAATTGATCCTTCAGCATCAGTGGCTATGGCCAGCACTTGACCCGGAAGATAACAAACCAGTCAATCCCCTGAAGTGGTGGTTGACACAGAAGCAATCTGGAAACATACATGGGGGCCTATTACAAATGGAACTGGATGTGTTGAGCTGTCCAGGTGATTAAATTACAAAATAAAACCTCTGGTGGTGCACAAACTATAATAGGGTGAACAAAAAGTGATAGAAGTAGAAGATTATTTATAACAGAGGTGACACCCTCCATTTTCAACCCAATGTCATGTGAGCGTTTATTAACACTGAGGGTACCAACCCAGGTGCCAAATGCAATCTTTATTACTCAACTGTGTACATCTTGCCATATTTTTAAAAATTTGTTGATAAAGGCCTTGAAAAGCAGTCTAAAATTTTATTTTCATCCTATTGTGAACAGGGAGTGGTTAGATTTGGAGTTTATGGATATGTATATGCAAGGAAGCTTTGAATGCACAGTGTTCTACTAGGTTCTACTTGGTGCGGGATTTTTTCTTCTTTCTGGAACCTTCACCAACATCTTTCTCAATTGGGGGTATTTCAAATGGCAGAGGAATGTGCTTCTGGGGGGGTGCACGTTTAGCAACTTTCAGGATTGTGGGGTTATCAAGCGGCCCTTCTATGTGCTCCTTCACGAGGTGTCTACAAAATGACATGAACTGTTCATTGAAACGGGTGAGTTGTTTACACGCTGGGCGGGTGCACCGGAAGAATCTCTTCTTCATTTTCTCTTCACACTTTTCGCCGTTGGGCAACACTCTCCCACAGGGCGCGAAATGCACGTCCGCCAGTTCAACGGCGGTTGGTTCGCCACAGGCGGCGCAGACGAGAGGGTCGTTGGCGGCCCCGGAGACGGCCACAAGGGCGAGTGCCAGGAAGACCATTGGGGCTAAGTTGCAGAGTTTCATTTACCCGGGGTGCGTTTCGCCCGACACTTCGACTGAGGACGGAGTGGAACCTGCGATGGTCGGGGATGCCTGGGGACCTGTAGAGCGGCCTCGCTAACCGTCGTCCTAATTCAGGAGGCCCAGAAAGCCCACTTGTCTCGCTAGTTCCCGGGGATCGATGTCCATGACCAGAGGCTCCGGTCATACCTCTTGCCCCAGAGCGTGTACTCGGCCGTCTCCCCCGCCAGCTCCTTCTCATGATGACCCAAACCAGATTCTGCGTCTTTTGGCCTGGTTCGCTCGAGCTCGAAGATGGCTTACAGACCATCAGGGGGGTTGGAGCCACTGTGGAGAAAATCATCACCGTCTTGGACCGCCTGTCTTCCGTCTCTGCGCACAAGTATTTCTCGGAACTCATCATCCTTAAGGCACACCGTGGTTGTACAAGTTCTTGTTCTGAGAGGATTCCGAAGAGAGGAGGTCCGGGGCCCGGGCACATATGGCAACACAGATTCACCAGCTGATCGGTGCATTAAAGGCTCTACACTATGGCGCGGGAAGCAGCAGCAGCTTGTGCTGTGTGGACCGGACACTAGGGGGGAGCAGGATGAGGAGACGTGGGATGATGGCAAGGCAGTGATGAACTCGGACTTTAAGCATACATAAGTGCATTCACACTGGGTGTGATGCACTTGCTTAAACTTTAAAGTTAGTTTACACAAGGAAGGGATAATAATTAAGGGTACATGTAAGTGAGGTACCCTGGGTTATTAGGGGGGTTCACAATAGGATTTTAATAAAACTTTAGAGCCCATTTTAAGGACTTTGTGAACCAATTTTCAGAAAACGTAGAAGTTGATCTGATTGCCAAGGAACACCCAAATGTGAACAGCTTAAAAAAATCCAAAACATTGTTCATAAAGGCCTTAAAATGAGCTTTGAAATTTTATTAAAATCCTATTGTGAACCCCTCTATTTTACCCGTAGAATCAGAATCTAAGACCCCGTTTGGCACCAATATAATCAGCAACATATTTCACAATTATATTGGTAAAATGCCAATGGTGTTTGGCAAACCAATATATCTAAAATATGAAATAATTACAAATTACAGTTCTTACATGCCAATATATCAGCAGCTAAATCAGACCCACCCTTTGCAACTCCCAACCTCATCAAGTGGATACAACACTCCACTAGCTCAATGTATCCACTCGATGACCAACAGTTGGTCATTGAGTGGACTTATATTAGAGATGGCAAATGGGTACTCGTTGCCGGGTACCTGGTACCCGTTTGGCCCTACAGGTACCCGCCGGCGGGTGCGGGTGTCCAGAATTCTGGTGGGGAGGACGGCGGGTACCCGTCCAGGTACCCGCCAGTCAGCCGGTCATCAAAGAGGATACCTCTTGATGACCGACTGACCGGTCATTGAAAGGGATAAAACTTCTCAATGACCCACTGACCGGCCATCAAAGAGGATAAAACCTCTCGACAACCGGTCAGCCGGTCATCGAAGAGGATAAAACCTCTTGATGACCGTTAAGCCGGTCATCAAAGAGCCTACAGCCTCTTGATGACCGGTCAGCCGGTCATCAAAGAGGCTACACTCTCAATGACCGGCTGACCGGTCATGACTCATCAAAAGGGATACAACCTCTTGATGACCAGCTGACCGGTCATCAAAAGGGATAAAAACTCTTGATGACTGGTCAGCTGGCCATCAAAGAGCATAAAACCTCTCAATGAACGGTCAGCTGGCCATCAAAGGTGATACCCAGGTACCTCCCCCTCTGCACCCGGGTACCTCCCAGGGCGGGTGCCCGGTGCGGGTGCGGGTGTGAGGAATTTGTGAAAAAACAGGGGGGTACCTGCACCCGCCACAGTTACCCAGGTGCCATATGCCATCTCTAACTTATATATCCACTCAATGGCCCGGTTGGTCATTGAGTGGATACAACACTTCACTTGCTTGATGACCAACCGGGTCATCAAATGGACTTATCCACTCAATAGCCCGGTTGGTCATTGAGTGGATAAATACTCCACTTGATGGCCTGGTTGGTCATCAAGTGGAGTGGGTATCCACTCAGTGACCCGGTTGGTTGTCAAGTGGGACATACTCCACTCAATGACCAACCGGGCCATTGAGTGGACATAAGTCTACTCAATGACTGTCCTGTTCATTGGGTGGACTACAATACATCCACTCAACGGCCGACTGGGTCATTGAGTGGATACAACACTTCACTTGCTTGATGACCAACCGGGTCATCAAATGGACTTATCCACTCAATAGCCCGGTTGGTCATTGAGTGGATAAATACTCCACTTGATGGCCTGGTTGGTCATCAAGTGGAGTAGGTATCCACTCAGTGACCCGGTTGGTTGTCAAGTGGGACATACTCCACTCAATGACCAACTGGGCCATTGAGTGGATACTAGAGGCCAAAGCGGCTTCGCCGCTGCAGATCCCAATTTGGTCATTCTAAACTTATTTTATAATTCCCCCTCCAAAAAATGTATTTGGGTCTATACTTCACACCACTCTATAAAAATAAATAATCACATCATAAATGAAATCAAACATGTCATCCTCACATCAACACTTCCACACCTTGCAAAGGTCAATTTCCTGTGGTATTTTTGTATTTTTTCTGAAGTCAAAATGATCCTAAGACTTTAAACTTGGTCAAGATTCATTTCAATCAATAACACAGCAAAAGTGACAAACCTAAAGAGGATAATTTTGATAAATTATCTTTCAAAGCAGAAGGCCCATATATTAATACACACAAAGCATAAGCAAGGTCAAAGTAAATGACCAAAGTAGTAGGATCTATGAATCAATGTGTCAAGGAGGTTACACAGATGATGAAATGACAAAATTATGATGATCAAAAGCAAATTAAAAATAGATTCCTTTATAATTAATAAAATCTGCAACTTCTGGGCCCACGACCTCACCCCCAAAGCCCGCACTGCGCCTGCAAATACAATCCATCCACCAAACACCTAAACTCAATCATCAGGAAAGGCCTTGATGTGTCATCACAGCCAATATCCCTAGAAATATGAGAATGAATGAATTTTTGTACTTCTTGCATGTCTGATTCATAAACATTACACATGAAGTGCCCCAGCCACCAAAACCTTTTCCATGCAGCAAACTATGATTCAATTGAATTGAACCTACAAACCTGACTGGTTTCAGACAAGACACACATATGAGATCAATTTAGTCTACTAATGCACTATTTGTTTCAAATAAAATCTTGCTATTCATTATCCCAGTTCACATTGGGCCAGGACCAGCAAAATTTTAATTAAAATTAACATCATGTAATTTCAGTTCTTGCTGAAAGTTGGACTCTCATCACCATTATTTGGCTTTTTAAGATCCCAATTTTATCAAACAGCAAGATCAATTTTAGCTGGGGACTTGAAATGCCCCAACATGAACTCACCTATTGTTTCTCCATTGAAAAACTAAAACACAAACAAATAGCATTTTTTCAACCACATCACAATACTTCTATCTATCAAGTCAAGATATTAATATATTGATATCTATTCATGCATGTATTTTATTCTTCTTGTTTAAAGAGAGTGTATGCCTTTTCTTTTACTGAGAGAAAGAGAAAGAAACAAAGAGAAAATAAACTAAACAGAATAAATAAGTGTGTTTAAGCCATCTTATAGATCAACAAAAGAGACAATAATACTGGCACAAAAACCAAGCACCAAACAAAAAAAAGAGGGCCACAGAAGGGGGGAAGACGAGGGCAGCGGAGGACCGAGTGGAGAAGGGAGGAAGGAGTGGGAGAGAGAAGGTCAAGAAGACTCGGGGCTGGGGGAGCGCGATGCAGCGGGAGCAGGAGACGGAGCGGTGACAAGGAAGTGATCCGCGGGTTTGGCGGGCGAGAGGAGGGGTGATTTGGGGCCGACAGCAGCGACGGGGGTCCGAGCGGCGGTTCTGATAGTCTTCGCGGGGCTGGGCGAGGGCGTGCCGGAGAAAGAGGACCACAGGGTGCCAGCGCCGTCGCCTCCCGCCGCCGTAGGAGTCCGGCCCTTGCTGCCCATGCCGACGCCCGACCCGCTGCGCACCGGCATGCTGCCCCCTGCGCCCGCACTCGTCATCCCGTTGCTACTGCTACTGGGCCCCGCGCTGGTCATCGGGGGCAGGCCGACCTCCTCGGCCAGCTTCTTGTACGCTGTCCCAGAACCCACGGGTCAGCCAGAACAACAAAAAAAGAGGGGGGCTGGGAGAGGGATGCGTACCAGGGATGTGCTGGACGCGCAAGGCGACGAGCATGTCTTTGACCTTCTCGGCCATCGCGGGCCTCCGGGAGCCCTCGAGAGCGGCAGCGGGTCCGGCGAGAGTTTTGGAGATGAGGGCCACGCCGTGGGCTTGGTCTGCGAGGATCTCCTCGAGCACTTGTTTCCCGGGGCCGGCAAAGATGGCGTCAAGCAGGATGGTGGAGGCGGCGGGGTCGAAGGTCTGGTTGATAATCCTGAGCACGGTGACGGAGGCGAGTTTGTGAGTGCACGGATGGGCGAGATGCAGGCGCGGGGCTAGCAGCCGGTGTCTCCCCGGGAGCCCCCACGAGTCGAGCAGCCAGGTCGGCAGTAAGGTCGCGTTCGGGTTCGTGGCCAGCGGGATCGAGTTCAGGATCACCGCGATCGCGACTCGCTTGATTTGGAGCGGCGAGGCGTGCTTGGACTCGAGACAGGTGCGGACGGAGCGGGCGCCAAAGCGGGTCTGGCCGACCTCCCAACACCGATCGACGATCGCATCAACCACAAAGTCGTTGTATGTAGGGCGCTGTGAAGCCCCCGCGTACCGCGAGGTTTCACAAGGACAATCACAGGCGCATTTCCCGTTCGACTATATCATCCGGCCCTCTTCCACCTTCCTAGCCGGTAGAGATCCCTGCGCCCATATCTCTCCCGGCTAGGTAAGCCGTTTCCTCCCTTTTGCCCTTTTCCTCATTCCCAGTTGTTTCTCCTCTTCCCCGATTGTTCATGTATTTACTGAGAGATCCCTGCGCCCATATCTCTCCCGGCTAGTTTTTCCTTCCACCCTGAGCAATACATAGCCCCGTGAACCAGACTTCCCTCAAGGTTCACCCTCTGCGCCCCTACTCGGACAGACAGTGAAGGACCCCAAATTGGAGTCCTTACAGGCGCGCCAAAGCGCAGACAGCATTGCATCACGTAGTTGCCAAGAGAGTCGAGCAGGAGCGGGGGGCCGAAGGGACGCAGGTTCTGGGAGATCAGCCGCATCTCCTTGGCGCTGCTTGCACAGTCGATCATCTTCTGCGCCGCCCTGGTCCCGTTCTTGTGGCAGCCGATGATCGCCAGATGGGGCGCATAGCATTCGAGCGTGAGCATCTTGATTGGGTGCGAGCACCTCTCAAAGAGCTTCTGGGCCGATGTAGTCCGAGGAGAGGTAGATGATCTCCTCGAGCAGCTCGCTCGCAATCTGGTCCATCTCTTCCTGGCTGAGCGTGTTGGAGTCGAACCGTTTGCGGATTTCTCTCAATCGGGCCGGGTCGGAGACCGCACTGACCAGTCTTCGGTGCGGGTCGAGCTGGTTGATCGGTGGCGGGACGGTGGTGTAGTAGGTCACTAGCGGACGGAACTCGGCCGCCGCCAGCTGCTGGTCCTCCTCCTTGTACTGCTGGTGCTGCTTCTCATCTTCTGCCATTGGCTCCCGAGAGAGCTCTTTCAGCAGGAGTTGCATCTCCGTCATTGGAGGCAGAGGGGCTGTGCATGTTGTTGAGCCGGCTTCGCGGTTGAGCAAGGTGCCGCCGGACTTGTTAGCGACCATCGCGGTGGGGGCCAGGGGGAAGCCGGCAGCCGTGTTTGGGATGCTCCCGCCGAGGGGAAGCCCGTTGAGCGCATGGATCCCATTGGGAATGAAGCTCATGGCCAGGTTGGAGCGGTAGTCCTGGATGCTGCCACTCAAGATCTGCTGGTCGAGCGGGACGGCCGAGGCGCCTTTGATCCGGGCAAGGGTCTCGTAGGCGAGCTGTTGCTGGGCCAGCTGCTGGTCTTGCGACAGCCCGTCGAGTTGGGCCGAGGGCGAGAAGGAGCCAGGGGCTTTGACCGGAACGAGCTGTTGAGTCGTAGTCAGTGTTGCGTCAGATATGTATACATACTTCAGGGGTGTGGCGGTGGTGGTGGCGTTGTCGTCAAGAAGCATGCAGGGCGGAGTTGAGGCAAGCTTGCTGGTGGAACGCATATAAAAGGGGGTGCCCTTGTGTGTTTGGATAATCTCCCAGGCGTCCTCTGCCGCTGTACTTCCAGCGTGCGGTTCGTCCTCAACCCCCTCCGCTGTTGCACTTGCGCAGTTTGAGGGGCTCTACTCGGTGGCCCCCCTTTGCATAATGCCTTCAATGCGGCGCGCTGGGGGCCATCCACCCACTATTTTAACCCCTGCTAGACAGGGATGGATAGTGGGTCCAGTTTGTGATGTTTGGATTTTGTGTTTAGAAGGCATGTTTTTGTAATTGGTTTTTTTTAAAGAGGGAACCCTTGCATTTTTTTTTTTGTAATTTGGTTGATTTGTAGGGGGAACCCTTGATCTTTGTTTCTGTGTTTCTCTGGATTTAATAAACTTGGATAAGTCCACTCAATGACCAACCGGGCCATTGAGTGGATATGAGTCCACTCAATGACCGTCCTGTTCATTGGGTGGACTACAATACATCCACTCAACGGCCGACTGGGTCATTGAGTGGGTGAGGTGGGTCATAGGCTATAGCCACTTGATGACCGGGTGGGTGGTCATTGAGTGGAGGGCGAGTTTGTCCATTCACTTTCTTGGTTGATCAAGAGGTGGGTGGTTGGCTGGCTGGGTTTATTTTGATGTACTGACAAACGCCAGCAATATGTTGAATTACATTTTATTTTGGGTGAAACAATCAAAGGGGGTTGAGAAATCGACTCCCTCAAATTACAAAATCGACTCCCAAAAGGAGTTTACGTTGCGCGGACCGCCGCGCAACGCCTTCCCCGGGTCCTCGTGACCGCATTTTGACCCGGGGGCGTTTTGGGAGTCGGAATTGTAATTCCGCAATCCCAAACGGGAGTCGGACGATTAAATTTCCAAAATAATCATCTGGATATTTTAAGTCCGCCGGGGGGAGTCGGAGGTCTAATCCCCCGCTCCAGAACGGGAGTCGATCCCCCAATCATACACCCGTGGGAATCAACGTGTAGATGCCCCCCTCGACTCCCGCTACTCCCACCAGGAACCAGGACCGCCGTAGACCACCCGCCGCCGTTCGAAAACCGTCCCGACGATCCTAGCGCACCCGGACTCGATTCTAGCCGATTTCTAGCACGTCTGATTGATTGCACCCCGCTCCGTGACCCCTAGCCGAACTAAGATGTCCAGCAACGCCCTCCCTCTCACCCAAATCGCCTCACCGGCCTCCCGATCCGACGACGCTGTCGATCCCGAGCTCCTCAAACTCACTCAGGAGCTTATTGAAGCTCACCAAAAAGAAGAAATAGAAAAACATGAAAGTGAAGATGAAGAAGAAGAAGAAAATCAACAAGAAGAAAAAAAATTTCAAGATGATGAAAGTGAGCCAAAGGAAGAAAAAACTCAAGATCAAATCTATGAAGAGCTGAAGGAGGAAATAATGCTAGAATCCTGCTTAAATATATTAGATAATACTGATAAAACTTGTAGTTTAGATGATAATAATGAAGAAAATTTGAAAAAAAATAAAAAAAAACCCAAGAAAACTCGCCAAAAAAAATTAAAAATCTAGATGAAAATGTGCTTGAAACTACTGCTGATCAGACTGAGAAAAAATTGGCCAAAATAATTGAAGAAAATGATGATTCTGAGTACGAAATAGATGCAGAAGACGATGAAAGTGATAATCCGATTCCGGCCGCCAATTTTGTCAAAATTTTTGATGCGGACAAGTTTGAAGTTGATCCGGAGTCTGGAGATCCGCTTTACACATTCCCTGTGCCTCCCAATGCCGAATACGCGACTACAGATGAGATATCCGCCGCACTCAGGGATTTTGCGGTCTGTCACGGGTATGCTGTTGCAACCAGAAGGAGTGTTGCTGGTAAAAGTAAGATTTGTGTCAGCCTTAGAGATACATCAAGTATCCAAAAGACTGCAATAACTCAGTAAATAATAATAATTATTAAATTATTATTGCAGAATCAGATTCCTCATCATAAATTAAGGGGGGTCACCCACTTAAAGTACCCCCTTATTCCTATTCCTTCATGTACTAATTGTATAATTAAGAATTGGCCACAGAAAGCGCCCAAAAATAGTATTACATACAAAAAATTAGTAAAACAATTAAAGTACATAAAAATAAACTGTTGTACAATAATGAGTAATATTACTCGTGTAAAAATACCCCGTGAAAGTATTATGTAGACTTCTACTGAAGCTCTTTCACATGACAATTGGTTATAAACATGTCATGTGACAGAGTCAGGGAAATTAGTCTATTTTAATACAATTGAAATACCCACAGCCAAGCCCTTTTCACGGCTACAGCCCTGGATACTCCCATAGGGAGAAAAGGACTCAGTGTTTACGCCCACTGAAGTCCCCTCTATAAATAGAGGCCTATTTGGCCCTCAGGAAAAGATCCCCCAGACCATTCACCACCCATAAACGTAAGTTTGCCGTGAATATTCTCCTCTGCTACATTTGTAGCCACTTTTCCTTATAAACCTTCCCCAGCACGTAAAATCCACTGGATTAAACCCTTTAAATCATCAAAAATCCCTTATTAGTATATTTAAAGCTTTATCCTTATAAGTAGTTGCAGTAAGACCACCGCCTCTGTCAAGCAGCCAATCAGTTTAAGCGCTTACCACCTACTTTTACGCCAAATTAATTCCCTGTAATTAATAATTACATATTATTAATTACATAATTAATTCCTCCTCTGTTACAGAGTGTTAAAACCCTTGTAGTGGCCATATTTGCCACGTAACAAGCTTGGTAATTTAAATTACCAGTGTTTACATCAGCACAGTTATAGTGCTAGGGCTAAAAACCCTTATTTTGACGGGTTTTTGCCCTAAGCTTCATAAACAGAGCTGTCAATTTGGAAGTGTGACAGGTGAGTCTGATGTTTTACGCTGTCCAAGCGCCCTGGTTCCTCCTTTTTTCCTGCGCAAATCACCCAACCCCCCTTTTTAATATTCCAACTCCCATCTATAAAATTCCGACTCCCATTTTCAAAAATCCGACTCCCATCTTTAAAATTCTGACTCCCAATATGAAATTTCCGGCTCCCTTTTTGATTTTTTTGGGCTGATTGTTACCCTTATTTTTCTGCGGCTTGGTTATTATTCTAGGGGTGGCAATCCCAACCAAAACAGAAGACCAGGCAAAGAAAAAGCAACCACAGCGTCAACCAGATTAATCAACTGCCTATTCTCCGCCACCGCCTATTTTCAAAAAAAGAGGAATGTCTGGAAATTCACGGTCACGAATCCAGCTCACAATCATTTGCCCACTTTGTATCCTGCCGCCCACACGTCCAATCAAAAGCTCACCCCTTCTCTGCATGAAGAAATGAAGAAACTAGGCGAAGCCGGCTTGAAACCTGCGGCAATCCTTGAAGCAATGAAGAAGACCCACCCAAATGAAAAAATTCTAGCTACCGTCACCACGATCTACTTGTGCCGCAGGAAAGCTCTACTCGAATCACTTCAAGGTCTCAGTCCAGTCAGCCATCTTAATAAAACTCTGGTCAACACAGATTTCACCACGGCCACCAAAGTCAACAATGACAGAATTCTCAAGGCTTTATTCTTTTGTCATGCAAAATCGGTGATTTCACCACGGCCACCAAAGTCAACGATGACGGCATTCTCAAGGCTTTATTCTTTTGTCATGCAAAATCGGTCAAATTGCTCACAGCTTACCACCACATCATCCTCCTTGACTGCACGTACAAGACCAACAAATACCGCATGCCTTTGCTTCACATCTCTGGAATCACCGGGGCCAACAAGACTTTCAGCGTGGCATTCTGTTTCATGGCCGAAGAAACCAAAATTTTCTACGATTGGGCTCTCAAATCCTTGCTAGCTGTCTTCAACTCCCACGACATTCCTCTGCCAGCCGTTGTCATTACCGATTGAGAACAAGCTCTGATGAATTCCCTCAGCACCAACTTCCCCAATGCGAATCTCATGCTCTGCGCGTGGCACATCCAGAAGAATCTCCTCGCCAAAGCATCAAAATTAATCAAGGATCAAGCTCAAGAGAAGGAAATGCTTTGTTATTGGTCAAATTTGGTGAAATTGCGAACTCAGGCGGATTTCCGCTCCTCTTTCAACCGATTTTCAACAAAATACGGTCCAGCTTTCCAAAAATACGTCACGGAAACATGGCTCCCAGTTGCGGAGCATTACTCAAATGGCTGGACACGAAATTTGGCCCATTTTGACAACCGCACAACGTCTCGAATGGAATCGGCGCATACCTTTATCAAATCTCATCTTCTTGGCCCCAGAACAGCTTTACCTCGGTCATCACTCTCATCAGCAATGCTCTTGAATCTCAGTACCACGAAATTGCCGCAAATTTCCATCAGCAGAAGATCACAACACTTCGTTACCTCCCCAAAATTTTCCACGACTGCCACGGGGTCATCACCAATTACGCGCTTTGCAAGGCATTCAACAATCTTGTGGAGGCGCGGAAACTCAAAGGTAAGAAAGAGAGGTGCAATGGAGACTACCACGAACGCACAGGGATCCCTTGCAAGCACCAAATCGCCGGGATCATGGCCTCCGGCGGCAGAATTGGCGCAGCGGCCCAATGGCATATTCAGGTGAGCCGCTGCTTTTATCTTAGCATCTTTTTATCTGTCATTTGTGGCCATGTGGGGGAGCCGCGGAATTTCTAGGGAGTCGGATTTTTAATTTTGGGAGTCGGAATCCAAATTTTGGGAGTTGGAGTGAAAAGTTTGGGAGTCGGGGTATCTAATGTAAATTTTCATTTCCCCGTCCGCAACAGAGCATGCACCCCATCACAAAACACACAAAAGAAGCCGCGCTTTCAACAATTGACGAGATCAAGGCCAAGCTCCTCGCCATGAACCCCGCGCAGCTCGACATGCAATTGGCCGCAATCAACCGACTTCTTGAGGGCACGGGGACCGTAATAGACGTCAAGTTGCCCACTGAAGCCCAAAAGACCCGTGGAAGACCCAAAGGAGCGCCTAATAAACCCAAAACTACTCGCCGGGACCCGTCCGCGTTTGAACATGTCGAAAAAAAGCGCAAGATTGAAGAAAAAGAAACTCAGAAGACAAAGAAAGCAAAAATTGACCAACAGAAGGCCGCCGCAAAGAAAAAGGAAGATGACAAGATGATTGAAGATCAGAAACCAAAGAGAGGACGCCCCCCCATCAAAAAATCAGTTGCAGAAGAACCATTGAAGAAGAAGGTACTTCCCGCGCGCAAAAGCAAGTCAGCCCCGCCGAAAGAGCCAGAATCACCCCAACCCCCGCCAAAAGAACCTCTAGACAAGCCAGCGCCGCCGCCTCCAACAAAAAAAACTCTAGAAAAGCGGCCCCCGCCAAATACCCGCCAGCAAAAGCCCGCACCACCGAAAAAGCAGGAAGATGTTTCTGAAGATGAAGAACAACCAGTACCCAAGAGGAAATTCCGCCCAATCAAGAAAGCTCACCAGCTCCCTCCATCTCCATCTCCTCCAACACCAGATGTACCCTCTCCTCCACCACCAGTCAAACCGGCTCTTTCGGCGGGCCCCGCTGAGCAAGAACCTCCAGAAATTCCTTCGTTCATTTTGTCCCTTCCAATTTTAATTCAACAAAGTGTCCTGAAGGTCTTAAATGTCGATGCGGATGGACACTGTGGATTCCGAGAGGTTGCTTGGGCTTTGGGACGCGGACAGGGCGATTATATGCGGATCCGGGAAGAAATGATTGACGAACTCAAGAACCGCCGTCAATGGTATATTGAACACAAATTTTTTCACAATATCAACAGCGTAGTGAACCGACTTACTGCAACTCAAGGACCCGTGGGTAGGAGTAAGTGGATGTCTTTTCCAACAATGGGTGATGTGATGGCCAACACGTTTGAGACAGCGGTTTTTTACTTCTCCACTGGCTGGTCTCAGACTTTCTTACCACATTTCTGCCCCCCAAACAATAACCCACCCATCTTCATTGCTCTTGTCGACGATCATTTTGTTCCCCTTGTTATGCAAACTACCGTCCTCTTTCCTGCTCCCCAGCTTCTTCGTAAGGATTGGGCTCCCAAAGCTACTCCTGATGCTCTGCGATGGGAGCAAAGGTTTTCTGTCTGTTTTGATTGTACTGTAGGCCAGAAGCTCTTGCAACCAGTTACACGTTACTAGTTGTATCCAATTTTTATATCTTTTTTAGTTAATTATTTTTAGTTTGTGTTGTCTTTTGGTTTTGCCCATCATATGCATACATGAATATTAGAACTTTTATCACTTTCCATTCCTCCAATGATTATTCCCTTGCGCCTTGTTGCGCTAAGGCGATTTTGGCGGAAAAAAACGGTCTTTCTTGCCGCAAAAAGCGCTTCAGCGCAGCGCAGCTTGCGCGCTTTTGCGGGGTTAGTGCAATTGCGTGTATCTGCGCTAACGCTACACTAAAGCCTAAAAGAGATTTGCACCCTGTGCACGTATTGTTGGCGCAGATGCGCGCAATTGCGCTAAAGCTACGTTAAAATACAGCGCGCGCTCCTTTGCGGTGTTAGTGCAATTGCGCGTATCTGCGCTAACGCTACGCTAAAAACTAAAATAAATTTGCACCCTGTGCGCGGAGCATTAGCGCAGATGCGCGCAGTTGCGCTAATACTACACTAAGAAGTAGTGCATTTGCGCAGCGCTACACTACACTGACAGCTATGGTTAGCATAGCTGACCCCCGGTTGATAGAAGGTGTTCCTGATGTGTAATACCTCCTTTGAGCTCAAAATATTTCCTAGAGAGTTTATTCATATGGCAGAAAAGATTTCGGGGCCATTTGGAGCACCTTAGATAAGGTTTCGCGGGATTTCCTTAGTAGGAAATCAGCCCAATCAGCCCCCGGCTACACAAGGTGTCCCTGAGGTGTGCTAATGCCGCGAAGCTCAGCATATGTTTTAAAGAGTTTATTCTTGTGGCAGAAAAACTTTGGGGCCATTTGGAGCACCTTAGATAAGGTTTCGCGGGATTTCCTTAGTAGGAAATCCGCCAAATCAGCCCCCGGCTACACAAGGTGTCCCTGAGATGTGCTAATGCCGTGAAGCTCAACATATGTTTTAAAGAGTGTATTATTATGGCAGAAAAAATTTGGGGCCATTTGGAGCACCGTAGATAAGGTTTCGGGGGATTTCCTTAGTAGGAAATCCGCCAAATCAGCCCCCAGCTACACAAGGTGTTCCTGATGTGTAATACCTCCTTGGAGCTCAACATATTTTCTGGAGAGGGTATTCTTATGGCAGAAAAAATTTGGGGCCATTTGGAGCACTGTAGATAAGGTTTTGTGGGATTTCCTTAGTAGGAAATCCGCCAAATCAGCCCCCAGCTACACAAGGTGTCCCTGAGGTTTGCTAATTCCGTGAAGCTCATCATATGGTTTGAAGAGTGTATTCTTATGGCAGAAAAAATTTGGGGCCATTTGGAGCACCATAGATAAGGTTTCGCGGGATTTCCTTGGTAGGAAATCCGCCAAATCAGCCCCCGGCTACACAAGGTCTCCCTGAGGTGTGCTAATGCCGTGAAGCTTAAAATATGCTCTAGAGAGTGTATTTAGAGTGCTGTAGAATTTTGGGGGCATTTGGATCACCGTATCTCAGGACATGGCGCATTGTGTTAGTAGGAAATCCGCCAAATCCGCCCCCGGCTACACAGGGTCTCCCTGAGGTGTGCTAATGCCGTGAAGCCTAACATATGCTCTAGAGAGTGTATTTAGAGTGCTGTAAAATTTTGGGGGGCTTTGGGTGCCCCAGTGCGGAGGTATAAATTTTTCTTTATTTTCTGGCATTTTTTGCGAAATTAAAATTCCGACTCCCGTTTGGGATCGCGGAATTACAAAATCGACTCCCAAAATGCCTCCGGGTCAAAATTGGGTCATGGGGACCCGGGACAGACGTCGCGCGGCGGTCCGCGCGACGTAAACTTGATTTGGGAGTCGATTTTTTAATTTTTGGGAGTCGATTTCTCAACCCCCTAATCAAAATGTCACGGATTATTTCACCGGTGATTATTTCACCAATTGTATCAGCGCCAAACGGAGCCTAATATAATATTTTACTTGTTAGTTACATAAAGCTAAGTAATTGATTATTTTTTGTATTTACTTTTTTTTTGCGTAGTTTTACATATGTAAGAGTAGTAATGTCTCTTTCATATGTAACACTACTTTTTTTTTATTGTTTTAAGTCATGGTGGCTCTGCCATAGTAGCCAGCTGACAAAAGATGATCCTTTGTATGCTTTGTGAAGGAAGATTTGTAATAGCAAGTTTGATACTTCCATGCTCCAAGACCAGTCAGCTTGTCTCTACTGACATTTGAGCAATAGTTAAGGATGGCAGTTGAAAAATTGCCTCCCAAGAATTAATAAATCAACTCCCAAAAGTCTTTTACGTTGCGCAGACCGTCTCAGGACGTCCCCCCTGGATTTTGGGAGTCCATTCATTAATTCCCCTCTCAAGAATGGGAGTTGATACATTAATTTAACAAAAAATGACGGAATATACAAAAAAAATGATATCTTTTCACTGTTGTGCCCAAACACCCTCAAAGTTTTACAGCAATCTAAATACACTCTTTAGAGAATATTGTGAGATTTACGGCATTAGTACTCCTCAGGGGGACCCTGTGTAGCCGGGGGGCAGATTTGGCTGATTTCCTACTAAGGCAAACCCCCAAGACCTTATCTATGGTGCTCCAAACAGCCCCAATTTTTTTCTTCTATAAGAATAAACTCTTTAAAATATATTTTAAGCTTCACAGAATCAGCACTCTAGCCAGGGGTGGATATGGCGGATTTTCTACTAAGGCAAACCCCCAGAACCTTATCTACGGTGCTCCAAACGGCCCCAAATTTTTTCTGCCATAAGAATGCACTCTCTAGAAACCATTATAAGCTCCAAGGATGTATTAAACATCAGGCACACCTTCTATCAACTGTGGGTCAGCTACACTAACCATAGCTGTCAGTGTAGCGCAGCGCTGCGCAAATGTGCTATTTTTTAGTGTAGCGTTAGCGCAATTGCGCGCATCTGCGCTAATGCTACATGCACAGGGTGCATTAGTGCAGATACGCGCAATTGCACTAACGCCGCAAAAGAGCGCGTGCCTAAAGCACTTTTTGCGGCAAGAATGACCTTTTTTCTGCAAAAGTCGCCTTAGCGCAAAAAGGCCCAAAGGAATAAACATTGTAAGATTGGAAAGTGATAAAAGTTTTAATATTCATGTATGTGTATGATGGGCAAAATCAAAAGACAACACAAACTAAAAATAATTAACCAAAAAAGATATAAAAATTGGATACAACTAGTAACGTGTAACATGTTGCAAGAGCTTCCAGCCTACATTACAATAAAAACAGACAGAAAACCTTTGCTCCCATTGTAGAGAATCAGGAGTAGCTTTGGGAGCCCAATCCTTACAAAGAAGTTGGGGAGCAGGAAATAGGATGGTGGTTTGCATAACAAGGGGAAAAAAATGATCGTTGACAAGGGCAATGAAGATGGGTGGGTTATTGTTTGGGGGGCAGAAATGTGGTAAGAAAGTCTGAGACCAGCCAGTGGAGAAGAAAAAAACTGCTGTCTCAAACGTGTTGGCCATCACATTGCCCATTTTTGGGAAAGACATCCACTTACTCCTACCCAGGGGTCCTCAATTTGCAGTAATTTGGTTCACTACGCTGTCAATTTTGTGAAAGAATTTGTGGTGGATATACCATTGACGGCAGTTCTTGAGTTTTTCAATCATTTCTTCTGGGATCCGCATATAATTGCCCTATTGGTGTCCCAAAGCCCAAACAACCGCTTGTAATCCACAGTGTCCATCCGCCTCAACATTTAAGACCTTCAGGATACTTTGTTGAATTAAAATTAGAAGGGACAAAATGAATGAAGGAATTTCTGGAGGTTCTTGCTCAGCGGGGGTTTCAGGAGCAGGTTCGACTGGCAGTAGAGGAGAGGTTACATCAGGTGGTGGAGGAGATGGAGATGGAGGGAGCTGGTGAGCTTTCTTGATTGGGCATAATTTCTTCTTGGGTGCCAGTTTTTCTTCATCTTCAGAGACATCTTCCTGGTTTTTTGGTGGTGTGGGCTTTTGCTGGCAGGTTTTTGGAGGGGGCTGCTTTTATAGAGATTTCTTTGTTGGAGGCCGCGGCGCTGGCTTGCCTAGAGGGTTTTCTGGCAGGGGTGGGGGTGATTCTGGCTCTTTTGGCGGGGCTGATTTGCTTTTGCGCGCGGGAAGTACCTTCTTCCTCAATGGTTCTTCTGCAACTGATTTTTTGATGGGGGGGGGGGGGGGGGGGGGGGGGGGGGGGCTTCCTCTCTTTGGTTTCTGATCTTCAATAATCTTTTCATCTTCTTTTTTCTTTGCGGCGGCCTTCTGTTGTTCAATTTTGGCTTTCTTGTTCTTCTGGAATTCTTTCTCTTCATTTTGTTGCTCTTTTTCGACATGTTAAAAGGCAGACAGGTCCCGGCGAGTTTTTTTTGGTTTGTTTGGCGCCCCTTTGGGTCTTCCGCGCGTTTTTTGGGCTTCAGTTGGCAGCTTGATGTCAATTACGGTCCCTGTGCCCTTGAGAATGTGGTTGATTGCGGCCAATTGAAGGTCAAGCTGGGTGGGGTTCATTGCAAGGAGTTTCTCTTTGATGGTGTCAATGGTTCAGAGGGCCTCTTCCTTTTTGTGTTTTGGGGTGGGGCGCACGCTCTAGATCAGAGGGAGGGAAAGACAGTGAGAGTTAGCTCAAAAATAATCCCAACCCCCATAATTTTTGGGAGTTGAAAAATCAACTCCCAAGAATTAATAAATCAACTCCCAAAAGTTGTTTACGTCGCGCGGACCGTCTCAAGACGTCCCCCCTGGGTAGTTGGGACCTCGCGCGGCCCCAAAAGCATTTTGGGAGTCAATTAATTAATTCCCCTCTCAAGAATGGGACTCTGAGTCGACACATTAATTTAACAAAAAATGTTGGAATATACAAAAAAATTTATATCTTGTCACTGTTGTACCAAAACACCCTGAAGGTTTTAAAGCAATCAAAATACACTCTTTAGAGGATATTGTGAGCTTCACGGCATTAGTACTCCTCAGGCAGACCCTGTGTAGCTGTGGGGCAGATTTGGCGGATTTCCTACTAAGACAAACCCCCAAAACCTTATCTATGGTGCTCCAAACAGCTCCAAATTTTTCCTGCTATAACAATACACTCTTTAAAACATATTTTAAGCTTCAAAGCGTTAGCACTCCTCAGGGAGACCCTGTTCAGCTGGGGGGCGGATTTGGCGGGTTTCCTACTAAGGCAAACCTCCAAAACCTTATCTACGGTGCTCCAAACGGCCCCAAATTTTTCTGCTATAGGAATACACTGTCTAGAAAACATTCTCAGCTCCAAGGATGTATTACATATCAGGCACACTTTCTATTGACTGTGGTGTAGCGTAGCGCAGTGCAAACGCGCTATTTTGTGCGTAGCTCTACTAGCCTTAGCACAGGTGCGCGCGATTGCGCTAACGCTACACTAAAAAATAGCGTGTTTGCGCTGCGCTACGCTAAACCACAGTCAATAGAAGGTGTGACTGATGTGTACTACCTCCTTGGAGCTTAGAATGTTTTCTAGATAGTGTATTCTTATAGCAGAAAGAATCTGGGGCTGTTTGGAGCACTGTAGACCGTTCACACTATTCTCTCAAACATAGATACCTTATGTATTTTTCTGTTTTAAGAGCTACATCTTTCATCTTTGTATGTACAATTGGTTTTATATGATGAAATAACAATAATGACAATAATAATAATCATAATCACAATTGTAATAATAATCATAATAACAACATAATCACCGCCCCCAGCTACACAGGGTCTCCCTGAGCAGTGCTAATGCCGTCAAGCTTCACATATGTTTCAATGAGTGTATTCTTATAGCAGAAAAAGATTGGGGCTGTTTGGAGCACCATAGATAAGGTTTTGGGGGTTTGCCTTAGTAGGAAATCCACCAAATCCGCCCCCCGGCTACACAGGGTCTCCCTGAGGAGTAATAATGCTGTGAAGCTCACAATATTTTCTAAAGATTTTATTTAGATTGCTGTAAAACCTTTGGGGTGTTTGGGTACAACAGTGACAAGATATTTTTTTTTTGTATATTCCGGCATTTTTTGTTAAATTAATATATTGACTCCCATTCTCAAGAGGGGAATTAATTAATCAACTCCCAAAATGCTTTTGGGGCCGCGCGAGGTCCCGAGGACCCAGGGGGGACGTCCCGAGAAGGTCTGCGCGACGTAAACAACTTTTGGGAGTTGATTTATTAATTCTTGGGAGTCGATTTTTCAACTCCCTAATTTTTTACCCAACTCCCAGGATTAATTTCCCAATTCCCCACTCCAGAATTGAAACTCCAACTCCCAGAATTAAAATCATGACACCCAAAAAAATGCGCGTGTGCACGCGCCAAGACTGCAAATGACAAAAAAAGGACAAAAGAGCCCGAGATGAAATAAAAAGTGTGGCTCACCTGAATATTCCATTGGGAATAAAACAACCCAGGGCTAAGTGTGTTGCCTGCGGCCACGATTTCAGCTATTTGGTGCTTGCAAGGGATCCCCATGCGATCCAAATAACCACCATGGCACCAACCCTTTTCTCCAAGTTTTTGGCTTCCAAGAAATTGTTGAAGGCCTTGCAGAGTGCATAATTTGTGATAACACCCCGGCAGTCGTGGAACAACTTGGGAAGGTAGCGCAGCGTTGTGATCTTCTGCTGATGGAATTTTGCGGCAATTTTGTTGAATTGAGACTCCAGAGCATTACTGATGGGTGTAATTACTGAGGAAAAGCTGTGCTGGGGGCTGAGAAGATGAAACTTGATGAATGCATGGGCTGATTCCATTTGAGATGTTGTTTGGTTGTCAAAATGCCCCAAATTTTGAGTCCAACCGTTTGAATAATGCTCTGCAACAGGGAGCCAGGTTTCTGTGACATATTTTTGGAAAGCTGGACCGTATTTTGTTGAGAATTGGTTGAAAGACAAGCGGAAATCAGCCTGAGTTTGCCATTTGACCAAATTTGACCAATAACCAAGCATTTCCTTCTCTTGAGCTTGATCCTTGATTGATTTTGAGGCTTTGGCAAGGAGATTCTTCTGGATATGCCACGCGCAGAGCATGAGATTGGCATTGGGGAAGGTAGCATGGAGGGAGTTCATCAGCTCTTGTTCCCAATCAGTAAGGATGACAGCCGGGAGAGGAATATTGTGGGCTTTGAAGACCGCTAGCAAAGCTTTGAGAGCCCAATCGTAGAATATTTTGGTTTCCTCAGCCATGAAACAGAAAGTCACGCTGAAAGTGTTGTTTGCGCCTGTGATTCCTGAGACATGCATCAAGGGCATCCGGTATTTGTTTGTCTTGTATGTGCAATTGAGAAGGATGATGTGGTTGTAGGCTGTGAGAAATTCAACAGATCGTGTGTGACAAAAGAATAGCGCCTTGAGCGTGCCTTCATTGTTGACTTTTGTGGCCGTGTTGAAATCTGTGTTGCGTAAATTTTGGTTGAGATGAGCCACAGGGCTGAGACCTTGGAGAGATTCTAGTTGAGCCTTCCTGCAGGCCGCGTAGATGGTACTGACAGTTGCTAGAATTTATTTGTTGGGGTGAGTCTTCTTGAGTGCTTCTAGAATAGCTGTGAGTCTTAAGCCAGATTCACCGAGTTTCTTCATTTCCTTGTACAGTGACGGAGTCAGCTTTCTATTTGAAGTGTGGGTGGCAGGATACAAGGACGGCGGATGTAGACAAATGTGAAATATCTTAGCCCCCCCTCTGAGAGGGGCTCCTGGGTTAGGGTTTCAGCTAGAATAAACAGGGGGTATGAGGCATTTTAGCTGGTGGCAGTAGGTACAAATGATGTCATAATATGTACAAATCATGCCATAACATATTAGGGTACAGTGGATCATCTAATGTTTTTGGCACTGCATGTTTCATTGCAAAAGCTCAGGCAACAGACACAAAGTCATGGGATTGGCTGCAGGCGTGTAAAATCAGTTCCAAAGAATGATTATGACAGAAAAAAATGAAAATGAAAAAAATGAAAAGTGTGGAAATTTTCCAATTTTGTGCAAATTTCTCAGAATCTTTATTATTGCTCAAACCAGGGAGAGAAATTACAGAGCACAGTATTGCATGTGACAGGAATGATAAAAAATGAAAAAACTGAGACCATTTTCAATGATTCTTGTTGGATCAAATAAATCTGGTCAAATTGGTGTTGATTTGGCCTGCAGGTGCCAACTTCTATTTCAAATGGGTGGATACCTCATTAGTGGCAAGTCTGTTGCTTCCAGGATGCTGGTTGATAAGAACTGCTGTGGTGAGATATGATCTAGCAACAAAGGGTAGTTATGTTACGTTGTGTTATCCATGGGTTTTGGGTAATGTAACAATCCTCGTTAAACATAGCTCCCCGTTACATTATATGTAACGGGGTCTTTCCAGCATTTGTGTGTAACGTAATCAACGGTGGGCCAGCTACGCTAATGGTAGCGTTAGCGTGGCGTGGCGTAGCGGAATTCCGCTAAATTTTAGTGTAGCGTTAGCGGAATTGCGCCTTCTCTGCGCTAACGCTACGCGCAAAGGGTGCGCAGCTAATTTAGCTGTTAGCGTAGCGTTAGCGCAGATGCGCGCAATTGCGCTAACGCTACACACGCAGGGCGCAAAAGAGCGCGCGCTATGGTGCGCCACAGTGCTTTTAGCTGAAAAAAGGCCTTTTTTCCGCTAAAAGTGCTGTAGCGCAGCGTAGTGACTGTAGCGGCACGCTAACACTAACAAACAATTGGCGCGCTGTTAGCGCAGCGTAGCGGCGCTAACAGCGCGCTAACGCTACTCAAAATGAGCGGGCGCTTTTTGCCGCTACGCTAATGCTAAGTGGCCCTGTAGCGTAGTGTAGCGCAGCGGCCCACCGTTGACGTAATGGCCTCTTTTTTGGGGTCGTTACTGCACGTTACCCGCTGGATAACGCGCTAACAGGCCAAAATAGGCTGGAAACAGCCTACAATGATGCAGTTTTCTGGCGCTCAGCATGCGCCAAGTAACTGTAACAATAACGGCTCCAAAACTGTCACGTTACTGTTACGTTACCGTTATCCGTAACGTAACTACCCATTGTTGGATCTGGTTAAAAGTCACAGTGGGGCCATGCAGAGTTGGAGGCGGTAAACTACCAAGAACAAAATTCAAATCGGCCATGAAAAGACAAATCCAACCAGAAGCGCCATATGGATCTAGGAATCCATCTGATGGGGAGTAGATTTTTGAAGAGCTGAATTCAAAGAAGAATAATAATAAAAATTAAAGGTCTGGGATTTTTCTTCAGGATGATTGAAATAGGAGAGTGAAAAAACCGGTATTCTTTGTTGGTTTGAAATTGTTTTCTTCAGCAAAGATGAGCTGGAATATCAGGAGCCAGACACATCAAGGGCTCATAACCTGTGGAGACAGTGGCTTGGGAACTCAGTGAGATGTGTGTAACAGTGATGATCAATGCAGATGATGTGGCTCTGGCGGAGGAGACATGGCGGAGGAGACTATGTCTCCTCCGCAGCAGAGAGCTGCAGCCAAGAAGACTGTGACCCATGTCACAATACCAAGGAGGCACCTGTTGTGGCGGGACTATGGCTTTATAGTTTCTTACATATTTCTCATCACTTTACTCCATATCTACATACTATTTACTTACACTTATTTACATAGTTCTAGTATTTTCCTTCACATAGTTTCTCACCAACCCAATTACATACTTGTCAATACTATAAATACCGTACCTCTATGGCAATATGATTTTCGCCTTGGGGGAGTTTCCCAGTTCCGGTACAACAGCACCCTCCCGCAAGCGAGAGGGTGCTTGCGCCCCGCGAGCACAGGGAGGGACTTGTGTTAAGTTTGGCGCGAACCGCGAGCACAGGGAAATTCGGGAAGGACTTGTGTTAAGTTTGGGGGATTCCGTGAGGCTCGTAATGGCTGTGCCGCAGCCCTTCCAGAGTGAATGGCCGACGCTCTTGCCGCAGTTTCGGGGCGCCCCTGGCCTGGGCAGCCCCGTGTGGGCGGTTGGGTGTTTACAGTGCCCCCCACAACTTCTCAACTACCCCGCACCTGCAAAAAAATTTTGAACTTTGAACAATGTGTTCAAAGTCACCAAACATGTATCACATGTAAACTATACATTTTTAAGCCCTAAAGACGTAGGAGAACTCAGAAATATAACTTTGAAGTCTGTGCAATGCCTCAAAAAAAAGTTTCATTTCTTTCAGATGCAAAATTTGGAACAGCTGGTTTTAAGACCGTAGTATGTGGTTACAGACATGTACTATGGACTTATGGAATATTTATTATGTATTTAGAGACTAAATTATCTATGGCCCCGTTTGGCGCCGGTATATTTGGTGAAATAATTGCCAGCAAAATAATCTCTGACATGGCAATTATTTCACCTGAAATAAAAAATAATGAATATATCGCTGAGTGTTTGTCAGTACAGGTGTGATAAACCCTGCGGCTCAATCACAAAGCCACAAAGCTACCCAGCCAACCACCCACCCTAACAGCATCAATGGACGAAATCAATAGCAAAGAAGAGGATTTTTTTCGTCAGGAAGAAACCACACTGCTGATGGGATTTTCCCTCCTTCTGACGACAGTAACTTGCTACGAAACCGTTCGAAGACCCTACAACGACTTACCTTTATCTGGCGCCGACTATACTTTGGCAATCCTTCAGGGAAATCCCCGCCGCACAGTTGATGTCTTTCGAGTAACGACTTCGACGTTCCTTTTCTTATGTGATGAGCTCCTAACTGTCCAAATTGAACCCATCTCAAAGCTACTGCCCATGGAAGAACAACTCGCAATCTTCCTCTACATTATCGGACATAATAACTCCAATTGACAAGCTCAAGATCGCTTTCAGCACTCCGGTCAGACAATATCAAAGTGAGTCATTGTTCATTTTGGCTGCTTTCTGTTTGGAAAATGACCATGCTTTTCCTTAGGGTTTTCCGGCATATCCTCGAACTTTTAGTGCAGCTTGCCCCAAAATTCTTCATCCCTCCCTCGCCCAAACAATCACATTGCCACATTGCTTTGAATCCCAAATTTTCACCATTTTTCGACAAATGTCTTGGAGCTCTCGATGGCGTCCATATTCCGGTGAGCGTACCTGCTGAAAGAGCAGCAGCAAACCGCAATCGCAAAGGCTTTCTCTCTCAAAATTTCCTCGGTGTGTGCGACTTCAGCATGAAGTTCACCTACATGGGAGTCGGATGGGAGGGCAGTGCGCATGATGCCCGAGTACTTCAAGATGCTCGGTCACAGGATTTTGATGTCGATCCCGGCCACTTTTATCTGGCTGATGCTGGTTACGCTCTCGAACCAAATATCTTGGTTCCATATCAAGGTACACAATATCACTTACAAGAGCAAGCAATGGTTGGCCAAAGGTCAATTTTCATTGATTTTAATCTTGCTGCAACTAGAGCTCGAATCGACATCTTGGTGACCCTGGTTTTTAGACCTGCTAACCGAGAAGAACTTTTTAATCTGAGACATTCAAGTCTCCAGAATGTTATCGAGCGTACTTTTGGCGTGATTAAACGACACTTCAAGATATTGACGCAGGCCAGCAAGTACAACCTGGAGCAGCAATACGACATTGTGTTTGCTTGTGCTTGCATCCACAATGTCAATATTGTTCGGAACGGTCACACGGATGAGATATTCCAACAAGCAACCTTGGATAGCAGCAACAGTTACTTCCACAATCAGGAAGTCCTTGATCCGCCACCCAAAGGCGTGTACTCAAATGATCGAGAACAAGAGGAATGTGAGAATTGGAGAGACTCCATTGCCAAGGCTCTATGGCAACAATATGTCGCAACCTTACAAAGAAGGCAACAACAATGAACATTCATTTGCTTATTCCTTTTTTATAGATCATTGATTGCTAGATATGAAATGAAAATCATTTTTTATTTATTTTAGTAGTGATTTTAGTAGACTATAAGTGCCAAGTAAAAAAAAGAGATTGATCAAATGCATCAGTTTTGATGCATTTGATCCATCTCACGATGCAGCCATTCAGTTCGCAGATCCTTGTCCAAGATGCTTGTAAACATTTGGGCATTGAGATCGTCTCGGAAGATTCGGAAAGCTTTCAACTGCTTGTTTTGACTGGCTTCTTCCGCATGAACTTCTTGATACAAGGCCATCGCGCGCTGAAGGTTAGATTGGTTGTTTGCTGCCCGTTGTTGAATTCTTTGGGCGTGCTCCTCGCGTTGGGTGTTCATGTAGCCTACCAACCCACTGATAGCACTGGCAATAGAGTCTTTCTTGTGACCGCGTGAGAGATAGTTAGTCGGGCTGTTGTTTTGGTCGCTTTGGGGTTCCATCCCTTCTGGGCGATCAGGTTCAGCTGGTTGGGAGGGCATAAGAAGTCGCTGCCCAAGGGATCGAGATCCCTCGCCGGTAGCCAATGAAGTGCCAAAGATCTTGTCCAGATTGCGAAACTCGGGATACGGTACTCCCCAAAACTTCCTAGCGTTCGGATGTACCTATACATACATGATACATGCCAAAATAAAAAATTAATCATTTTTGATGTTCACAAAGAGAGAAGGATATCGAGAGCACTCACAGCTACATATCTCTCCCAGACATCGTGTGAAGCAGTCACCTCGCACAAAGTTTCATCCCAACCAAAACCACTAGCCTCTTTGCAGGCCAGGAAGGTGTCGTAATCCTTTTTGAACGATTGGTTCAACTTGGATTTGCATTTGTTGTAGTCGAGGAGTTTTTTGATTTCCGGGAACGCCTCCCTCAACTGTTGTGCAACGTGCCAGTGAGACGTGTTTTGGAATCTGTTATCTGATTGTTTCCCTTTCTCAACCTCTTGGACATACAGCTCAAGCAACATAACCTCCATTGGTCTGGTCCAGCGCAGTTTTTTTGCGCCTTTCTGGGAAGCAGTTGGGGCTGGAAGTGATTGGTCATCAGGATCTTCAACGTCGCCAGTTCTGGAATCTCGTGCAGCGCTTGGATGGGAATCAGAATCTTGATGTGAGGCAGTCACTTGCTGCATCGCTCGGATAGTGGCGGCACAATTTCCTGTGTGTCGAATGGCTCCTCCTCTCGGACGACCTCTTCCGCTGCTGGAACCTCGGCGATTAGGAGTTTGAGGCAATTGCACCTGGTGTTCTTGAGAGTTTTCGGGTGTTGGGTTGGGTGGATTTTGGTTGTGCATTGTTGGTTAGACCTTGTGAGCTGCCGGGTCTGAGATCGAACTACCAATAGATTAGAGGTGAAATAATTGTAATTACAGCCGATTGTATATATTGGTCTGCCAAACACCACCGGTATTTCATCAATATATTTGTGAAATACTTGTGAAATATATCAATGAATATACCGGTGCCAAACGGGGCCTATGTACATACATACTACGGTGTAGGTGTTTATGTAAATATGCACCTCCTTAGTTATTGATGATTGCCATATCCATCAACAGTGAACTCTTTGGAATGTGGCAATGTGAAGAATTTTTCTTCATTTATGGTGTTCAAAGTTGGTTTGCATAATTTTATGCATGCATAAATCATAAAATCATAAAATCTTTTTTGCAGGGGATATGACTGTCTGATTATGTGATACAAAATTTCCTCACCAAAATATTTTTATGATTTTATGATTTATGCATGCATAAAATTATGCAAACCAACTTTGAACACCATAATTGCTCTGTTGGCAGCGAGTCCAGTGAAATTTCAATGAATTTGGACTATTATCATGCATGTTACCAGGTCTGGTTGGTGAAATGTGACATTTGCATCAAAAAATGGGCCAAAAAGAGCCCAGCATCAGCCCACTTTTAAAATAATTTTTGGAAAAAAAATCTCCAAAATTTGGAACCCCCCTGTAGGGGTAGTTGAGAAGTCATGGGGGGCACTGTACACAGATGGAGGGACAAGGCCACCACGAAGGTATGGTAAGTAGTCCCATAGCCGAACAAGCGGTCGACGGAGGTCGACGGTGTGCCAAGCCCACTGATGCGGTCCAGGCGATAAAAACAAACCCTTTCCTTGACGGTGACAGAATTCTCCTCTACATCTTCATCCACTTGATAAAGATTTCTGCGCGGGCCGAGACGGCCAGGTTGGACACCATGACGGAGGGTTGTGGAGATCAAGACCCTCGGGCCAGTTTCCTGAAGCGCATGCACTCCGGCAGCAAGCGACACGCCGCCGAGGTTCTCAGTCGGGACGCAATCACTCTCGCCCTCCTGATCCAGGGTGTGTGGAGAGCGAGGCAGTCCAATCAGTCGTGAAAGCCACCGACCGTTTGAGATCCCGCCGAGGCGTGTTTCCGCAGATTCATACGGCTTCACTCCCAAAGACGTCGTATCCCGAGGCTCCCTCCTGCTACGTCCCTTTCCTGATTTGTGTGGTATGGCAAGGACCCTGCCATGGAAATGAGATCATGCCAGGCCTCAGGACAGGCCCACCAGGCAGAAACCCCTGGAACGACAACACTCACCAATGATGGGCTCAGCGCCAGGGTACTCTGAATCAGGGGAAACAACAAAACTCTGGACACAACCATTTGATGCGAAGGCTAGACACCCTCTTGCCCAATCCACACCACCCACCAACCCGGAAATATTTCTCCTAGAAAATTTACCACACATATATGCTCCCCCTTTGGACGCATCAACTATCCACAAACGCCACCGACACGCATCTGCCCCTCATGAATCTTTTGATAAACTGCATAGTTCTTTTGGCCGTGTTCTCCATGGGCTTGTGTGCGGCTGTACCCAGGCAAGTTGGAGACGGATTCGGCTTCGCGTTCTCCGAAGTCGGCGGGCCACCTAAGACAGAGCACGTCTAAGCCTTGATTGCATAGGTTTCCTGTAAAAAAAACATACCCAGCTAACCAACGGTTTTCATTTTACTTTGATTTTGATTTTCCAGTGATGGTGGAGATACTGGCACAACTACTAAGCTAACAGCAACGTATGTCACGAGTTCTTGCTTCTGACACTTTATACATCCAGTTTCCAGAGTGGATTACTCTCCATTCCCACTTTTAAATCAAACTCTTATTCTCCCTTTCTCCCGAGCCGTGATGAGCATTGCTGTAAAAAACGGACCCAGCTGACCCACGCTCCAACCATTTTGATTTTTTCCTTTTATTTTGTTTTTGTTTTTTACAGGGATGGCGGAGATCCTAGCACTACTCCTAAACCAACGACGTATGTCAAGATTTCTAGCTTCTTCTGCAGATCCCTTTCATATACCCAGATTCCAAAGCGCATTATAACTCTCCAGTCTCACTTACTCATACTCTTTCACGTCTGTTTGATTTATTCTGATCACATTTCTCCCGGCGAATTTGCACAAAATTTCTTAGCAGCGGCATTGGAATAGCCGCAATGGTAATGGACACCGTATCCAAAGGGTATGCATCCTTGCGGATCTTTTTTTACTCAAGAACATATTATATAACCTATTTTCTATTCGTCATTTTCTAGACTTGGCGCAGGTGGACTCGGGAAAGCTGCCAAGATCACAGGCGCCATCGGCAGCGGTCTTAAGGGTTGAACACACTACCAGAGATTACAACCAATGATTTGAAGCTGGTCCTCAAGACTCTTGTTTTCAGATGTAAAATAAATGTATATATATATATACATATTATGTAAAAATATCTTCGGTGTTGCACACTCAGTGCCACGCGGAAAGTTAAAACCAACAAGCGATTTGCTGTCATTGCATGGGGTTTGACTTGATCGAACATCAATAACTTTCATAAAGATAGATGATTACTTTTCAAGAGCATAGAATCAATGAGAAATTGATATCTTGATGAAAACATTTCTTCATTCAAACAGAAACGAACCACATCATTATTTTTTTACGTTATAAAAAAAGGGGGGGTGAGAGCAGAAATGTCGATCGAAGAGAAGAAAAAATACTAGAGAAGTGGAGGGGTACACGTAAGTGCGGAGTTACTGGACAAGGATGTAACCAGAGACGGCGACGCCGAGGCCCATGACAACGCTCTTAACGGTTCCGGCAAAGTCGTTCCAGAGCGGCCCATCGGCGTCGCTCTTGGCAGCAGCCTGGGTAGAGTTGGAGCCGGCGGCGGCCATGGTGCCCGATTGGCCAGAGGGAGTGGCAGTGTTGGCTGTGGGATTGCTGTGGACGACGGTGGCGTTGTGGGGGAAGGTAGCGTGCCCATTCCTGATTGCAGTAAAAGGCGGAGAGAGAGAAGAGGGTTGAGTGACTAGTCGTAAGGAAGTAGGAGAAAGAACAAAACGTACTCGACGGTGAAGAAGCTGGCAGCAAGCAAGTCGCCAAGCCCGCTGCTGGCCACATACCCGTTCACATACCAATGTCCCGGGGCAGTCCCAGCGGCGGTCAGGTTGGAGGGCGCGGCGAACTTGGACGGCTGGGCGAACAGCATCCAGGCGTATCTGTGTTCGCCCGTGTTTGGGAGAGGACCCGGGCCGGCGTAGTTCGTCACGACTGTCCCCGAGCCCACGTTCATCGCCATCCCGCCATCGGCTCCTGCATCGCCGAAAGTCGCTCCGTTCTCCAGGAAGTGGCGGTAGTTACCCCTTCATAAGTGGACATCATCTAATTAGCCCTCTGAGCGTGTGATTTCAGGTAAGAGTTTCTTTCAGGCGTACTCCTTGTCTGGGTTTCCCAAAGCATTCGCATCGGCTAACATGAGTGTGAAGGCGTTGGGGGCTTTGAAGGCGGTAGGGTCGGCAGGCATGACAGTGATCGTAGGAAGAGTCTTGACATCTGTTGTGTGAAAGCCAAGAAAAACTTTGTGAGTAGACCGGTAATATGAGAAGAGATGAGAGTGTATGCACCTTCTGCGGAGTATGATTTTCCGAGGGTGATGGGTCCGCTCGGGTATGCCACATGAAGGACTGCTTGTGCCTGCAAGCAAGTAAGCCGGGGAATGAGTCAAGGATCGATAGGGGGTCATCGGAGGGATGAGTCGTCGCGCACCTTTAGCGGGATGCCAAAGCCATCGGGGTAAGGCGCAGAGAGAAACTAAAAAAAAGAAGCGACGCAGCAAATGGCCACCAGGCAAGAAAGGAAGGGTCAGTGTGCATTTGGTGGAGGCTGAAGGGGGGACCATGGGGGCTCACGAGGTTGTCGTATTTGGTGGCCGAGTCGGATACCTGGTCGGAGGTGGCGTGACCTTGGGCGAAGATCAACTGGGGGGAGGAGACGAGGAGGACCAAGAGAGTAGACGACAACATAATGTGACGTGGAATAGGCGATAAGGGTGAATAACTGAGCTGAATATTAATCGGCAGGTGGTATTCGTGTTTGGTTTGTGTGGAGCAAGTGTGCCGCTGATTAGGTATTTATAAAGGTAATAATGTAATCGTTATGGGTCTGGCAGGTGTGTGTGTGTGCGTGGAGGTTTTTCTGGAAAGGGAGAGGGAGAAGTTGGCCTGGTTCGGTTTTCGGTGGGCTGTATCTGGAGGGTGGGAGTGGGAGACAAGTGGCTTGATTGAGAAACCGACCGACACGAAGAAACCGCACACTCCACAATCCGCGAGGGATAAAACTGTTTCCCCAGGCTGTATCGACGGTTTTTTTCGCTTGTGTATTCACGAGCAACACCTCGGCTAGATATTCTTGGAGGGGCCACTGGATGAACGAGCAGCACCCGCTTGATGGTGGCGAACAGCGGACACCGTCAGGCTCCATGGCTGATGGGCCAGGAAGGTCGGCCAGGAGACAAGTGTCAGCGGAGTCGAATCGCCCGGAGATCTGAGTCCGGCGGAGACTGTGTCATCGGCACACTTTTCCTTCCCCTTCCCAGAAAACCTGAATAATTCCTCAGATCTCCATCCACGAAGGAACAGGCAACGAAACGCTATCTTTCCCCTATCAAAACCATGTATTTACAATTGCATCATCATCTTGCAATGTCTCAAGCTCCATCATAGGACCCATAAAAGGCTAAAGATTTTTGGGGGCCAAACCCCACAATGGTGCAAACCAGAAATCTTTGAATGCCCTTTTTTGGCAGTAAACATACACCTCTAAAATGTTTATGTTCTGCATGGGGGAGGGGGCCGTCAGCAACCAAGAATGTGTGAGTCTCTGCAAGAGAAAACCCAAAAGGCACCCCTCGCAATGCTACACCACTGCTGGCAGTAGATCACCACATATTTCTAATCAGAGAAGAGCTCAATAATACTATACTTGGGGGTAATCATACATCTACATTTTGACCAACAGTTATTGCAATGTTGGGATTCTGAATGGATTCCCTGTCCCATGTCATGTCCGGATCAATTATGGTTGCTTGCTCTCAGTCATATAGCTTCATAACATTGTTGGGCACCTCTATCCAGTGTCAAAGTACCTTGATTAGCGGTCTTATTTTCTCAATCATACTAGGCTAGAAATGTCAGTCTCATCTCATCTGAGTCCAAAAATACACCTTCTTAACCATTTGCTTCACTCAAGCAAATGTCACAATACAATCACATCACCTTGTGGCCGCAAGAATGAAATTGAAAGAATGCGCCTGGATGGACCGTTCTGATCTAGAATAAGCGAGCTTGAAGAATCAAGCGCCATGGCTCCATGAGTGTTGCTGCCATGCTACTGAAGGATTACTCAAGGATGATTCAAGAGATAGCAGATGATGGACGACTATAGGCCAAGAGAGACAGTTGTAGGCTGAGAGCACCATTGCTCTGGAAAAGAGAAGCATTGGGTGATGCTGACAAAATGCATGATTCTTTTGGGACAAGTTTGGTTTTGTGACTGCCCCCTTTTTACGAGCGGTTTGGAGAGCCCTGTGCAGTGCGACTCCTCTTCAAAAAACATATGCATCCCGATAAATGTGCAGTTATCGTGCACCAGTCCACACTGACTCATGTTATTTGGAACCATCACACCGGGAGGACAACCACAGATAATTCTTTCGGATCCAGAATTCGGATCAGGTATTTGAAAAAGTTTGCTTTACACACACACACAAAAATACAACAGGTCTACTGCAGAGGAGGGGAAGGCAACAAAATTTGGGGCCAGGAAATAGTTCATAATATACATAAAAATATACATAGTTCGAAGAGTGGAATAAAACACACGATGATTTGGACACGCTTGCAAGCTCTTTTCTTCGTTTCGCTGATTATACGGCAGGTCGCCGCTTTACATAAATAATAAGTTAGGACGTGTCATCAAGACTTGAAAGAAATGTGAGGGAATCTGGAATGCGACGCTTCGCGAGCGCCCGTGTCTTTTCCGACGCATCAAGCCAGGTAGTTATCGGCAGCAGGGCCACCAGGAGCGCCGGTCTTGGGGAACGCTGCGACGCGGACGGCGCCAGGGAGCTTGTGGTCCTCGAATGCGCGCCCACAGATCTCGCTGATCTGGTGGACGGCGGACGTGGGGGTGTAGTCGAAGGGGATGCCGGCGGGGTGGGCGCGGATGGCGTCGATCATCGTCGCCGATTTAGTCACGATCGCATGGGCACATGGGGTGCAATACGTCGCCTACGAAAACCACACCCACACACCACAAATCAGTCTCTCTTTTTCTTCCGCCGACATCGTAGGCCAGAGTGGGGGAGACGTACCTTGGGCACAGCCATGAAGGCCCGGTCCGCCTCCGTCAGCTTTCCGGAGATCAGGGACACGACCTCGCCGAGCGTGATCTTCTCGCCGGATTGTGCCTCGACATCGCCCAGAACGGAGGGGAGACAGAACGCGGAGTTCTGAGTGTACTGGGTGCAAAACATGTCCCTGAAAGAAAAACCAGAAGGGTCAATATGAGGACGGTTAGTCCTAGAGGGGGGAAGGGAGCGCGTACCTAGTGACGTCGTAGTGGGTGAGGATACTGTACATGGCCACCGCCGCTATCGCGCCTTCTTGCAGATCGCTCGCACACTCGGTCTTGATCGCATGACTGGCCGAGGCGAGGGCTTGTTTAGAGCAGGGGGAAGCGGCACAAGCGCCGGAGACCCAGTCCTAAAAAGAGGCGGGCAAAAAGGTAAGCACACTCGAGTTTTTAAGGGGGGAGGGATGGGAGGAGTGGGACTGACGTTGATGGGCGAGACGAGGGACTCCTTGGCCTCGAAGATCGACGCCAGGCCGAACATGTTCGCGCACCGGCTGACTTCTCCGCCCAATAAGGCCGAGGCTGCCACCTGGCAGGACGGCGAAAGATGGACTGGGTCTCGCGTCGCCGCTGTTCCCTGCGGCGCCATCGGCCGGCCGCTCGGGATGCCGAAAGGGTGGCCAACCGTCTCGCGGACGCTCAGCACACACCCCATCATCACCATCGAGATCAGCTGGAGTGAGAAGGCCATCGCGGAAGGTTGGGAGGATGGGGCGGTTTTTGGGTTGCTTGGTGGCGAAGTTTGCAGGATCAGGGATCGAGAATCGGACTCGGGTTGAGCTAGAAGCCGCTTCAGATTCGAGACGAAGGAACTATCTGGTTTGTAAGGCTGAGGGAGATGAACTAAGTCGAACTATAATATATGTACGAGGGGAGAATGCAGTTGAAGAGATATTTTGGGAAAGCTGAGCTTTAGATGAAGAAGATGATGATACACAGAAGACACAATACAGAACAAGCGGATGGTGAAGTGGGGTAGGATGGGGAGACAAGACAAGGCTCGATCTGGATGCGGGTTTTATAGACCAAAGGAAAGACAAGGAGGCCTCCGAAAGACGATGATACGACTCTGAGGGCGTTGTCCACTTGGAGGTGGAGCTGACCCGGCACCCAGACAGACCATACCTGTTCGAAACCAACCAGCGAGCGAGGCGGAACAGGCATCTGCAACCGCTGTTGGTAGCTTGGTTGCCTTGGGTTGCGGGCAGTCGGCCACTCGCCAATTCTTACAGGGACCCAGCAAGCCAGCCAGGCTCAAGGAAGAACCTCCTCAGGCTCAGGCTTCAGTGCGATGGGATAAGTTCAGGGAAGCCGGCTTAGCTTCTTGCTGCTCCTTGGCGAGCGCGCCATGAATGACTAGGCCATCGCGACTCAGGAATCCTTGGGTGTTGATGGCGCGTCCCACATAGGGTGCTCTCATATGGGCGCGTAGCAAGCGTTCATGAATGGGTCCTATACACCTCATCACGAACGGCACCAGTTGCACATCGAAACTGGACACGGTGCAGTCTCATTGGAACACGCTTGACAATTGCTGGCCAGCACAGCAGCTATCCCGCCAAGGCAAAAGTAAAGCACTTGCCGACACTCATCATGCCGGAGGTAGATTCAGCAGCAACTTAAAGAACATTGAACATAGACTGGGGCTCACAGTCACCAGGACGATCTCACCCATCATGAAAAAGCTGCACACTGAAAGTCATGACGGCAGTTCAACTTCCAATAAACATTTGCATTTCATAACCTTAGGCGAAAAGGCCCGGATCAATGTACAATTTGTTATTGGTGATTATGTGAGTCTCCTACACAAGTATAGTCGAGAATGAGCTAAAGTGATGCTTCTCTGAAGTTGCAAGGATGAAGGAGTGCAGCATGCCTTCCACCGCAGATGTATTCGACCGTGCGGTGGATGATCGAACACGGCAATGGCAGCTGTCCGATTTGTCGCGTTCTTCTCTGAAGAGGCTCTTGAAAATATGGCTTCTTCCAAGCAGAACATTGCTCTGCTTGTCTAAACTCATCACTAACACACACGCATTTTTATTAATCTTTATGTATCGTTTTGAGACACTGAGAGCGCAAAAGCACGGGTTGGAGCAGCCGGAATCGAGAGGAAGCCGGATTTGTGAGAATCTTCAATAGCAGGAAATGAGAACTCAAATGACGATGAGAGATTTTCTATTGAAACATTTAGAAAGATGATCAATAATTGGATGAGAAAAGAGAGAAACGGTCAACGATGGCCTCAAGTCCATGGGCACAAGATAAGCCACAGCCTCCCATAGATTCATGTCAAAGGATGCATCAAGTCCCAGTGGGGTGGCTTGGAGCCTTTGCAGCCCCTTGGATAGACCCAGGGAACAGACGACTCGCCCGCCCTACTCCAGCCTTGCAAGAAGTCAGCCGAGAGTGCCCGGGCAAGGTCTGCTCGTGGCAGCGGACCGATCACAGTCGGAGCTGAAAGCGCCTGGGAGATCCGGTCGTGGAGGAGGGCCTGCGTGCGTGTCCAAAATGTCTCCTGAGGCAGAGCGACGTCTACATGTTGTGGAAGGCGAGGAAGAAATTTAGGATATCTGACAGAATGTATAGCCAGGAAAAGGGACACGTAGAGGAGGGAAACTCGGTCGCCTACCTCGGTCGATCAACATCGTGAGCATGTGGAATAGCTGGGCTGCACAGGAAGGGGGACAGTAACGAGCTTTGAGCGGCCCAAAGAGGACGCCGCGAACCCCGGAGGACAAGTAACACGCAAGCGGGGCAAAGGAGACGTCTTTGGCCTTGGTGAGGCCGCGAAGGTTAGTGATGGCGGCGACGAGATTCTGGCAGCAGGAGTAGAGTTGCTCGAAGGGCGCGCTGTCGATGTATTGGGCCACCAGCGGGTCCAGCGGCGCACCGGCCTCGTCCGCGGCCGTCGGGCTCGCCAGATACACGGCCCGGAGGACGACCTGTGTGAGGCCGAGTCTCGAGGAGGCGCGGTGGGCCTGGAAGGCGTGCGCGAAGCGGACGAACAGCTTCTCGGCCCACGGAGCCGCCGCCCCCCGCCCGTTCATTGCCGCTTCCAGGGCTGGACGGTCGACGCATGGGTTCCCGGCCAAGATGTGTGCGTTTGGGAACACGTACATGTCGGGACCTGCGGGGGAATGACGGGGGTCACCAGCCTGTGCACACGAAGATGCGATGCGGGGGGAGGCAGCGACGTACATTTCTGCTCAACAAGCTTGAGCCAGTCCATCGGGCTGAGTCCACGGGCCCGATACGTCAGGCGCGCTCCCGCGGTGCTAGGAGCTGGCGTATGCGGGGGACGATTGGCGATGATGATGGCGAGGATTGCGCGGATGTTGGGGAGCGCAGCGGCGGCTTGGGCGGGGCTCAAGACGCGGGCGTAGCCGGCGAGGGCGGCGTTCCCGTCGGCGAAGACGGGCTGGGTCCGGGGCGCCTTTGCGCGCCGCTCGCTCTCCTCGTCCGCGTCCGGCGCCCGCCGTCTCTCTACGCATCGCCAAACAAACACTAGGGCCATGAGTGGGTTGGGGGGCATGGGGGGGGGTTCAAGGGAAGGGCGCACTGTGGATGGAGGCCTTCAAGCGACGGAGGCAGGCGACCACGCTGTGCGGGACGGATGCCTGCTCGGCCAGCGTCTCTAGTTGCTCGACCAGCCGGCGGGGGGAGCTCCCGGCGGGGGAAGACGGGCCTGGCGGACCGGACGGTCCCGGGCCTGGGCGGAGGGGATCGGCGGCGGCGCCGGCATGGGCCCGGGCTGGCGACGAGAATTGCGGGGTGGCTGAGAGCTGCGGCGAGGGGGTCCGGGCAGGCGGGGATGCGGCGGGAAGTGGAGCGGCCGGGGCTGAGGGAGGCCGTGCTGGAGGAAGCTGGGTCGCTCGACTCCCGCCACTCGCCCGCTCTCTCCATTCGGAGAGGCTATCGGCTAGGAGCTGCCAGTATGTGTTCATGGGGGCCATTCTCGTAGAGGCTGGAGGTGAGGGGTTCAGGACTTTCTCTTTCTCTCTTTGTTGCGTGGGATGTGGTCAATGGTCGGACTCTCTCCTCGCCAAGCCTCAGCCATGAGAGGGACTTAAAGGACTCCTTTGACGGGCACTTTGTCGTTGTGAGCACACCATACAAGGGATGAATATGGTTTGCTGGGCTTACATAAGCTGAGTGCGGATGGCTGATGGCTCAGTTGGGCTACTCAAGAAGCTTACCTAAGCACCCTCTGCATATTTATCTGCGCCCAACTTTACTGCCAAGAAACCCAGCACCAACCAACCAACCAACCAAACGATGACTGCCAGCAGCAGCAGACACCAGATCGACTACAAGTTCCCAGACCCCACCGACCCACTCCAGTTCGCAAGCCGCCCCGAGCCAGACTCACTCATCGAATCCCCACACTCCTCCCCCAGGAACACCGCCCAGAGCGACACCGACTGGTCCATCCTATCCACCAACCCCAAACCACCACAATCAACACTACCACCATCATCATCATCATCATCATCATCAGCCCAAAACTATCACCAGGAAAACACCACCCAACCACCCCAGGAACCGCCGCCCGCAATGCCTGAAGACCAGCATAAATGCCAGCTGTGGATCGAAAACTTGCCGCCAGCTGCCAAGGAACCAGACGCCCCGATGATCGACAGCCTCACACAGACGGTCCTGCCCTCCACCACAAACCAGAAACCCGCCGATCCCAGCCAAGTAAGTCTCCAAAAACAAAAAAAACCCTTACACCCTCCTGACCCTGACCTCTTTCTTTGGACACAGAGTCTAGATTACAGTCAATACACCACTGATCTTGGCCCCAACGACAGCGCCTCCCAATGTGTCTACCACAGGCCGCCACCCCCACCACCACCACCAGCAGCAGCTACCCCCGCGCAGGCCGACCTGCCCGTCCCAGAACCCGATCGACATCCGGCAGCCCAGACGCCGGCCGCGGGCGGCGCCGCGGACTGTCCCCTGGACCCGGCCATGGACCTCTCCTCGTCCTATCTCACACCCGAGCTGCTCTTGTCAGCCGCGCCACCCAACCCCGCCCTTACGCCCTCCCCATCGGCGCCCAGGAGTGCCCCCGCGGATCCCGGCCCCCCAGCGCCCCGGCCGGCGTCTTCTCAACCCAGCCATGCAGCGTCCAAAGGCACCCCATCCCCCGCGATACCCCCCAAAACGTCGCCACCATCCGCGCCAGCGCAGGCCCCCCACACCCCCCCGCGTCACAGCCCCGCCAAAAGCCGCTTGGTCCTCTTCCTATTCATGTCTGCAGCATCTGTACTGGTCTATCGGCTCTATTCCTCGCGCCCGCAGAGCGCTCCCCTCAATCATCCGCTTGCTCGTGGGCCTGCTCCGACCGAGGACCTCTTCCGGGCCGCAATCATCAACGAGCCGCGCGTTGTTGAAGAGGACGATACTGCGCCCATCGTCCCCCACACCGAACCAGCCCAAGTCGTTCTACTTTCTCGCGACGAAACAGAGCCGGATGACGATCTCGGACTAGCATCTGTCCCCGATATCGACCAGCCGGAGAAGGACGATCCTTCACCCCTCGGAGCCCCGCCTATTGTCCCCGACACCGAGCCACACCAAGTCGTGCTACTTTCTCGCGACGAATCCGAGCCGGCTGACGATCTCCAATCTTCGTCTGCCCCCGATACCCATCAGCCTGTGCAGTCGGTCGAATCCCCTGCGGAGGAAGAATCACCCAATCCTGGTGTTGGTCCGCCTCCGACGCGTCTCGACGAGGCTGCCGCAACGGAAGACGAGAAGAACGGCACGGCCCAGCCCGTGTCACCGCCGCCTGACCGGCGTCTCCCGCCGCCCGACTACGTGTTCTGGACGCCGGTGTTCGCGCTCATCGGCACACTGCTGCTGCTCCCGCGCTGGATCTCCGGGCGGGAAGAGGCGGGTGCGGGCGAGCCTCTGAGCGTGGACGAGCTGCTCTCGAGTCTGGAGGAGCGCGCAGACCCGCCGGGCTCGTTCGGCGAGCTGCGCGCAAGCCTGGCCGCGATCGCCCGCGACGGCCCCGCGCTGGCCCGGCTGGCCCGGACCCTCAAGAGCCGGGCGCGCAAGCAAGGATGTCCGCCCGTCGAGCTCGGGCTCCTGGCCTGGACGGCCTCCGTGGCCGGGAACGAGCAGGCCGCGACGGACACGTGGGCCCGCTTCTGGGCCCTCCTCGGCGCGCCCTCCGCCTCCCCCACCGAGGCCCGCTGGCTGGCGCTCGTCGAGCAACTCGGACGCGCGTACAATGGACCTGTTAAGACCGAATTCGACGACGGCTCGTCCGTCGCCACTCTGAAGGCCTCGTCGCCGGCCCTCAAGCCTGACCCCGACGGCCCCACTCCCGACCTCCCCGCGCCCGACCCCCCGGCCCGTGCCCGCAAGAGCGCCAAACGCAAGGCCAGTCTGGGCCCGGCATCCCGCGCCGTCGAGGCCAAGCCCGCCCCGGAGGAGGAGAGCGCCCTGCGTCACTCCCGACGCAAGACCGTCCCCGCAGCCGCCCTCGTGCCCCAAGCACCCGCCCTGCCCCGGCCCAACACCCGCACATCCGCCCCGCTCGCCCCGATCACTAACTCCAGCTACCCCGGCGAGCCCCGGGATCCCCCTGCTGCTCCGCCGCCCACGGCACCGACACGGGCCGGACGACGGGACGGCCCGCCCGCGGTCCGGTCTAGCCCGCGGCTCCGGGACAAGGTCGAGCGCAAGCCTTGACTCGCCCCGCCCGCTCTTGCCGTCCTTTCCCCCTTTGTAACCTCCTTGCGCCCTTCTTCTTGCTTCCCCCAAAATATGTAGTCTGCCGATGTTTTCATGTTCTTTGCGTGGTTGTACGTCGTGTTGTGTTATGTAGGGCCGTGTTTGGCCGTGTCTTGTCTGCTGGGTTCGCTTGTCGGTGGTGGTGGGGACGGAGCGCAGTGCAAATTGTGCGCGATTTGCGCAGTCGTGGGGTGTGTGTGTGTCGAGATGAGTGGGGCATCTGTGCTTGGCTGGCCGATGTCAAATCAGCAATGGAGGGGTGTTCTTGGAGCAGAATTGCATTTCCAGATCGGGGGGTGCGTCAGAGTGTGTCTGCACATGATAAGGAGCGACAGACCCACCTGTCACAGCCAGATCCCCAGAAAGCCGTGAACCTCATGCGTCACTCCAACAACACCACTGCCGCCGACAACCAACCAGGCCCTCCACCCCCACACCAGCACCATCCACAACACAGACTAGCACCCGTCCGAATACTCTCTCCCCGCTACCATGGTGCGTCTCCCCCTCCGCTCTCCTGGCTGACTGCCCTGCTGATCTGTCTGGCTCGTGTGTGTGTGCGTGTGTGTTTAGGACAAAATCAAAGAGGTCCGTCGATCGGTCTTCAGGTTTTGACAATGAGATGCTTAGCTGAATCCGATCTCTTCTCAGAAATTGGCCACTCTCCGCGCCGAAGCTGATGCCGGTCAGGTCATGATCCGCTGCCTCTCCCACGCCCTAGAGAGAGAGAGAGAGATACTCCCTCCAGCTGACCAACATGACACTTTATTTTTATTTGGGGAGCAGCGATGGAGCGAGCGGAGACAGCGGAGGCGAAGTTCAAGAAGCTCGAGTTGGAGAGCACGATGAAGGACCAAGAGCTGGTCAGCCTGCAACACAAGGTCAGCACTCTAGAGACGGAGCTTGAGGCGGCCGAGAAGAAGATCTCGGACGCTAAGGTCCACAAGGAGGAGGAGGAGTCCAACAAGTCGACTAACGAAAACCTTAACCGCAAGATCGCCCTGCTCGAGTCCGAGTTAGACAACGCCGAGAAAAACTTGAGGGAAACCACGGATAAGTACATCCCTCCCCTCCTCCTCCTCGTGGCCAGAGACTTTTGCTGAGCGCGACAGGGTCGGTGTGCTGCAGACTCCGTCAGGTCGACGTCAAGGCCGAGCACTTCGAGCGCCAAGTCCAGCGCATCGAGTCCGAGCGAGACTCCTGGGAGAAGAAGTACGCCCCTCCTTTGTATCGCTCTTGCGCCCGGACGAGCGGGTTCTGACGCTGTTTGTGTGGGCCAGATGGGAAGAGACGCAGGAGAAGTACATTGCGTCCAAGCGAGAGCTCGAGGAGGTCGTCCAACAGATGGAGGCAAGTCCCCCCCCCCCCCCCTCTCTCTCCCTCCGAGATCCGTTTTGCTGACTCGGGATCGGACGCAACAGTCCCTATGATGTCCGCGCTCTCCTCCCCCGGTCCTGCGCATCGTATATTCTCACCACACGTATACGATGTAACCTTTCGTCGGCTTCTGCACCCTTGTAATCAAATCTGAATCACTCGATTGACGCTGCATCCCTCGCACACACACGGTGGACGGGCTCTTGTTCCTCCCACCCGTGCATATACAAACGGAGGCCCGCCGCTGCACAGAGCCCACACGCTTCTCCTGCTCCTGCGCCCGACCTGCCCGACCTCGGTCTCCAAGGCCGGCTGTCGTAGTGCTCCTAGCCTCGGCAACGGCTGATGTGGGGTGGGCGTCTCGGGCGCCGTCTGTCGGCCAGCCTGGTGCTTTCTTGCCCCATTCATACGGGGCGGCACAAGCACATGCTGCACAGGAAATCCAATCAACCTATCGGCAACTTCTCTCCCGTTCCCCGTGTATGTACATATGTGGGTGTGCAGTTGGACGGGGGCGGGAAGTGCGGCTTGAGAGGCTGCCCATTGGAATTCGCCGCTTTGGAGCGCTGGATGATGAGGGATGCACACCGGAAGAGGCTCATGATGCTCTCGTCCGGCAACGGATGCGCGGGACAATGTTTTTTGAGACGGCAGACTTGATTTGTGCTTGTGTTGGCTAAGGTTGACTATGTAGGATTGAGGGTGTGACTCCAAGGAGATGAATTTGATATGTATGGAATGCAAAGTGCAGTTGCGCGAGCTGGATGCACGCAGCGGCCACCACACTCGTGAGTGCCTTTGATCCGGAGGACATGCCGCCCAGCCACCACTGACCCCAAACACATCCAGCCCGAGCATGAAACGACCGCGCGGCCTGCGAGACCGACTGGCCCTGCTGCTCGCTCTGGGCGTCCCAGCACGAGCCGGCTCGCCTCCGATCACGGTCTCGATCCAAGCGACATGGCCGGAGCCGGCGATGGTAGTCCAAGTCCTGTGAGCCTGTCCTTCTGTGCGTGGCATGCCCCGGAGCTGACGAGCTTGCGGCCAGGGAATCGGTTGCGCTCGAGCGCCCCGGGCTGTTCTTCCCCTCGCTGGACGCGGCGTGCTCGGCCTGGGCGGAGACGGGGCCGGCGCCGCCGGCCACCGACCAGCAGACGTACGAGCATCTCGTCGGCCTCCTCCGCACCCCCGGCCTGCTCGACCGCCCCGCCGAGCTCGAGGCCCTCGCGTTCAGCATCGCCCTCAAGGAGGCCCACCCCGCCATCGAGGCCTTCCGCGCCTGGTACTCCTCCCTCCCCCCCACTCTCACCCGCCCTTCCGACGCCCATAATCACAGCTGTCAGAGCTGGGCACTCGTCGGCTCGGCCAGAGTCTGCGACTTCTCAAAGCTCTCCGAAATATTGGATTCCAACGATTTCTCTCAAACGTGAGTCTCGTGAGGCGATTCAGTGATTTCTATTTTCTATTTCTTAGCATAGAAACAGCAAACCAAAGGGAAGTCCTCCATTGGAGTGCAAAACACCAAGCTGATTGCTATCATTTCACAGAACCCATGCCCAGCCTCAAGTTCTTCCCTTCGACCATCAGCAGGGCCAGGCATCAGGAAAAACGCGCTTACCGACGGTGATCCTGTATGCCTCCCCGGACCCGCGCTCGTTTTGTCCCTTCCACCAAGTGCTGCACAAAGCATCCACGACGATCCCGGCGAAGGCCGCGTATATCTTCCGATGGATAATACCCTCTGCCCCAACGGCCGCCTCCAAGTCTTCAGCCAGTCTTTTGAGCGGATGGGGCGCCAGTCTAGATATCAAGAAGTCGGAATACTTGACGCTCGATGACCGCCCGGTGGAGTCCGCCTCCAGTGAGGACCCCGCGCAAGTAGTTCTCGATGGTCACCCCGCGGCAGCGACGGAGACGGCGCTCGATTCTTCGGAGCAGGCCAAGCTGAAGCCGTTGAAGGCGGCCGAGATCTTCGATATCGGCGCCAAGGCCACTCAGCACGTCCTTTCGTCGCCTTCCCCTCTGTCGGCTTTGCGGCGGCTGACGGAGGACTTCCCGCTGATTGCACACACGCTTGCGAACGAATGGGTGCCTGGAAGGATCTCTCGAGAGCTGCGCCTCGAGCTGAAAGAGAACATGGCCGAGGGCATCCCTCCCGGCCAGTCGGTGGTCTGGATGAACGGCCTGCAGCTCTCGCCTCTGGTCTCCCTGGAAAACCTCAACCTCTTCAAGCTCGTCGAGATCATGCGCAGCGAACGGCGCTGGATCACTGCTCTGACTGCCCTAGGCTTCACCTCCCGCCAAGCCCGCGCGCTGGTCGTCGACGAGAAGCTCAACGCGGCTATGAACCCCGAAGCGGTATCTGCTGCATCCGCTGGCGGCGAGATCGACGCCAGCGCGTTGGGCGCACGGTTCGATGCGAGTGACCGGCAAGAGGGCGGCGGGGCGATCCTCTGGTTCAACGACCTGGAAAAGGACGAGAGATATTCCATGTGGCCGACCACCCTGCGTGCAGTCAGCCCTTCCTCCCCAATTCTCATGTGCGTCTCCTCAGCCTCTGACAGCTACGCTCCTCTCGTAGATTCTGCGACCCACATTCCCCGGCCAATTGCACCCCATCGGCCGGAACATCATCAACGTCGTCCTCGGCCTCGACCTCACCCGGAGCCAAAACCTGCACAACCTCGGCCACGTCATCGAGGTCTTCATCTCGCGCAGCTTGCCCATCCGCTGGGGCTTCGTCCCCATCCCCACCAAGGACCCGGCCCAGGCAGGTCCGTCGACACCACAGACTCGTCTGCCCCGTTCTCTTCTGATATGTTGCGTCGCTTTGTAGAGCGAATGACGCGATGCTTTTGGGACTTGGTCGAGGCCTTGGGGCCGATCGAGACCCTGAGATTCGTCAAAGAGGTACGCCGGTCTGGCGTCGACCCGCTCGCGCGTGCCTCCTGCGTGGCTGACTTGGCCCCCGCCTTTTCCTCGCATTCAGTTCACAGCAGAGTTCGAGCCCGATGCGGGAACGGTGGATGTTGAGGACTTCCTTGCCAAGGCTAGCCAACGCGTCTCGGCCACAAATGGGTCCCCCGACGATGCCCCCTCTCAGGACGAGAAGTTCGCCGTCTGGCTCGCCAAGTCTCAGCTGTACTCGTCCAGACTGTCGCTGTGCTCGAACGACCACAGTCTTCCAGCCTGCATGATGATCAATGGGCGGTTCTTCCCCATGGAAGAGGTGAGAGCTCGGCACCTCTGGATCTCTCTCTCTCTCTGACAGACACGGCTTTCTCAACGCTTGATAAGTGTATTGCATCCGCCATTTTTTGCTGCCCAGAACTATCGCAGCCATTTGCAAGAGACGGCGACGCTCCATACGGGATTCATCCAGCATCAAGTGTACTTCAACTTGTTGAAAGACGATGCGGATGTGGCCGAGTACCTCTACGATCTTCCCTTAGTCCATCGTGCCCGGAACGACCTCGTGTTCCCCTCTGAGGCCCGACCCCTGCGGTTCGTCGACCTGGCCGAGACGCTTCGATCCACCGACGCCCTTGCAGCTAATGTCTTTTTCCACAACCATGGTCCGTGATCTCTTCCACCCACCCCTGGGCCCCTCTTTTCTATCTGACTCTCTCGTCGACTGGTGTAGATGCGCCTGGGGACGATGATGCGGCGCGCCCCATCGCATCCTTATGGGTCGTCGGAGATCTCGATTCCAGTGGCGGAATGGCGGCCGTTGCAGCCGCATTGGGCGTGCTGGTGCGCATCGTTTCCCTCGCAAGACTCCAAGTGCTGTGTTCTTTCTAATATCTGAGTGCAACAGATGAAGCCGTCCCCCGACGTATCTGTGCAAGTCTCCTTCGTCCATGTGTCTTCCGACGAGGCTGAGACATCCGCGGAGATATCGGCCGGCTTAGCGACACACATCACTGGCTCTGGCGACGAACCGGTCGCCGTCCAGGATCTGCTCGCCCAGCTGAGGCGTCATGGCCATCCAGTCGCCGCTCCAGACCCGCAGGGCACGTCCGCTGTCTCCGACCATGACACCGACGAGTTGGTCTTGAGAATCGTTCGCAGAAATCGGCTGCATCGCGCCCCCACAAAGAGCGCCGCATGGGTCGGCGCACAGCAGTTTGCAAGCGCCGTCCGCGCCCAAAGCGGTAGCATCGCGATCATCATCAACGGCCGGGTATGACTGCTCTTGTTTTTTTTTTTGGAGGGGGTGACGGTCCCGGATCTGCTGGCTGATTAGAGTGCGACTTTGGTTCGCCCTCTAGGTTTTGCAAGTCTCTTCTGGCACAAAGCTGCTCAGCGAAGATCTCGTGCTGCTTGTTGAGTACGAAGCCCAGCAGCGCATCACGCCGTTGGTGGAAGCGCTGAAGGGTCTGGACGAGTCAGTTGCCCCGTCCCATGCATCCAGCAAGCGTCTAATCAGCTGACTGTTTTCTCTTCGACCACAGATTTGAGTTCGGCCGACACCGAGCAAATGTGCCGATGATCATGGCCACGGTCGGGTATGTGTTGGTGGGCTCGAGCGACGACTCGTCTTCTCCCGCGGAGACCCGCTCGGACAAGCATCTCTCTCGCAACGGCCGCTATTCGTGAGTGTCAATCCCCTTCTCCAGGACGCCGGTCGTTGGTCTCAGTGCGGCTCGTGGCAGATCGTATCAACACGGTGACCATGCAAAGGCGTTGTTCGACTTCAGCGTCGTCCTGAATCCCGCTAGCGAGGCTGCTCAGCGATGGTCGGCGCTGCTGGAGGTACGGCTGATCGTCCGTCTTGAAGGCAAAGCAGATAACTAAGAATTGCTAGCTTTTTTTTTTTCGTAGACTTTATCGCACCGCTCGGATGTCGCGATCAAGGTTTGGTTCAATCCCTCTTTGGAGCTCACCGAGCTCCCAATCAAGCGCTTCTTCAGGACGGCCATCTCGAATTCTTTGGAGTTCGACAAGAACGGGTAGGTTTTTAATCGTGGATTGACTGGTGCCCTGAGCTCTCACGCATGCATCTTTTCTGTTGTGTCGAATTAGCCGAGTCGTCCCGGCGCTGGTCAGTTTCCAGGGCATCCCGACCGAAACACTGTTCACATTGGCAATAGACACCCCGCCGGCTTGGCTAGCACTTCCCCATGATTCGATCCATGACCTCGATAACATCATGCTTTCGGAGCTCCCGGCGGCTTACAGCTCTCAGGGAGTCGAGGCGATCTTCCAGCTGGAGCACATCATCTTGGCTGGCCACGCACGCGAGGTGCCCAGCGACATCCCGCCGAGGGGCCTGCAAATAGTGCTATCAGACCTGCTCAGAAATACCGAAGTCGACACGATTATCATGGCCAATGTCAGTGCAGAAATTCACCGTTCCCTTTCTATTGAGGTCTCTCAGACACACCCGTTGAATCCAAGTGAGGTTGCGGTTCGCAGCTAGGGTACTTCCAATTCAAGTCTGCGCCGGGGATCCATCGTCTGTCCATCCGTCCCGGACGCAGCCTGGAGCTGTATCAGTTCGAGAAGCCTGAGTCGGGCGGGCCGGATGCCGAGCCTTACCAGGCTTTATCCCTGGCCACCTTTAACGGCTTGACCATCTACCCTCGCGTCCGCAAACGCCCCGAGAAATCCGCCGAAAGCCTCATCCAGCCGCTCTCGACCTCCCCCACCTCTTCCCGAAAAGGCCCCGCGGGCGAGTTTTCCAAGCTCATGGGCCAGGTCAAAGATCTGTACGTCGTGTCCTCTCCAGGCTCGCGCATCTCGTCGTGTATCTCCGGAGATATGAACCAGCCTTTTTTTGGCTTTCGTTTAGAGCGACGGGGATGCTCAAGAGCCATGGACTCGATCTCGCCAACGGCACTTCGCGCTCAGTGATCAATGTGTTTACGGTTGCGTCGGGACTGCTGTACGAGGTCTGTGACGACCGCTCTCCTCTTCTCACTGCGTACAGCTGACCTCGAAGCCGATCTCCACAGCGTATGGCGTATCTGATGTGTGTCAGTGTGATGCGACACACCACGAGTCCGGTGAAATGTACTCTCTCTCTCCCCCTTTTCTTTCTCGAAAGAAATGGCATCTGATCTGGGACGATGTCTTTCGCAGTTTGGTTCATCTCGAACTTCCTCTCGCCTTCCTTCAAGCGCTTCATCCCTCACCTGGCCCGCGAGTATCGCTTCGATTACCAGCTGGTCACTTACCGCTGGCCCTCCTGGCTGCGTGCGCAGAAGGAGAAACAGCGCGTGATCTGGGGGTCCGTCTCCTCTCTCTCTTTATCGCCCCGCTTTTTCAATGAGCGACTGGCTCACCTTCGGTGCATCTTTTTTTGGCTAGTTATAAAATCCTCTTCTTGGACGTCCTTTTCCCCCTAGAGGTCGACCGGGTCATCTTTGTGGACTCCGATCAGGTCAGTCGAATCCACTCCCATAACTCTCGCGTTTCTGAACTGATCGGTGGTTTCTTCTTGGTTTTGTCTGTCTGTCTGCTAGATCGTCCGGACGGATTTGAAAGCGTTGGTCGACCTCGACTTGGGGGGAGCGCCCTATGCGTATGCGCCAATGTGCAATGACCGGAACGAGACCAAGGTTTGTTCTTCCCATTCCCTATTTAATTGAGGTGTGTTGACTGATCTGAATGAATCTTATCAGGGATTCCGATTCTGGGACACTGGATACTGGAAGGAGAGTCTCCAAGGCCGGCCGTATCACATCAGGTACCGTCCCATCTATCCGCCGTCGGTTGTTACTTTGTGTTGAGAAACTTCTGAGTGATCTTTCCTCGCTTTGAAAAGCGCGCTGTACGTCGTTGACTTGCGGGTCTTCCGAACCGTCGCTGCGGGCGACCAACTGCGTCAACACTATCAAGCCCTGTCTGCCGACCCTGGAAGCTTGGCTAATCTCGACCAAGACCTGCCCAACAACATGCAAGGAATCCTCCCCATAGTCAGTTTTGTTGCTGCCATTTGAAGAAAAGCCGTGTTTCCCTTTTTTTGAAGGCGTCGGCCATCTGTCTTTTTTTTTTTTTTCTTTATAGTTCACCTTGGATCAAAGTTGGCTGTGGTGTGAGACGTGGTGCTCGGACGAAGGCTTGAAGACGGCGAAGACGATAGGTGAAAGGCGCCCGCCTCCCCAGCGAGTCCAATCTGAGCTGATTCATAAATGCGATTTGTGTGCCCAGATCTATGCAACAACCCGTTGACGCACGAGCCCAAGCTGAAGCGGGCGCGTCGACTGATCCCGGAATGGGACGCCTACGACCAAGAAGTGGCGGGGTTGGCGAGCCGGGTGAAGAAGAATACGCACGGCGAGGACGACCCGGCGGCGATGATCACCGTCCAGGCCGGCCAGAAAATCGACGACGACGAGCGCGCATCCACTGCGCCTGCAGAAGAGGATGTCCTCCCGGATAGCCAACCGAGCAAGCATGGCTCTGCAGACGACCATCAACATTCGCCGGGTGGCCATGACGGTGGGGGCAGTAGGGATGAACTATGATCGCGTTCGAATGTGTTTATATGATCGCCATTTATCGTTCCTCCCTCTCTCTTCCAATCCCTCCCCCTTCCCCACTCTCTCTCTCTCTCTCTGTTTTTGTCAACATAGAAGCTGTTTGTTTGGTTCATGTCTCTTTTTTCACACCAAGAAATCAGTTTGTCTTTGCTCTGATACGTGGAAGGTGGATGGGTGGTTGTGTGGGACCCGAGAGGCGTGGCTTGGAGAAACAATCGGGCGGCTGAGTGTTTTGTCATTGCCATTAACATCACTCGGTGACGAAAGATGCGTGGGTACTCGGGGTTGGGGGATACTCATCCTCAGTGTTCCTGGATGAGATCACTACGCATGGCTATCCTTGTATGAGAGTTACTCTGGAACTCCTCCGGAAGTTTGGATTGGGCAAACCCTTCACACAAGGTGATCCCAATTTGAAACCCTTTTTTCAATGTTTGCCTGGCCGCAGATGCGCAGTGGTCCCCCGGGAGCCCCCCTCGAGCCCGGGCCCCCTCCAGCCCTGGCTTGACATCATCGACTTCTTCGATCCAACCACCTCTGCCCGACTGTCTCGAAAATCCAGCTTCAGCCCTCGACGCTTGAGAACCGGCAAATTATATGTAACCCGAGTTGGACATCTTCAACCTAGCAATCTTCTGACGGAGAGCCGGACGGACTCGTTAATATTGGTGGCTCAGCAGGATGGCCAGCTCCACCGACTTCGACATCGATCCATTCAAGGAAACGATATATCCTGAGCCCAGCCAGCCGGCCAGGAACAGCCCTTCCCCTCCCCGCGAGCCATCGCCGACCTACGAAGCCGGCCCCAGTAGCAGCTCGCCGACCCGGAGAGGCTCACTCCAACCCACCTCATCAAGCCCAACTACCCACTTCGTTCATGCCTACCAGGTCGAGCACCGCCCCAATCAACTCTCGCCCGCCTCCTCCATCAACACCCCCAAATCGCCAATCCCGCCCATCGCTGCTGTCACCACCCCCGGCCGCGGCGGTCGTCCAACCCTCAGGGATCTTAAGGACGTCGAAGAGATCAGGGTCAGCTCGATCTGTTCACATCCAGGCAGACCCTCACTGACACTTGCCAAAAAATCAGGTCACCGAGGCCATCAAAACCAGCGAGGGAGGTGCATCTTCGTACATCGCCTATGTCATTCAAAGTAGTGTCAGTCCTCCAGATCCAGCTCTTCCCCGTCCGCATACAAGTCCCTCCCCCCATCACATCCTCTTTCTCAAGGTCTGACTTGGCACCCCTTACGCGGATCAATAATGTCACCTTCGTAGCGCGGAACGTCGAGGCACAGGTACTCGGAATTCGAGTCTCTTCGATCGTCCCTTGTGGCCCTATATCCCGTCTTGATCGTTCCCCCCATTCCAGACAAACAAGTCAGCTTGATTTCCCACTTTTTCAATTTCCAACCAACCCCACGAAAATTAGTAATGTAATACTGACACGATTATTCATTATTCTCCTAGTCACTAGGTGATTATGCCTTTCATCCGAGCTCGATGGCCAAGACTAAAGAAGATCCGGTGACGGTTGCTCGTCGCAAACGGATGCTAGCCGTGTTCCTCAACCGCCTGATTCGACACCCCGTCTTGGGCCGCGAGCGAGTCCTGTGGCAGTTCCTAGCCCCGGATGTGTCGTGGTCTGAAGTCCTCCAGCAACCGCCGCTGACAAATCTGCCGAAGAATCCGTTGAAGGCGCCGGCTCACAACCCCGCGGACCCGGACCTCCAGGCACTCTTCTCCCACCTTCCCGTCCCCTCCTCGTCCTCAGTCCCGCTCCAAGACCCCGACCAACGCTTCCAAGACTCCGAAGTCTTCACACAAAAGTTCTCCTCCCATCTTACTAACAGTCTCGAGAAAATCAACCGTCGTCTCATGAAACGCTGGCAAGATTATGCCGTGGATCAGGCCGAACTCGGAGGCGTACTCAATGGCTTCGCTCTCGTCGAAGGGAGTATCGTCGGTGATGGTCAGCTTAGTACTCAGGAAACTGCCGAGGCCACTAGCACAGCCATCGAAAGAACAGGGCAAGCTATAGATGCCACCTATGTTTCTACAAACGCAATGGTGCACCACTTCAATCCTACACCCACCTTGTCTTCAATCCCCGCTGATACAGTGATTTCATTTTTGTTAGCTCCAAGACTGGGAATGTCAGTTCACAGAGCCGCTGCACGAATACGCGCAATTCTCGAATGTGATCAAGCACCTCTTACGCTTCCGCCACATGAAGCAAGCCCAATTCGAGATGGCGCGAGACATCTTGGATACGAAGCGACTAGTGCTGGAGGATCTGGAGCGGAGCGAGAGCGAGGCGCAGCGGCTCGAGAGCGCCCTGAGTCGGGTCCGCCAGCTCGACCTCGAACGATCCTCCAAGGAATCCGCCGATGACCCCGAGCCTAACTCGGCTACCTCCCATCTCATCGGCTCCTCCGGCCCCGCCCTCATCACTCCCATTCGTAAACCCGCTTCCACGGGATTCCTCGGCGCGCTTCGTCACTCGCTGAATGGAATTACTGATGTTGATCCCGAAAGCACGCGCAGAAATAGCATCGGGAAAAATAAAGACTATATCTCTAACGTCAGCCTTCTTCTTCGCGTCCATCCATTCACATAGATCATTCTTACTGATTCCGTCCCACCTTTTAATTGTCGTTGTAGCTCGAAGAAGGGCTTCGTGCGGCCGCGGCTGATCTCAGATATTGCTCACAAACTATCCAGGCTGATCTGGACCGATTCCAGCGCCAGAAAGTCGCCGATCTGAAGGAGATGTGTTTGGCTTTTGCGCGCCTACATATCGAGATCTCCAAAAAAGTTTGTCCCCTATCATCCGTTTCGTTTCGAATGAACGGGGTGAAAATTGACCGTGTTTGTGTGTGTGTGCGCGTAGAATTTGGAACAATGGGAGGCTGCAAAAGAGAATATCTCGAACGTCATGGTCTCCTCTCCTTCCACAAATCCCCATGAACAATAGTTTACTCGATCAGCCACCAAGAGCCAAGTAGTGCGCAAGCGGAAAAGAGAAGACTCCTCGTTGTGTGGTCGATTTACTTTTTTTCTTTGTGTCTGTATCTTGTGTCCACAGACGACGACTGATTGACTGGCAGGATGGAGACTCCACAATTCAGAAAAAAAGTTGTATAAACATTACTTCAATGGCTGGGTGTCAATTAATCATTACTACTTAGTAATCCTCCACGTGCATTGTCCATGATTCCCTTCAACACGAAAAAGGTGTGTATTTTAAGTTCTCTGCAAGTCCCGCCTCCGAGGCATCCTCGCACGCCGTGTTTTTTTTCCGCCCATCACGTACTTCCAATTTCGTTCAAGCATCATGTATTTATTCATTTTTTTGGGTGCGCATTCTCCCCCTGCCCGAAGCCCAGGACTTCTGACGTCTGGTTTCTGGAGTTTGGTCATCTTGTCGGCTTGAAATCAGGCCCTCGACTCTCCTGGATGTAAAGGCTCTGCACTCTCATTTCTTTGCGGATACGGGTGTGAAGGCTTGTCATTGTTTTCGCAGCTGCTGGCTTTTTCTCGAAATCTAAGGTGGATCAGGGCATATTGACCAAGGGTGTCTACAAAAAACTCCGTGCCAAAACCTACAGTGTTTTTGGTTCTTTTGATCAGCTTTGTCAAAGCAGAAGGTCCCAGCCCATGAAGCCAGGACAAGTATATACTACGGGGGATTTAGGCCATCCCCTTGAGCCATTTGTTTCAGCAGGGTAGGGTTTTACAAGCAAAAATCAGCAGTCACTATATGAAAAGTGATGGTTACAGCTTTGTTCATGCTTGGGCTCTACAACAACTCGACCACAATGTCTCATTTGTGTCTTTTAGGGGGTGGTACACACAACCAACTTTGCACACGACGGGTAGCTCATTGGACTCAAGGTGATGTCAGTGTCACCTTTAGTCAGAGTTCATTCTTCCTGGTGAGGATATTTGGGTGTGACCCAGCCCGTAAGTGAACATTATGAGCCAGGGCAGGTTGGCTTGTGAGCTGCCCTGAGGCCACATACGGATCATCCACATGAATGTCAAAAACATGGGAAAGTGAAGGGTGGTCAAGAACAAAATGCTTCATTGGAAAACAACCTTTCAAGCAGCCCCAAGAAAACTGGGTCTCGATCCCAGCCGGTTAGTGTTGTCCGTCGTTGTGGAACGCGATTCTGTAGGGATAAGGGTGCTTGGAAGTCGGCGGGGACGTTCCGGATCGGCAGAGAGGGCCCGAGGCTTGCCAGTCGTTGTCAGACGGTGACGGCTACGGATAGCTTGGGCTTGGTTGGACAAGACGCTGGACAAGAGGAAGCCGAAGTCTAATCCAACTTCTTTCAACTAAATAGAAACATAAATAACCAATGCTCAAAACTGGAACTGATATTGACTGGTGATAGAAAAGCGTGAAAGAGGGCTAACCATGCCTGCGTGCGTTCGAGTAACAGAAATCGATTCTTTGATCGTCCATTGATCCTCATCACCTTCGTATACTTGACGTCTGAAAATTTCGCCGAAAAAGTCGAGCTGATCAACGGCCCATTTGACGAACCCTGGGGGAGAAAGGAAGGCGTGAATGGGTTGGCAGGGTCTGAGTATGGAGGGGGGGATGACGCACCAGAGGCCAATCGGTTATCCCTGAAGGCGGTCATGTACCATTCACACGTATTCTTGACAAGGGTGAAAAGGACAAAGGAGGTTTGAGAGACCCAGAGGGCCAGATCACCCTCAAACTTGATCTGACCAATCTGTCGCCGGACGAGCTCGGAGCGCATGACGAGAAAGGCCTCCTTGGCACGCTCGACGGGCGCGGATGGGCCGGCGAGCCGGCCAAGCAGCGTGACCGTCCGGACCAAGTGGGCTTTCTTGACGCTCGTCTCGGCCAACTCGGCCAGCAATCGGTCGGCCAGGTCTTGTGCCCGGGCCTCGATGCGTCCCTCCAACGGACTCACAACCTCCCCTATCCCAGCCTCACCCGCGGCCCACTCGGTCACCATCTTACGGGCCAGCTCGACGTGCTCAATTGCCTTCTCGTACCGTCGACAGGCTATCCCTACAGACACCTCGTCTAGCAGATCACCGACCCGGCTGTACATCTTGTGTGTCCGGTCATCCTTTCCCAAGCCCAGCAGTTTCCCGGGAGGGAACTGGCTCGCGCCACCCTCCAAGCCTTGGGAGGACAGTAGGAGGCTGGCTCGAAACGGATGGTCAGAATTCTGTAAGTATAACAAAAAATAGATATGGGTGAGTTCCGCTCTTTCTGATGATCATCATCAGAGTCAAGATCGAGATTTCAGCAGTCTGACCGGAATGCCAATGTCCATAGTGCTCTGCTTCCGTTTCTTGCGAGCCATCTCTTCGGTTACTCTTCTGAAGGAGTCTAAAAGTTCTCTCTTTTCCTGAGGGCGATCGGTTCGCAGAATAACCTTTTCCTGATTGCGTTGGATCTGAAGTGCATTGGAAAGATCTATAGGGGGAGGTGGCAAAAATAAATTTGGATTCAAGATTTGATTTGACAATGCAATCAAACAAACCGGGGCCATCATCCAGACCGACGATCGAAATTTGGGCCAGATTGAAACATTTCTCGGCCATCAGCTTGGCTTTTCCGGTTCTTGAACGGCTTTGTTTCTGGACTGCGATCAGCAGGCTGTCGTCGAGTAAGAAGAGATGAACAGCCTGCTTGGGCTGGTATGTGATTGGGTTGAGCTCGACGAAGGACTTGGTCTCAGATAGGATATGTCGGCCGGGCTGGATCGGGAGGAACTTCTGTGAGCCTTCCACGCTCTCCCAGAGCGACTCGAGTTGGTTTCTGTAGAGAGCGTTCACGTCGGCAATGGAGTTCCTCGCCGCCTTCCGTTTCGACTCCCCCGCTGTCAAAGTAGACTAACCTTGAATCAGATCCCAGAGAAGCCCCAGTCCGATCCGGGATCCGGTTTCCTCAGCAGATTTCACTCACAAAGGCTGCTTTCGGCCATCGTACCCAGGCCCATATCCAGATCATTCGGTAGAGTTTTGAATTCCTCCAGAACAGACTTCAACTCCAACATTTCGTTTTCCAGCGTGGCAATTTCCTTACTGATTGCAACAAATGCCCCGTAGTTCCTGCAGAAAACAATGTGGCGTCAGTGGGTTACAAAGACGTACATGCGCTATGGGCCATAATGACGTGAATGAATCAAAGACATACTTGTAGGCGTTTTCTTGGAGTGATTGGTTGGTGGTCAGATGTGTGGCACGGAGTGAATCCTTGAATGCCTTCAGGGTTTCTGGCTCGGCGGCTCCTCCTCCTAAGGTGGCCAAGTGAATCATCATGACTAGAAAAAAAACGTCCCCGATCTTTAATTAGCAGGCGAAATATTGAGATAATGATTGTGAATGGTACTTCTGATGGGGCTGCACATTTTTCGGCGTCAAAGTCTCCTTGGGCCAAAGTTTCACTATCGATATTAATCAGGGGCGCTCCAGATGAGACTTGGTTTCTGACACGACCGGCGATCCGGTCATCGTTCCTGTGTCCACCAAAGCGACCGGGCATTGCTGGCATGGGCGGCATGGGTTGCGGGGTGCTTTTGGGCTGGGCATGGCCGTAAGAAACACTTTGTCGTTTGTTCAACAGGGCTTCGCCAATTTTACTCTTCTCGGTGGAACGCGCACCGCCAGGTCGATCGATCGGTATTCCCTTGCTCGTGTTTTCGGACGCAGGAAACCGATTAGGATGTCCTCCTTTGGCTGAAGGTCTCGGTCCTCCCGGGAGGCCATCAATCCCTGCCGCTGGCCGCGAAGGTTTGCGACCACCTTCAGTCGGGAGCGGACCCGATGATGCATCCTTCTCGCCATCGTAGTAGGTCGTCGGACGCTGGGTTCGCAGCGAAACGCCGGCATTGCCTGGCCGTCTGGGCGCTGGGGTAACGGGAACGTTCATCGTAAATCCTATTTGCACCATTTGTGGTGGGAAAAAAAAAATCAGGAATCCTGATCCAATAAAAGAAGAAGAGCCACTCACATACATATAGGTTTTGCTAATATCAGCACGGGATATTCCACGATGTCTTGATCGTCTCGTCAAACTTTTTACGTGTGATGGTGCAGCAGGGATACCACCTTCGGTGACCACGGGGGGCTGCAACGGACCTCAAAGAGGCCTCGAACCCCCGTGGTAGTGTTCTTCATGCAGCGGAACCCATGACTCGAAGGACATGGAGATCAGGATTGAAGATTCAAAGTTTCCATCCAGAAAATTTACTGGATGGTAGGAAAACCCGAAAACCAATCGGAATCGTTCCGGTATGGTTGAAGGACCGAAAACCGATCGGACTGCTTCCGGTATGGTCAAAGTACCGGAACCATTCCGATCGCAATTCGGGTAGCGTCCAAAATGGAATGAAGTCGAAATTGATTCGACTTCATTCCAGGAAACAGACCATTCCGGGTTTTTTCCTGGATTTTCCCCGGAATATTTCCAAATATGGCTGACCACACCTCACAGAAGCATGGTCCTATATATATAACAGCACCCCCATACCACAGTGTGTCTGGGGCAGTTGGCAAGGAGCTTGCACAGCGGGCAATCGGATGTCGCACGCAGCCCGCGGCGACACCCGAGCCAAGGGGACCCCCTTTATGCGGGTGTTGCTGCGGGCTGCGTGCGACACCCGATTGCCCGCTGTGTTGGTTGGGGTGGATCAGAAGCATGTTGCATGTTCAAGCCTCCCTTTTGTCCGCCCACCTTGCCGAAACCTTGTTTTGAGCCCTCCAAAACCTGTGACGGCCCGTAACCATTCCGAATTGCACACGAAAGCACTTCGGAAGTGCGTTGGGGATCCAAAATAATTTTGGATTGCCTTCCAGTAGGGTTCCTGGAATTTTCCAGTGAAAACGCCAACTGTCTGGCGACGGTCCCCCCTTGCAGGCAGACCAACCAAAATGATATCAGCTGGCAATTGAAATCATTTTGTTGAGCTTTGCCCGTGGCGTACTTTTTGGTATGTATTTCTTGGAAGTATCAAAATCGATATCATTTGGTATGCCAACAGTATGGACAGACTGGGCCCTGAGCAATTGTTGATGATCACTTATTTCCTTTTTTATCACTGTTCTCACATGTCATACATTTCTGTTCCAATTTTTGGTGCTTTGTTAGAGCAGTCACAAGGTTCTTCAAGAAAATTGAAACATGTCAATTTTATTCAAGTTTTCATCAATTGTTTTCATTTTTGTGGTTGACAAAACCATTCTTGGGAACCTACTTTACACCACTTGACCATGTCTGATGAATTCAGTTGGGGTGTTGAGGTTCTGTAATCCAATACAACAGTACAAAAACTGTTGATAACCCAGGGCTTTTTGTGTGCTAAGAATTCTTTTTTAAAAAGACTCTACCATCATTGAAGTAATTGGTAGGCTGAATTCAGCAATGGAATTCATTAATTCTGAATTTCTAGCTTTATCTTAAGCTCTTGGCAAGAAACTCAGGAATCTGAGGTTCTTACTGAGCTCTTGCAATTTACAAGTAAATAACACCCACATTAACAACCAAAGGTTGGAAGTTGTCATCTATCCTGTTAAGAAACTTATTTTGACTAGAAAGTGAAGCTTCATGGCAGTTCCCACTGATACTGAGTGCCCTTGATTCCTTCCTTGTAAATCCTGTTTGTGTGCCCTGCTATTGTATCTTACTTGGAGTTGAGGAAATAAGGGCCAATTTCAATTGGTGTGATTGGGCAAGAGTTGAGATCTGTGTATCAGTTTAATAACCATAAATTTCACATTTGATTAAAAAAAGTACTGTTGTGGTGGTTTATGTGGGCATGTGTTTAACAGAATATCCACCCAGCAATAGCCTGGGTGGGAATGCATGTGCTGCTGATTTCACCCCACGTTTGGTGAAATAAGCACTGATCACTATGAAAAAAAACTTGAGGAACTGGTGTCAGTTGACATGCCAGATCCGGGCTGATACAATGCCACATACCTGAGTTTGTCCAGCTTTATTCCTGGTTGATTCCATGTATTTTTATGGATTAGCTCAGGCTAAGCAGTATGTTCAGACTCTGCTTAACCACACCAGCCACCACACTAACTTTGTGCACAGTTTGTTTTGAGCTGGGCACAGCAGAATACATACAAGCACCCTTTCAAGCGGGAGGCATCCCTCCCTCCTACACACAAGGCCACATACACCCACCCACGTGGACCAGGAGGAATAGGGATTCCTCCCGGTCAACAACATAACACGACCGGGAGGAATCCCTCCTGCCCCCGGTCAACAACGCAACACCACAGTCAACCGGGCGGAATACCTCCCGGTCAACAGCTATATGCAACTGTCTTACCTGGGAGGACTCCCTCCCGGTTGACAACATGACACAACAGTCAACCGGGCGGAATCCCTCCAACAGTCGCCCGGGAGAGATCCCTCCAGGACGATGGCCTTGCATAACAGTTGTCACCTGCCGGACAACTGCTCCATACAAATGTCGTCCGGGAGGGATCCCTCCTGGCCGACTGCTTCATACACCAGTTGTCCAGGAGGGATCCCTCCCGAACGACGGCCCCATACAACAGTCCCCCGGGAGGGATCCCTCCCAGACGACTGCTTCATACACCAGTTGTCAGGGAGGAATCCCTCCCAGACGACAGATACATACAAGAGTCGCCCGGGAGGGATCCCTCCTGGCCGACTGCTTCATACACCAGCCGTCCAGGAGGGATCCCTCCCGAGCGACGGCCCCATGCAGCAGTCGCCCGGGAGGGATCCCTCCCGGTTGACAGATACATGCAAGAGTCTCCTGGGAGGGATCCCTCTTGAACCACTGTTGTACGAAGCAGTTGGCCAGGAGGGATCCCTCCCGGGCGACTCTTGTATGTATCTGTCGTCCGGGAGGGATTCCTCCCGGACAACTGGTGTATGAAGCAGTCGTCCGGGAGGGATCCCTCCCGGGCGACTGTTGTATGGGGCCGTCGTCCGGGAGGGATCCCTTCCGGACGGCTGTTGTACGAAGTAGTTGGCCAGGAGGGGTCCCTCCCGGGCGACTCTTGTGTGTATCTGTTGTCCGGGAGGGATTCCTCCCGGACAATTGGTGTATGAAGCAGTTGTCCGGGAGGGATCCCTCCCGGGCAACTGTTGTATGGGGCCGCCATCTGGGAGGGATCCCTCCCGGACGGCTGGTGTATGAAGCAGTCGGCCAGGAGGGATCCCTCCCGGGCGACTCTTTATGTATCTGTCGTCCGGGAGGGATTCCTCCCAGACAACTGGTGTATGAAGCAGTCGTCCGGGAGAGATCCCTCCCGGACGACTGCTGTATGGACGTTGTATGTATCTGTAGTCTGGGAGGGATTCCTCCCGGACAACTGGTGCATGAAGCAGTTTTCCAGGAGGGATCCCTCCCGGGTGTATGTCAAGCTTAAGGCCTTGTGTGTTTGCTGGAGGGATGCCTCCCAGTTGACAAGGGCACTGGTAGTGTATGTACTTAGGTGCCACTGCTGTGCCAGCTGAGCATCTCCAAAGTTAGTGTGGCTAAGCAGAGTCTCAACATACTGCTTAGCCTGAACCGTTGAGTAAATTCCAAATATTCCAGGGTGCACCACCCTGGGATTCATTTTGTATGAAGCTTGTTCTAAGGGAGACTGAACTCAAGTATGCTGCATGTCAACTGACACCAGTTTCTTGAGTTTTTTTCATAGTGGATGGTGACATCAGAAAGCATAATCAAATGCATGTGGAAAGCTGCACAAATGGAAATCACAGGGCAGGACAACTCACAGATTGTGGATTGCAGGAGGTCAGACCAGATAGGCAGACCAAAGCAGAGAGCTAGAGCTTGACTGTGGAATACCAAAGGCATGGACTGGATAGCAGCAGCACGGCAGGGTTCCACCAGCGGGTGGAACTGGGGTGGGGCACTGGTGAGAGACTGACTGTCAGGGGCTAACCAGAGGACATGGGAGGTCAAGTGTTGGAGAGGAGTTCACCATACAGATGTTGGGCAAAGATGGTGGAACAGTGTGGGAACGTTTCATAGCGTGGAATCAGGTGGGAAAAGAGGCAGACAAGTGTGGAGGGGAGGAGGGGAAAAATGGTTTACATTTTCTCTTCTCTTCCTTTTTCATCATCTTACTACTTATCATTGTAATCACACTTATAGATGGTAATTCAAGTATCAGAAGAGTTTTACATGACCCTTATTCTACTTGCTATTGCGGAATTAGTGCTTGCAGAGTGCAGAGCTTTACCACCTGTGGTGTCAGCCTTAGAGTCAACACAGCTGACCTAAAAGCTGCCTTGTCTACCTTTTTACATATGAATTACTTCATATCTTTTCCATATTAAGGGATAACCTTGTTTTGACTTCATATTCTGTTTCCCCATGCAATTTTAAACCTAGTTACAACTTATCATTTCTTTGTAACTCTACTCCTTCCCTGAGCTCTTGAGTTGTGGCGCGCATGCGCAGTTGTGACGTGTAAGCGCTACCAGGAGTGCCAAATCACATATACATATGTAATTACATACACAAACTGTGAAAATTTTTGATGTCAGGATCCCCCTTGCCTGAAGAGGATCTACAGACTTCAGCACACCAGAACCACACCCCAGATAACCCCAGGATCACCACCAAAGAGTTTACAACACTCCCAGTATACCTACCGTCACAGGCGCCTAGGATATTGACAGTAAGTAACCTCTTTCACTGAACCTTGTTTATCTCAGAGGTACAACTCTGTGTCTGCTTGATTGCTCTCCTTTTTGCTGGCCTTTGCCCCATCTTTGATCACAGGTCTGCACCTGTCTTGACTTCATCAACCAAAGGATTCTGCTGCATTACATCCTTCTTTTTCTGTGGTTTTTGTAAGAAACAAACCACATAGGTTTCCCTTTAAAGAACCTTGACTATCCAGAAGGAAGCTGAAAAATTGTTGCTGGATTAAACTTGTCTAATCCAGGAGCCCTCCACGTTTCTTTGGTGACAGGAGGCTGTTGCATTCTTCAGCACAGCTTGGCAGCACTCCCTTAAGGTGGTAGCATTGCCAGTGGAAGTTAGTACCCACAACACTGGGTCAATATGATTTAATATGATATTGGGCCCAATTTTGTATTGAATTGACCCCCGTTATCTAAATGGACCATTACCGTTAGCAGTAACGGCTGTTTCTGTGGTTGGGGGGTAACGTAACAAGGGCAAAATGTTTTTTGGGCTGAGGATGCAGTAACAAAACGCGCTGCAACGCGTGGTAGCGCCCTGTAACGCGTTTGACCCCTGTACCCCCCTGAGTTTCAGTGTCACCCCTGCAGTTTAATGGAATGCATCGTGAATAACTGTCCAGGATAAAGTCTATTACCCAACAGGATCTCTCAAAAAAGTCTGTAGTCATTTGATTCTCAAAAAGCCTTGTATTTGCTGTTTGAACTTCATTTTTGCCATTGCCTATTTCAATCAAACTCATCAACAATGCCACCAAAATCAAACAATCAAACTAATAGTACCAAAGACGCGAATGCCAGCAGATACACGACGGACCAGTCTCAACTCCGTCACTCCAATTGAGCTTCTTCTGTGACTGTCAAACCAGGCATGGTCCCAACTGGCTCTGACTCCCGGCTCAAATTGACCAAACCAGCTAGAAAGATGGCGGCCCCTTCTTCGGAATCTGGCGCTTCAACAGCCCCGGGCCCCAGGGTTAGGCCAAAGAAGAAAATGGTGATTGAAGAGGAGTTGTCTGCAACGGAAGCCTCCCCTGCTATTATTGTCAAAAAAAAACAAAGCCGAAGAAGACAACTAACAAGAGCTCACCGGGGCAGGAAAAGGTGCGTGTAGAAGGGTGATCTTACCTTAAAAATCATGTTGACAATATTTACTGCGTGGTTGTTAGTTGAAATCAAACGGCAAAGCCCATGACTTCAGTCAGGATACAGATGCGTCGATTGAGATTGGTCTGAGGGAAGCTAAAAAAAAAATAGAAAAAGAGTATGACAATATCTTGGATTACTTTGAAGAGCCGTTTCAAAAGAAAAACGACAAGATAAACACTCCGATAAATTATCAATGTAAATGGTGCGGAGAAATTTATTGTGCGCATGCGACTTCTAAAGGGAAATTGAAGGTACATTGTGATGGTTCCAATCAGTCCAAAAAGAAGAGCCACGGCTGCGCAAGGCAAGATGAAGCAAAGAAGAGAGGTGCAAAATTACCTCTCTCAGTGGCTGAGTGCAATCTTGCCCAAGCCAATGGCGGGGGTGATCCTAAGCAGCCCGCCATCAGCGGTTTTCTTCAGAACAAGCAGATCTTTGTCAATTGGGTTCTAAACCAATTGATAATGATCTGGAAGATCTGACAGGCGCTGCCATGGTCTTGGATTGAAGACCCAACACTTTGTGCGGCCTTTCAGTACACAAATCCAAAGGCTTTTCTATACGGTCAAAGGTGGTTGGCTGATGAGTCCAAAAAGTTGTACTCAATGCTCAAGAAGACAGTTTTTGATGAGTTGAATGTAAATTTTCTACACTTCCTTCTTGTGAATATGAGTGTATAACTGACACTGTTGGTTCTTGATGAAGAACCTCAACACCAAGTTCACCCTGATCCATGATGTATGGACAACAAAGGGGAACCGGTTTGCCTTCATTGGTGCCTCAGTGGCTTACATCAATTTGGACTGGGAGTATACAGTCCAACATTTGACTCTTAAAATTATTCCATGGGAACATTATGGTAATTTGCTTGCGCGGCCCATTGCAAGCCTCCTCAACAAGAAGAAGTTATTTCAAAAGATGTTGGCGCAGACTACCGACTCTGGCTCCAACAACAACACCATGGCCGACAAAATGTATACATAGCTTGTTATATGCCAATGAGCCGCCAAACACAGACTCATGGGATCCAATGACTATGCACATCTGGTGCTTCTGTCACAAGCTGGCCTCAATGCGTTATCACTAAAAACTCTTCCTCCAGAAAAAACAAAGGAGTCTGTCTTAGGATTCTTCCCCATTCTGGGGAGAATCTCCGAGGAGGCTGAGGAAGATCTCAATGGCGCGGCTGGATTAGCGGCTCCTTCAGAATCACCGGCCCTCACACCTTCCCTCATAGATGATTGTGCTTCTGAAAGCAACTACGAATGATGAACTCTCTGATACTGATACCGGCAACTCTCACAATGCTCTCAATGGCAATCAACCTGCCACTGCAGCAGCTACCAAAAAGCACAAGAAGACTAGCAATATTCAAGTACTCATCAACAAGCTTGATACAGTGATCAAACAGATCACCTGATCTGCTGCTCAGCAAGGCAGTTTTGATTGTATGGCAGCAAAATTAGGCATAAAGGTAGCGCCATTGATTGCCGGTTACGGCATCTGATGGAACATAAAATACAAAAGCCACCGCAAAGCCATTGATGCCAGAGAAGTAATTGACCAACTTCTTAAGGAAGATCAACAGCAGAACAAAGCTGGAATATTCAATGATGTACTGTTTTCTCCTCAGGATTGGAAAAATATTGACAACTTGAATCGCAAGCTTGAGGTATGTGGGTTTCATACTAAACATAATTGCTCTGCTATTATACTGACACAAAAAACATCAACAGGTCTTTGTCAAACTAACATTACACATGGAAGGAAATCAGGGGACCGGCGCGCATGTGATACCAAAATATCTAGAGCTTAAGGAGCAGCTCTCTGGAAAAGTGGACCGGTCAAAAGAGTCGGACATGCTGTATCCAATGTACTGCTCAATGCTGGTGCGCGTGGAGAAGTACTTGGCCAAAGCCATGGCGTGTGAGACACTCCAACTGGCGACTATTCTGCATCCGTGCTACCGGATACATATCTTCAAACTTGTGTTTGGACTGGACAGTGCCGAGGTCAAGGAGTGTGTTGAACTCCTCAATTGCAGATTCAAGGAGTACAAGGAAAAACCAGGTGTCTCTGTCTCAACATTGGACAACCCTGAAGCAGAGGTCACCCTCATTGAAGAACCACTGGACTTGGAGACAGAGCCATCCTCGCTCATGGCTTGCCTGGCATCTTCTATGGCTCAGAAGCCCGCAACTCCACACAAAAACAAGGTCAAGACATTCCTCAAAGTGGATCTGACCTTCACCAACAAGGAAATACACAACAAATCCACTCCGTTGAGGTGGTGGAAGGCCAACGGCACCACCTATCCGGCACTCTCTTGCATGGCCTGCGCATACCTTGGTTGCTTGGGGAGTTCATGCACAGTTGAGTGATTATTTTTGGCTGCTTCTGATGTTTGCAGCAGTAGGCGAGGTGGCCTACTCCCTTCAATCATGTCTTGCTATGGCATTCCCAAATGTAACCTAACCAATTACAGTTGCAGATTTGCGCCGAAGTGCAAAAAAAAAGTATAATTAAAAAAACAATCTCTTGTTACATAAAGTTAATTGAGTTGTGATGTAACAAAGAGCAGCAAAGAATGAAATGATTACGAGGGAGGAGCATAGGAAACAAAAAATAAAAATGTGCCAGAGTGTAATTGACATTGCCAACCAAACTCTACCCTTCAGTGAGCAAAGTCGCAGTTACCTAGATGGAGACACATCACTTATAAGGGATCCTCCTTTCCCCCTCCTCCATTTATGCTGTGGTGACCCATTTGGTTGTCAGCTAGTCAGAAGCAGTCTGCTGCCACCACCATCAAGATCAGCAAGATACTCAGCAAGCATCAAGATCTAAAAGCAACCATCAAGATTCTCACTCATCCTCAAGACTTCAAGATCCTCAAGAACTTCCCCTTTCCCCATCCCTTTCTTATCCTTCAAATTCTTTCCCCCCCCCCACTTTTCCATTCCCATCCCCAAACTTCTTTCTTTTATTTCTACTGTCTCCCCTCTCACCCACTTCCCTTCCATCCTTCTTGGTCCTAACACAGCATCTGCTGTGGATTTATTCTGTGTTTTGTTTGTGATTTCCATTTCATCTTATTCTTCCTCTCTGGTCCTGGTTGTTCTCTTTCTTTCTCATCTTTCTGTTTCCTCCTTTCTTTTGTGTTGTGTTTTCTTTTTTTTTTTTTTTTGTTCTCTTCTTTCTTTCTCTCTTCTGTTTTGTTGTCCAGAGGATGTGATGAAATTCATGTGACAGGTCGCCTCCCTGAGTCCAAGTTTGCAGAACTTGGAGGAAGGGAGCGGTATGCCATTCTGATCCAAGAATAAGGGCATCACCTTTTTGATCATCATCAAGAATCCCGAGTCCGAGTCCTTCATCCGATCCCCCAGTCCCTTCCAGAATCCTCACGCATCCAAACCAACACCCGCTGTCGAGACTCCACAGCTCGACGTTACCTCAAAACCACTTCCCCCCAGCTATCACTTCGAATCCTCACAACTCATTTCTGGACCATCCAAGAGGGCAGTCTCAAGACACCTTTTCCCCTCCCAGCGCTGCCGCCGGCCTAGCACCGGACGGAGCTCCATATTTGGTCCCCCGAGCCGGTATCGAACCAGCAACCTCAAGATTTACAGTCTCGCACTGTGGTTTTGAGGCGCTTGGCGGTTATTTCTATTTTGATTTTTGGGTTCTTTTCTTTTGCCTCAATCTTGATCCTCTTTGGAAGGAGAGCTGAAAGTGCTTCTCCTTGATTATCACTCAAATTGACTGATCTCGAGCGCGCTTGGCGAACAATCGGACCCGTTAGCTTGTTTCAAGATCCAGACCCTTGCCTGAGGACTCACCCTAGTCACAAACATCAACAATCAAGCCTGTACGGCCTCTTCCCACTCGAAGGATCGGCATCTTCCAGCTTGCACACCTCCCCGGTGGGGGTATCTTGCTGTCGGACGGGCCAGAGTTCTCTGCAAAAGCACCAAGTCTCCATTCTCTCGATCAGAGGCCTAAAGGAAGCTCGGATACAAACTAGCCCTCGTTTCAGGCCTCGTCTTCTCTTTCTGATTTTTTAGGTGCTCAGCGGCAGGGCATTGAAGGTGCAAAAGTAAGTCCCTTTCAAATCAGCAGCACCTCCGAAGCACTACTTCATCATCAAAGCATCATCGCCACCGCTGTGAGCCACCTCCTCGATTTCCGCTTGTTTCTTTCTTCAGATCCTCCCTCGCCATGGCCAATGTCACCGCGGATCCTCCTCAAGGGAAGATGGTCAAGATTAATCCTCAAGATAAGGCTTTGAAGTTCAGCGGATCCGACGTCGAGCAGTTTCTGGACGATTATGAGCTAGCCGCGGAGCTAGACGGAGCGTCGGATTATGCCAAGGCTTGTCAGGTCGGCTCTTTTGTTGAATTGGGAGAGACGCGCACGATTCTCAGCACACTCGATGGCTACAAGCCGCCTGACTGGACCAAACTCAAGGCCGCCATGATCTCTCACTGGGGCAAACTCGATACGGCGCTGTACACTCAGCGCGACTTGGAGGCGCTGGTGTTGACCTGGCAGGCTAAGGGTGGTGTATCGTCGGTCGCCGACTATCAGGAGTTTCGCAAAACCTGGGGCCCGCTTCAGTCATATCTCGTCGCGAAGAAACATATTGATTCGGTGGAGGAGATCAGAAAAGAGTTCTATCAATGTTTCTCGTTCAGTATTCAGGAGCGGATTCGGGCGCAGTTGATCAAGGATAAATCTATGGTAGTCACCCTGGACAATCGAGGAAGGCTCCCTGAGTTCAAGGTCCTCAAAGCTGCGGTTGAGGAGGTCATGGAGGGTCAGATCACCTTAACATTCGAGGACTCTCGATCAGCGGTCCCCGTAGCTCCACCGTTCCAAGCCTCGAACGAGATCATGAAGAAGTTGAGCAAGGATCAGAAACCGACCCCAGCTACTTCTGCCCCGGTACCGGCCCACTCAATTGACGAGCTTATTAGGATGTTCCAGTCGTTGGAACAATACTTGAAGAGAGACTTGGCTCAGAACCCGGCTGATCGACCTGCCATGACCTGTTTTTATTGTCACCGGAAGCGTCATGGTACTGCCGGATGTCTGGAGCTTCAGAAAGACAGGGATGACGGTCTGTTCGAGCAGCAAGGGAGCAACTTTTTCCTCCCCAACGGCGCGCTCATTCCCTTCGATCGCAGCCGCCCGATCCGCCGAGTGGTGGCCTCTTTTAATGATTCTCAACCATCAAGTAGCTCTGTTTCAGCACCTTTCAGGACTGGTTGTGGCGCCCTCCAGCCATGGTACTCGCCTGCTGTTCCGTTACCACCATCTCCAAGACACATATCTGCTAGGAAGAAGCACGAAGCGTCACAGCCCTGCAAAGATCCCCCGGTTTCCCAGCCTCATCCTTGTCGATCAATCTGCAAGTCACTCGCCTCTGAGCCTAGTCATCCCGGAGTCGCATTATGTGATCATGCTCCTCCACCGTCTTGAACCCCATCTAGGCAGGCAATAGACTCCATCCTGAAGAAGATCTCTGAGATCATGGAACCTGGTCTTTCTGTGTCCAAACTTTCTAAGAGAAAATCATCGATATCTGCCCCCGTTGCCGTCGCGCCTCCTGCAGCGGTGCCAGTCAAGCTGGTCAAATGTTCCGACTTTCAAGATCAAATCCCTGATTCAAGGGGGTTCTCACTTGTTAGTTCGTGTGGCGTTACAGGCCAGAGAAGGGCGTGGGGCTACTGCGGCAAGGCGGGCGAGCGTGCGGATCCGCTCAACTCTGTTCATCATTAGATTAGGTTTAGCTGTTGTATCTAGTCTGATAGTTGTAGCGGCTCCGTCTCTCTTTTCTCATTCACTCATCCGTTCCTGTCTCTCTCCTCACGCACCCGAATAGGTGCATAAGTCGCTCCGTTTCTCGTTTCTCTTTTGTCTCGGCCTCCCATCATCGGCCTCCTAGCTCACAGCTGCCATCTGGTGTTTCACAGGTATCTTTTTGCTTCTTCTTCTTCTTTCTCTTCCCTATGATGTTTTCTTCTCTGTCTTTCTCTTTTCTTATGCTCACCATGCAATTCACTCATCCGTTCCTGTCTCTCTCCTCACGCACCCGAATAGGTGCATAAGTTGCTCTGTTTCTCGTTTCTCTTTTGTCTCGGCCTCCCATCATCGGCCTCCTAGCTCACAGCTGCCATCTGTTTCACAGGTGCATAAGTCGCTCCGTTTCTCGTTTCTCTTTTGTCTCGGCTTCCCATCATCGGCCTCCTAGCTCACAGCTGCCATCTGGTGTTTCACAGTTCGTACCAAGACAATTCTCAAGTCTCGAGATCTTCCGATCCAGATCCCAATCGCTGTTCTAGTAGCCAGCTCCGACCATCAGCAGAGCGTTCAACCCTGTCCGACCGCCTCCAAGATGAGGTTAAACTAGCGACTCCTTTGATCATTAATCCTCCCACCAACAACTATCAGCTGCCTCCCCTAGTGTTTGAAGATTTAGCACTGGGATTTAATTCATCTTGTTCCCTCCGTTTATCATCCGATTCCACCGATCATCCTCTTTTGCCAATTTTTGATCTGGATTCCATGACCCTCTGCGATGATTCCCCTCAATCCATACACAAGTCTGACAAGTGTCTATCCTCACTTCCGTCTCCAATCAGCCTCCGCAATGAGGATAAACTAGTCTTGTTTCATTTGGAAGCTGTAGATGTTGCAGCAGATCCGTTCAAGAGAGTCTTTTCACGTGGGGGCATTGGTGACTAAAAGTAAGTCCCCCTCCTTAGTATGCACCTTGGGTTCTACTACCATTAGTCGTAAGCATTACTTTAGCCACTGCCGTGAGCCGCCCATGGGACCTCTGTTTCTATTTTCTGTTCAGATCTATCTACCTCTCTCTTGCCGCATGGAGGATCAAAGGAGTCTGGGGACAGACTCCAAGTGGTGGGTGGATGTGGTGACCCATTTGGTTGTCAGCTAGTCAGAAGCAGTCTGCTGCCACCACCATCAAGATCAGCAAGATACTCAGCAAGCATCAAGATCTAAAAGCAACCATCAAGATTCTCACTCATCCTCAAGACTTCAAGATCCTCAAGAACTTCCCCTTTCCCCATCCCTTTCTTATCCTTCAAATTCTTCCCCCCCCCCACTTTTCCATTCCCATCCCCAAACTTCTTTCTTTTATTTCTACTGTCTCCCCTCTCACCCACTTCCCTTCCATCCTTCTTGGTCCTAACACAGCATCTGCTGTGGATTTATTCTGTGTTTTGTTTGTGATTTCCATTTCATCTTATTCTTCCTCTCTGGTCCTGGTTGTTCTCTTTCTTTCTCATCTTTCTGTTTCCTCCTTTCTTTTGTGTTGTGTTTTCTTTGTTTTTTTTTTTTGTTCTCTTCTTTCTTTCTCTCTTCTGTTTTGTTGTCTGTGCGCGCGTAGCGCACAGAGGATGTGATGAAATTCATGTGACAGGTTGCCTCCCTGAGTCCAAGTTTGCAGAACTTGGAGGAAGGGAGCGGTATGCCATTCTGATCCAAGAATAAGGGCATCACCTTTTTGATCATCATCAAGAATCCCGAGTCCGAGTCCTTCATCCGATCCCCCAGTCCCTTCCAGAATCCTCACGCATCCAAACCAACACCCGCTGTCGAGACTCCACAGCTCGACGTTACCTCAAAACCACTTCCCCCCAGCTATCACTTCGAATCCTCACGACTCATTTCTGGACCATCCGAGAGGGCAGTCTCACAACACCTTTTCCACTCCCAGCGCTGCTGCCGTCCTAGCACCAGACGGAGCTCCATAACGCCCATCTGTAGAAACCCCCTCCTTGCATGGCTTCCATCCGTTCAAAAATCTGGTAGACACTCTTCATCACACCCTCTGACAGTTGTTTATCCACCCACATCTTCATTGCCTCAAATCCGTTTATCGCACCTGAACCCTTGCGGCCAAAAGCTTCGCCTCCTCAATTACGCCAACAACCTGAAAACATTCCTCTCTGAACGACCCCACCAATAACTCACTTGAATTTGCAACGAACGCCTTTGAGTGATTGTCGACCCTCAACAAGCCATAGGTTTTCTTCAAAGCTGCCAGCGCACCCTCCTGCATCTGAAGGATCATTACCTAAACCTCCGCGTTACTCAGCCAAGATGTGTCTTTGATCCCATTATGGACCGGTGGAAGCGTCTGAGATAGTCCCGGCAATCGCTCTTCCACCATTTGCAAAAGGGTATGGCATACCCCTTGGAATTGGTTCATGATTGCGGGCGGTGTGGCATCAGCCATTTAGGACCTTGCCTTCTTCTTCTTCAGTGCTTCAATGGCTTGCTTGAGGGTGTTCATTGGTGAGGTAAGTACTCTGCCAACTTCTCCCCTGAAGTGAGGTTTGTCGAATGTCTGTTGATAAAGATTGTGGTTCAACGGGGTCGGGAGAGCATTGCCAGGGTGGGTAGGGTTACTAGTACTCGCAGTTGGCAGGTCATGCGGTCAAACACATAGGCTCGGGTGTGAAGCGCTGAAAGCAGGGAAAGGTGATGATTCAAGTCGGCTGCGCTTAGGACCAGTTGTTTCACAAGGCGAGAGGACACCTGAGTTGCTTCCCTTGTGGCCTACTGGTTGTGCGGTCTGGACGACCTCAACTTCCGAGTCACTATCAATATGTATTGGGTCAATGACATGATGGCTGGTAGGCGCCCACTTGACGACCAACATTTGGTGCTCTTGGGCGAGGTAGTACATGTGCAAACAACCGCTGCCGACTCAAGTGAAATGATTGCAAGAGCAGTTGATTAGGCGCACTTTTGAATGCCCAACCGCTGCCTCGTAATTAACTTGGTAGAATTGTGAGCCCGGGGATGAGAAAGAAGAGACAACAAACTGTAGTGATTGCAATTAGACATTGTGTACATCAATTCCATGCGCAATGAAAAATATTACTAACATGTGTTGCAAACTTTTGAACATTGGCACCAATCACTGCCAAATGTTCCCTTGTGTATCTGTTTGCCCAGGTCTTTGATTGTTCCTGGTATAAATTTGCCACTTGCTTGCGGAATCCAGTATCCACCTGGTAGAACCCGTGGCTGAAGTGAGGTTCAACAACATCACAGAGGATTTGAATCAGCTCATTGATTTGACGACGCTCGGGTGGGGGAATGAATTTGGTCTTGAGTACGAGGTGCCATGCTTTGGTGTAATTGTTGGTGTGCATATTCTGGTGAGCGGTCTTTGTGACAAAAGATTCTCTAGTCAGATTTTATGGTATTAAACAGCCAAGAGAAAAATGTAGCACTTACAACTCTGTAGAACATTGACCAATGTTTGATATGCGTGTACCACTGTGAGTCTACGTACTTTGCAAAGTGAAGAATTTTGGACTCAGAGCCAATGGGAAGAGCGAAAAACAAGCCTGAGGAAAAAAGCTCGAGGCGGAAACACAAAACAAGGAAGCCCTCAAAGAGGGCTAGGCTGCTAGCTTGTGAGAGGGAAAAATGCTCTTACTACAAGAGACTCGAGGGTCTCAGGGAAAAGGCGCAGGAACTGATGCTTCTATTTCTATCTATCTGAGCGGATATTTAAGCTATTACATTGGGGGGACAAAATGTGGGCAGAAGATGGTATTTGCATATGCAACTGGCAGGAGAAAAGGGAGTGACAGGGAAGAGACAGGAAAGAAGTGAGTGACAGAGATGTGAAATTCCAACACAAAGGGCTTGTTAATTTTGCGCCATTTGCTGAGGAATATGATTGCTTGACTTTTCGGGAACGTTTTTGCATGCATCAGATTTTGGAAGTCACTGATCGCCTCGGCTGAATGTTGACCCAAATATAATCTTGCCTTTGCCATGAAGGCTTTCATGAAGTGGAAGTAGCACCAATAGTGCCTTGGTGCTCCGTCCCCAAGGTTGCAAAAGCATGAGGAAACAGCTGTTTTGATTGCCAATGCACAGTCACTCATGACAGCATGAGGGACCAGCCCAGATGAGGACCGTAACCACCTGAGAATCTGTTCCAAGGGTTCACTAAAGCGTTGTATTAAAAACCAAGAAGAGATTAGCGGGCTGCAAGTCAAGGAAGAATGAGAGATTGGGCCACTGACATTGCAAGTGATCCCGTGAAAGCCCAGCAGACCAGCAATCCTTTGCCTGTGACCGGATTGCGGATCATGATGGTATAGAGGCTGGCCTTCCGATTACCTTAAAGGAAACGGTTGCTGACCGCGTTGTGAATTGCGTCAACAAACAGCATGGTGGTCCCGTGCGCAAGCATCATCTCGCGTTGCCATGGGGACTGGAGCGCAAAGAGAAACATTTTGGAGTCCACAAGTGCCGGGGCAAAAGTGTACCACCCAAGCCCGTTGAGGTGAGATTGCCAGAGGGCCAAGGAGGTGAAGACGTTTGGATCAATAAGTTGGGTGCGAATGAGATTGTGAACAAGGTTGTACATAATGCGCCGGCCCTCGGGGGCAGCATAGATGGTCTTGCAAAGCTGATGATGTGTCAAAAGATGGAATCAGTGTCTTTTTTTGTCCAATCAGAAAAAAGAAATTTGTCTTACTGTGTTGAGGTCCGGGGCCAACAGGAGCTTTTGAATCCCCTTCCATCCAATGCCCAAATTGAAACGGTCAACAACCCACTGGTGCACAGAGACAGGAAGACGGGTGGCCTGCATGTCCTTGAGAGTATTGAGTTTGTGGCTGTGCTTCCAATGCCACTTGACTCTCATGGTGTTCGTAGCAAGGTGGTGTGAAATCTCGAACCTGGCTTTGCAGCCACACTTTCTATCAGATGCTTCTTTGCGGGAATTGAGGGGTGCTTCATGGTGGCCACTGCAAGGACAGGTGTAAAAGATCTTGAAGTGGTACTCTGGTGGGCGGCCGGCTTTCTGAGATGAAGAGGCAGCGGCAGCGGCAATAGCTTTATAATTGCCGTATCCGTTCTGGCGGGTCCATCGCACCGTCTCCTGCATCTTCTTGACAAAATCATATGCGTCCCACATAGAATGACCGGGTATGGAGAAGCAGAATGGGTGTTGTGGGAATGACGGGGCTACACCATTTAGCCATTGGACCATTTGCATTGCAGAGAGGTGGGCTTTTGTGCCGTAGGGGGCTGGCACCTCTGAGGTGGTGGGTTTGGGTACAAGGTCTTCGATGTTGGCAATGAAGGGGTAGGTTTCTGTCATGGTTGGGGATTAGGATGGCAAAATTTATTGGATTGGCTTTTTGTTGGTGGGAGAAGCGGAGAGACAGGAATCAAAGAGATTGGGCGGACAGAGTCGACTCAAGGGGCGCTGAGAGGAGAAAGTTGGGCGAAAGATGGTGAAAGGGGTTGAGAGCGGTCAAGAGAGGGAAACTTGTGCGGAGTCAAGAGGGGGAAAATTGGGGAAGTGCAAAGTTTTGCGGTGCTGTGATGATAAAGTAGAAGCTCAAAATTATGGCAAAATATGCAAAACGAGGTATGTAGCTTGTGTCACAAACAAGAATAAAAAAAGCTGAAAAATGGAGGGTTGCAAACAAAGCTGGAAAATCAAGGGAGGCACCGGGCCTGAATAACACTAAGATGGGGAAGCAGCTGGGGGTGATGCTAGGAAATGAAACAGCAGAAGTGGGATGACAGTTAACAGAGGGGCAAGCTGGCCATTATATGGGCCTCTATGAAAGTGAGGCTCTCCTTGGGGAGCTTCAACTTAGGAAATAATTCACAAGGTGCACGGGCAAACACAGTTGGGGTGTGCTCATCATCCCAACCCAATCAGTAAGGTATGTAAGAGCATTTATCATTTTTCTGGAGGATTAGTAACTATGGAGATTTAACCAAATGAGGAATTGGTTAGGTTATTTTCAACCCCCGCTCGCTGTGTCAGCAGCTTGATGTGGTTGAGGGAGCAATTCCCTCTCACCGGTGACTTTGAGGAGGCGGGAAGAGCATTGGCAGCTCTGGTTTCTGCACCCAAGAAGAATGTGGGCGCTTGAATGCCAAATCCTTCTTGCGTACATAGATTTTGTTACCAGTAAAAATTAATAAACACATCTCCTGCTATTGTATTGAATAAAATTATAACCTCTGACGCAAAAAAATATCGTATTGCACCCAACAGTAACCCACCAAAAACCAATACGGTACCGTTACAATGCCGTTACCATTATTGTAACTACCCACTGTTGGTACCCACCAGAATAACCTTGAGTATCTGCTCTTCTTGACTCTGCTCAGTTTCTCTCTCTCTTATATTTGTATTTTCTTTATCCAAAGAAATCCAAATATTGCCCCCCTTTTTCTTTTGTCCTGTTGTCACTATAGAGACTCAGGCTCACATGTGGATTATTACAGTAAAGATCAGGCTCATTGTGGAGTACTGAAGATTAGTAGAAAATAGTAATGCAGAGCAGATGTCATTGATAATCACTCAAGCCAGGAAAACATTCTTCTAGAAGAAGGACTTGGATATTTACTACCAAGACCAACCTTTATTTCCACACCATTCAATATTGCTAGTAAGTTTCACAATAAGTTTTTTAGCTGAGTGGTTGTGCAGTTTTCACTTCTGGTCTGAATTTGGAGCTGTTTAACATCCTCAGTAGTGCTGTAGCTTGTTAATTGTGAGCTCCAAAACTTAGTAGGTTTCAAAGTTCAATTTTACATCATTGTCAACAAACTTTTACAAAATAAGTGATCTGCACCTAATTGGAAGTTTCTGAGCAATCAGATCTTTGTAATCTTCACAAAGGATTTGTGTATACTAGAGGCCAAGGCGGCTTTGCCGCTGCAAATTCAATAGCCCTTCCGCCACTTTCAATCACCCCTTCCCTTAACAGGCTAGCCATATTAGATAGGCAAAAATGATTTTAAATCTGGCTAAGTGGGCTGTTGTGAAGTATCCCCCATTCCCTGCTAAGGAACACACACTCCATTGCATCCCATGCATGCAAAAAATCCAAATTTCTCATTCAAATCAATTTCATGCAAAAAAAAAATGGATTGCACAAGTCTTAATCTGAATAAGTCAAGCCACAATGTTTTTGTGAGACTGATTAATTTATAGCAAAAATGATTAAAAAAATCCAAGGACACTTTGATTATGATTCATCTAATCACTTCATACTCTTCCATATCCAAGCAATCTCTCTCCATGATCCCCGCTGTCTGGTTGTGTGACCCAGTCCATCTGGAGTTTGATCAACGTTGCCGGGAGGAGGGCCCCAGGGAGAAGCATCTGGAGTGGGTGCGGCAGGGATTGCCATTGACACTTTCCAGTTGCTCTGTGCAGGGGCAAGGGTGTTTGGTCAGAGGGGGATGGACTTAACTCAGTCCCTCCTGGGCGCAAAGTGCCCGCCTGCAAATGAGGGACTTGCAAAAATATATTTTTTTGGCATGTCAGGTTTGCTCAATGTACATGAACAGGCAAGAAGCCTGCGCATCTATCAGTATTTGTTTTGTTATATATCACCCCACCTTAATGGTCAAGAAATCAGCTAGCAAGAAGGCCTCATAATGAGTAAGATGTGGGTCCCTAGGGGCATTGTCTCACAGATTGCAATCATCATCAAAAAAAGCAAAGTTGCCTCTGATTTTCATCCTCTGTACATACACCTGTCAGAGCTATGCAAAAAAAGCAGACTGATGTGTCACTTTTTGCCTCAAAGGAACTGTATTCACTTCACTGTTTCAGGTTACCTGTGGGATGTCTGTCAGTTTGGGAGGGGGCCTTCAACCTAGCTTAGCTAATTCCCTCCTCCTTGGAGCAAAGCAACCTCTGAAGGAGGGACTTATGCGCTATGTGGACCCCGCAGCCTGAGAGAATTATGACTTTTGGTGGGGACTTTTTTAGAATCAATCTCACTCATGAGCCTCTGCACCATTTTTGATATTGTTTACATTTCTGGGGCGGCCCAAGCTGTCGCTATCTTTCCATCATTTTTTCCCATCCTCAACACCTCTTGTTGAGCTGCAATCAGAGTTGTAACTTCATGTATTTCAGATTCTGTACAGTGCAACATGTGTGATACGGGATATAGTCAACTAATGAAGTTGCAAAAAAAGACATTTCACTGTCATTAAATATCCCTAAAAATAGCACAATAGGTGGGAAGATTCTCCTAGATGTTGTGCATATTTTGTTCCCCTACAACTCAATCACATAATGTGATGTGATGAAGCTGAACAGGCTTGGAAAAGGCCGAGTTGCCAAGCCGCGGGGTCCACTTAGTGTACAAGTCCCTCCTTTGGAGGGTCCCTGGACGGCGTCCCCCCCCCCAATAGAGGGACTTAGTTAAGTTAGGCCTTTGACTCGCAAGCAGTACGGCAGGGGAAGGGACCATGCGACCTGAAGTGATGGGTGGGGGAGTCACATTCTCACATCTACTCTTGATGACCGGTCTGACTAGTCATCAAGAGGAGATGTGAGTCCCCTCGATGACCGGCAAAGACCGGTCATCGACAGCTGTTAGTCCCCACAATGACCGTCACAAGCCGGTCATTGAGAGCTGTGAGTCCTCTCAATGACCGGTCTGTGCCGGTCATCAAGAGGTGGTGAGTCCCCTTGATGACCGGTCTGACCGGCCATTGAGAGGTGGTGAGTCCCCTCGATGACCGGCAAAGACCGGTCATTGAGAGGAGATGTGAGTCCCCACGATGACCGGCACAAGCCAGTCATTGAGAGCTGCGAGTCCTCTCAATGACCGGTCTGTACCGGTCATCGAGAGGTGGTGAGTCCCCTCAATGACCGGTCTGACCGGCCATTGAGAGGTGGTGAGTCCTTGATGACCGGTCTAACCGGTCATCAGGAGGTGGTCCCCTTGATGACCGGTCAGACCGGTCATTGAGAGGAGATGCGAGTCCCCTCAATGACCGGCAAAGACTGGTCATCAAGAGGAGATGTGAGTCCCCTTGATGACCAGTACAGACCGGTCATCAACAGCTGTCAGTCCTCTCAATCAGCGGTCTTTGCCAGTCATTGAGGTGAGTCCCCTCGATGACCAGTCAGACCGGTCATCAAGAAGAGATGTGAGTAGACATAGCCCCCTCTTTAGGCCCTCGAGCTGACTAACCACCCAGATGAGTGTGTACAGGCCAGCATTGTGCCTGCCCAGGCGCAGGGCCCTGGCAACCTTCAGGGTGCAAAGCATTAGAGCATCTCCACCGCACGGGACTATCTGAGGGACTAAATCCCCAACTTGCGCGACTGCGGCGCAGTTATAGTCCCCCGCCCAAAATCGTTTTCACACTGCAAGGTCCTAAAATTAGGACCTGGGTCTTGTGAAAGGCTGTACCCCCAATTCCCCCTACTCAACAATCCCAGGAACCAAACGTATAGCAAGCAAATGGAAACACAAAATCACCATGGAGAACGAGGAAAACGACCCAGGCGTACTCAACCCTGCTGTATTGCAGATATTAATCTGACAAAGGCAACTAGTGGCAAGGCTCAGAACCACTGTAAATGCAGCTCTTCAAGTCATTCCGATTCTGCTCAATGACAATGAAGATGAGGACAACATTTTCCCTTCACATGGTGGATCAAAACCAGGTAAACTGCCCAACCGTCCACGCAACTTTGAAGGAGCCTACCAGAGACTCTTTGGTCATTACTTTTGCCTGCGACCTTTCTACAACAAAGTAGTATTCTGGCGACGTTTTCGTATGGGAAAGTCCCTCTTCTTGAAGATTGCCGACGCTGTTGAAAACTTCAATGCCTACTTTAAGCTCAGGGCCGACACGTTGGGAAAACCTGGAGTGAGGCCCCTTGTCAAGATAACAGCAGCTTTGCAAATTCTTGCATACGGAGCCGCTGCCGACTGCAACAACGAATACTTACAGCTTTCAGAGTCCACGTCTCAAGAGTGTATGGACAGATTTTGCAACGATATTGTTGCTATCTACTCGGCGGAATATCTTCAACACCCAACAACTGCCGACTTGGAGCGACTCCTCTCCAAAGGTGCTGACCGAGGCTTCCCAGGCATGCTTGGATCACTCGATTGTATGCACTGGGAGTGGAAGAACTGCCCATCCGGCTGGGCGGGAGCATTTCAAGGAAAAGAAAAAGTATTAACTTTCTTTTTCCTTATGGTCCCTCACCGACTGCTTTGATGGATTGGGTTCCTTTGAATGTAGGATTTGCATTCATGGTCTATACTACACATGCGATTGAATTGCCCTAGTATCATGGCAAATCTTTCCAGTGGAAATATAGTGCCATGAAGGCTTATCAGCTTCAAAGGGCCCCACAGCAAAGGTGGGGTAGATGTACCATGCTGACCTTGTACTATCATTTTCAGGGACCAACAGTCATTCTTGAGGCAGTTGCATCACAAGATATATGGATCTGGCATGCCTACTTTGGCTTACCAGGCTCTCACAACGACATAAACGTCCTTGATACTTCACCACTATTTGAGAATCTCTTGAATGGTCAGGCACCGCAATGTGAATACACAATCAACGGACACAACTACCAGCAAGGGTACTACCTCGCCGATGGAATCTATCCAGACTGGGCAACCTTTGTGAAGACGTTCTTGCAGGCCCAGGGAGCCAACCAGAAACACTTTGTAAAGCTCCAAGAAGCCTGACGCAAAGATGTGGAGCGTGCATTTGGGGCACTTCAAAGTCGATTTGCCGTTGTTGCTCGCCCAGCCCGAGGATGGAAGCATCACAACCTCGCAAACATCATGAAGGCGTGTGTCATCCTCCACAACATGATTGTGGAGGATGAACAAGCTGGGACTTACTTGAAATATACCTTTGACAAGAACCCTACTGGTGCAATCATCACGGAGGTCGACATCTCAAGAGATGGCTCATCAATTTACTTTTCCGATTTCATCAAAAACTATCATTCAATGAGAGACTTGAGCACACATTTTCAGCTCCGCAGCAATATAGTTAGACATCAATGGGAGATCAAAGGTTGACTTGAAGAAGAACCTTGACTCTATCAATAAGTTCCTTATCAATATTATCTTGAATTTATATCTTCATTTCTTGTTAGCTAGTTCATCTCAGCTAGCTAGTTTGTCATCTCAGTTAGCTAGTTTGTTTCTCCTTAGATAGTTTTCTTGCTTTAATACTAAGAAAATTGCAATAAAACAATGAGTGATTGATTGAGTGAGATATTGAGAGCAATCAAGATAGGAAAGACAAGTTATCAACGCTAATAGAGAGTTTTCAAGGTCAATGGAGGTTTATCAAGGCCAAAAACTAGCAATTGAAAGCAATAGTTTTAGAGACAAGAAAAACAAGTGATCAAGAGCAAAAGAAAAAAAGTGATCATGCACAATAGACAGAAAACACAACAGTGATTGAGACCAAGTACAGGTAGAGAGATTCATGTGGATTTGTCTTTCTCACGCAGAGATCGGAGAATCTCCCTTCTCTTCAACCTATAGTACTCCTGTTGCTCGTCGTCAAGCCCAGCAAGATTCTTATTCATGATGGATAGCTCAGAAGCAGTCTCTGCATTTTGTGCCATGGGTTCTCCATTTTGTGCAATGCGCTCGAGGGAAAGTGAATTGCTGTTCATGATGTCGTTGAATTGTTTGGATTTGGATGCAATCTTATTTTGAGCATCAGCAACGTTGACTTTCCATTCTTGGTCTTTGGTTGCTATTTGGTTGAGTAACTTTGCCTTTTTTTTTCCAATTGGTCGCTCAAGTATTGAAGGATTGGTACCAGTACCATCAAACTCTGAAACAGCATTGGATGGTGCGGGATTTTTTGCTGCAGTTGATTTGGATGCATTCAATGGTGGGGGATTGCTAGTAGGACTTGCGGCTCTCTTTTTCTTAGAAACTTTGGCTTTCTTTTTGTTATCACGACAGTAATCGGTCCACTTAGGGCTTTTAACAAGGAGATTTTAGCAACGCAAATGTTTGAAGTGAGTATGCTGGTCCTTGGTGTAAAGTCGAAGAGCTCATTTTAACTGGTCCTCGACAGATGCACCACTCTGGTAGAACTGTTCAACCTGACTAACACAACCACGGAATTTGTTTATTGCGGGCTGCACGTTTTTGCTCCATTGCTTTTTCAAGCTGTTGGCTGGTCGGATTGGATGAGGCATAGCTTTGTGATACACGGTCGAAATTTGTTCCCAGAAAGTGCTTCCTTCTTGATTGGTTCCAACGGCGGGATCTTTGGATACCTGAACCCAGGCGCGACATAACTCATAGTCTTCGGGTTCGGTATAAACAGGACCTTTTTTCTTTTCCTCTGGCTGCGTGGCTTGGCTCTTGTTGGGGGAGAGTTGCGGATCAAATATATCATCTGAGTAGGTAGCAAAAAAAGCCCAGTACTTGTTTAGTTATGACAAACAATGTTGAATAAGCAGAAAAGAAAAAAAAAACTCACCGTGGACTTCATCATTGTCATATTCATTGTGAGCCTGAGTCTCTATAGTGACAGCAGGACACAAGAAATGGGGGACAACAGTTTGATTTCTTGGGATAAAGAAAATACAACTGTAAGAGAAAAAGAGAAAGAGAGAGAAAGAAACCAAGCAGGCTAAGATAGAAGAGAAGTACTAGGTTATTCTAGTGGGAATGCACGTCCACTGGCAATGCTACTCTTCAGAAGAGTGCTGCTAATCTGTGCTAGAAGTGCTACAGCTTCCTCTCAGGAGGGTATCTGGATTAGATAAGTTTAATCCAGCCACAGTTTTTTAGACTTCTCTCTGGACAGTCAAGGTTCTTAATGGGAAACCTGAGGGACAGCCCTGCAACCTAGATTTTGAGGCAAAGGCCAAGTGATTATAAGGGACAGCCCTGTGATCAAGATAGAGGCAAAGGCCTGTAGAATTGAAGGGACAGCCCTGTGATCAAGGAGGAGGCAAAGCAAGAAGAAAAGGCAGATCAAGCAAGACACAGAGTTGTACCTCTGAGATAATCAAGGTTCAGTGAAAGAGGTTACTTACTGTCAATATCCTAGGCGCCTGTGACGGTAGGTATACTGGGAGTAGAGTAGGCTCTTTGGTGGTGATCCTGGGGTTATCTGGGTGGTGGTTCTGGTGTGCTGAAGTCTGTAGATCCGCCTCAGGCAAGGGGGATCCTGACTACGAAAATTTTCACAGTTTGCTTATGTAATTTACATATGTACATGTGGTTTGGCGCGCCTGGTAGCGCTGACACGTCACAACTGCGCAAGGGCGCCATAACTCAGTAACTCAGGGAAGGAGTATAGTTACAAGGAATTGATAAGTTGTAACTAGGGTTAAAATTGCATGAGGAAACAGAATATGAAGTCAAAACAAGGTTATCTCTTAAGATGAAAAAGATATAAAGTAATTTATATGTAACAAAGGTAGAACAGGCAGCTTTTAGGTCAGCTGTGATGACTCTAAGGCTGACATTCCCTACCACCAAAAGGGTTGGATTTCTGTAAGAAATTAAACCACAGGGTTAGACCTCTTCTCACTTCTGAATTTCCTGAGAAGGATAGCAGAGTCTGGGATGTCTTTCTCAAGGAGCCATTCATCATGATCAGCACTCATACCTTTGTATCTAGCTAAGTACATCATAACATCTCTGTTTTCCACTCTCAATCTCTTGTCTCTGAGAATCTTTTGTATGACTTTACTCTGAGGGGTCTTATCCATGGGGGGAATGACAACTTTGACTTTCTGTCTCAAAGGGAACTTTTCTGGATTGGGGTCTTTGTATGGTTTCACCAAGCTGACAGGAAATGTGGGATGTTTCCTGCTAAACTCTTCAGTCAGTATCACTTCTACAGCATTCTTCCCATGTAAAGCTTTTACAAGGAATGGTCCAGTGAAGGAGTCTCTCATCTTCTTAGGGCCAGACAGGTTGTTGAAGTTTGCTGTGGATATTAGGACTTTATCACCAACTTTAAAAGATGGTTCTTTGTGACTCTTGTCCCATCTCTCTTTGTTGTAAGATGTAGCTTCTGTTATGCATTGCTCAGCATGTTTTCTAGCTTTCTCAAAGATCTTTCCATAGGCAAGAGCAGTAGGATGAATGTCTACAGAGTCTTGCTTCAAGAAATTCCTGGGAAGGTTTGGGATCCAGCCTTTTTCCAGGATGGCAGGAGGTTTTCCAGTGGTTGAATGTATGCTGGTGCAATATGCTAGCTCAAGGATTGGTAGAAGTGAAACCCAGTCATGAGTGTAACCATCATTGTCTTTGAATTCTAGACCATATGCACAAAACCTCCTGATCATATCTTCAAGTGTTTGAATCATCCTTTCAGCTAATCCATCAGTTTGAGGGTGGTAAGCAGTGGAGAAAGAGAGTTTTGTTCCTAACATACTATGTAAACCAGTCCAGAATTCAGATGTGAACTTAGGGTCTCTATCAGAGATGATGATTCTGGGGATGCCAGTCCTAGGCATTACTCTGTTCCAAAACAGAATGGCAGTGTCCATGGCAGAGTCATCCTTGAAGCAGGGTACAAATATAGGGGTCTTAGAGTATCTGTCCACTATTACCAGACAAGCATTGAAACTAGCAGCTCCTCCAGGGGACAAGGAAGTTACCCAATCCATGTTAATAACATCCCATGGTTTTGAAGGTTCCTCAATTTTCATGAGCAGTCCAAATCTTTTGCCTGTGGCTTTATTTGCTTTCTGGCATCTATCACAGGAAGAGCAGTATTCACTAGTGTCTTGTCTCCAGTTATCCCACCAAGCAGTATCAGCTACTTTTTCTAAAGTCCTATCTTCAGAAAGATGGCCAGAGTAGACACTGTCATGGCATTCATGCAAGATGGTGTTGATACTTTCTTTGTCAGCTAGGACTAGGACAGAGTTGTGTTTCTCTCTGAAGTAGATGAGGCCATCAAATATAGAGAATCTTCCTTCATCATATAGCTTTCTCCAAGGATCTTGTAAGGAATTTTTTAGCTGGGCATCTTTAGCATCTTTCAACAAAAGTTCAGACAATATGGTAGTGTTCTTGTCCTGCTTGTAGCCTTCTCTCACTGAGTCAAAGAACTCATTCTTGAAAGTAGAGACATGTATGCCCATGATGGGGAATCTATCATCATCCTTGTCTTCTGGGTCATAAGCAGGGTTACTAGGATCATTTGGTAAAGCCCACCTGCTCAGTCCATCAGCATTCTTGTGAATATTCCCATCTCTGTGGATTATGGTCATATTGCCTCTGTATTCCTGAATAGCAATCTGCCACCTGAGCATATGTCTGTTGGGAGTCTTCATGTTCAGCAGTGATCTCAAAGCTGTGCAGTCTGTTACAACATGAAAGACACTGCCATCTAAGTAGTAATGGAGTTTTTCCAGGGCCCAAACCAGACATAAGCATTCAAGTTGACTAGCACCATATCTTGTTTCACTGTCCTTCAGTTGTCTGGATATGAAAACAATGGGTCCTTCTTTTCTCACTCCCTCAATGACTTGGACTTGATGTAAAGCAGCACCTAGACCAGTCATGCTAGCATCTACATATAGTGTGAAGGGATGGGCCCAGTCAGGAAACAGTAGCAATGGAGCTGTGGTCAGTTTCTCTTTTAACAAGTTGTAGGCTACTATTCTATGATGAGTCATCTCATATATGACATCAATCCTTGTCAGTTCAGTCAGAGGTTTTGCTATCTCTGCAAACTTCTCAATGTGTTGTCTGTAGTAACCAGCAAAACCAAGAAATGATTGCATTTCTTTCCTACTACTAGGCACAGGCTTTTGGAGGACAGCAGCTACTTTATTCTGGTCTATTCCTATGGCAATACCAGACACAAGATGGCCTAGAGCTTTGATCTGATCAAATCCAAAGTTACACTTCTTCAAGGAGATTTTCATGTTCATGTTAATGACAACTTTCAGGATCCTGTCTATCCTACTGAGGTGTTCCTCCCAGGTGTTTGACATAATGATGATATCATCAATGTAGATAATGACCCACTTCTCATCAATTTCCTTTCTGAATTCAATGTCCATCATTCTCTGGAAATGAGAGGGGGCATTTTTGATCCCAAAGGGCATTCTCAGGTACTCATAGATTCCTTTGTGCATGATAATCCTGAGTAGATGTCTGGAATCTTCTGCAATGACATTCTGGTGAAAACCTTTGAGTACATCCATGCTAGTCAGATATTTAGCTTTGGCCAGGTTGTTCAGAGTCTCACAGATCTTAGGAATGGGGTATCTGTCTGAAGCAGTGTAGGAATTCAAAGCTCTGAAGTCTCCTACCATTCTGGACTTTCCATTGTGCCAGGCAATGATTACAGGAGTAGTGATCTCAACTACTTCATTATGACCAACTTTCCTTAGAACATTCAGGTTTACTAGCTCTTCAATGTGTTGCTCAAGAGCTTCTCTGCTTTTGGGGCTGGCAGGATAAGGAGGTCTTCTGAGGAGAGGAGGATAGGGTCTCTCAGTTGTCAGCTTGATATGAACTTCATGACCTTTAATGGCACCAAGGGGCTGGTTGGTGTTGGAGAAGGCAAAGTTGTTATTGTAGAGGACTTCAAACAGCTTCTCTTTTTGCTCAATAGTCAACTTATCACTGAACTTGGCTTCACAGAGTTCTTCTATAATAAATTTCTGCAGTTGAGGATGGGACTTCTTTACAGCAGAAATTTCATTGGAAGGGCTCATTTTCTCCAGATGATGAGACTTAAAGCTGAATTTCTTCCTCTTGTTCTCATTCCCAATGGTAAAGAATCTCTCTTTGCTGTTTGTGATGTCAAAGCCATAAAGAGACATGTAATCATTTCCAAGGATAAGATAGTTAATTCTTGCATTTCTCATGACTACAAATTCTGCTAGAATTCTAATGGAACCTTTAGTGTGAGGAAAAATCAAAGCCATTTCTATTATGCCCATGGGCTGTAATTGGTCACTACAGCTGTGAAATTTAGCATGGTTAATTGGCATGAGCTTATTTTCCCATTCTGGTAATATAGAATCTAGCAATTTGTTGCTGATGATTGAGCAAGAGGCTCCACTATCAAGAAGACATGATTGTTCTCTGGATTCAATGAGGACAGTAGTAAGATTTGCTTTTCCAGTAAGATGAGCTTTTCCTCTATCAGGCTTACATTTCATCAGTCTAGCATCTTCTATGTGGGAAGACTGACAGGATTTGTCCCAGGTCTGAGGTTGATGAGTTTCAGCTTGAATTTCAGCAATGGAGAAATCTTGGTTTATTTCACACTCTACAGCATGTGCTCCAAAGTCAAAATCAACTAAGGGATCATAATTGGCACCATTTCCATTGTCCATGGCAAGAATCATGTGATTGGTTCTATGATTCTCTTCTTCTTCATCTAGTTCTGATTCAGATTTATGTGGTTCACCTTGATCTTCTCCATTGTCACTCTTGGGATCATCATCATCATCCATTCCTACATTATTGATCCTGTTCTTCTTCTTAGGGCATTCCCTGGAGAAGTGGCCAGTTTGTTTACAGAAATGGCATATAAGTTTTTCTTTCTCAGGGGCAGAGACAGGATTCTTTTTGGTAGAGGAGTCAGTTGGCTTATCAGTTTTCTCAGGGGCAGGATTGCTTCTCCATTGGGATCTGTTTGGAGTGTTATAATTGTTTGTCACAGGCTTGTTCCTTTTCATGACTCTGTCTATGACCTCTTCAGCAATTATAACCATATCCTCAAAACTCATTTCAGTGGCATCTCTTTTGTATCTGCTTTTAATAGCATGCTCAAGGTTTGGAGGGCACTGCTTTAAGATTTTCTCACAAATAAGATACTGATTGAGTTCAGGTTGATAAGCTTTCAGTCTTTCTCTCTGATTACCAAACCATTTGTGGATTTTCCTCCCATCATAGGTGAAGTGATCATTCTCAAACTCTTGTTGCATTTTCCATTTCCAGTTCTCAGTGCCAAACTTATTTCTGATGGCATTCTTCCACCAAGCCCAAGATTTGTTTCCATATTCATCTCTAATGCCTAGGTACCAATTCCTTGCAGTGTCAGTTAACAAGATTGTTAATCTACTGATTATCATGTTATCCAGCATCAAGTAGTCTCTGACTAGGATATCAGTATTTTTAATCCAAAGCTCATGATTGTAAGGCAATTCTCCAGAGAATTTCTCCCAGTCTCCATTTTTGGGGATACTTTTCCACAGTTCTTTCCTCATTTCAAAGTCTATTGCTCCATGATCAATGTAGGGGAATTCCTCTTGGGTCTTAGCGTCAGGAGTATTGCTAGCAGGTTTAGGAAAGCTATCTCTTGGTGGTCTCTGGGGTTCAGGAGTAGGAACAGGAGGAGGTGGTCTGTGTTCATGTTGTTGCTCATGGTGGACATTCTGGAAGGGATTATTGTATAAGAGATGAGGGGGATGGTCTCTGTCATCTGGTATTAACACTGAATCCAGCTTTGAGCTCACAGTGTTTACTACAGAAGATATGTCACTGAATCTTCTCTTAGATTGTTCAAATCTGTTGTGCTCATTGGCATGAAGGTCATTGATCTGATTACCAATGGAAGTAAGATTGTTGCTCACTTTCTCTTCAAAATCTTTCAGATTTTGGCCAATTGTATCCATGTTAGAATGACATTGTGATTCATTTACCAGAATCAAATCTTGAACAGTCTCAAACTTATCATCTATGTGTTTCTTCAGTTGTTCTAACACATTGTTATTCACTGTGGACTTCTCTCTGGCACTTTCACCTATGTTGTTCAGGATTTGATCAAGCAAAAAGGGGATGAATTCATTTTTAAATAGATCAAGAATGGAATGATTCAGGACATCTTTAAAATTGCTGACACAAGATTCAAGAAGGGTACCAGGAATGGTTTCAACTGTACCAGATAATTCAGAGAGAAATTTTGAGAACAAGACTTGTAATTTTTCTTCTAGAAACAAAGGACCATTTCTAGACATTTCAGAGTTAAGATTATTGAGAAAAAATTCTCTATTTGAAGGATCAGAGAGATTATCAATGTCTAAACTGAGGCCTAGTGGTGAATCACTACTTAAGGAACTTTTAGGTAAAGATTCATCTAATAAGGGCCTCTCCCTCTGGCTCTCCCTCGTCCATAGCCTCTCCTCACTCCTCGTGTGGCTCTCATCAGGTATTCTCCTATTTCTAGAACTCTCTGAGTGTCGTCCTGAGGGCGTCTCCAGTTCCTCCCTGATCCTCTCCAGTTGTTTTGAGGAGGAGGGGGGTTGTGGCCTGCGAATTCTTGCGGCATTTGCGGATAATGGGGTGGATTGTAGCCGCCAGTTTGAAGATGCGGGCTGGGGCGGAATAATTGAACCACCTCCCGCGGTATAGAAGCTGGTGGCGGCCTCACTTGGAGCGTCTGCGGCGGTGGCGGCGGCGGCAAGGGAGTTCCTTGATAGTGTTGGCTCTCTAGGCGCGGCTGGGATTGAGGCTGCTGTTGAAACTGAGCCTGGTTGGAGGGGATAGGACCCTGGAACTCCTGCGCTATAGCTCGTAGCTGAGAACCCGTGGGTTCTGGCGTTGGCGTCGCTAGAATGGGTTGTTGGCTGGCGTGCGGCACTAAAGCTAGCTGCGAATGAGGCCGGGATACTTGCGCCGTGGAGTTCTGCGGACCTAGGCCGTTGTTCTGGTTCATTAGAGAAACTTCCAGGTTGTGTAGCTCGTCTCTGGGTATCCATTCTTGACAGAGACGGATACCGTCTTTCCTCCCAACCAATTCTATTATCATTTCCTGCGTCATAGCTGCTTGGGAGAGGAGGCGCCTCATGGTTAACGTGTTCTGCGCCTCCCTGGCGCGGACAAATAGGTCGAACTGTTCGTTGAACATGCTGATGAGGCTGGAGAGCTCTTCCTCTTCCGGGATAAGGTCCATGGGACCGGAGGACTCCTCCCGTCGAGGGCTCTGAGTGTACGGAAGGAGGGCTAGATTGGGCGGCGCCGTGGATCTCATGCCCTCTGGGTTGATAGGCTGGGAGGGCGGTTGACTCGTCGGAGGAAGGTTCACCGTCAAGTCTATCTGTTCCCTGTCGATAGGTCGCGGAACCGGCGTGGATCTGCTCGACGCTAGGGCTATGGAAGTTTCCCTCGGCTGGTATAGGGCCGGAGGGATCCCGGTATCTGGGGGGAGCGGCTCCTCTTCCGGGAGCTTGAGGAAATCCTCTTGCAGTTCCGGCAAGGCTGCTTCTAGCCCTTCGAAGCCGTTCTTCGGCGGCTGGGCTAAGGCGGTACCGGTGGCGGAGCTCTTCGGAGAGGTCTCGGCCATTTCTAAGGTGAGGAGGCATGATGATTATATGTAAGAAAAGAGGGTAATTAAGCGGTAAAAAGGAGGATTAAGGGTTGTTTAAGGTTAAATACCTGAAGATCTGGATTTAGCGGAAATCCTTTTGCTTTTCCTAGTAGTAGAAGACGATTTTTTCTTGTTTTCTTTCGCGCTTGGCTTCGCAGAGGAATTAGAGGTCCACTCGGCTATGTTAACAGGAGCTACGGTCCTTTTTCGACGAGTTTTCGGCGCTTTTGCGGTAGCAATAGGAGTCCACGCGGTGCTACTAATCAAATTTCCGTTACAAGGATTTGCTACTATTTTGTCGTCGTAGTTTTCTTCGTCTGCGCTATTCTGCGCCGTCAAGAATTTTTTTACGGTCAACTGCGGTAATTGTAGATGAGAAGCAGGAGAATCTTTTGAGCGTACTCCGTTTTTCTCTATCTCCTCTTGATTCGAAGATATGGAGGGTTCTGGGGAGGATAAGTCCGACGAAGGGGTGAATAGCGGCACGGAGGAGTCGCAATTCTGCACTTTCACGAGTACACAAGGCGTAAAAAATTTTTTCAAGGGTTCAGTTAGGAAATTTATCAATATAAAAGCAATTTTAGATAATTTTGGGAGAATTTCAGCGTTAGTAGGATATGTAGAAAAATTTTTAAGTGATTTTTTCGAATTTTAAGAGTTTTTTGTTTGATTTAGTCAGGATGATCAGTCCTTTGGCTTTATAGCAGTCTAGAATTATGAAAAGGTGAGTAATTTTCCCGATGAGGCCCCCAATTGTGAGCCTGAGTCTCTATAGTGACAGCAGGACACAAGAAATGGGGGACAACAGTTTGATTTCTTGGGATAAAGAAAATACAACTGTAAGAGAAAAAGAGAAAGAGAGAGAAAGAAACCAAGCAGGCTAAGATAGAAGAGAAGTACTAGGTTATTCTAGTGGGAATGCACGTCCACTGGCAATGCTACTCTTCAGAAGAGTGCTGCTAATCTGTGCTAGAAGTGCTACAGCTTCCTCTCAGGAGGGTATCTGGATTAGATAAGTTTAATCCAGCCACAGTTTTTTAGACTTCTCTCTGGACAGTCAAGGTTCTTAATGGGAAACCTGAGGGACAGCCCTGCAACCTAGATTTTGAGGCAAAGGCCAAGTGATTATAAGGGACAGCCCTGTGATCAAGATAGAGGCAAAGGCCTGTAGAATTGAAGGGACAGCCCTGTGATCAAGGAGGAGGCAAAGCAAGAAGAAAAGGCAGATCAAGCAAGACACAGAGTTGTACCTCTGAGATAATCAAGGTTCAGTGAAAGAGGTTACTTACTGTCAATATCCTAGGCGCCTGTGACGGTAGGTATACTGGGAGTAGAGTAGGCTCTTTGGTGGTGATCCTGGGGTTATCTGGGTGGTGGTTCTGGTGTGCTGAAGTCTGTAGATCCGCCTCAGGCAAGGGGGATCCTGACTACGAAAATTTTCACAGTTTGCTTATGTAATTTACATATGTACATGTGGTTTGGCGCGCCTGGTAGCGCTGACACGTCACAACTGCGCAAGGGCGCCATAACTCAGTAACTCAGGGAAGGAGTATAGTTACAAGGAATTGATAAGTTGTAACTAGGGTTAAAATTGCATGAGGAAACAGAATATGAAGTCAAAACAAGGTTATCTCTTAAGATGAAAAAGATATAAAGTAATTTATATGTAACAAAGGTAGAACAGGCAGCTTTTAGGTCAGCTGTGATGACTCTAAGGCTGACATTCATTGCCCGCGTTGATGTTGCTGGGGTGGTTTTTTCTTCTTGGCATTTCAGTTGAATGGAGAGATGACCTGGATTTGCTGATTTGGGTCGAGGTGTGGGGTGGAGATATTGGGGGTTGTGTACGCAAGGTAGTGCAGTATCACAAGAAGGTTTTCTGTGTGATATGTGGATGAGGGGGACTATCTGGGGAGCTATACGGTCTCAAAGCTGGGACTGGTATAGGGCCCGGAAGGGTTTTTCCAAGTTTAGGACCTCCTTTACTCCCTCCGGTGGAGGGACTAAACTGGGCTAAATTTGGTATAGTCCCCCAATATAGGGCCCGCGGTGGAGATGCTCTTAGGGCCCAGGTTGTGTGCAGCTGGTCGGATACTTAAAGGGTGTGGGGGAAGCTGTTTGTCCCCCCAGGGGATGTGGTTTCGTCCCACCCCCCTCCCTGGAGCCCACTAATCACTTGATTACACCACGGATTGTGTTCCTGGAATCGGCACACGTCTGGTGGACACTTGGGACTGAAGAGTGTCCACTGGATGGCCAGGGAGCATCCCGCGGATGCCAGGTGCGCTGAGCATCACGTGGACGTTTTTTGAAAGCGTTCATGTGATGCTCCGCTCTTAAGAGCGTCAAGTGGACATCCCAAAAAACTGTCCTTTGGACATTCTCCATTGAGAGTGTCCAATGGACACCTTGGGTCAAACATCCATCGGACACTCCAGGCAGAGTGTCCGATGGACACCAAAGCATCACTGTCCGGTGGACACTCTTGTCTGAGAGTGTCCGATGGACACCAACAAGACAGCGTCCATCGGACACTCTCGACCAAGAGCGTCCAATGGACACCACCAAGACAGCGTCCATCAAACACTCTGGATCAAGAGGGTCCGATGGACACCCACAACCGCACACTCTCAACTGAGAGTGTCCGATTGGCACTAACAAGACACCGTCCATCGGACACTCCGGATCAAGTGTGTCCGATGGACACCCACCATCAGCATTTTTCGGACACTCCGATGGAGCCAGAAAAAGGACTGCCACTCACACACTCTGAGCACAAGTGTCCAATGGGACATTGATTGAACAATTGACCTCAAGTGCAGTCACCAGCAAACTGTGCCTAATTTCACCATTGCTACACGGTAGCATTGTTTTTCATTACCTGGATTTTTTGTTTACAAGTCATTTACTCCAGAAAATGTATCAAAAAAATTCAAACCCTCCAATATCATATTTTGGGTTAACAATCATTTCTCATTTGTTATGTAATTTCTCAACAAAATTATAAGTTATAACCTAAAATACGGTAAGAATCCAAGATTCCAACACTGCCTAAAATTTAAAACTCTATAGAATTATCCACACTAGAGTCCAAGGCGGCTACGCCGCTGCACTCGCAGGGACCAAAATACAAGTCTCCCACCCCAGCCCACCACCCTGCCATGTGCCCCTGCCTGCCCAATGTAAAGATGCAAAGAATACCTGGACTTTCCTCAGAAATTGAGGATATTAAACTCTTAATTTTTTCATAGAGTCCAAAAGTAAAAGTATGAAATTTGTCAAACAAGAGTAAATAAAAAAAGAAAACATGATAAACCCCATGAAGACCAAACCAACCAAGACTAAAGACTGGAGTCTTTATAACAAATGATACAACAGTTGTTACTCAAACATTTCTTGACAAATCCTCACAACTGAGTTTGTAACAAAAAAGGAACTACTCTAACAATCCTCAATTTGTAACAAAAGAGCTACTGTACTGTTTAAGTAAATGTGGAAAGAATAACTAAACTGTCTGAATTTAAATACCAGAGTACAAGGCCACTACGCCGCAGTACTCCCAGGGCAGCTCCAGAAAATCACCAAAGCAAATAACCTTGTAGCTCCCAGCCCGCCCTCAACTTGAGAGCACAACACTTTTTCAAACTCAAGTGCTGCCAACTCGTAACACAAAGGAGGCTTGCCAATCTAAATCCTACTCATACTGGCCATACAACCTTTTCCCAAGTCAAGAATGCAGAGAGGGAAAGATGTTTTCTGAAGAAAATTTTCAATGGAAACTTGTCTCAAGTAGATGTTTTTATAAGTAACCCCTATACACATCCAATTGCGGTCCCTACACCAGAAGAATTGATCACGGAAATCATACACATAAAACCACCACCTGTTTATTCCTAGGAGTGCTGAGAAAAGAGCCGCCATCAAGTGAGCTTGAGGTCCCATTGGAATCATTGTCCAGCACATTATCAGACAAAACCGTCACATGGGTTACCTGCAGCGGACACAGTTCAACTTCAAAGCACATCACCTTGGACTCGCTTGATACAAAGGGCACACCCTTTTTTTCCTATGCCCGCCCACACATGCCCATTGTTGGGCGTGTGCTTTGCACAGGTGTGGGTGTGGGTGTGCGGGGGTGTGCACGCCCCTGCAGGGGCGTGTAGGGGCGTGCGAGGGGGTATATGTATGGCGAGCTGGTATGTGTGTATACCAGCTCGCCAAGAGGGAAACTCCTCCCAGCAAGCTGGTATGTGTATACCAGCTCGCCAAGAGGGACTCTCCTCTCGGCAAGCTGGTATACGTATACCAGCTCGCCGAGAAGGACTCTCCTCCCGGCGAGCTGGTATGTGTATACCAGCTCGGCGAGAGGGAAACTCCTCCCGGCGAGCTGGTATGTGTATACCAGCTCGGGGAGAGGGGGAAGTTCCTCCCGGCGAGCTGGTATGGGTATACCAGCTCGGCGAGAGGGACTCTCCTCTGGGCGAGCTGGTATATATTTATACCAGCTCGCCGAGAGGGACTCTACTCCCGGCGAGCTGGTATGTGGATACCAGCTCGCCGAGAGGGAACCCTCTCGGCGAGCTGGTGGGCGAGCTGGTATATATTTATACCAGCTCGCCGAGAGGGACTCTACTCCCTCCCGGCGAGCTGGTATGTGTGTATACCAGCTCGCCGAGAGGGAAACTCCTCCCAGCAAGCTGGTATGTGTATACCAGCTTGCCGAGAGGGAAACTCCTCCCAGCAAGCTGGTATGTGTATACCAGCTCGCCGAGGGGAAGTTCCTCCCGGCGAGCTGGTATCGTCAAGAGGGACCCTCCTCTCGGCAAGCTGGTATACGTATACCAGCTCGCCGAGAGGGACTCTCCTCCCGGCGAGCTGGTATGTATATACCAGCTCGGAGAGAGGGAAACTCCTCCCGGCGAGCTGGTATGTGTATACCAGCTCGGCGAGAGGGAAGTTCCTCCCGGCGAGCTGGTATGGGTATACCAGCTCGCCGAGAGGGACTCTCCTCCCGGCGAGCTGGTATGGTGTATACCAGCTCGCCAAGAGGGAAGTTCCTCCCGGCGAACATATACCAGCTCGCCGGGAGGAACTTTCCTCTCGGCGAGCTGGCGGGGCAACGGTTTGGAAGGCACCGCTCCCAATGAGGGTCCAGCCTCAAACACACCTCCGAAGCGTTTCGTAGACGACTTGCTTGATACAGCAAGTGATGACATCAATCCCTATCGATCCTCCTGCCAAATCAGATGGGGCGCGGTGGCATACCCTGTATTTGGTTGAAGGTCCGAAACGCGAGGCGCTCGACGCCGCGTACAGGAACCAGTTTGAGGTTACTTGTATTCCAAAATGACTTCCTGCCTGAAACCAATCCCTTGGTTCAGGCGCCTGGGGAAGAGCTTAAATGTCAGGCTCCCTGACTATCTTTTTCCCCGGCGGTGGCTCCAGCTCCACTGTTGCATTTGCGCAGTTTGAGCAGACCCCGTCCTTTCCCCCTCCACCTTTGCACTTGCAATAGGCCCAAGGGGAACAAAATTTTTTTACTGCCCTGTTGCATTTGCACAGGTTTTTAACCCCCCCTCCGTCAATTACAATTGTTTTTGACCTGAGGCGGACATTCTCTGCAATTGCACGCTGAGCTTTTTTTTTTCCCCCCTCCTGCCCTTGCAATTGCAACAGGCACGAGGGGGTTGAATCCTGCCCCTTTTCATTCCTGGTTCAGGAATTGGGGGGCAAGTCCGAGGCATTTATGTTTGGGGACTTTAAATTAATTTTCTTGTGGTATCAAGTGTAATATGCTGATACCTGAGAAAATTGGAGGTTGGACGCAAGTGCTTGCCATTTGCGCACAGGGGGCTAAATTTTAAGCCCCTTTTCAGAAAATTGCAGGGGAAACCCTTGATCCCAATTTCCACGAAAGTGTGGATTTAATATACTTAGATCATTATCTTCATCCCCTGTGTGGGTTTGTTGATATTCAAAGTGATGTAAGCCCCAGTTTTGTAAGCCATCTAGAACAGATTGAACCATATCTTGATTGGAAATCTGTGGTAGATGAGTCTGGGAGATTTGATGGTGATGAAATTGATCATTAAATGAAGCAGTGTTGATGACATAGTTTCTGTTGTCTGTGTGTTTGACTTGAGTGGTCCTGATTTTTGTTTCTTGGCGTTCAATTCTGGATGGTCCTGTGTTCATGATTGGACATTTTCCTTTGTGACAATTATGCTGAACATTGATACAAGCTTGCACATCCTACAAAGGTGCCCCAAGTTAATATTCTTGAATTTTGAATGGATCATTCCAATTAAAAAACTCACTTTGACATTAACACACTGATTTGTCTTTGTGCGGCAGATCTCTCACATTGAATAAAGCTCATTTGTTCCCATTAGCTTGAAATGATTAACGTGGACATAGAACTTTGACCTGTCACTTGAATAATGTTCCCATAATGATTCAACTGATCCAACAATTAATTGTGAGCCATGTTGCGGAACCTGTGAGGAGAAATTGAATCAATAAATGATGGTAAATGGTTAAAATACAAAATCAATTACAACAAGAATTTAAGTGACTAACCAGAACAAAACATCCTCTCTCCAAAAATTCATGTTGGTTTATTTGAACTTGGTGAATTTGTCTGATTCTGTTGCTTGAGCAGTGTTCAATTAATGGTTGAGGTACTCCAAGCTGGTCTTCTTGAGGGACTTTGGTAATTTTTGCAAATGGATACTGTTGGGGCAAGAGCGGATTTGCAGTGGCAAGGTTGTAACCCAAAGACTTGCGGACAACTTCGTTGCATAGGAAAATATTGAGGACTTCTTGGGAGGCTTGGGAATAGGTCTGATTTAAATGATCATACATATAGCCGCCAGATAGAATAAACCGGAGTACATAATAATTATCAAAAGTGATAGCAATGTCTTGTCCTGGACTTTGTCTGTTTGAGTGGATTGATGTGTTCCGTAATAAGCCATTGAATGATTCAAACTTCTCAGTTGAAAAAAAAAAACCGCTGGTCCAAATCAAAGGATTGATTCAGGGAGATGGAGAAGGTGGTGGAATTTTGGTTTGTTGACCCATTGTGCAGTAGTTTTGATGGCATGATAAAGGAAATTCTTGATGTAAGCATTCAGATTTGATTGGTATTTGTCCATATTAGCAATTTTTGTAATAAAAATAAAGGGAGCAAGTTGACAGAGAGCCGTCCAGATTTCTTTGTGTTTGGGAGTCAAAAGATCAAAAAAAATAAATGGGGCGGCTTGAACAAGAATCTTGAATTCTTTTCCAACTAGACTTTTGATGTGAGTGACAAAAGATTTCCCATTTATCGGTGGAATATTCAAACCTAGAGTGTTGAAGGATTGGAGACGTGCGGCAAGTTGGGTTTTTTCATGGGGTTTCAGTTTGTTTCCGGAAAGTACATCCCTTGCGAGATATTTTACAAATCCAAGGAGAGCAACATGGAGTATTTCAACCGGAGTATCCTTAACACCATCAAAACCTGTGCAATCAATTTAAAAAGAATTGAATGATTGAATTTGTTCAGTTCAATAAAGGGTAGCAGGAAGTCAAATAGCTTTAGACAAACCTTCAAGCTCTAGAATGTTGAACAATCTTTCAGGCTGATTTTGTTCAAGAGTTTCCATAAGTTCTCTAGTTCTGAAATTATTCTTTGATTCTTCCAAAAAACGTGTGTTGATTGAGTTGGTGAGGCCCCATTGACGCTTCTTTCGAAGATACTCTGCATTAGTTTCTTCAATGGCAGTAGAATATAATTCATAGGTTCTTTCGTGGGTAAGACTCCAAATCCTTTCATTGCCTGTGGCCTAAAATCCGCCCCAAAATTTTAAACAAAACATTCTTCAGATACATACATGACCCAAACCTTCCCAAATGTGGAAAATCACATCATACTTACTTCAGATCCATCTCGACTCATTCGCAAGAATTGAAACACATAATCCAATGTTTTACGCTGATCCTTTCCATCTGCGTGTAAAGTACATATCCGACATGGAGTCAGAGCTTCCAGGATTTGGCGTGTTTGTGAGCTCGGCATGCATTGGTGAGTCTCCCAAAATGCAAAATACATGTCCAGTAACTAAAACCTCCTGCATAATAGATGAATCAAATTCTGTGAAACCAGTTTGTGTAATAACACTGCAAAAATTTAAAATTTAGTCAGAATAAAAGTCATCAAAACTAAAGAAAAGTGGCACTTACTTCATTTCAGCAACTAATTGCTCCAGAATTTCCAATGCTGAGGCTCTGTTGGAGGTGGATAAGAAATGGCAGTTGTATTCCTGATTGGATAAGTTTGGCGGAAGACCAGAAAGCGTGAAATAAAAAGAAATGTGTTTGTTGAATTTATTTGATATATTTCTGGAAGTATCGTCGCAATATAGGGTGATTGGAATATGTCAAATAACTTTTCCTTCAGCTCTCTTGCGCCAAGGATTGGGTAATTTTTGTTTTGTTTGGTTGTTTTGACCATCACATTCTATAAGGAAGGGGATTAGTTTTTAGTAATTGAAACAAAATTGATACCCCAAAGAAGCAGATAATTTAAAGTACCAAAAATAGCATCACCACATATTTTAGAGAGGTTTTGCCCATTAAATTGAATTTTTCAGTAGCAATTCTTGAATTCACTTGCAGGGATAACTAGAAGTTGCGGATGATTGAACTCGATATCTTGAGGTATTTTCATTTTGATTAAGTTTTGATGATTTTTGACAAATGGTTCAAGATCCGGGGCAATGCATTTGGAAACAAGTTGAGAATCTTGAATGTAAAAGTAAATTGGAATCAAGAGTAATCCAGAAGCTAATTCAACCGGTTTGTAGAGATAGTAATTTTCTCCGTTGACTTCACACATTGGAGCACGATGTTGTGGCGCCAGCTCCTCAAGCCATTTCTTGGATTGCGAAAATTTGAAGTGGCCCTGACTTGTCATTTCGGGATAATAATCTATGTGCCGACTCACTAAGGGGTTTGCCAAATCCTATATGTTAAAAATAGGAAAGAGTAGTCAATTTCTTGACCAAAAATCATCAAAATAACATCCATGAGTCTTCCTTACTTGCAACAAGATTCCCTGGATACTGAGTGAAAAACAAGGAGTTCCAAAGGGACTTGGTGCAGTTTTCAGTTGAGTCTGGAGCAATTTGCGGACACGCACTTGTGCACTGCGTACAGTTGCCCAGGCTGGTAGCTTAATGTCACAGATTGACATCACAGCACGGACCTTGTTGTAGATTGCTCTTGAGATCAGGGAGTGGGTGTGCCCAATCAACATTGGGCCCACAAGTTCCTGCAGGTGGACATGGTTATTTTGGTCAGGTTTCTACCATGATATATTTAATATATTTACTGCTGATCCCAATTTTAGAAAAAAAAGACGCACCATCTTGTTCTTGAATGGGAACCACCTTGCAGAATTGCCTGGATCATTATTATTTTTGCTGTCTGGAAGCCCATCAAACACTTCAGCATCCTCCTCACGCAGCATTTCCTCAAGATGCGCAGTAATCAAATCATGAAGACTGATTTTGTTGTCCGTGATCAACCTGCTCTGGATTTGTGATTCCTGAAGTGCAGTGGTTGCTTCCATGGCATTGAGGTCGTCTTGATGATTGTACGTTTGGTGATTGTCATCCTGATAGAGATCATTATCTTGCACATCCGGCTGAGGGAGGCTTTCTTCAAGTTTGGCCTTGTATCTTTCAAGTCTTTCCCTTGAAACTTGCTCATCATGCACTTGGAGATTCTCCAGATGATTTTTTCCCAATGCATGCTGACGCCAGTTTAAAAAATCCCCGCCCTGACACAACTCACATCTCCAAACCATACGTCTGTCCCTGATTCTGAGTCTAGCTACAAAGGAATCCGGTACTTTTTCTGCAAAAGTGGTGTTAAGGGTCATTTTTTTTCTCATGAAATAAGACCAAAATGAGCTGACCTTGTTTTTTGTTCATGTTGATCTCAGCCATTGATTGTGCGCGAGTGCAGTTGATTGATTTGAGGGGGGCTAACTTATGAGAATCAGTGCGGTGTTACCCTTGCAAGGGGCCTGTTCCCGCAGTGAGTGATGACTGCAGAACTTGCTCAAATGTTCCTCAAGCACCAGTGACCAGCTCTATGGGCCGAATGCCATGTTGGGACTTGCTCAAAAGGACTTGAACCCTCCAGCATCAGCCCATGAAGTGCGGTTTGACTTTCTCAAATGATCCAATATTGAAAGCTCCAGCAGCATCAGCCACTTGATTGACCATTAATCCCCCCTGCAGTTGACCATCTCACTTGGATTGGACGACTTTTTTCCGCAATTCCGCATTTATGTTCATCAAAAAAGTAGCCTGACATTTTTTATTCATTAAAGCTGGGGCAAGGCAGTCCTGGCCAAGGATCATGCCCTCTTTGGGCAGGGGAAAACGTTTGCACAAATTGCAAAGAAAAACACCATTGAAATGCCCACCAATGACAAGGTTCAGGAACAACTCAACATTCTTCTGCAATCTCGTGCCGGTAGGACCTCTAACAAGGCTCAAGAAAAACCTGATGAGCATCACCGATCTCGTTCCGGTGGGATCTGAGGCCTATTGAACTTGTGCCGGTAGAACAAGAACAGCTCGACAAGCATCTAAAATCTTGCTCTGGTAGGATCTGAGGCCCAACTAGCCCCTCCCACCAAATTTCTCATTTTTTCATTGTATCTGACCAGTCTCCTGGAGGTGGGACCTGGAACAACTTTAGATAACATCTCAATGACCATCTCCAATATCATCCTGCTAGGATTACAGGCTTCTCCCTCAACATTTTCTATGTGTTGTTTGCTACAATTTCACCGGTGAAAATTTTAAAGTACTGAAAATGTTATTATGTACGTGAGCCAGCCAAAAAAAAAGGCTGCAGGTGCAAAAAAAACAAATTGGGTCCGCAGGTGCAAAAAAAAATGGGCCGCAGCAAAAGTGGTGTGAAAAAAATGGGCCGCAGCAGCTTGGCTGCAGATCCGACCAGGCAAGTTAGAATATCCGGTGGACATTGACACTCAGGGCTGTAAAGTCAAAACTCATATCTGCTGGATGGTTTTGTCGCATCTGCTGGATGGTTCAATGCCATAGGATACCATCCAGTGGATGGTTCTCTCACATCCGCTGGATGGCTCGATACCATCCAGCGGGTGGTATTGTCACATCCGCTGGATGGCTTGATGACATCCAGCAGATGGGTTTGTCATATCCGCTCAATGGGTTTGTCACATCCGCTGGATGCCTCAATACCATCCAGCAGATGTGATGCTCTGAAATGTTAAGGATCCGTCCAGCAGACTAGTGTCCACTGGACGCTTCCTGCCCCGCGAGTTCTGGACGGCAGAAAACATGTCCAAGTCCACATCCAATGAACATCGGACATGTCCCGTGGTGTAGGGCCTCCTTGATTACATTTTTGACCAACCTTCTTTTGCCTGTTGCTCCGGCACAGGCTGGAGGGTCAATCCAAGGTGCCCTCCGGGGTGTTTGGGGATTAATTTCAATGGTTATGGGATTTTTGCTAATGAGCACAGGCAAAAACTTTAATCTTGCCTTCTGTGTTTCTGTGATTTTAATAAACTTGGATATACCACAAAAAGGGCTCTGAAGTTGTATAAATTTCATTTGTGAACCCTACTATTGCATTTCTGCTGGATAAAATTCATTCCTCCTTCAGACTGTCCAAATTTTCTTAATCCTTGTGTTAAGATCATTTGTTTCCCAAGAAAACATACAACTTTGAAATTGTCCAAAACATAATGAGAAGGAGGGGAAATAAGGAAAAAGGTATGACTGGATTGTAAGATGCTACTTCAGCTGGGTTGAGTATTCTCTCACGAAAAGACAACAAGCTTACAAACTATTTATCTGCAATGAAGTTGAACACAGAAGATGTGTAACAAGTAATTCTAGATAGGAAGCTTGTATTCTTCCCGACATGCCTTGGCCTTGTATTTCTCCTTAACATGTTTTTCAGCCAATCGCCGTTTCATCTCTAATCATATGATATTGAAAAAAGAATCCAAAATAGTCAGGGATACTTTTGGGAATATTTGGAAATTTATTCTGGAAAGTGAAGATATGGTTGAGAATAAACACAAACCAGGAGTTGACATGTCACAAACAGGCAATTGGAAAGCACAGAGAGAATTCTCCTTGACTGGGGTACTGTAATCAAATATTTGGACAGAAATTTTCAGATCCAGTGTGTCCCTTGGTTGAAACACAGAAGAACATGAAACTTACGGTGCCCTGGAGCATGAGAGAATTAGATTTTCAATATTGTGAGGTAACAATCAAGCAAGTCAAAAACCAAATAAAAATTTTATCAACTGTTAAAAGAAGGTTGCCTTACTTAGTTTCAGCCTCAAGACCAAATTTAGCTTGACACTCAGCTGCTTGTGTAACCAGGTCATACACGTTATACTTGTACTTTTGAGATATCAGATTTGCATTCCTAATTCTGTGATCAAAATTATCACCATCAGTCATAACTATGCTTCTCATCCTAATTTAAATGAGAAGTGGACCAAGTCAGCTTTCCAATTGTAATTCAGGGGTGAAATTTCATGTTATAGAAGGAGAGTGATGGTGTATGGTAATGATATGATTGGGTAAGTGAACTTACACTCCCTGCTCATCACAGTGAGAAAGAACATTGTCTCCACCCCAGGCACCGGCCGGACCCTCGAAGTGACATGGATCCTAAGGCAAATTCCAAATATGATTAAAATCGAGTTCCTAGGTTTCAAAAAAACATACGAGGACATCCTACCTGACCAATTGTGGCCACAAATCCCTTTTTTCAAAAGTGGTTCAAATAAGCAACAGGGGAGTTAGTATTTTCCAGCCGTGCAAAAAACAGGTATTTTTTAAGAAAAAGATAGGAGACGAGTTTCTTACAAGGCCTTTGAAAAAATTTGAAAGAAGGACAATATTTGCAAGTTTTGTGTTATCTGCGGTCATGGTCTCCCAGGAAGGATTTTGGGCAAGGAATGCACCTTGCATTAGGATTGGTGCAAGGCCAGCATCACTATAAATCGGAGTTGCCAGTGCAGTCTTGACGGTGATCGAAATAAAGTCTTGTATCTTGGTGCGCAGCCTTCCTAAGTGAATGTCCAGGAAACTCCACCTACTCTGTATTCACGCAGTCGAGGAAAGAAACACTCTATCAGGGGTTTTTTAAGTTTATGATGTTTTTCTCAGTCACACGTTTGTGATAGCTTACGTATGCTAAGACATTGGGTGGCCCTCTCTTTTGTAAACGGTGCGACCTTTTGTGATCAAGAGAGCGTGCCGCTAGATGATTTGTCTCGGTAGTCGAGGGCTTGCCGCGGAACAGAACACCTTTGTATTGGGTCTCTAAATGCTCGGGGATTGGGACATGTGGATAAACAGCCGGGACCTTAGCCTTGTCAATCATTTTCGCCATTTCTGCACCGTCCGCCATGTCACTCGCACGTGCAGCCTCATCGACCGATTTTGCACCATTAGCGGCCTTTATGGCACCTTCTGCAGTCTTTGCAGCTGATACAACTTTAGGAATTGCTTGGGCTGGTGCAAGACAAGCAACCAATGGTCCCGTAAACATCGCTATAGAGTTGATGAGAAGGTATACACAAAGTGGTAGATTAGCTGGCTGTGACGCTTGATTGAGAAGAAAAATCCTCACCAAGGCTTGCAAATACAATAGTCGCAATTCCCCAGCCGAATATAGATTTATCAGGCGGGAGCCCGAGTGGAATACTATGGATTCAAGCCAATTTGATACAGGCAATCATGGTTAATGTGCGAAATTTTCGAGAGAGTATTGACCAGGCTATGTGAGAGTCGTCTTCAACGGAAGCTCAGAGTTAGAAAACATGGCAGCTTACAAATCAGTAACAATGACAGCGGATGTATCTGTTGCAAAAAAAAGAAAGAAAAAAAACTTTGGTTAGAGCAGTAGAGCAAGTGCTGATTAAAGACAAGCGCTGTTCACCTGACAACATCATGGTGATACTGGCAACCACCCTATAGAGCTCATTCATAAAATTATTCCATTGCTGAACTGCATACAAAATAAGGTAATCCTTCCCAATTGCCGGATAACAAAGCTGAAGAGAGGAAGTGACGTAGTCAGAGCGGAACAGCAAATTGTTTTCTTCATCTTCCCAAAAGCTCAGATTTGTATGCTCAACTTGACCAGCCCCACATTCTGAACCGATGCCGCAGAAGAAATTAGGCATTCCTAGTGAGGCTGCAAATTGCTGATATAAAAATAATCAAAATTATCTAGATTAGCTAGCGCTAGGATAATTAGATCAGCTCCATCAGAAAGTCGCCAAACGGATCTTTGTTTCGGGAACCAGCCTGGCACTGCTGAGGCATTCAGGATGGAGAATGTTTGATAACAGGGAGACATAATGATTGGGAACGAACCGAGATGGTTGAATTCTGAGTGAGCGGATGCTTTGCAATGTATTCGTCCATTCCAGCTGAATTCCACAGTTCTGGGGTGAGACTGAAGTTGGCAGTGTTGACACCGCATGGATCCGATTCGAATGAGGATGCAGACTTCGCTGCCGCAGATGGGGATGCAGACTTCTCAGAAGTTGATTTTGAAAAGACAGGCGGGCTTGTGCTCAGAATCACCAAGGTGAACAACGCAAGAGTTGAAGCCGGCACCCGTATCAAGGCTGATTTTTTGGAGTACATGGTTTGATTTGATGTGTGAGAAATAAGTATGTCCTTTGAGGGCTTGAGTGGCCTGTGACGCGATATACCTAGCAGGGTTATACTGTCAAGATGAAAGAAAGTGATGCTTTTGATGTGAAGAAAAGGGTGACAATATTACGAGTTCAACAAGATAATGAAATCAAGTCCATGCATTTCCAGGCTTTGAGATGTTGTGGAATCAACGCAACAAATGAGCGAAGTGGAGTTTTGTAGATGATCTAGGTCCGAGTTGGATAGCACAGAAACATAAACCGAGCTTCTTTCTTGCATGTCAGAAGGAGGTCTGCTTGACACCCGAGCCAGGAGGCGGAATGTAGACATAGAGCCGAGGTGAGCCAATCGGCCCAAAACGCCTGCGTCGTCTCGTGAATCAAGGATACCGGGTATGGGCTGCCAATGTTCGGGGCTCCCGTAGTTGGATGATGGGGGTTTCTTCGAAGGTGATGCTGGCAAGCGACGATCTTCTACCCCGCCAGCGGGCCATGGTCTTCAGTGAAGCAGAAAAGCCCGACGATGACCTGCCATCCTAGGCCAAACCTGATCCCGATGTCTTGATGAAACTTGGAAAGCTTATCCCCTGAAATATTAGATCATAAAACATCTGTCAGGTCTGCTCGGATGTCGACGGCAGCAAGCCTAGTTCTTCGATGAGGTTCACATTTCCTAGCTACGACGCCCCCTAACTTCACATTATAGTCTATAAGCCCATCCTATGGAGAGCGTCCTGTGGGATGTTGCTTGAGAGGCCTTCATAACTGGCCTAAATCCTCTGACTCGCATGGGTGCTTCCTTATTAGCTACGGGGGATTCTCCAAATCCAGAACTACTGGTTATATTCATAATTCAACCCAGCCTTGTTCTTCAATAACCAAAAGTTGACAGTTTCAACTTTCCATGAAGCACTTCCCCTTGGCTAAATGGACTTCTATTTGACTCTGTAGAGGGTTACAAAGTTAGATCTGCAGCCTCTGGGACTAGATTTCCTGGGAAAACCCCTGCTATACAGGGGTTTTGAACTTCATTTGCTTGTGAAAACTCAACATCAGTTGATTTTTGCCATTAAAAAGAAGCATAAGGGCAGGAGTTCATGTCACTTCTGGAGACCCCTCCAACTCAAGATCTAGCCTGATTTTGACTGGATTACTTGTAAGGAGCAACCACCCTCTAAATTTACAGGAGGGTTTCACCAGCTGGCACCTTAGCCATTGGAGGACTTAGAATGCCATCTGGTACCCCCACAGATGTTGGTTTAGACCTAAACAGTCTAGCTTGTTGCAGGGAAATCTAGCTTTTCACCATTAACACCAAAGCTCTCCACCTTTCATCAACAACACAGACCATGTCATCCACTTCATCATGGAGCCCAAGGCAACCAAGCACTTAAAATACCAATTCAAAAAAACCCCAGCCATCCATCAAGTGTGACTGTCACTCAGAGTCCAACCTAACAGCCTAGCAGGAGTCCCACTCACTCTCAATCCTTTACTCAAATTCAGCAACCTTCCAGGCCACCTCAAAAAGGAAGTGGTTATTGTGAGATTGTACAACTAGGTGAACAACCACAATCTCATAAATTGAGAAAATGGTTGGGGTCTGTACTAGCTGCGGAAACTGGTAAGCAAAGCAAACCTTTTTCCACAGTCCAAAACTGGTTCCGCGGGGGTGAAAAAACTGACACATCAAATCTGATGTATGCAGACTCTACTCCAACGACCAACAAACTTAGGCACATGGAGAAACCCGGCTCCCAGGAACTTGGAGCAAGAATATCAACCTCCACCAAAGGTGAGTTGTTGACTTTCATACTCTCAGCTGACCAGATGAGCGCTAACGCCTCATCCAAACTTCCTTAGACAAAGTCAAACAGGAAGAGATTGACCAAACCAATTTCTCTCAAAGAGAAGGGAAAACAATTGGTAAGTTTCTGATCCCCAAGCTAGGCAATAGAGACTAAAGGCTCATGAGGAGCAAAACTTTGCAACAGACAAATTCGCAAGGCTCCTCCCCTGTTTTGCCGACGCCAAAAAAAACAGACCCTAAGGGCCAAGTGGCTCAAAGAGCGTAAGAACAGCAGAGGCTAAAATGCTAAGACATAAATGAAAGAGAACTAATGAATCATGTTGGGTTTTTGACTGCAGAGCTCATACGAGTAATGACAAGACATGAGCCAGAGGCTTGAGAAAAGGGCAGTGAGGATGGCAATCTCACCAGATGCGGCTCAGATGGGGCACGGAAAAAGAAGGAGAGAACCAATGAAGATTGATTTCTTGTACAGGGCTAACTATAAGTAGACTATGCACAAGCATCAATCTGTGGTTGAGAATAATAATGAATAAAATGATAATGAATTTGAAACTTCTCAAACTCATTGTGACATGTCAAAAGGTACATGAATATCCCCAGCAGAGAGTGTGCACACAAGAGGATAAGCAATAAGATGGAAAGCTGAAAATCTAATCTAATCAGGGATCAAGCTCTACAAAATAGTAAGAAAGCATGCATGACCATAATAAGAGACAGACCTGAATGGATGGGGACTCATAAGTGTTGGATATTTTTGATCTGAAAACATGCCCATAGAGGAGGATAAAAAGGGTGGAATGGTGGGAGGAGAAAGTGTAGGGATTTTAGGGATGAGTGGAAAAGAGACAGAAATTCAACAAATCACAACTGTACACAGATTACCTTGAGTCAATTGTAGTGACCACGATTTCATTGTTTATCCTAATTTATCCTTACTCATGAGTCATAGAGAGCAGCCCAATGCCTGCTCTTAGGTAAATCAACATGCATTTAAACTCTTGCTATATTCTACTGCAGTTGTTATTGTTACTACAGACCCAAACTACAGCAATAAAATTGTCTTAGTCATCTGAAGTTTTTCAGTTATCAAAGTAGATAGGTACATCATTCTTGCCTGCTGTTAAAATTTTTATTGGTGTTGGTGTTAGCAACAATGGGTAGTTACATTGCCAATTAATGGTAACATAACAGTAACATAATGATTTTTGAGCTGTTATTGTTAGCTTTACTCGTAAACTGACAGCAGTGTGTTACAGTACCTCTACAACTTAAGAGAAAAATACAGATATTTTTTATGTTACTGGCACCTGCAGACCACCAGATAACGGCCTATAAGGACCTATTTTGGCCCATTCCACATTATCCGGTGGATAACCCGCAGTAACCACCTCCAAAAAAGAGCCTGTTATGTTACGCGTGAGGCCTGCAAAGACCCTGTTACAAATAACCTAACAGGCAGCCGCAGGTAACGAGGTTAGTTATGTCACCCAAATTACACAACATAACTACCCATCACTGATGTTGCAGTTGTTTTTTTCTGCATGTTTAACATTGATCTTGGCACCACAAGAAAAACTATCTAAACTGCTAGCAGTTGACATGTGGGTTACTGCTGTGGAACTGCTTTCCTATCTCTACCCAAACACACATTTTTCTACAGCTACTGTGCATTGAAGCTTTGTGAACAGTAAGCCTTGACAAAGGCTTTTGCAATACCACAAACTTGCTTGGAGTTCTTAGATGTCCACTGCTTTCAGTTACTTGAATTTTTCTTGCAGTGTGGAGATCCTTGCCTTCGCCTTGGCATTGGTTGACAGAGCAGCACACCTCTAGGTCTGCTTCATCAGACACCTTTTGCATCAGTAAAGCTACTTGGTGTTGGTGAATCAACGAGTGGGTTGTACAACTCAATGGGGATTCCATCAAAACTGGGTCAGCTTCACTATCACTAGCAACAACACAATTCTGCATAGCTTAATTCTTCTAAAACTAACACGTTTACCCTTTAGCTGTTAGTGGATTCAAGCTAGTGCTAACCAAAGGCAAACAAAAACTAATGCCGCTATGCTGCGTTTTGCCACTTTTTAGCCAAAAAAACTTCTAAGAGTGGCATGAATTAGCATATTGTTAGTGTAGCATTGTTAACAGTCTGCTAATGTTATATATGAAGCAGTAAAAGCTAAAAGACACTACACTATCACACAGGGGCCATTTAGCATTGTTTAGCGTAGGGGCCCAACATTCATTCCATGCAGCCCAATTGAGCATCCAGGTAACTGATAACTCTACAATGGTTATAATCAAGACTGTGCTTGTAAGTACTCAAGGAAGAGTCCTTCAATTTTCATTACAGAGTAGAGCATGTCAGCCTTAGAGTCAGGGCAGCTGGCCTAAAGTCCACTCTTTTCTATTTCATTATACATAAATTACTTTATATATTTTTAAGTTAAGGTTTAAACCTAATAAAAAAGATGTAAAGCAATTTAGGTAAAATGAAGTAGAAAAAGGCAGACTTCAGGCCAGCTGCGCTGGCTCTAAGGCTGAAAGAGCCAGAATCCTCTGAGAGAAAGTCTAGCTCATAGGTGGGCTTCTTTGCATATGCTGGAAACAGAGGCTGGCCAGGAGAGATTGGGAAGACAGGATCTCTCAGCATGTGCAACTAAGGAATCAGCAGGAAGGAGAGAGAAGAAGGAAAAGAGGAAGGCTTAATTATCCGGGAGAGATGTGGAAGACAGGATCCCTACCTGCTATGACACAGAAGGGCACATAGACTAATATCAGATCACAACAGTTTTGTGATAATATTTGTGAAAACGTGCAGGAAGCAGGGGCTTCACAATGCTCTGGAGAAATGTGTGACAGCTTCACAGTTTGCAACAAGAGCCCACTGGGGGAAACAATAAATGGGCAGAAAAAGTGCACCACTTCAGCAAAAGTCTATGTTGAAGCAACACCCCAACTATTACGCTACATTTAGTGCATATAGTAAATTTTTTAGCGTAGCGGTCTGCCAGCTACGCTGCAATTTAGCGCAGTTGTCTTTCAGCTACAGTTACAATTGCAACCTGAGTTGGGAGAATAACAGACAAATTTAATCGCTAATGTTTAGCGTTTGTAGCGCAAAAAACTACGCTACATTTCTTTTAGCGCCCCATTCGCTAATGCAGCGATTAATTAGCTAAGTTAGCTTGCTAATTAGCGACGGGAGTAGGTATGCAACTCACATATAGTTTCATTGAATTAATTAGTAATAAGAGTGAATTATTGGTATCTTTGAATGTATATCAACTACTTTGTATTTGATTGCATCAAGAGAGTCTTAATATTGCTCTTATGATGTTTGAGCTTTTCCTTTTGTATTTGGGTTGCAAACTTGAGTTTTTTTTCAGCTTCGTCATAAACTGCCGGGCAGTCCGCAAAATAACCAGTGGCTTTTACGCCCTTCAACCACATGTGAGCGCTGACCAATTTTTTGATTGTTGGAGCAGCCACGCTGCTTCGCCCCGGCGCGCAGACGTCTGATGCAGCCAAAAAAGTCCTTTCAACTGTAGCCGAGCTATGTTTTGCCCCCAATAAACCCGGGGCTGAAACTTGTTACAACCCTGGCACCTGCACGCTTCCATGGGTACAAGATTTCAAGCAGTAGCTAAAGTGCCCGCTAAAAGACTGATTGCTCATTTTTAGAGGTGCTGGTGTGTTCCAACCAGGTCAAAGCCCCGCTAAAGTACCCCTACACTGCTAATTACTCAATGTAGCGGTGTAGCGGGTACTTTAGCGATTGAAAGCCGCTGCACCGCTAAAGTACATGTAAACTTAGTGTTAGCGCCCTCATTTGTAGCTACGCTACATGGGAGGCGTAAAAAGATGAGCGGCACCTTCGCTACGCTACCCCTAAAAAGTGTATTTTGCGCTACCGCTAATGCTAACCGCCAATTTATTTAGCAATGGTTTGCTATGCTACGGAATTAGCGCCGCTAATGTAATTTAGCGTAATAGTTGGGGTGTTGGTTGAAGGAGATTGACAAGGTTTGTAGCTCTCACCTGGCTTCCTTCATGCTCCTTCATTAAGCACTGAGGATCATTTTGTCTCTAGTTCCAAGGTACCTGTTGGGAATACCAGCTTGTGTGAGCCTCTTTGTGAAAGCAATGGGTAGGCACGGTAAGGTTGTTGATCAAGTACCAAGATTTTGACAATTTTTTGCTTGTTACTGTTCATGTTAACTGTCACAGAAGTGTGTTACAATATCAGTATCACACCTCAAGGAACTTTATTTTTTGACATATCTGCCGGTGTAGAGGGGCAGATATCAGAAAATATATTAACCAGAGGGGGCCATTTGCCCCTCTTTATTTTGTTCTCCAGTGGTTAAGGTGTTATGTTACTAGTAACAAACACAACAAAAATCCTGGCCTGGGCTTAAAACCAGCTGTTACTGATTCCAATCATGCCTGAGCGTAGTAACAGAAAGCATTACACTACACGGATACCAGCAGTTATTGCAGCATATTGTAACTACACATTGCTGCGTGTGATTAGGCACAACATCACTTCACCAATCATTGCTCAATTGGCATAACACAATGACACCTAATGTCCAGAATCAATGGATTAGTTCCCTTTTCTGTGTCATGATTGCCATCAAGTTGTTTGACACACCTCTTGCACTCGCCGCGCACCCTCCGCGCGGTGCCGGGTGCCGTTTTTATTTTTGGAAAAAGTGGGGCGGTATCGGGGTACCGCCCAAAAGTACCGCTCACCCCCAATCATGCTGCCAGGTGATTCTTTCCGGATGACAAGGTATTTAAACAGAACAGGTCACCATTATGTAAGACCGAGGAAAATTTGCCTGGTCTCACCTGCGTTGTGAAACTGGCAGAGAGACAAGTGAATATTGTAGTCCCGAATAAAGAAGACAAATACACCCTCTTATTTTCTCCTGAGAATAAAAATTAAGAAAACAGGGCAAGGAGGAGTCGGCATTTCATGCAGCCTTGGCGCGTCGTTTCCGGATCTTTGGCGGCGGGAAGACAAGGGGGACGACGAGCTTGGCGATCGTCCGCTGGGCGTTGGATTCCTTCGCATCCATGCTTATTGGGCCCTGGTCCAGGGCCTCGAATTCAGCCAGCGTAAGCTTGGACATCTTGCACCCCACATTCAGGAAGATGTCGTTGATACTACACGACCCAACACGGTCAGTGTTCTTTTCCTTTGAGATGGATGTGGGGAAAGTGTAAGCGATGTGGGGGAAGTGTAAACTTACCTTGATGCCGGTTCTTGTAGGTCTTCCGGCAGCCCTATCACCCGAGTCATGAAGTCGTCGTGGATCAAACTTAGGACGGCGATATATGAATACAGCTTGATGGTCGAGAAGGAGGTCAGATTGTGTTTCAAAGACCCGTCGGTCTGCTTGACGGTTTCCGTGAATCGGGCGAGGATACCGTCGACGATGGCCGGCGAGTCTTTGTCGAGACCAAGCCTGCGGGCAAGGGAATCGGCGGTGAGCTTGTGGTGGCGCCGGATGGTGATCAGGTAGTTGATGTAGACTAGGATGCGCAGTCGTTTGGTGTCTTTCTTGTCGAGCTTGCCATCCGGACAGCGTTTCCACAGCGCCTCGAGTCTGATCATCGTGAAACTGGAGTGCGACGAGGGCAAGAGACGCGCAGCTTCTTGAGCAGTACGGGCATTGAGGATCGGGCCCAAAGGAATCGAGTTGAGCTCGGCATTGGTGACGACGTCCGAGAGCAAGTAGATGTCTTTGGGCTCGGTGGCGTTGATGTTGTAGGCCGGGATCGGGCGATTGGCGTCGATCTCTTGGGCTTGGACGGCCGCAGAGGGCAAGCAGCTTGAGTCCTCGGCGATGGCCGTCGTGATCTGCCGTTCGAGATGAGTCATCGTCTCCGGATCCACCTTGTTCCGTGCGGCAGCCTGGATTGCCCGCCGCGCTTTCTTCGTCCCAAAAGTCGTGCCGAGTGTGCTTCGAGCCGCATAGTTATCCGTCGGCTGTTCGGAAACTCGCTTCTCATCCGCGTCCCTCAGCTGTTTGACGACCGGACGTAGATGGTAGAGTTGGGTCGGGAAGAGGGTCAATTTTCCGGCACTGGCGTGGTGTACTCCCAGCATGTATGTGCAATGGGCCTGGTCGGTCTGGTTCTCGGACTGGAACTCGCGCTCGTCTGTCTCCCCAAGGAGCAGGGTTGGTGCTTTCTCGTTCGATTTGTGATTGTACAGCTGGAAACGGATCGTTGATGGGTCCGGGTGGACATCTGGGAAAGTGGCTGTATAACTTGAGAAATTTTAGTACACCAGTCTCTTGTTATATACAATCTTGCCAGTCTTACCAAGTGCCGGACCAACGTAGTCTCCCTTCGCCTTTTCCGTGGCCAGGGCTACAGAGACAGATATCGAACCGTTTTTTGAAGTCATCGTTTTATTGACCCAATGTCGAAATAGGCTTCAAGTTGCGAGGCGTCAAAATGGCGAGGAATCAGGAATTTGGGAATTATAAATAGGAAGCAAGGAAAAGGAACTCACCTGGTGTTGGTAATAGGCAGAGGTCATACATCTCATTCGGAATTGGGACAAAAAATCAGCGATATGGATGTGAAGAGAGTATTTTGAATATATTCAATTTGGACGACTTACGAGCAGTCACCCCTACTTGGAACCACGGTAATACTACGTAACCCTACAACCATGGTAGCTTCACAAAAACTTTCGAAGATTCAGACCCAGTTGAAGCAGATACAACGATCGTGGCCGGTGGATCCGTTGAGACTCAACCAGCCTGACCTGCAATTCTCCGCTTCAATCTCCAAAGCCATCGACCGCATCTTCTCAAACACCTATAAAAGCGATCTCAACCGTTCAATTTCGCCCCAAGAGCTCGAAGAACGCACTTTGAAGGGCGCAGAACGCATGTGGTCAAGCCTCGAGAATCTTTCGAACGGGAGTATCTCAAAACAAGTAAGAGTAATCCTCTTTTGCCCTCCGCCTCTTCTTTTTCCCTGACTGTTGTGTGCGGGTTTTGAATCATTCAACCATGCAATTACAGTATCCCTTCCCCCAATCGATGCGGAATCCTGCCTCATTTCCAGGGCATTACGAAGAACTAAACGAGGGCGTCCAACGAGCAATCCGAGGAGAATCGTTGCCCTGGTATCGGAGATGGATCCGTTTCACTTAAACAGAACCGACTATCTCGTCTCGGATCTACATCATCTCAATTCATAAACCTTTTTGAGATCCCTTTTTCTATGCATCGACTTTATGTCCTTTTCAACTGTCCCGAAAAAACAACTCGGTGTCACCTGTATCCTTGTAACCAGCACGGGAGTTTGCTTGGCACCTGCTTATGAGTGCCATTGTTTAACTCATGCAGAGTTTTTGTTAGATCCTTGTAAGAATATCATGTTGGTTAGAAGACAACTGTGATAGGTGACTTCCTGTTGGGATCTGCGCTAACTTAACACAAGTCCCCCCTGGTGGGAGGCTCGCTGTGGCTGGCCGCAAAGCGGCCCCTCCCGCAGGGAGGGACTTGTGCATAATGTTGAACTTTTGGCTGGGAAAGAAATCACAAATGGCTGGAGGGAAAATATTAAGGCCCCGTTTGGCCGCGCAATTGATATGATAAATTGTGTGTTAGAGCATCCTTACCGGTCGAGCTATGTTGGCGCGAGTTTTGACTCGCAGCTGTTGCAAACTAAGTTAGCGACAGCGATTCAGCCGTATCGGTTCGGCTTGCGCGGGGTGGAGCTGAGTGGTGGGCGCGGGAAATGGCAGTTAGCTTCGAGCTAACTGTCACTAAATGTAGTGACGGTTAGCTGAAATTCAAGCTTCTCACTAATTTAGCTTGGGCTTAGCTACACCCGGTGTGGTTGAGATTGGTGGCTAAACTAGCTAATTTTGAGCTAAACTAGTCACCGGTAAGGATGCTCTTAGTTTACATAACACATGTAGCCGGGTTTGAGTTGTCATAGAAACAATAAAACCAACACATCACTTATAACATGTGCGTTTGGCGCAGCCACACAAATTTTTCTCCAGAGTCCATTTATTACTGCACCGTTTGGCGCGGCATCATTCCAAACTACCCACCAGATCACTTCGCCAGAGGAAGATGAGATCCCCAATGATGAAGAAGGTGAACCCTCTGTTAGCCGAGCTCAAGAACGTGCTGCACACAAGATCTGGAGGGACTCATTGGCCGAGCAAATGTGGGAGCAGTACTGCACTTATCTTCATCAACGCGGTCGTTGAAATGTGCTCTTGTTTTGGTTCATCCTTTTCTTTGTTTAAATGTGCTTTTATTTCTTGTTCATGCTTTTCTCTTGATTTTACTGGTATTACTATGAGTAGAAAAAAAACAATCATACGTTTGATCAATGTTTGACGAGATGAGTAGTGAAAAACAGCAGAATCACAAGAGAACTAGGAGCAGCAGGACATGATAACTAGGCGCTGTAATCTTTTCCTGATTGTAATTTGAGCCAATAAGATGTTGCTCAAAAGCAGCCATATTGTTTCAGAATTTTTGACGAGATTGGTACAAGATGATTAGCAACTAGCACAAAAAAAAGCAAACTAGGTGTTGCATTTTTGATCTGATTGATCATTTTGTTGTTTGTATTGATTGTTTTGTTGTTTGTAATATGAGCCAATCAGACTTTGCTTGGACCTGGGTTTGGGTTGTAATTGGAGCCTCTTGAGAAGCATTTGGGCCTGATTGTTGAGAAGCCATTTGAGAATCCATTGGTTCTGAGTTCTGAGTGCTAGTGGCCTGAGTTGGACAAGATTCTTGCTGAGCTGGAGTCAATGAAATCCTTGGAGATTTCAACGGGTTCCAAGGCTTGGTGGTGCATTTCGGAGTTGGACAAGGATTTTGGGTTGATTTGGGTCAAGCCATAATGTGTGCGAGTTATCAAGTGCGAGATGAGATGAGTAAAAATCCACAACTTGGACTTGGGGACAACAAGTGGATTTATCACCCCAGAAATACAGGTCCAGACCTGTATTTCCAAAATGGCAGGGATGATAAATTTTCTGTCATGCCCGGTCATGTTGTCTTTTATGATATTACTGGCTGCCACAAACACGGAATAACTGGCTGTTATACCCCGGGCAACCCCCATTATAAATTGCCCAATTTATCACATCACATTGCACGGCCAAACGGGGCCTAAGCCTCAGCCAGCCTCCCCCTCAGGTCCTGTGGACCTGCCCCAGAGCCAAAAGATACTTCTGGACCTCAGCTTTCATTTGACATCAGTCTCATCTCCTCAATCCAAACCATTTGCACTGTACTAATGACTTAAAAATAGAAAAACATGAAGAAATGTAAACTATGGATGCACAAACATCATGCTCATGGTGTATCCTGGATCTGCAAACCTGCAGATCCTACACATGTAGTGTTGCATTTTGTTGCAGATAGGAAATTTAATTGTGCATATTATCAGAAAATCCAAAAATGGATCTTCAGAGCAATGTGATACCTTCAGGATTCCTTTGAACTTCAGAAGGGATTCCTTCAATCAGTTTTGGAGCTTTTTGCTCAAGGTTTTGGGTGAGGGTGCACATCAGCACTGCCAATGAAACTGTCTATTCAGTTTAATTGTACATATTGTGATTTTGGGGTTGAATATCCTTCCTTTCCCTGCCAGACTTCAGACATTACAGCCATTCCAAAAAAGCTTGGCTTCTTTGGAAGGAATTTCCAGCGAAATTCCTTCTGGATTTGCCAATGTATGTGCATCCAACATCAAGGTTGGACAAATGATATCCTGACCTGCAAGCGCAGTTGCTTGCAGAATACCACCAATCAAGCCGTTCGGTAGTGAAAAAAAAAACACGCCGGCTGCTGGGACCAGCACCATCCAACCTTTCAAACAGGATCAGAATGTCATTCAGGGTAGAATCAGCCAAATCGCTCAATTCTGAACTCAGAATTAGGAAAATATGAAAGGAACAAGATGATTGAGGGCATCTGGCTGCTGTATATGCACCCTGCATATAAGAATGAGGTGGGCATGAATATACATATGTCCAACCTTGCCAGTGATTATTGGCAAATCCAATACAAAGTTTGGGTGGAAATTCCTTCCAACAAAGCCAAGCTTTTTCGGAATGGCTGTAGGTGTAAGCCTCTCCTGCGGAGAACCCCCGGGACTTATTAAGCTAGGGATCTGCGGTTCTCCCAGAAGTAATCAAAAAGCTGATTTCCCTGTGAAAATCTAGACTTTTTGGGAGGCAGCACTTTGAGAAATTTCCTAATTTTCCAAAGCCTTATTCTTCCACAATGTGGGCAAAAGATTCTGAAACATTTGAATATACACTAGAGGCCAAGGCGGCTTTGACGCTGCAAGTATGATTATCAGTTGTGTCATCTCCCATGTTGCATATTAGGGGGATTCAAAGTTGGCCATGCACAACTTGCATGCACTTTGCAAGCTGGTGTCCAAGGCCTTTATTGAAAACCAAATTTAAAAAAAAACATTCAAGAAGGCTTAGGGGGTGTAGTACAGTGTGGCTTGCATGCACTTTTGCAACTCAGTGTTCAAGAATGAACTCAAACACCAACTTGCAAAAGGGCATGCAAGTTGCATCTGGCCAAATTTGAAACCCCCTAATGACTGTTACAAACCAGCCATTGCAAGTAATTGATCCCCTCAACTACCAGTTGATGCCGGTCATCAGGAGGAAACATCCCTCTTGATGACAGGTTCATACTGGTCATCAAGATGGCTCAAACCCCTTGATGACCAGAATTTGTACCCTACCCTTTTGATGAAGGGAAAGACTGTTCATTGAGAGGTTTGGGTCCTCTTGATGACTGGTCTGCACCCATCATCAAGAGCAATGAATCCTCTCAATGACCATCATTGACTGGTTGTTGAGAGGGATGATGCGGCACATATATCCACCTAGAGTGGCAGGTGTTGACCACAGGTGCCCAGGTACCTGGTGTTTTTTTTCGCCAAATTCCAACACCCAGACCCAGAAAACTCGCCTGCAGGTGCCAGGTACTGCCAAACGAGTATCACTTGGCAATCCTTATGAAATTTTCACGTTGTCTGCAGCTGTTTTTGTTGTTTGAAATATATCTGTACTAGGTTGAGCATGATTGATGCTACACATTTGGTAGCTAGTTCAATTGTAGCCAATTTTCATCCATTCAGCAAATCAGCTTGCATTTATTTGGGAGGTGGAAAGGATGTGTGGAGGTGTTGTGCTGTTGGATGTGGTTTTTTCTCAGATGAGGATGTGGCTGGAAACCTCTGCCTTTCCTGGTTCACTAGACACTAAAACAAGCCCACCAATCTCAGATTGGCAGGTTTAATGTAGTGATAGTGGAGTGTTATCAAAAGATAACTGTTGTTATAAAGTGGGTGCGATGAAGTTGCTAAAATGTGTTATGAGTGAGGAGTCTGGACTTCAACCAGGTGATAGTTGGTCAAAGAGGACCCCTCAGAGGTTTGTGTTATGTAATGTGAGTGTTGTGTAGAGTTGTTATTTTGTATGTAAGTGTTTTGTAATGTATGTAAAACCAAAATATAGGGTGACTGATATATTGTGGAGTGAGCAGTTGTGTACTTTGTTGTAGGGGAAACTGAGTGCAGGTAGTCTGCTAGTAGTCTGCTAGTAGTCTGCTGGGGGAAAGTTACAACAGGGGAGGAGAGCCTCCTTTTATAGACAATGGTGAGGGATTTTAGCTCCAGAGGAGCTCCACATGAGAGATTTTAGCTAGGTACATGAGGGTTTTTGGCTAGTACATATGTTGAATGGGTGAATGTGATTGGTCAGGACTGTACAGGTGATTATGGGTTATGACCTGCAGGCTGAATCAGGAGGTGTGATTGGTCAGGACTGGATGTTAGTGTAGTCATGCTGTAACCAGGTCACCTGCTGTTGTTATGCAACAAAAATCCACTAGCGCATGCAGCTATTGCATGCAGCTATTACATGCAGCTATTACATGCAGCTAGCACCTGCATGTGTGCCTGCATGTGTACCCGCATGTGTACCTGCATGTGTACACTGTATGTGTGTAAGTGATGATGCAGCTGTGTGTAAGTATGTATGTAGCTATCTATGTAACCGTGTGTGTAACTAAGTGTTGTAAATGTGGATTGTGTAACTGTTTGAGGTTGTAAGGGGTGTTGTGAGTGTGTAAGAGTATGTAACTTCTGAATGAGTACCATTATGAGTGTTCTGTAAAGCAAGACTAGGGGTAAATTTGTCCCAAGAAGCTGAATCTTGAGGAGTATTAAGTAATTTTTAAGAGGAAAAGGGAGATTAAGAGTGAAACTAATAGAAATAAGAAAGAAAAGCAGAAAATTTTGATTTTGGCATATGGGATACCGTAAAGCATACCACATCCTCCCCCAACTTATTGTCTGTCCCCAGACAATTTCATTGTGAGGTTTACTTGTGTTTGTTTTTATTTTGATGTCGAGTTCTGTTGAAATTTGTTGATGTCCGTGTTTGAGTTTGTAGGTTTTGATGAGTTGATAGATGAAGAGAAAAAAAAATATGAAAGAAAAAATATGTTGATTATTTGTATTTGTATTTGTTTTGTTTGTTTTATTTAGTGTTTTATTTTTGACTGTTTTTTTTTTTTTTTTTTTGTTAATAGATTTATAGGTTGTTTTGATGACATGTATTTAATTATGTAGGATATTAGGTGGTTTTTTTTTTTTTTTTTTTTTTGAGTTTGTATTTTATGTGTTTTTCTAGTGAGAGTGTATTCTTTTTGGGTGGTGCGTGGTGATTGGTGCCCCGCTTGGAAAGGTATGTTCGTCGGGGCGCGCGTCAATGCGCTCGGGTGTTGTCCTAGAGTCGCAGGGGGTGTAAGTGTCACAGCCGCGGCTGCGACTCGTTCGAGTGTCGTCCGAGGGCAGAGCCCCCCCGCCAGGGACTCGTTGCTTGCCCAAAAAGGTGAGTTTTTTGTATGTCCTAAACTGCGGCCGCTTCGCCTGCGCGCCGCGCCGTCTGCGCTTGTCCGTTCTGGTCTTCGTAGTTTCATCCGACCGGCCCGAGTATACATATACATATGCCCGGCCAGTTACATCCTCGCCGCTCAATATCGATTTCGTATTTGTCTTCCAATCTTCTGACAGGTTTGATCGGATTGTCCAGTGGGTAGCCAGTTGTCCGAGTAAGTTCTTTCTTTTCTTTAATCTCACTTTGCTGACCAGCTGACTTCTAATTGTTCTTCGTGATCTTTTTTAGGTCATTTCGTGATGCGTGGGCCTTCCTCCTGGTACCGTGAAGGCTTCAGCCCCCCAACCGTGCTCAGTTATTGGTCAGAACTGAAGCCTCTCGACTCCCGCTCTATTCCCTTCTCTTCCCGGTGGTGGCCTTCGAACCGTGGCCTGCTATTGGCCAGCAATGAGGCCTTGGGGTGGGTCTCTTTTCTGGAACGTTCTTCCCAGATTTTGAATACAGGTATAAGTACCCAATCCAGCCGCGAATCGCCACTTCTCCCCAGCCGTTTTCATATGTCTTGGCCCCCTTGTCCTCCAACACCGTATCCATTTGTTATCCCATCTTGTGTATCCCGCCTCCGAAGTCTTTCTGCCCACATCGTTATACCTCCTGTGGGTCGTTTCCTTAGTGTAGTCGAGACCTAATTACTAAACTTCCTTCTCTTTTCTTTCATTTCTATCCGAGTAGATTATGGAAGACCCGACTGCCATCTCCATTAGTTCTGATTCCTCCGCTCCCATCAACACCAATGCTTCGCCTATTGCCCCTCCAAGCTCCGCTCCAGGCATGGACCTTGACGAGGCCATTGCTCAGCCTGTTCCTGCCCCTGTGGGCCGCTCTATCCGTCAGCTTGAGCGCGAGATCTTCGGGAGAAGCCTTTCTCCCCCAACTTCTGAAGTTCGAGCCGCCATCCGCAGCGCGGAGGACACCATATATTGTGCGCCTCCTCTCCGCTCTCGACGAGGTGGTCGTGCCCAAGCTCGTGCCTCTGGGCGCGTTCGTGGTCGTGGTCGTGGTCGTGGTCGTGGAAATGGTCGTGGTCGTGGTTGTGGTCGTGCAACTGGCAGCACTCGCGCCCGTACCGGTCCCGTAAGTTCCCTTTTGTTTCCTTCTTTTATGAACCCTTTCGTTAAAAGTTTGAAACTAATCATGCTACATAGTTTTTAATCTCCAATCGAGCCATGATCAACCCGAATTTCACTCCTCCTCCAGCCGCTAGAGCTAGCACCCCCCGGGTTGATCCTGATCACCTGTATGTGAATTGGGTTCCCGATGAGCCCATTGGGTCGGGGACTTCTGATGACAACAGTTGGGTGGAGCCTCAAGTTCGTACCCAAACTCGGGTACCCTCCCCGATTCCATTCGGGTTCTATGACGTGGACGACTACCATCGCCTTGCCCCTCATCAAGTTGAGGCTTTACTCGACCGCCGCCCCGACTTCGGCCAATACGATCAATACCGATTCGCCCCGCAAGCTTACACTGTCTTCTATCAAGAGCTCGCCTCCGCCATGGTCGGTCACTTCACTCGATACCTGGCGGCCAATGCTTTGGAGAGAGACGGCCGTGTCCAACTCTTCCGATTCGCCTCTCGTTGTTACCGCGCTGCCATGTGTCGTGTTCCATTCTAAGTACGTGTTTCTTTTTTTTCTTTGGCTTTCGTGGTCCTTAAGCTGATGACTTCGTTTGCCGTTTCGACCTCGTTCCGTCTTCAGATGCCACCTCCTTCGGTGATGGACATCTCATAGGGGTAAGAAAAGTATAAAACAGAAAAAAATCGATAGATAACAAAAAAAATCAAAAAAAAAAATTGGAGATACGAGTCTAAAACCTAAAAAATTATTTATGTAGCTTCTTTTGTTGGCCCTCCTGCTCTAGTGAACATTTTAAGTCCTAGTAATCTACTCCAAACCCCTCCCCCAACTTAAAAATGGTTGTCCCCAACCTATATGTGCGAGTTGAGATCCTTTGAGAGAGAGAAGCAGAGAGAGCCAAAGAGAGAACTGGGAGAATAACATAGATGAGAGAAAATAAGGGAAAAAGATTCAAGGATGAGAGAAGTGAGAGCACCTCCCCCAACTTATAAGATTGAAACTACTAAGATTTAAGATTCTGAGTAGGGTATTTTTATGTTGATTTTTGAAGTGAGTCTTTGATGTTTTTGATGAGTTTATAATGATTTTTGATTTTTTATGGTTTTTCCAGATATAGCAATAATTTGACTTGGTAAGGATTTCTAAGAGAAGAAAATTGATAGAAAAGAAAGTGAAAGAAAGGTTTTATTAGCTGTTTCATAAGGTTAGTATTTGAGGTTGAACAGTTTAGTCTCATGCCCAGGAGATCATGCTTAATCAGAAGCATCCAAATCCTCTTCATCAGAAGAATGTAAACTTTCTTCATCTTGACTGTTGAGCTCAGGATCTTGTTCATCATTAATAACTTGATCCAAAGGCCGCCCACAAGGGTAAAATCGCTTGATGTGAGATGCCGCATAATTTCTGTGGAGCTCTGTTCCATCCAACTCTTCTAGTGAGTAAGATCCTTTAGGTAGTTGTTTCTTGATCCTAAAGGGACCATTCCAGCGGTTTGAAAATAATTTTCCCCACTGATCTTCCAAACTTTTATTGTAGATGAGAACTAGTTCGCCAGAATCCAAAGGTTGTTGTAATCGTGCCGCCATTTTCCTATCCCAATACCGGACAGAAGCTTCTCTGGCTTTCATCATCTTGGTGTGAGCTTCTTCCAGAATTTCTTCCCGTCGTTTGAGTTGCATCGCCCGAGCTTCCAAAAGTTGTTCCGTAGTTTTGATTGCTAACCAATCTATTCCTAAATAGGTGTCCATTTCCAAGTCCACTGGCAAAACCGGCAGTTGTCCAAATACAAGTTCGTAGGGAGTTCGTCCGGTGGTCCGTTTTGTTGAGATTCTGTCTGAAAATAAAACTAGTGGAAGGTACTCTCGCCATTTCCCGCCAGATTCGCCACACATTTTGACCAGAGCATCCTTGATGGGTCGATGTCCACGTTCAATCATTCCATTTGCCTCCGGGTAGTAAGGTGTTGTAGGTTTCAGCGTTGCTCCAATACTTTTCACAGCTTCAATGAAGTCTTCTTTAAATTCTGCACCGTTATCCACTGTGACTGTCTTGATTGAACCATACCTGTAGACCCAGTTTTCCAAAAGAAACTTGGCTACATTACTTGCAGTGAGTTTCACCAGAGGGGCGGCCTCATCCCATCCAGATAAGTCGTCCCGTGCCACGATAAGATATTTGTATTGTCCAGCTTTGATGTGGCAGGCGTCCAGAGCCACTCGTCCAAAGATGTAGCTATCCCCAGTTGGATTTTGAATTTCTCTAGGTACCGTTGGATCCCGCTTTTGACAAGCTTCACAGCTTTGAACCCAGTTCTTGACCTTCTTCTTCAGGCTGGGCCACCAAAACCGAGTTACCAATCACTGATAAGTTTCTTCTATTCCACAGTGTCCCAGTTCTTCGTGAACCTGCCGGAGTGATTTTTCTTGATAGGTGTCCTTGGAGATTACTATTTGTGGAGAGGGTGAGTGTTTTCTCATAAGTCGTCCATTGCTACTGAAGAATTTAGCTGAGTTCCGTCGTAATTTTGCAAAATCCACTTTGTCCATTCCATCCGGTGGTTCCAAGGTTTCCAGGTAGTGTCGAAGTTTTCTCCAATATCCTGAAGACTCCCATTCCTTGAGCTCTAGAACTGTTGATTGAGTGCAAATTCTGAAAGTGTAACATGGTTTGATCAGAGGTTCCTCCTTGTCAAAGTCATCCTGGTCCTCGTAGAATTCCTCGTCGTCGCTAGAAATAGGGCGCCTTGAAAGCCCATCCGGTAGTGTGAAAGTTTTCCCAGGTTTATGAACTATGTCGTAAGAAAATAGCTGAATAAAAGACACCCATTGAGTCATAGGTGCGTTGGGCAACGATGGGGAGTTTATCATTTGAATTAATGACTTGGCGTCCACTTGGAGTTCAAATTGTTGGCCCCAGAGGTAGATCTGCAACTTCTTTAAAACCCTAGCTACTCCGCACAACTCCAACTTAGGTTGAGAGTATCGTGATTCCACTGGTGAAAATACTATTGATTCGTACAGTATAGGTCGATCTAATCCAGTCTTGAGTTCTTGTTGCATCAACACCGCGCCTGCCGCTATGAAGCTCAAGTCAACCGCCAGTTTAATCAACCCTGCGTCCGCCGAGTAATCAATGCTTTTGAGTACAATGTCTTTGCCGATTATTTCCTTGAGCTGCTTGAACGCTTGATTGCATTTATCCGTCCAAATCCATTCGGCGTCCTTCCTGGTGAGCTGTCGTAAAGGTGCTGCCTTTTCTGACAGGTTTTCAATAAATATTTGTACGTAGGTGATTATTCCAAGAAATCCGCGAAGTTCCGTGACATTCAAAGGGGTAGGCCAGGTTAATATCTTGTTTTTCTTTTGTGTAGAAACTTGTCGTCCAATCTGCGAGACCACGTGTCCAACAATATCCAGAGCTGGGACACAACAAGAAAACTTCTTCCCAGAAACTGTGAGTCCTGCTTCTTCTACTCTAAACAATATGCGTTTGAGTGTTTGAGCGTATTCCCAGATAAATTTTTGAATCCCAGGATTTTCCTCCAGAGTTTGTCCGCCGCAGGTTGATCTTGGTCCTTTGATGCCTCCGTCGTCAATGAATACCCCCACATGTTCTGGAATCTCGTCTTGCAGAATCCACATCATCTGGGCCTGGTACACCGCCACTGAATTCGTTGCGCCTTGAGGTAATCGAGTGAGTTGAAATCGTCCCAATGGAGTGTCAAAAGTTGTGAGAGGCCTTGATTCGTCCGCTAATTCCTGTTCATTGTATCCTCCCATGATATCACTGAGCCCATAGCAAGCTCTTCCAGCGAAGGATTCAATGAATTCTTCCGTCGCAGGAGGTAAGCCAGCATCTTTAATCGTTACTTTGTTCATTTCTTGTAGATCGTGTACGATTCTGAGTTTCCCGTTGTGTTTGGCAACACAAAATACTGGACTTGAATAGCTTGAGGTTGAGGGTTCGTAAAGTCCGGTCCTAATTCGTTTGCATACTAATTCCGTGTATTCTTCCTTAATTGCTGCCGGAATAGGTATTGGTTTCTTCTGCCATGGAGTATGTTCTACCACTGGTATGACATAGGGTAAGCCATAGGAGTGTTTCAACAGTCCACGTTCTGCCGGGCAGAATGCTAAAGCATTTTGTCGGATAGTAATAAGATGTTTAAATAATTTTATTTCCTCTGGCCAGAGCCAACCTTCAGGTCCAATATTGATGACTTTCAGACGTTCTTTGGTTATTTTTGCTGTAGGTTGAAACTCCGGTGGATTCGGTATTAGAGGTGTTTTATAAGGATCTCGTGATAAGGTAGGTCGTTGAAGAGGTGGATTAATTGACTGTGGCATAGCTTGGTTGATAGGTCGAACTTTCTTGGCAACCGGTTTGTATTTAGTCATACACCACAAGTTATCTTCTTTCCAATTTTTACAGAGATCTTGCTGCGCTGAGGCCCCTAGTCCGGTGACTAGTAAACTATTGATTTGTAAATCTTCGTCCAAAGTCGGAGGTTGAATTGTGATCTGAGGTATGTTTTTCTCCTTTTCCGGTTTTTTTCTGAGACGCAGGCACATGTTCTTAACCCATCCCAGCTTCTTTGATATTTTAGATCAAATTTTGATGGAGTCGGTGTCGTTCGAGAAGCGTGACTGATTCGGGTGCTGAGTCATGTAAGCTGTTGTTTGCGCCGATTGTGTGGGGTTGTGTCCTAAATTTTTCAATTGATTCCATCCTTGTCCTTGTCCTACTTTAGCGATTGGTACCGTTATCCTTCATCCGCTGTTGCCTTGAAAAGATAGAAATTCGCCTGAGCCTGGATAGTCCAACGTGCAGTCGTAGTCGAAAAGGAAAGGTCGTCCGAGAATACATTCTTGAGCTTGAGGTGAAACAAAGAGGTGTACGGGTCCAGAGAATCGCCCAATTCCAAGGGTGCAATTTTCCACTACTCCTTTGATATCACATCTTTCCCCACCAATGCCTCTCATTGGAATTTCTACTTTGACTACTTCTAGATCTAGATCAATTGCCGCCTGGCTGGGGATTACGTTCACCATTGATCCTGAATCCACCATGAATGGTACTTTTTGTCCGGATATTTTAGTGTCGATAAATCCCAAAGCACAACTGTAGTAACAGTTATATTCCGAGTCTTCTTCCTCTTGGTTAAGTAACATCAAAGCTGAAACTTTAGGATCTGATTTTTTTCCGTTCTTGTATGACATTGCAGAAGTTTTGTACCCTGGAATTCGAGTTTGAAGTTTGTTGATAACTTCTTGAGCGTAAGTTGGGGAAATTGCCGTAAGTTGAGAAAATGTGGTTGGTATCTTCAAGTTTTCCAATTCCATGACTAAGGCCGCTTCCGCTGATTTTTCTCCCTTTGGAAGAGCTGCTTTCTTATTAGGGTCCAAGATCTGTCCTGGTGTCTTCCTGGTTGCCGGTACTTCTTGAATGACCTCTTCTGGTCCGTCTTCTGGGTCCACGTCCATTGCTGAGTCATCCGCTTGTGCCGGGGGTTTTCGTCGTCCACGGAGCGCTTCTGCTCTAGTTGTCGCCACATTTGCTTCAAGTTTTACTTTTTCGAAGTTTGCCGATCCCAGTCGTGGTGGTTCCCAGTCGATTTTGTGCATTGAAGAGGTACAGTTGGATTGTTGCTGATTTTCTTCACTGTTGATTGAAAACACAGCCGGGTGATTGGTTCTGAATGCTGCGTTGACTTGGGTTTTAGGTTTTGCGGAGTCCGCAGCTACCACCGTTCGAATGGGTCTGGAGGGATTCCAAGGAATTTTATCCCCATTAGGTAAGCAGAAGTCCTTTCCCTCCCGTTTTACTAAGCCTTCTCTTTCATCTTTCTGTGCTTCATAACACATGGATGTTGGATGACCTTCTCGATGGCAGTAAGCGCAAGGTCGAGCTTCGTAGAGTTGTCCGCTTGGTCGTTCGTTTCCGCAAGAGTATTCCGCCTTGGGTGGGTTTGTTAACTTGCCAGTTAGAGCATCAATTGCTTTTGCCAGACTGTCAACCTGCTTTTGAAGCACCTCAGGTGGGTTTTCTTCAACCATTTTCTCACGCTTCTTGCTGTCACCTTTTTTCTCGTCCAACTTCTTCTGCATTGCTCGATTGGCTTCACTGAACCCGCTTCCTACAAACGTCTCGTCTGCTGCAGCTTGGACTTCATCCTCAGCCACATCCATCAAATCTTCTAGGTGGGGCGTCTTGGGATAACCATCCTTGCCATAGGGAATCAGGTCTTGCTTGACCATTTCGTGTTTGATTGACTTCTGTAATTCTTTAGAAAAAGCCATAAAAAAGAGGTGAGTAACGTCTTGTTGGTCTCTAATGTGCTCATTAGCAACCAAATACTTTGTTATTAATAGAAATTTTGATTTGTAGTTTTTGTATTCTTTAAATCCTTTTGGTCCACCAGCCTTTGCTTGTTCATCCACAAAGTTTTGCAGATCCCAAATGGTGAATCGAATTTTTGCATGGGTGTCGCCCCATATTTCCTTCATGCTGCGCCTAAGCATGTCCCAGTCTTGTTGTTCGTAACTGTCCATCGATTCCAGTTCCTGCTTCAGGTCTTCTGGTCCCACAAAGCTGCAAATCTGTCAAACCATATCGTAGCCTTCTGCTCCGTAAACTCCCGCCGCCAGTTCAAATCGGTACAGAAATTCCTTGAAGTTTTCGCCATCGTATAATAGCTTTGCCGCCTTGATGATTGTCACTTTTCTTTTGGGATCTGCCCTGGGTTGGTTGTTGCCTTCAGGATCCGCCGGCAAGCCATAAGTTCCAGGAGGGTGAGTCTGATTATTTTGTTGAGTATTTCCATTGTTGGCCAGCCTTCCGCGATACATCCTTGTTCGAGTATGAGACATTGGTCGTGGAGGTGGTGGATCAACATTCATTCTTGTGTTCTGACTGTTTTGAGTTCCATTAAATAGTCCGAGTGGATTTGGATTGTTTGTTGGTAAGACATTTTCCAAATCTTCAGCTTGTGGAAAAGCCATGTCCGAGTTTTAAATGATTCCTTGTTAATTTGTTTTCCGCTAGTAGGTTTGATTTTGCTAATAGTCGTCCTAAAAAACTGGTCTCTGGATTTTTTCCAGGGCAAGTTGGGGGGGTAATTCACTAAAATAATACTAAAAAACTAAATAATATGATACTACTTTATTCTTCAACTATGCTAATAGTCAGAGGTTGTCATAGACTTAATAATGTGCTATATTGAGTTTTGTACGGCCACCACTTTGGTGGTTAAAATTTATATCCTAAGGCTCAATATGCCAGTTTCGCCGGTCCCCTCGTTTTCTATGTTATAGGTGATTTTGTCAAGTATTTAACTATTTAATCCGGATTCGTACTAGGGTTATTTACTAAACTATTGGTATAAAACTAATTTGGAAGTGTTAAAACGGAGATATGGTCCTTGCACTTCGCCAAAAACAGGTAAGTTCTCCTGCCGTAAACTAACTAAATTCACTAAAAAAAATATGCTAATAAAATTTCGCTACAGTAGTTCAAGATGTATATTGAGCCACTTGCTAACAACAGGATCCTATATCACGTTGGGGACTCCCTTGTAAAGCTCAAAAGTGTTCCTGAGAACCTTTTGCTGAGTGCGGAAAGGGATGTATGAGGAAACCTCTGCCTTTCCGGGTTCACTAGACACTAAAACAAGCCCACCAATCTCAGATTGGCAGGTTTAATGTAGTGATAGTGGAGTGTTATCAAAAGATAACTGTTGTTATAAAGTGGGTGCGATGAAGTTGCTAAAATGTGTTATGAGTGAGGAGTCTGGACTTCAACCAGGTGATAGTTGGTCAAAGAGGACCCCTCAGAGGTTTGTGTTATGTAATGTGAGTGTTGTGTAGAGTTGTTATTTTGTATGTAAGTGTTTTGTAATGTATGTAAAACCAAAATATAGGGTGACTGATATATTGTGGAGTGAGCAGTTGTGTACTTTGTTGTAGGGGAAACTGAGTGCAGGTAGTCTGCTAGTAGTCTGCTAGTAGTCTGCTGGGGGAAAGTTACAACAGGGGAGGAGAGCCTCCTTTTATAGACAATGGTGAGGGATTTTAGCTCCAGAGGAGCTCCACATGAGAGATTTTAGCTAGGTACATGAGGGTTTTTGGCTAGTACATATGTTGAATGGGTGAATGTGATTGGTCAGGACTGTACAGGTGATTATGGGTTATGACCTGCAGGCTGAATCAGGAGGTGTGATTGGTCAGGACTGGATGTTAGTGTAGTCATGCTGTAACCAGGTCACCTGCTGTTGTTATGCAACGAAAATCCACTAGCGCATGCAGCTATTGCATGCAGCTATTACATGCAGCTATTACATGCAGCTAGCACCTGCATGTGTGCCTGCATGTGTACCCGCATGTGTACCTGCATGTGTACACTGTATGTGTGTAAGTGATGATGCAGCTGTGTGTAAGTATGTATGTAGCTATCTATGTAACCGTTTGTGTAACTAAGTGTTGTAAATGTGGATTGTGTAACTGTTTGAGGTTGTAAGGGGTGTTGTGAGTGTGTAAGAGTATGTAACTTCTGAATGAGTACCATTATGAGTGTTCTGTAAAGCAAGACTAGGGGTAAATTTGTCCCAAGAAGCTGAATCTTGAGGAGTATTAAGTAATTTCTAAGAGGAAAAGGGAGATTAAGAGTGAAACTAATAGAAATAAAGAGGAAAAGGGAGATTAAGAGTGAAACTAATAGAAATAAGAAAGAAAAGCAGAAAATTTTGATTTTGGCATATGGGATACCGTAAAGCATACCACAACGGCCTTAGCGCAACGTAGCGTAGCGTAGCGGCTGTAGTGCAGCGCTAACGCTAAACAAAAATTGGTATGCTGTTAGCGCCGCTGAAAATTAGCAAAGCGTAGCGGCGCTAACAGCGCGCTAAATCTATTAAAAAAAGGTTGGCGCTTTTTGCTGCTACGCTAAACTTTAGGGCTAAAATAGCGTAGTTTAGCGTAGTGGCCCACTGTGAGGTTCACAATTGAAATTTACAAAAATTTAGGAAACATGTTAAAGTGTTTATGAGCATTTCAAACAGTTAACAATTGGACTGATTGGTCAGTACCACTTGCTCCTGTGCATTTTACCAAAATTTTGATATTTTTTTCATAAAGGCCTGGAATTCAGCTCCTAAAATTCAATTGTGAACCCCCCTAGTTCACTTGGACCTTTACAGGAATCAGTTGTTAATTTACACAAGGCAGAAGACAGAAGCAGATTTTGAGCATTTTAGAATTGAAAAGTGCAAGGCCCTGTTTGGCAGCATGATTATTACACAATAAATAATCTTGCCATGTCCCCCTACATTGTGTAAGACATTACTTTTCCGCCTGATCTTTTGGAAGTAAACTGCCAAGCCTTATGAGGGTTTACTTTCAAAAGATTATCCTAAGAAGACATGTTTTACCATATGTAATGTAGCATGTTTCCTATTATTACACTGCGTAATATGACGTTGCCAAACAGGGCCTAAAGAATTTTCTGGGAGGCTCCCACTGCCCAGAACCAACAGGAAGTCAGTGGTACATACAAATTCTTGATTTTCAGGAAAAAGGAAAATGTTTTCCCAGGCCTGTAGTTTGTTGTTTTCATGTGTGCTGTTTTTTGTTTTGGTAGGTGTCTTAACTTTGGAGTTATAGGTACATCTAGTGTTCTCCAAATGCCAACGGGAAGTCATCCATTCAATAAGCCACTTCTCTCTCATGAATTAAGGAGGGGCAGGGAGGAGCCAACTATGTAAGTGCTGGGTCCATTATATGAGGGAGGCTGTGGGATAGTTGAGGCAGACCAGTCAATCTTGAACTCACCATAATTCCAATATACCAACAAAACCGGAAAAATTGGGAAAAATCCAAGCTTTCTCCAAAAGAAAATACAAGGATTGGCTTAAATTCAGGAGGAGAGCTCTGCACCACCTCTACCTGGTTATTAACGCTCGGTGCCTCATGATTCCATACTTAGGTATCTCTCTCAAGACATTGTGTGATTGAGACATGCGGCAATGTCCTGTGAGGCAGTGAAGAGAATAGAGTTAACCGAGACCGTTTCTCGGCCATACAAAAGATTTTCATTCTCAGTTGTACGACTCATGCAGACAGGCAGCTAAACCATGATCGCTGATGCCGTGTTTTCTCGTATGTAAAAGCGAAAGCAAAGGAACCATGCCTTGAAATGCCGGTAAATTTTGGATCACGAAATACTTACATCTTCAGATGGAAGCTTCATGCATCATCGGCCGACCGTCTTCAGGTCCAGCCGTCCTCGCTCGGATTTCTCCGCTGCTCTACATATCACGGTGTCGAGTTTGTCGCACAACGCGCAGTCACTGCAGAATTTACACACTGACTGCGGATGTAACCCAACGGTTCCAACACATGTTCTGTCATTAAACTCCTCACCGTGAATATGGAGAGTCGGTAAATTGATGTTCATGAATATGGATGTAAATGTATTCGTACCCTGGAAAAGAATCACAATTTTTTTATTCCGCAACTCGGGTAATTGTGCATGTTGCTGCAAGTGCACGCTGATGCATCGAGTCACGACCCAAGCTACAAAAGATATATTTGAAATATGGAGGACTGTGTGCTGTAAATACATATTTAAATATGTAAAATATATTTAGATGAATGTTTTCGTTAACAACAGCTGTGCTCTGTAACATTTTGATCATGCAGTCTTCTTGCCATGAGCAAGGGGGTGCAACTGCAAGGAAACCGCATGATGAAGAGATGTTCTCGTCTTTTTACATAAACATCGTTCATGCAAATTTGTAAGATTGTAAGGATGAGGGGTTAGCATGTCTCTGTCTCCCAGTGTCTCCCTACTCCTCCACATCCGCAGGTGAGATGTTTGTTTGTGGTTGGCTCGCAAGATGGGCCGGGCATCATGGGCCCAGAAAGGCCAACGAGCGGCGGACTTGAGAGGCGAAAGTGCCTTTGGGAATTTTGTTGCCCTTTGTTATAAAAGAGCATACTGGAATCGGGTACAAAAGGCAACCCTTTCGTCGCCTCCGCTCATCTGCGGACCTTCACACAATCTCCCTTAGTGATATCATAACACGCCTTGCTAGTTGGTTGATATCAAACTGTCCAAGCATCACGACTTCCCTTGGTTTCTTTGCAGCTCAAGATCCAGCCGAGCAGGCAGTGCCACTCGTTTGCGCACAAGCTCAATCTAAACCAAATTGGAGTGCATATCGGTGCATTCCGCAACACATCATAAGGCCCTTTATCCCACTCACATCAACCAGTTTCGTCGCCTTCATTCTGAACCATTGCCAACCCTTCAGACATTCTTTCTGGTTCAATAGAAACCACCCTTTCAACCATCTTTAGATAGCTCTTGTTGATATCCTCTGTTAGCCCCGATGACGAACAAAATGCTTTGCGCCGCATGGGTCTGTTTCATATTTCTCTCCCAATCTCAAGGAATCTTGTCTTTGGCATCGCCTCGTCCGGTCGGATCGGGCACCGAGCTCGATAAAAGAAACAACTGGCGCTGGTGGACATGGTCAACGCAAGACGGATACAAATCTGGGACATCGTCTCAACCTCCACAGTCCACACCCGTCAATCAAAATTCAGACTCTTATTCCTCCTCGAATGGAAATTCGTACTCTTATGCCTCCGCCAGTGCGAATTCAGACTCGTATAGCAGCGCCAACGTAGGTGCTCACTTCAACCCGCGCCCTGTGCCATCATCCCAAGGCTCATATCGTCGGCCACCCAAGACCATCCCTGTAAGTTTCGTAATTGCGTCGAAGTATTCTCAAAACTAACTTAACATCTCTACCAGAAGTATACTGGTCCCCGGATTCCCACTAATGGATCGGATATCCATCAGTAAGTGCCTTTAACTTGAAACCCCTTGTTTTTTTTGAAGTCCATTCTATCCTAACAAATGTTGGTCACCTCGTTAGGTGGTTGGGATTTCATAATAAGTTCAGAGCTCAGTACAAAGCCGGTCCCCTCAAATGGAGCGAAACTCTAGTCGCGGCTTCCAAGCGCCTTACTGACACATGCGTGTGGAAACACACCCAGAACAATGAATTCGGTGAAGTCAGTTGTTGGACCATTTTGTCGTACCAGAGGTACCACAATTTACTGAACTGGCCAAATCCACTTCCAGAACATGTCCGCGGGCCAGTCGAGCATCGAGGAGGTCGTGACGGGTTGGGTGACTGGGCCTGAGGAAAAAGACTCTTACACCGGCGGCAACACCGAGCCTTCCCACTTCACTCGTGAGCGCGGGGACTTATTTCTTTGGACTATAGCCCAGTGAATCTTGTTAACAGCGTGTCAACCTTTTTTCATTTTTGCAGAGGTCGTCTGGCAAGCAACGACTGAAGTCGGCTGCCACATGGGCATGTGCAAGGACGTTCGCGGAGCGAATCTCCCCCAATCTCCAGTTACCTTCTGGGCCTGTAATTATAACCCGTAAGCCGGCTTGATTTTCTATCCACTGCATCTCGCGCAGAATTGATTGATGAATTGCACTGTTAAATAGTGCCGGAAATGTGATCGGCGAGATCGCCCAGAATGTCAAGGCAGCGCCTGGTGGCCGACCCCTCTGAAATTTCCCAAAAGCAAAGCCCTTGTACGCGTTGTCTCGGCCACGTAAATTTCTGTAGATAGGCTTATAGATCAGCTGCTTACAAGGATTAGCCCTTGTCGACAGGTTTTGTCTGCCTACCTCCCAACTCTTTTGTGTTACTATTCTTTCTTACTACGCCTTGAAGGTTTTCCAGTTCATTAACCCACTCAGCTGTCCGATTTCGTCTACTCAATGTGAAGGGGAAAGCTCCTCCAGCTGCTCGTATCATTCACTTCCATTCTAATTTGCTCCGGCTCTTTTCTCTTACTGTTTACGTTTGTTTTGTTTCACTGATTCTTTACTGGATTGTTAGTTTTTTGCTTCCACATTCTTTTCAATAGCTTCTACTCCAAAGGCCCTCCGTTACGAAAATGTGCTCCTCTATATTTTGTCTCTTTGTTTTTAGCCCCCCCCCTTTATGCGATTGTGGAAATCTGCAATGATTTATTCTCCCAACCCTTCACTATGATTGGCTGTGGGGCTCTCCTCTAGAGAGGCTGTGTCGTAAGACCATCCACAACGGGCGCTAAGTTAGCCCAGATCAGGGCACTTAGTTCGACATCGGGCTGGATTAACTGGGGAACAACTTGACCCGGAGCTCCGTCTGGAGCTAGTGGGGGCTAAATGTAGACCCCACAAATATTGGGTTGGGTTAACTGGGGATCAACTTGACCCGGAGCTCCATTTGGAGCTAGTGGGGTCTAAATGTAGACCCCACAAATCCTGGGATTAATTTCAGGACTCAGGAAAGCACCTATAGAGCACAGTAACCTAACTTCTCATATTTTTGGAGCTCATTCATACAAATTTTGTGTGTAAGTTCAGAGCTTGGTCAAAAAATTCATACAAATTTTGTGTGCACATTTTTTTGGCTGCTGTGAAGAAATACTCCCAGCAATACTTTTTTTTGAGCAGTTATGCTGTCTGGTTAATCAGGTTACTACCACACTCACAGTCACCTAGCAATATTGCCATCAATGATGCTGCTGCCAAGGGGGGGGGGGGGGGGGAAGAAAAAAAGTATGGACGCCAGACTGCTGTTAAGGGGGGGGGGGGGGGGGGGGGGGCTTGAGTCATCACTGCATCATCCCCTGATTCTCATACATTTTTAGTTACTACCCTCCTTGCCCTCAAAAAAATCATACATTTGAGGTGATTACCTTTACCGGTCAAAATGACTTTTCATACATTTGGGGCGCGTAGGTTTTTTGATTTTTGACAAAAAATTCATACATTTTCATTACTGTGTTCCATAGGGGCTTTCCTGGGTCATTCAATCTCAAATTTAATATTCATAATGCTTGTAAGCATGAAATTTATGTGTTCAGGTGCCAAACACATAACATATAGGCACCTAAACACATAACCTCCAACAGCTTGGACCCACTAATCCCCACCCATGCGGATGGCCAATTGGAATTAAGGTTCTGATCCAGTGCCCCGGAGCCGGATATCACCCATCCTGCACCCTGACCCTGGTCTTATCCGGAATCCGGCCGGATTTTCCCGGATCTGAAAGCAAGAGGCATTTCCCAAAAAAAGTGCCAATTTGATTGGGTATGCCGGGGATTCCCCGGTAGAGTTCCCAATTCATGCGGGTTTGACGGGTATTCCCCGCAAAAAGACCCTATTTTTGGGTGTTTTCTGAGGTTTACCCGCATAAATCTTGCTTTTGGAGTGCTTTTCACTATCCGACCGGATTCCGGATCTGTTGAGCTCAATCCCAAACCCTGATCCGGCCTGCGGGGTTTCCGGATTCCTGCGGATCTGCGGGTTCTGGATCAGAACCTTAATTGTAATCAAAGCTAGTTTAGCCCAGGCTAATCTGGCAACGGATGTGGATGCTCTACCTTTGGGGCATTCAGAAGTTCTTAAGTGTTAATTTTTCAGGTATATCCTGGGTCTCCATGCATCCCAGTCTTTTCTAGGGTTCAAGGCATGTTGCTTTGACTGGGATGAGTGTAATTGATGTGGTAATTTGGCAAGGCTACACAGCAATGGAGGAATTCCTGGGCAATCTGGGGCCCCCGCAGATGTTGTTTTAGACCAAAAAAGTCTGGACTTTTGAAGGGAAATATAGCTTTTTGGGCTCTAGATCACTTCTGGGAGACCCACAGATCTTGACAGGAAGTCTTCCAGTGTCAGTTGTGGTTGCTGAAGCCCCCAAGCCTTTCTTGGTAGGGTACCGGAGCGCAGCGCAGCGAGGTCCTGTGGTCCATGGGATAAACCCATAGTGACAGGCCTTGAGACACGCCGGAGGGGTTGTCTTCCTTCCCCTGGGAAGGGGAAAGCCACAGGAAGAATGGGTGGCGCCCACTCCTCCTTCCGACGCCTACGCGAGGCTTTTCCCGTCCGGAAGATGGCAGCCACGAGTAGGCTAGGGAACACGCCCGTAGCCTTCTCCTGACGCCTCCGCCATGATCACGTGGTAACCTGGAAACAGCTCCGGTTACACGTGTCAGCTCAATGTGGATCAAGGCCTAGCCCCAAAGAGGAAGGGCGCTGGCCAGCTTATAAACCGGCGGCTCCCGCCATGGTTTATCCCCCAGCTCCAGCCTTCCGCATTCGCCTAGAGCATCACATCCCTTCAGTCCTCAATTTCCTCTACATTTTTTTGACAAACCAATCCAGACAACACTCCTTTACTAGAACTCTTTAGACCTCCGCAAACTCTCTTCATACCATGTCTGATTGATTCTCCGAATTCACCAAACGAATCCGCCCCGCGGCCGCAGGCCCGAGCCTAAACCCAACCGAGGAACCCGAGCCTACTGCCACTCCAGCAGTCACTGATGCTAGGGACCCAGCTGTACACTCCAAGGAGTCAGCAGGCGACCAAAGGCAGACAGAGGGCCCGACCAGCTCCCAAGCCCCTGTGGCAGGGAAAGGGCAAGCCCCGAAGAAAGGCGTCCTAACCAGGAGCGCCGCCAAGATAGGGGTACCCCCCGATTCCGAGGACACCGAGTCCGCGACAGCCAGTATGGCAGCCAAAGGGAAGGGCCCCGCCCAGAAATCCGCCAAAGGTCCCCCAGAGACCATCTCCCTGTTAGGGGAGCGCAGCGGTAAGCCAAATATTCCCTTTTTCTTGGGGAAAGATACCACCCTTTGATGGTTCATACCTACTTTTCGCGTTCGACAGAACCAAAGGGAAAGACTCAATCCCGCGGCAATAAAGAGTGGACAAACGAGCAAGCGACCATCATGGCCGAAGCCCTAGCCGCCACCAAGTCAGGAGACAAGGAGCTAGCTGCGATGCTGTGGGAGGTCTACAAAGCTGTGGCCTCCAACCCAGCACCAGAGGAGCCGGCAAGATCAGTCCCGGCAAAGCACGCTCGCGACGAGTCGGTCGAGATCCTTGGCCAGTCCAGCAATAAAGCGGACGGCAACCCAGTCGATCACGAGGTGACCGTGTTGCAAGAGGGTGATCTGGAGTTTGGTAAGCCGCCTCCAAATTCATTCCTTTAGGCACGGAAGGTAGCGCCAGCTGACAAGCAGACTCTACCAGCTGTAAACAAGACGAACTCCCACAAGGATGTGGGTTTCACGCCCTATTTTGACAAAAACCTAAAGGAGCTTCGAGCTCCACTCCCTCTCACCATTTTCAACAAGAAATGGCAAGACCGCGCCATCCTCCACTATGCAGAGAAGCGACCGAAGGGGGAAGAATCCGGTTCTGAAAGCCGCAACTGCTACACCGGACTCCCCTACCCGTCTGATTGGGTCCAATCTTTCAGCGAGTGGACCACTAACCACCAAGGTTTCTACATCGCGCTACGCGACGTGTACCAGTTCCGAACCTTTGCGGGCTGGGTACTCATCCACAAGGGCCATTGCGACCGAATCCTAGCACGCCATGGCTTCATGGCGGCACTCAGATACAATGTGAACGTCAGGTCCACAGTCTTTGCCCACAGGGTCATGGTCAATGGCAAAGTGAGTCCTACATACATGTAGCTACTCTGAGACATTCTCCTGATAATAACCCTCAATTGAATGCCTCAGCCCACGGTCGCAGACATCTCTGTCTTCAGGCAAGACATCGCCAAAGAAACCTACTCGGACGCCCGGAACTTTGGGGAGATCGGCATGACCAACAACCCGTACTCTGAGGGCGGACTCCGGGCAGGATGGGATCCTCTAACGGGAGCGCCCAAGCAGAACAGAGGCCCAGGCCAGAAGACGAACTTCGGCCGACCCTTGGATGATGGCGACCATGCCGGCCAAAACGGACCAAAGACAGGCAGATCTGGTGGCTACAAGGGGAAAAAGTTTAACCCACTTCACAAAGAACTCAACGCAACAGCGGGAGGTGGAGGAAGTGCCCCAAAAAGCCAGGAGGCCACCTCGTGAGTTCCCCCTGTTTCTATGAACCCTGTCTTTCCCTAAACGTCCACAACGGACTAAGATGGTACGGCCCACTCCCCTGAATGTAGGAAACAGACCTAAAACCCATCAAGAAACCAAGACACGAGTAGAATTTCAATTTCTGATGTCTAAATCTCTTGTATCTGCGTGAAACTTTTGTAAATAGCCCGTCTTACGACTTCACGTTCAAATGCAACACTTCCCCTCCAAATCCCGAGGGGGAAAATGAAGCACATACAAGTTGCCCCTGGCCCCTAAGGGTATTGTGTGAAATGAACCTTCCGGAGTGGAGAAAGGCGCTCGCAGAAGCGGACCTTCTACCAGAGTTCCAGGACGTTCTTGATGGTTTTGAGAACGGCTTCCCTCAAGGAATCCCCCAGCACAAATGCGAGGGCCTCCAACATTTTACCCCACCAAACCACGCCTTGGCTTTATTGGCAAGGGACAAAATCAAAGCGTCCATCCAGAAGGAGGTGGCAGCGAAGCGCATGTTCGGGCCGTACACGCATGAAGAAGTCCACAAGCATTTTCCTTTCTTTCGATCCAACCCCCTCGGGGCAGTCATCAATGGTGACGGGTCACTGCGGCCGATCAATGACCTCTCCTTTCCGCGAGACAACCCCATAGTCCCGTCCGTCAATTCCTTTGTGGACGCGGATAATTTCCCAACAACTTGGGACGACTTCAACCGGGTCTCTAGCTTCTTCCGAAGCCGGACGGAACCTTGCCTGCTAGCACTTTTCGACTGGGAAAAGGCTTACCGCCAAATCCCAACAGCGAAGGACCAATGGCCATACCTTTTAGTACAGGATTTTAATGATCAGCTCTATGTGGATACAAGAATCACCTTTGGCGGGGTGGCCGGCTGCGGATCTTTTGGCCGCCCGGCGGACGCGTGGAAGCACCTGATGATGAAAGAGTTCAACCTAATTACCGTATTCCGCTGGGTCGATGACAACCTGTTTGTTAAAGAACTCGACTCGGCAGTGGACATGAACGAGGTGGTAAACCGTTCCGCGCAGTTAGGCTTGAAGACAAACAAAGAGAAATTCTGTAACTTCGCCGAAGAACAGAAATTTATCGGCTTCATTTGGAATGGAACACGGAAAACGGTACGCCTACCACCGGGGAAACTGCAAGAGCAATTGACCCAGATCCGAGAATTCCGGACGCCCAAAAAGAAATTCCTCTATAACCAAGTAGAGGTCCTGGCAGGACGTTTAAACCACGTCTCCTACCTCCTCCCACAATTGAGGTGCTACCTCTGTGGACTCTATGCATGGTTAAAAAGTTGGAAGAACAAGAAGGCAAAGCGGCCCGTCACAGCTACCGTGAAGATAGACCTGGAACACTGGTTGTTGACATTATGCTCCTTCAAGGAGACTCACATCATTCCCAACCCGGAGCCCACCGAAATCGGTTGGATGGGTGACGCATCGACCAGCTACGGCATAGGCGTCTTAATCGGCCAACACTGGGCCCGATTCCAGCTGGCAGAAGGTTGGGAAGGCGTCTCCAAACCACACAGGAACATCGCCTGGGTGGAGACAGTAGCGGTTCGTATCGGGATCTGTATGCTCCAGAAACTAGGAGCCCGGGCTGGCAAGACCTTCATTGTCTGGACCAACAACACCACAACAGAGGCGGCGGTACGCAACCGAAGATCTCACGACTTCCATGTCAACAAGGAATGGAAGGCCATCCAGAAACTCTTGGTAGAGTTACAGATAGATATCGTGGCAAGGCGAGTCACGTTGGCCGAGAACAAGGCAGACGCGCTCTCCAGAGGGGACTGAACGGGGCTAGGAGCCGAGTTTCAACTTCCTATTATGCTACCACTAGACCTAGATCTCCTGTTTTGGCAGCATTAGGCCGCCGCAGAGTGTGGTGCCGGGAAACCTGTATTAAATAAAAACATACCGTTTCCCCCCCCTTGTTTCTTCTATCTTAGTGGCCCTTGAGGTTTCAGGCTATACAGGATAAAGCCATCAGAGCCGCCGCTCCCAGTGAGAGAGCGCCCCTCAGAAGCCTACCAGGGCTCATACCCCCAGAGACACAATGGAGCTAGGGAAGATTGCTGATTTTACGGCTAACGGGACCAACCCGCTCAACCCAACAAAGAAGCAAGAGTTCTACCTCAAGGGGTATGCCTGGAATACGCTGAAAAGCTATAACACCGCCGTCAAGAAACTCAAGAAGAGCCTGGCTCAGAAGCATCCAGAAGGTTTTGAACTCCCTCTAACAGACGATGATATCGAGACGTTCTGCTGTTGGGCCGGGAGAGACGACGATAATCTTGAAGGACACGAAGTAGCGTCCACCACGCTGGTGAAGTACCTGTCAGGCCTCAAGGCGTGGCATCTATACCACAAGAAGCCTTACCCAAGGCAGTGGGAGGACCGTATCGACATCTTCCTCAAGGCCTCAGCGAAAGCCGACGCAGCAACCCCAAAGAAAGAAAAGAAAGAGGCAGTCCATCTACGCCACCTTTTCTTCCTGGCCGAGCAATTGATCGAAGGCACCGCCGAGGAGAGAGCAGTCCTAGACCTCGCACTCGTGGCATTCTGGGGGATGGCGAGGTTGGCGGAGCTAACCTACGAGTCGAAGGAAGGGCCACTGGACAAGTCAATGAAGCTTCTCACTTCCGACGTTTCCACGGCCGATCCAAACCAAACGGTCCTAACGCTGCGCAGCGCCAAGACGTGCAAGCCTGGCAAAACACAGCAGATAAAGCTGGCGAAGTTGCCCCACGCGCTATGCCCGACTTTGGCGGTCCGAAGGCGACTAGATGAAGCCAGCGGAAAGAAAACCTCACTCTTTGGCTACAACGCGGAAGGAGAACGCCGAAACCTGACGCGAGCAGCGAAGATTTCTATCCTGTCCAGGACATGGGCACGAGGGGGTTTTCATAGGCTATCTGGCCACTCATTTCGCGTAGGAGGAGCCTCCTTGCGCATGGCCCTTGGAATCAGCGCCGAGGAGATATGCTCCCTAGGGCGGTGGCAATCTAACTGCTACAAACTCTACATTAGGCAATATTCTACGGCTCAACTAAATCATTCTCTATCTTTACTGTCCACATTAGAGGACAGATGGGTAAACGGAAGTTAATTAGCATGAGGACGAAGCAGCCAGATCAGGCAATTCGACCAAAAGGAATGGGGTATCATGCAAGGCTCAGGCTTTTGGTCTTCACGCCAGAGAAGATGGGTCTAGCACTGATCCCCCACTCGCGTGCTCTCTTTTTTCTTCTTCTCCGGGGGGTTCTTCCCTCCTCTCGAGCCTCCAAAGCCCAGAAGGAATTCTGGGGCGTCTCCAGAGGCTCGGGGGACACGGGGTGGAAAGCCCCCCCCCGACCCACACACGGCCGGCTTGAAGCAGCCCTAGAGGGCGCTTGGGCCGGCCTAGAGCGGGCGCTGGAGGCCTACGCTGCCGCGCCTGCTCGAAAATGTAAAGAAGGGAAATGAGATAAAGGAAGCTCTCTTAGCGCTCTACGAGGGCGCAGAGCACTTCCCTCCCACGCCCACTAAGTCCATGAGGGGCTTAGTCACGGCAGGTGCAAGGAATGGATGGGGTGGGCAGACTCATCAGTGATAATGAAAAAGTTCATTGGCTGGCTGAGGCGTGGGGGCACCACAAGGGTTGCTCTTGGGGCAGTACCAAACTCTTTCTTTAAAAACTCAAAAAAAAAAAAAACTCGATGGAGCCCCCCCCCCAAAAAAAAGGGCTCCAAGGCATAAAAGCCAATGTGGAAATTGTTATGAGCCGTAGCGCGGGCTCTGCAGCGCAGACTCACATGTACATAGACTACACGTACATGTAACGGACCATACTCAAGGTTCAAGAGGCTGGAGATCCAAGCCTCTTCCTCATCCTGCAATCTACCATCTTGGATCCAGAACCCCCAGAACCCCAGAACCCAGACCCCATCTTCCTCTCCACATAACAGACCTCAACAGAAATCAAACCTGTGGGTGTGCACCAGGGCTGGGCCCCTAGTGATCAGGCTCCAAGACTGATGCTAAAATTGCATCTAGAGCATCCACATTGGTGTGGGTGTATGTCAGCCTTAGAGTCAGCGCAGCTGACCTAATGTCTGCCTTTGTCATTATTTCTACCTCAACTCTCTTATATCTTTTTAAGTTTAAGGTTTAACCTTGTTTTGACTTCAGATTCTGTTTTCCCATGCAATTTCAACCCTAGTGTCCACTGGCCACTTTCCAACAGCTCAACTCCTTCATAGAGTTCCTTGTTTGTGATGAGCATGCGCAGCAGCGCCCTGTAGGCGCAACAGAGCTCTCCAACCACATGTACATATGTGATTATGTCAGCCAACCTTGAAAATTTTCGAAGTCAGGATCCCCCATGCAGCTGGAGGATACACAGACTTCAGCACACCAGAACCACCACCCAGATAACCCCAGGATCACCACCAAAGAGCCTACTCTACTCCCAGTATACCTACCGTCACAGGCGCCTAGGATATTGACAGTAAGTAACCTCTTTCACTGAACCTTGATTATCTCAGAGGTACAACTCTGTGTCTTGCTTGATCTGCCTTTTCTTCTTGCTTTGCCTCCTCCTTGATCACAGGGCTGTCCCTCCAATTCTACAGGCCTTTGCCTCTATCTTGATCACAGGGCTGTCCCTTCAATTCTACAGGCCTTTGCCTCTATCTTGATCACAGGGCTGTCCCTTATAATCACTTGGCCTTTGCCTCAAAATCTAGGTTGCAGGGCTGTCCCTCAGGTTTCCCATTAAGAACCTTGACTGTCCAGAGAGAAGTCTAAAAAACTGTGGCTGGATTAAACTTATCTAATCCAGATACCCTCCTGAGAGGAAGCTGTAGCACTTCTAGCACAGATTAGCAGCACTCTTCTGAAGAGTAGCATTGCCAGTGGACGTGCATTCCCACTAGAATAACCTAGTACTTCTCTTCTATCTTAGCCTGCTTGGTTTCTTTCTCTCTCTTTCTCTTTTTCTCTTACAGTTGTATTTTCTTTATCCCAAGAAATCAAACTGTTGTCCCCCATTTCTTGTGTCCTGCTGTCACTATAGAGACTCAGGCTCACAATTGGGGGCCTCATCGGGAAAATTACTCACCTTTTCATAATTCTAGACTGCTTAAAAGCCAAAGGACTGATCATCCTGATTAAATCAAACAAAAAACTCTTAAAAATTTCGAAAATTCACTAAACAAATCTTTCTACATATCCTACTAATGTCAAAATTCTTCAAAAACATCCTAAAATTGATTCTATATTGATAAATTTCCTAACTGAACCCTTGAAAAAAAAATTTACGCCCTGTGTACTTGTGAAAGTGCAGAATTGCGACTCCTCCGCACCGCTATTTACCCTTTTGTCGGACTTATTCCCCATTGCATCGTCTATATCTTCGAAACAAGAAGAGATAAAAAAAATCTAAATACGCTCGAAAGATTCCTCGGCTTCTTATCTGTAATTGCCGATATAGACCGTAAAAAGTTGTCAAACGCCGCAGGACAGCGCAGAGGAAGAAAACATCTGAGCTGATCGATATACCTCCGCTCCTCTACTCCGCCTGATTCCGCAGAACTAGAAGTTCTTCCGCCAGACTCCGCTGAGCTAGAAAATCCCGACGACTTCCGCTCCGCTGCTCCGCCTGATTCCGAAGATCTAGGACCTGTCTCGCCAGACTCCGCCATGCTTGAAAACTCCAACGACCATCGCATCGGCCTAAAGGAAGAACCTTGATCGATAACTTAGAGTTGGATTCCTATTGCTACGTCGACGGACCCGAAACCGAGTAGCCGAAAGAAAAAGAAAGCGGTGCCCGTCCGTTATCCCGAGTGGACTCCAGCGCATTCCGCGACTCAGCCAAAGAGAGCTTCTAGACGAAAGAAAACAGCAGAGACCGATCAGACTATTGGAATGCAAGGGACCTCTCAGTTCAGCAAAGGCTCCGCTACCGCCTTAGCCCCGCAGCAGAATAGCAGCTTCGAAGGCTTAGGATCTTTGCTACCGCCGATCTCCTTCGATATGTTGTTCCTCCAGCCTGCCGCTAGACATGGATGTCACTCTGCCCCTCATCAACTCGAGAGCAACGTCCTTGGTGTTGGTCTCAAACAGATAGAATCCTATCCACCGTCCTATTGATCTGGAGACGTTGCTCACAGCGCCAAATCTGAACGCGATCGCCCAGCGTCCGTTCATGACTACAAACCTAGCGAACCAAGAACGCCTACGGTCGACGGTGTCACCGTCCTTCCTGCTCCTTTCCCCCATTCGGAACCTTCCACCGTCCATTCCGAGCCCAATGCCGGCGCCCATCTCCAGAGCAACGGATCTTGTCCACGACGAGCCGAGACAACCCAAGACCTACCGCTAATGGCTATTCCCACCTCCCAGCATACATCTTTTCAACGCCGGGCTCAAGAGATAGACTACCCGTTTCATGCCCAAGCCTACAGCCATGTCCAGCCCCCGCCTCCGTGTACCCAGGAGCGTATGAAAACTCTTAACTAAAGCCTTTAGATGATAATGTGTCTACCGCCGTAGCAGCCTGTGAGACCCCCGAAGCTTCCACACTGCGATATAGAATCCTGACAGCCCCTCATTCTTATTTCCAACTGTCTGGTGCATACCACTGGGACTCCACTCTCTTATTTAGATATAGTGCACCAAGTTAAAAATGTGCTGCACCAAACCACTTGGAGAGGTTGGAGAGGATCAGGGAAGAGTTAGAATTTCCCCAGGTACTCAACAGAGAGGCTCCTCAAGTCGGAGATTATCTCATGAGAGTGACACAAAGAACAGGGAGCAACACCTGGCGCGGTCAGGGAAGGAGAAGAGCTCACCCTCAATATCATCCCCTAGGAAGAACCTAATAAACTAGGAAGAGTGTGGTGGAATCCCCACCAGCGTCTTCAGACCTTTCGTGAATCTCTTCCGATTCCGCTGAGCTAGAGCTCCTCGACCAAAGCAGCCTTGAGCGGCCAAAAGAAGGAAATTCTATCAATAAAGACAAGTGGCCTCCTATTGCCACTTCGAAGGTGCCCAGATCTTGCCGTCAAAAGAAAAGGGAGGCTATCCCGTTTGTCTACCCGGATTGGAAGCCTGAGGATTCAAAAATTCAGTCTAAGAGACCAGCACAACACTGTAAAGCACCTATCGCCGACTAAGCAGCCGGAATGGACGAAACCTCTCCGCCGAGCAAAAGCTCCAATACCATCTCTGCCCCGCTGCCAAAGAGCGGCTTCTACAGCTTAGAGTCGGCATTGCCTCCAGTCAACAAAGACTTTCCGTGTTTCCCGCAGGAGGAACCTCTCTCGCCGGATATGTGTATTCCACGAGTGCTAATTAACTCAAGGGCTACGTCCCCAGTGCTGGAGTAGAACAGATCCGCGCCATTTCCGCGTCCGGTAGATCAGAAGATCTTGAATCTAATGAGCTGCTACCTGGGTACAGCTCAAGAGGTGCTGTTCTTGTGTCCCTTCATGACCAACAGCCTAGAAAAGGTGCACGCCACAAAGTCTTACTGCTGGATGCGTCACCATCTCTAGCCCTCCATCCATTTGCTCAGACCCCACGCCTGGAGATATCCTCCGAACCGATGGAGGTCATCCAAGCTTGCAAGCTTTGTCAACCTGTTCAACAAGCTGCTCAATCTCTCCGTCAGGGCTCGAGAGGCTCAGAACAAAAAATCTCTTAGGCTGCTTCTCTCCCAAGCCGCTACAACTAAACATATGATGATGGAATTAGTCGGGTGGGACAAGACCCTCAGACTATGTTGAGGATGGGCTCCACCGGACAAGCTTGACAGCCTCAAGTGGTCCTTATACCACTGGACCAACAACACACCATTGAGTGCACCGGCGCCAATAGTGCAGACCAATACGAGCTTGCCCTCAGCTCGACACCCCTCCTACCTACCTCAGATGGCTACGCCGACCCGCGAGCCTACAGCTTTCCAACACCGAGCCTTAGCGCCGGCTTACCAGTGTCATACACATCACCACAACCAGGGAAGCAGCCCTCTGCCGCCGACGCCGCCACCGCAACAGCTTGCGAGACCCTTGCTAGCTTCCATAAAGCAAGGTGGGAACTCAATGATCCAGCACCATCCCTCTCAACCATTTGGAGGATAGCCCCAACAACAGCAACACCACTATCAGTCTATGGAGCCCCCTTACACAATTCAACAGTCCTAACCCCCTCAAGAATGTTCTGCAATTGTACTTAGCTTGGATATTGACAACATCTCTAGCCCCTCAACTAGAGAATTTTTGAATAATTTTAATAATGATTTGTCTAAGGATTTTCCCTTGTTATTAGAAGAAAAAATTACAAGTCCCTTTCTCTGAATTTCTATCAGAATTGTCTACCACTGTTGGAAAATTCCTGATACCTTGCTGGAGTCTTGTGTGAACAAATTCAAAGAAGTATTGAATAGTTCCATTTTAGACATTTTTAAAGAATAATTCATGCCATCTTTACTTGATAACATCATTTCCTATGTAGGATAAACTGCCAAAGAGAGAACCATTTTGAGTTTTGATGAACTGGACCAAATTGAAAAGACACATTGATGAGAAATTAGAAAGTTTGCAAGAACTTATTTTGGTAAATGAGTCTCATGCCTTAGTAACCAGATCAATTCACTTCATGCAAAGGAAAACAGTAGATTCAAAAGAATCTAAGAGAATATTGAATGACATCTCTTCCATTGTAAATGCTGTCAATTCTGAATTGGAATCTTTATTGGAAACAACTGATAGAGATTAACCTCCTCATTTGAACCATAATAATCCACTCATGAATTTCCAACAAGAACAGCAACTGCACAAGATAATTATGCTCTTGTTCCTGTTCTTGATCCTGAGAACCATCAGAAGATGAATGAAGTCAATCTTTCAACCATTGAGATGAAAATCCCTCCACAAGGTGAATTCCCTTTGATTGATCATGGAGTCTGGACCAATGGATCTAGACAGGACTGTAACAAAGTACCCCAAAGAACACTAATTGGGATAAATTCTCTGGTGAACTTCCATATAACCATGAGGTTTGGATCAAGAACCCAGAGCTTTTTATGAGAGACTATAAGATGTTAGACAGTATGATAATCAGCTGACTTACCATTCTACTGACTGAAACTGCAAGGTGGTGCATTGGAATCAGATATCAGTATGGAGATACCAATGATTGAACTAGCAGGCCATATCCCATTAAAGTTGTAGCAATTAATCAAAATCTTTAGGAAAAGCTGACAACCTGAACGAAAAAAGGGAGAATATGTTGTCTGCAATGATGCAAATTATTGACTTGGCAATAATGATTATACAATATTTGAGCAAACTAAGAGAAGCTGCTGTATTCTTTCAGGTGATCATTAGATAATTTCTAGTTTATATTCATTGATGGAAACCAATCAGAGTCCCCCTAACCTGAGTAAAAACAATCCCTTGCTTCATTTGCAATAAGAAACAAAAAATGAGAAAGACTGAAGAGACTGAAGAGAAAGAAAATATTCCTGTGCAGCCAATTGTTAAGAAAGTTCAACTGCCAGTTCTTCAATCAAGTTACTAACCTCTCCAGAGACTTTCCTGAAGAAAGGAACATGAAAATCAATGTTTAAATCAATCCTCATTATGATTTGACATGTAAAAAAAAAAGGATATAAAATCAATGAGACCCCTGAAAACAAATATTGAGCTGATTTAAATTAAAGAAGGAAACACCCACTGGGTGAATACTATGTAGCAGGATGGTACTTCAGATCCCCTGATTGATTTTGATCTAGAAATAGCTAATTATCCAAATTACTCTTGACCCCAATCTGAGTGAACTAACCCATCAGTTTTTTGGTTTAATTTGAAAAATCAAACCAATTTTGGTGGTAGGGAATGTCAGCCTTAGAGTCAGCGCAGCTGACCTAATGTCTGCCTTTGTCATTATTTCTACCTCAACTCTCTTATATCTTTTTAAGTTTAAGGTTTAACCTTGTTTTGACTTCAGATTCTGTTTTCCCATGCAATTTCAACCCTAGTGTCCACTGGCCACTTTCCAACAGCTCAACTCCTTCATAGAGTTCCTTGTTTGTGATGAGCATGCGCAGCAGCGCCCTGTAGGCGCAACAGAGCTCTCCAACCACATGTACATATGTGATTATGTCAGCCAACCTTGAAAATTTTCGAAGTCAGGATCCCCCATGCAGCTGGAGGATACACAGACTTCAGCACACCAGAACCACCACCCAGATAACCCCAGGATCACCACCAAAGAGCCTACTCTACTCCCAGTATACCTACCGTCACAGGCGCCTAGGATATTGACAGTAAGTAACCTCTTTCACTGAACCTTGATTATCTCAGAGGTACAACTCTGTGTCTTGCTTGATCTGCCTTTTCTTCTTGCTTTGCCTCCTCCTTGATCACAGGGCTGTCCCTCCAATTCTACAGGCCTTTGCCTCTATCTTGATCACAGGGCTGTCCCTTCAATTCTACAGGCCTTTGCCTCTATCTTGATCACAGGGCTGTCCCTTATAATCACTTGGCCTTTGCCTCAAAATCTAGGTTGCAGGGCTGTCCCTCAGGTTTCCCATTAAGAACCTTGACTGTCCAGAGAGAAGTCTAAAAAACTGTGGCTGGATTAAACTTATCTAATCCAGATACCCTCCTGAGAGGAAGCTGTAGCACTTCTAGCACAGATTAGCAGCACTCTTCTGAAGAGTAGCATTGCCAGTGGACGTGCATTCCCACTAGAATAACCTAGTACTTCTCTTCTATCTTAGCCTGCTTGGTTTCTTTCTCTCTCTTTCTCTTTTTCTCTTACAGTTGTATTTTCTTTATCCCAAGAAATCAAACTGTTGTCCCCCATTTCTTGTGTCCTGCTGTCACTATAGAGACTCAGGCTCACAGTGTAACTTGAGGAGTAACAAATCTGCTTACTCCCGGATTTGCACTAATCTGGGCCAGAAACCGCATCAGTGTGGGATAGAAAGATGTGTAATTATGTTGTATGCACCCACAGCTTATGTAAGCTGTGTTTGGTGCATACTTTTGGGTGGGGAGGAGCGTCTGCATGCAGTTCTTACTCCCAGGATTAGCAAGGAGTAAATTTACTCCCGCTTACTCCAAAATAGAACTTAACTAAGTCCCCCCCCTGCCTGAGGCTTCGCCAGAGAGACTTATGACTAATCTGCAATTCTTGCATGAGAGATATTTTGGTTTTGGTGGTGTTTTCATTTGAACCACCAGAACTCAACCCTGTCCATCCCAAACCTTCTGAGTTTTTGGTGGATGTTACACCTGCATCTGCCCCTCCTTCTGATCTAATTTCAACCTCCGCTGCCTGCATCTTCACCCCCCTTTTATTTTTTTAAAACAACCATTTCCTCAAAATTCTTGGAAATTCCACCGGATCAGAAAATAACCGCCTGTGCGCCGTCATCTCAAGGTCCATTTGCTGATACAATGTTATCAAAAGGCTAGGTCAGTGCATTATGAATTGAGAATGAAATGAAGTGTGTGCTCAACCTCACAACTATTTTTATTTTTATTATGTTTTTTGAAATATTTATTTTACAGATAGACATGCTAGATTCAAGTAATGTAAAATACATGATAATTTTGTTGAGAGCAGTGTCATTCAGAAAAAATGGGTCTTGTGAGGAAGGGTTGAGAAATGGCGGAGTTATGAGGAATATAACCACAAGCGTGGTAAATTATCCAGATCTCTCATGCAAGAATTGCAGATTAGTCACAAGTCCCTCCGGCAAAGCCTCAGGTAGGGGAGGGACTTAGTTAAGTTTGCTCCAAATTGTACTCCCGGGAGGAGTTTACAGTTGCCAAGGAGGATTAGTTACGCTAATCCTCCCTTAATCCGCAACCAATGCGGATGCTCTTAGGATGAGGGGTAGTAGTAGTAGAGTAGTAGAGTACATCCAATTTGCAGAGGAGGGGTATTGGACCACATCATTGAGCTCTAAGTTATTCTAGGCAAGCATTGGGAACGTCACATCTTGGCCCGGTTGGTGTACAGCTCTGCGGATGTGACCTGGGACTCCGGAGGGAGGGTGAGGGTGATTTGGTTGATGTAGACCAGCGGCTGCCAGCCTGGGAGACCTGGTTGCGGTCTTGGCATTGGGGCCTATCTGATCCTCGGGGCTCGGTGATGAGCCCTTTGAGTTGTTCGGTGGGAAATTTGCCAGCCTTGCCATTCTGGTTTGGGGAGCACTGGCTGGGGTGTTCTTCAGATCATTCGTCGGTGCGGCCCGCGGAGTGGTAGCAGAGTTAGAACTTTGATTGGCTGGTTGACTGAGCAAGGTTTTACCATCTCCGGGGGCTAGAGAAAATTGGATCAGAACGTAAATATTGAAGCAGCAACTTACGGATCAGACTTTCCCATTTAGATTGGTAAATCTTGAGGGGTAGATTTAGCGGCTGGCTTGAAAAGCTTATAGCTTGTTTGTCGACTGGACAAGAAGTCAGTTTCAACTCAAACATCTATCTGTCCCAGGGAAATGTGGGCTCAACTAGCTTGAACAATGGCCTGCTCCGCGCTCATTTTCGGGCGCCCTCCGGGATCGGTCACATATGAAGCATAATAACCATTGGCGGTGATGTTGAGGGTGTATTCGACAATTTCTCCCTAGAGGAAAAAAGCATCAAGTTGTCACACAGCTGGAAGAAAACACAGGGGGGGAGGGGACTAGATTCCTTGGCGAGTGACTTGATCAAAGCATCCGCTAAGATGTCCGTCCAGTGGATCTTGACTGTAGAAGAACAGGGGATCAGCGCGTGTGGGGAGGGGGACGGATATTTGAGAGCTGATGCCGAAAACCTACCATCTTGTGGGGTTTGGTCAACACGTTCGTCAATCAAGAAGCCGACGCCGTTGTCAAATTTGCACATCTTGCAGCGTCCGATACGTCTTTCGCCCTTGACCGAGTTGTTCGGGGTAAGGTTCAACGCGCAAATGTATGTTTGTTTTCACTGATGATGGCCGGGAAAGACCTTGTGAATATCCTGAGAGGCTGGAAGATGGTTGCCCTTTAGCAGTCTACGCAAATCATCATCAAGTCCTTTTTTCAGTCTTTTGTTTCTTGTGCAAGCGGGGCAGGAGGCAGGCGGATACGTGCGTGTGGATGCGCAGGCCAATTTCTCCGCCCGCAAAGCTCAGGAAGTCGAGTTGGTTAACATTCCCAGGGAGCGCTTGGTCCACATACACCTCTGCCATCCGTTACATCGTGTTCGCCACCTCCACTAACCCAAGAAAATCCCCCATCAGCCAACACGGCTCCTCCTCGCTGCTGCCGTCGCCACAATGGCCGTCATGCAACTGGAGATGTGGCGCCGGACGGTTAACCGACGCGGTATTTCGGCGATAGACCTGTCCACCACCACCACCACGCTTGTTCAAATAGGAGGGCTGGTCGAAGGGTGATCCCTTAGGCTTGGTTCCAACGAAGGTTGCATCGAGAGTCGCGTTGTTCACCCGCTCCTCCTTCCAGGGGAAGTCAGATTGGCGGACTTGCCGTGAGCTGAGGCTTGGGACAGGAATTCTGTGGCCGAGGGAGAGAGATGCCAAATTGACATCTGGCAAGAAGCAATCAACCGCATCAAATGCAGCAAAATAAGCTACATGCTGTCAGGATGTTCAGAGGATGGACGACTTACAATTTGCAAACCTAATGGGCTGGTGTTGCTCTGCATGCCTGAGTGCATCTTCAACCTGTCTCCCGGCCCGATCATCCGAGTGGTTTGCGACAAAACTCGGAGAGCTAGTGAGGCCATGGAACCAGGGTGGGTTGAGGGCGTTACGGAGTTTAGCAATGCCTTTACCAGACGGACTGAAGAAGGACCGGAGGGGGTGGGAGACAGAGAACTCTCCACTGGCACCACTGCTTCAGGCGTGTTACTTGCTGGGCGGCCGTCAGTGTACCGGAAAGTGCACGGTCAAGCAAGAGTCGACAGGCCGGGTCAGTCCGCCAGTGGGTAGAGATACTCGAGAAGTGTATTGAAGAGGCTCAATTTCCCAGCGGAATAATTGAAGCTGCCCAGCGGAATAATTGAAGCCTGGGAGGGAGGAATGATGAATTGAGATGGTGAATAAAAAGAGTATGTCAGTTACTGAGGGCTGTAGTGTGAGGGGAGTGAGAATGTCTGTAGATGCTCTGGAGGGCAGACCGCTGCTGTGCCTTGCCAGCAACCAGAGCATCTACAGACAGAGATGAAGGAAAATCGACTTACTTCTTTTTGGATTGTATTTGTCACATGAGGGTGGTTCGTGGTCCTTTGCAAAGAGAAAACTGGAGAAGGGCGAGTGCGTGGTGGTCGATGGTGATGGCTCGGAAGACAAGGTCAAGAATGTTGGAACGGAGGCTGACTTGGAGGAGGGGCAAAAGGGCTGGACATTCAGCTGGACAGTCAAACAAAGGACTTGGGGAACGGCTCACCCATGGTGGTTTTTTTTTTTGGGAGGTGCCCGAAGAGCGCTCGAACAACCAGTATTGCTGGCATTGTTCGACTGGGAAAAGGCTTACCGCCAGATACCCACAGCCCCCGGCCAATGGCCGTATTTGATGATCAAAGATTTCGACGATAAGATACTCCTGGACACAAGGATAGCATTCGGCGGAGTAGCGGGATGTGGCTCCTTCGGACGGCCGGCCGACGCTTGGAAACTCCTGATGAAACACGAGTTCGATGTGTTAGAGGTTTTTCGGTGGGTAGACGATAACCTGTTTATAAAGACGCACCCATCAACAGTCTCGATGGACGACATCGTAGCTAGGTCGAAGGAGTTAGGGGTGAAAACAAACGACACCAAATTCTCCCATTTCCAAGTGGAACAGAAGTTCATTGGATTCATCTGGAACGGCAGCGAAAAGACGGTCCGCCTACCAGAAAAGAAACTCAGAGAGCGCATCGACCAAATCAAACTCTTCCTATCTCCGGGCAACCAAGCGTCGTTCAAGCAAGTAGAGACGCTCGCGGGCCGCCTGAACCACGTGTCAATGCTCCTGCCCCAATTGAGGTGCTACCTATGCTCCGTCTACCGCTGGTTGAAGAACTGGGTCAAGACGAAAGCTCCCCGTTTCACCCCTCATGACGTAGAAGAAGACTTGGTTTTCTGGCTATCAACGCTTCAGTCGTTCAACAGCACGAGACTAATCGCCAACCCAGAACCGACAGAAATCAACTGGGTCGGCGACGCCTCATCATCTTACGGCATCGGCGTACTGATCGGAGACCGCTGGTCCCGTTTTCAAGTCGTAGAAGGATGGAATAAATCAACCAACCCGGCCAAGACCATAGCTTGGCTAGAAACGGTAGCCATCAGAGTGGGTATGCTCATGCTCAAGAAACTGCGAATCAGAAGAGGCAAAACCTTAGTCGTTTGGACAGATAACACTACATCGGAAAGCCTGGTGCACAACCAAAAGTCAAATGATAGGTGGGTAAACGAGGAATGGAAACAGATCCAAGCCCTATTAGTAGACCTCGAGCTCGACATCGTCGCAAATGTTGGGTGAAATATCCATCACATGTCACATGCTCAGCCGCGAGTTCAAATCAACTTCCAGAATATTCCCGAGTCAGCTTTCTCAGCGAACCAACTCGGAACCATCAAGATCAAACTCTCCAAGCAAGACTCAACACCGGCAGTGATCAAGGTAACGTCGACGCTGTCTAGATATCGAAAACTATCACTCATTGGCATTTCTCACTCAATAGTGTACACCGGTCAAGTCCGTGAGGGAATCACATAACCGTCAGAGGATACTTGCTCAGGGGGAGGAGAGGTACTTGGTCAAACGCTATTTCTCTTATCACTCAGATTGTCAACTCAATGTTTTTTCTATTTTTAGTGTTTGTCTCTCAATATCGTCGCCTTCTCATTAGTCTGATTAATCACAAAAACAAAAAATTATTAGGTAAAATATTCAATAACTCACTACATTAAAATTGTTTTTCTTCATTTATTAACTCTTGTTTTGTTGTTAAGTTTTACTACTACTGGTTTTAAAGTGTTTGCAATTATTAAAGATCTCATCAAACTACATGGTAGCAAGAGTCTAATAATTTGCATAACCGCCAGAGATAGAAAACAGGTACAGACTAAACGAGAACAATGTCGTCCGATTCCAATGAGTCAATTACTCCAAGCAAAATCCGCATAAAAAAACTCAACCAAAAGAACTATGCGGCTTGGTGCTATCATTTGGAACAATATCTACTCGGACGAGGCGATGACGAGCTGTTCGAAGCAAGCTTCTACCAGAAACCACATTCAAAGAAGTACAAGAAGAAGAATTCAGCAGCAATCTCACTCCTACTGAGTACAGTGTGCGACAAACTTCACCCAGAAATACGCACACACAATAACTTCTTGGATGCATGGAATTCTCTAGCTCGAGCATGCGGAAAAGACTCCATTGTAGTTATCTGCGAGAAACTCTTTGAACTTCTCTCACTTGAATACAGCCCTTCTACTTCCTTACAAGACCACATTGCTACCTTCAAGAATCTAAACACCGAACTCCTTGTGCTCACGTCCTCAAACAAAGACCTTATGGAAATCTCATCTGGACTCTCAGCTGCGTTTTTTCTTCGTAGCATTAATCAAGACAAAAAACTTTTGGCTTTAGTTCAAACGCAATACGACGTCAAACCATTCGATTTACAGACAGTCACGGATCGAATTGGTATTGAGCATATTCAATGTGGAGGGGACAAGGACAGTGTCATGACGGCAGGAGCTAAAGGAAAGGGACGCGCTTCAAGTTCTGGATCAACTCTCGGGGGAAGAGGCGCTTCACGTGGACGGGGAGGATTTCGCGGAGTGGCGCCAACTTTTCATACACACACAAAACAAGGCTCCTCCTTGGAACAGCGATTAGCCAATATTGAGCGAACCCTTAGTTCAACTCAAATGTCATCAAATCCTTCTGTTCGTATGATGGATGATCAATATGAACATGTCTCAAGCTCCCAGTCAGCCGGATATGATGCAGGCGACTTGTGGTTTCATGTCGACATTGATCCAGAGACAATCATGACATCGGGTGCAATCAAAGACACGGAACTCATCTTCGATACAGGTGCGACTGGATCGGCAGTATGCAACTTAAGCATGTTGTCTGACATCAAACCTATCCCGCACAAGAAGATTGCCACTTTTTCCTCGCCTTTATTCGCTACTCACTCTGGGACACTCAAACTTGGAGATATGCATTTATCCCCTGTTCTATTTGTCCCTGGCGCAAGTGTAAATGTTCTGTCTTGTGCTCAAGCTGAAGATCATGGTCTTCGAGTAGTTCACAAAGAGGGTTTGTTTTTGTTGAAGCGAGGAAACTCAATAGTAAAGTCGTTCAAGCGACGTGGTCGACTGTATATCGGTCAAAGTGAGGACATGTCAATTAATGCGATCCAACCTCACTCGACTTCATCAGTTTTCCGTCAAGATTGGCATGTGCTCTTAGGACACCCCTCCGATCAGTATCTGAAGATCATACTCAAGAAAATCGGCGTCAAACCCACTCCCGACATTCTGAATGCTCAAAAACTCTGTGATGTATGTCGAGCGGTAAAATTAAAGCGAACCCCACACGTTAATCATATTCCGTCTGCCTCCATGCCCTTTCAGAAGCTTCATTTTGACACAATGGAAATCAATACACCTGCAAAATACGGTCACAAATACATACTCGGTGTCGTCGACGATTTCAGTCGATATGTTCGGATTTTCATTGTCAAGTCAAAGACTGAAGTCAAAGGAAAACTCATGAGCTACTTTGAAGAGATTCATAACAAGCTGAATCTGTATCCAGCTTACTTGCACAGCGATCACGGATCGGAGTTTAGTTCGAAGTTTTTTCTTAATCAGGTTCAGTCACTCGGAATGACCCTGGAGCGCGGTGCACCTTACTCTCCTCAGACTAATGGCGTAGCTGAACACTTCAATCAGACACTACTTGTCAAAATGCGCTGTCTTCTTGCGCAGTCGAATGTTCCTCTATGTTACTGGCACAAGGCAGCACTGTATTCCACCGTCTTAATAAATAATGCTCCCCACAAGACATTGAACTGGTCAACTCCCTCTGAAATTCTTATGGACTCGAATTCAGCAGTTGAACCTCAGCAAAGACTCACGGATCTGATCCTGTTTGGAGCTCTCACATTCGTTCATCGAAAGGCGGATTCGAAAATTCAGCCGGCCGGAGTCCGAATGACGTGTTTAGGCTTTGAACCTTTCTCAGATGCTATGCAATTCCTCGATCGAGCATTGGGTTGTATTATCCTCAGTCGGGACTACACGCAAGTTGCACCGGCGAATGTTGCTGACCTGTATTCATCCAAGAAGAATCTCAGTGAATTACCAAGTGCAACATCGGACTCGTATAATACATCCGAGTGGGTTACGCTGCCAAAGTTACCTTCCACATCCACTTCTCATTCGAGTGAGGAAGATGAATCTCGGAATGCGGTGAACGAACCACAAACTCAACGGAAATATGCCGCTCTTCCTCAACGTATGGTACCGACAACACCCGCTGCTCAATCAACAAGTGCTGCTCTTGGTCCAAACTCCTTGGTAAACAACACACCTCAATTTCCAGGCTCGTTTCCTGCCAAGGCATCAAATTCAAACAATCCCAAGTCAAGTAATCCTCCTCCTACTCAATCCACTCTTCCGGTATCGAAAAATCCGACTCTCAAGGATTTAATTACCGTGCCTGCTCGGACTTGCAAACTCAACTGGGAATATGTAGTTCGGAATCCAAATGATAAAGCTCCCAAGGATATCAGCAGCAAAATCTCTGCTGATAACATCATTCCTTCAGGTTCTCGGAATAAAGCTGCCAATGTTGAACCGGATGCAGACGATGAACAAGAAGCAGACGATTGGGTTCACTTTATCACACTAGTGGATCAAGTCTCAGTTGACAAAGCGTTGGCTGATGAGAAGGAACGACCGGTATGGGAGGAGGCGATGTGCAAGGAGTTTGGTTCCCTCTCCTTTCACAACACGGGAATACTGACTCCTCCGCCGGCGGATGAAAAAATTATCGGTGGAATGTGGTTGCTGTCGCGCAAGCGGAACGAGTACAACGAAGTGTACAAACATAAGGCGCGGTGGGTGACTTTCGGAAATCACCAAGAATATCAAAAGCACTACTGGGACACGTATGCATTGGTTGGTCAAAACGAGTCGTTGAAGATCCTCCTTTCGCTGGCCATCAACAAACAATGGAATGTATGTCAATTTGATGTTGAGACGGCGTTTCTGTACGGCGAGATTGATGCTCCCGTGTACGTTCGTCAGGTAAAAGGGTTTGAGGAACCAGGAAAGGAAAACTGGGTTTGGAAACTGCAGAAGTCCTTATATGGAACAAAGCAGGCGCCGTGTTGTTGGAAGGCTCACCTGGTAAAAACCCTTCAATCCATTGGCATGTTTCCCTTAAATGCTGATGATGCTGTCTTTACAAACAAAACAAAGAACTTGTTTCTACATATGCATGTAGATGACGGCTTGCTTGTGGGGGAATCCGAATCAATTGTTCAATCTTTCCTGACAAATCTTCAAAAGACTTACAAACTGAAGATCACAAACCGGCCAACTCAGCATCTCGGATACACCCTCAAGTGGCTAGATAACGGTGAATTAATTTTACATCATGCAAATATGATTGCCCAAATCATTGAAGACTTTGGCATGAAGAACGCAAAGGCTGTCAAAACACCGGCTCCGACAAACATTCATGAATTACTTGACAAAGAAGATACACCTTTCAATGTCACAACTATGCAACGTGTGGTTGGGAGTCTCAATCATATTGCTCTGCACACTCGGCCCAATATTCAGTTCACTGTAAATCAACTAGCTCGGTATACCTCTAAACCAACTCGAACTCATTGGTTTTTGGTGAAGCACTTACTTCACTATCTTCGAGGTACTCAATCCCTTGGCTTACCTATTCGGAAAACCAAACCGTCATTGGAACACAAGAGTCATCTGGTAGGATGGGCAGATGCTGACTACGCTAATATCATTCCGTCGCGCAAGTCAATTTCGGGATATTTCATTGAATTTCTCGGCAATCCAGTTTGTTGGCTCACAAAGAAACAACCGGTTGTCGCTCAATCAACTACAGAAGCGGAATACATATCCATAAATTTTTGTGCCAAACAAATACGGTGGCTGTCCAATTTGCTCTTAGAAATGAATATTCAAATTGCAGCTCCGATAATTTTCAATGATAACTCCGGTGCAAACTGTATAAGTCAAGAAGTTCAACTTAACGCCAACTCAAAACACATTGACGTTCGATTTCAGTATGTTCGTGATCAAGTAAAGAAGAAGCGACTTCAAGTAAAGCAAGTAACTACCACCGACATGTCTGCTGACATACTAACTAAAGCACTAGGACCCAAAAAGATTGAGGTGGCAATTCAGCAACTTCACATGATACATGCAAATGATATTTAGGGGGAGTGTTGGGTGAAATATCCATCACATGTCACATGCTCAGCCGCGAGTTCAAATCAACTTCCAGAATATTCCCGAGTCAGCTTTCTCAGCGAACCAACTCGGAACCATCAAGATCAAACTCTCCAAGCAAGACTCAACACCGGCAGTGATCAAGGTAACGTCGACGCTGTCTAGATATCAAAAACTATCACTCATTGGCATTTCTCACTCAATAGTGTACACCGGCCAAGTCTGTGAGGGAATCACATAACCGTCAGAGGATACTTGCTCAGGGGGAGGAGAGGTACTTGGTCAAACGCTATTTCTCTTATCACTCAGATTGTCAACTCAATGTTTTTTCTTTTTTTAGTGTTTGTCTCTCAATATCGTCGCCTTCTCATTATTCTGATTAATCACAAAAACAAAAAATTATTAGGTAAAATATTCAATAACTCACTACATTAAAATTGTTTTTCTTCATTTATTAACTCTTGTTTTGTTGTTAAGTTTTACTACTACTGGTTTTAAAGTGTTTGCAATTATTAAAGATCTCATCAAACTACAGCGAAGAGGGTCACCTCGGCGGAGAACAGGGCAGACGCGCTGTAGAGAGGAGATATTACCAATCACAGCCCATCGGATTTCTTATCCTTTTTGCTGCCAGAAGAGCTAGAAAAGTGGCTGACAGAGCGCGCACCTTAGCGGCCCAATCTGCTTTCCCTTCTTTTTAGGCTAGCTGTCGCGCGCACCCAACTTTGTCTTCATTTGTCCCCCTCATAGCTAACATCGGCACCCAGAAAATACAGTTTTTTAGCGTACCCGCAAACGGCGAACAAGCACCCATTGCAATCCAAAACGCCTCACGCACACAAGACGTGCCCCAATTTTTCTTTTTGTTTTAAAAACACACTGCCGCATGGCGGGACCAAAGTTCCTGAGACCCAGTTTTAACTGACCAAGAACTCCAGATACGGAGGGTCATGCGCCACACCAGAAGAACCTAGTGTCGGAGGGATGGCCCGCAGTCCAAGCGTTGCAACTACACCGTCCCCTTGGAGTAGGGGGTTTTCGCCACTTAGGCTCAGGCTCCTACGGATCCGGAGTAGAGGGCTTAGCGCCTCATCCCCCACTCCCGGGACTGTCAGTTGCTGTTTCTGCTCAGGAATAAGGCTCGACACTGCAGGCTAGGATGAACCTAGCCCCAGAGGCAGTGAGAGGCCATTATTCCCTTCGACCCACACGCGGCTAGGTACACAGTGAGACACGGGCTCCCCTTCCGAGGAAGGGTTGAGCCCATACAGCCTAGCCGTGTCAGACTCAGTAGCACACGCGGGTGAGCGGCGTGTAAGCCGATCTACTCTTGCAGCGCAAGAGAGCAACAGGCCGCGCATCCCGCGCTTGCACGGGCACAAGCCATGTGCGCTTAGTGGATTGGCCGGGTCCTTTGTGGCCACGGAGTTGATGGTTCGAGCAGCGGCTGGGGAGATGGGGGGAAAAGGCAGAGGAGCGCTGTGCGGCAATTCCAATGCGCCCCGCCGTGTACCCTTATGCACCCCGACCAAGGCCGCACCGGCGAACATCGCAATCTTGACTCCTTGAGAGTACCAGAGGCGCGTTTGTCGGATGGCGCACGCTAGGAGGCAAGTCGCAACCATAAAAAGGCAGACTTTTGAAAGCTCCCTAAAAACCACAAGTGCACTCACTGCTGACTGGTTGGACCTGAAATATCCGACAAGTCAGACTAGTCGCACGTGCATGTCCGATGATTCAACAATTCAGACTTGTCGGCCATGTAAGCGTCAAGTGAGCTTATCGGACACGAACACCGCAATCCGACAAGTGGGAACTGGTCGGGCAGGCTTGTCCGATGTCTACTTGGGCAAGACTGTCCGACCATCTAGTCCGAGGACTGCTAGCCTTGAGTCACACTGCCCGACTGCAGCGTGGTCTTATGCAGTGCAACCAATTGATGGAAGAATGATTGTTGATTTTCCAAGTGGCAATTATCTGCACCCAGGCAAACTTGACGCAAGTCTTCTGCTGCGGGGTGCATCCTGCAGTAACAGTTTCTTTGAGATACACAAGTTATGCATTTAACCTACTTTCATCGTCAGTAATGATCAGTGATGAAAATGCAACATAGAAAGGGGATTGGAGGAGGAACAAGAGAAAAAGAACTAAAAGGGAAGGAAGACGTGTGGCTGGGTTTATTTTTATTTTTATCATCTTTTTTTGGAGGAGGAATATGTACTGGTCAAGACAACAACTTAAGGGCATCAGTGGAGAAAGCAAGGGAGAAAAGTAAGAAGATCCATGTTTCAAAACGAGTCGTCCTCTATCAACATGAGTGGCGGGTACAGAGATAATGAGTTGAGGAGTTTCTTCCTTGATCAATCTTGATGCGAAGAGGGTCAGCGGGTGTTGAGTTGGCAGCCGGCGGGTTCTGAGGAGGTTGGTGAGGTGAACTGCTCCGTTCTACTTGCCTGGATTGGGATGTCCAGCCAAGGAGGAGGGATGGTGCTCAAGAACGGGCTGGGAAAGGGCAGTCGGAATCCATGGAGTAGGTCTTTTGGGGGCTAGGTTGCTTCCTTCAGGTTGGCCAGTGTTGCTGAGGTCGGGAGGTCTGGCAAAATCCAAGCAAGGAGCTTTCGGAGGATGTCGACTTCTCCGGGGCGGAGAGTGAAGTATTCCTCAGCGATAGGAATTAGGTTGGTTGAGAGAACCAGGCTCTTGGCTGTTGATTTCAAAGCGTGTCCATATTCAAGCCGTTTGTCATTGATTTTGTGGAATGTTTTGAGTAGACGCTCACTGCTTTTGTCTTCAAGCTTCAGGGCAGCTTGAACAGTGTTCCAGTCAGCTGCACCGGACCTGAGTGCTTGAGTGATGGTCATCAAGAAGTCTTGGTTGTCAAGTTTGAGCTGACTGCAGAGGATGCGCTCAACTGAATGAACAAAGTTGTACACCACATTCATCTTCTCGGCCTTTGCTACCATTTCCTCCGCTTTGGCTGCTCTTTCCTTTGCTTTTGCTGCTCTTCCACCTGCTTCTTTGACTTTTTTGACCAGGATGTTGAGCTGTTGCTTCATTGAGGTGATATCCTTTGCTAGCTTTGTAAAAGTGGTGATCAATTTCTTCTGGGGTTCATTTGCATACTTCAGGATGTCAAGCAGAAAGGGTTGTATCTCCTTCAACAGTGCAATGAGGTCTAACAGGTTGTAATTTGCATGCAAGAAAGCAGTTTCATCATTTCTTGCAGGACCAACAAAGAGCTGGCCACTCAAAGTTGTGAGGTGCTGAAGAATTTGTGATACATTCTCTCTGATGTTAGGCTGAGGAAACTAGTCAATTGACATTTGGAGCTCTTTGATTTCTGTGGTCAGCAGATTCAATTCTTGAAGTGGTGCATTGTGAGTATTGGTAGTATTGATGAGGTGCTGAATCCAGGCAACCAGCTGGTGCATTTGTGGTATCTTAGATGGCCATTGATCAGGAGGGACCACAACCAGCTTTGAAAGCTCATTGAGTTTTGCGGCGAGTTCTTTGGCTATAGACGGAGTTGGGTTGGAAGAAGAGATATGTTGCATGGTGAGATCAGTTGTTGAAACCGCTGGTGGTGACAGGGTGGAGTTGGTTTGAGTTGAATTTGTGGTGAGTCGGAGTGTGAAGATCCATCTGCAGCCGGTCGACGGGGTCCAGAGCTGCTTGACCAACCCCCGGTGTTTGACCGGGGTCCAGCCAAGACCCCTCAACCAGCTGGCCCAGTCTGTTGCTGTATGTGACTACATATCCTTCTGGGCGCGCTGGCTGCCCGCAACGTCCCAGTATACCTACCATCACAGGCGCCTAGGATATTGACAGTAAGTAACCTCTTTCAATGAACCTTGTTTATCTCAGAGGTACAACTCTGTGTCTTGCTTGATCTGCTCTTTTCTGCTGGCCTTTGCCTTCTTTTGATCACAGGGCTGTCCCTCCATATCTGTTGGCCTTTGCCTCATTCTTGATCACAGGGCTGTCCCTTCTTATCTGCTGGCCTTTGCCTCAAATCTAGGTTACAGGGCTGTCCCTCAGGTTTCCCTTTAAGAACCTTGACTATCCAGAAGGAAGCTAAAAAATTGTGGCTGGATTAAACTTATCTAATCCAGAGACCCTCCACATTTCTTTAGTGAGAGGAGGCTGTAGCACTTTCTAGCACAGCTTAGCAGCACTCTTCTGAAGAGTAGCATTGCCAGTGGAAGTGCATTCCCACTAGAACAACCTAGTATATCTCCTTATCCTGATCCTGTCCTTTTTCTCTTTTCTCTTTCTCTATCTCTCTCATAGTTGTATTTTCTTTATCCAAAGAAATCCAACTATTTCCCCCCTTCTTTCTTGTGTCCTGTAGTCACTATAGAGACTCAGGCTCATAATTGGGGGCCTCATTGGGAAAATTACTCACCTTTTCATAATTCTAGACTGCTATAAAGCCAAAGGACTGATCATCCTGACTAAATCAAACAAAAAACTCTTAAAATTTGAAAAAAATAACTTTAAAATTTTTTCTACATATCCTACTAACGCTAAAATTCTTCCAAAATTACCCAAAATTGCTTTTATATTGATAAATTTCCTAACTGAACCCTTGGAAAAAAAAAATTACGTCTTGTGTACTTGTGAAAGTGCAGAATTGCGACTCCTCCGCGCCACTATTTATCCCTTTGTCGGACTTGTCCTCCCCAGAACCCTCTATATCTTAGGATCAAGAAGACATAGCAAAAAAGGAGTACGCTCAAAAGATTCTCCTGCTTCTTATCTACAATTACCGCAGTTGACCGTACAAAATTCTTGACGGTGCAGACTAGTGCAGACAAAGAAAACTACGACGACAAAATAGTAGCAAATCCGTGTAACGGCAATTTGATCAGTAGCACCGCTGTGGTGCTCCATTCCAAACCATAAGTAGTATTTTATTGCTTTCTTTTACATATATTCATCATTACATTGAACATTTCCCCATAACCCTTCACAAATACCTCATTATTATTGCATATTCAGATTCTACATTAAATTTCACATATAGTCACTCATACATAGTATACCCTTATCTTCAATGGTTCAGTAGTTATAGAGGATATAAGACTTACAGACAACCTACAGTCTTCATTAGTTACAATACTCACTAGTAACTTACTTGAATCATTACAGTACATTACTTTTACATAATTACTTTCACATCCTAAACCCTTTACATACATTTCTCATTATGTACTATACCTATTGTACACATTACATCATTAGATCTGTGCTTACTTCTTTCAGTAGTGCTCATCATTACAAGTAGTTACTATGTTCTCATCACTCTTCCCCATTAGTACATTCTTTTATTCCCATAACCAGCATTCCCCTTTCAGCATTGCTCATCATTACATACTGTTACTATTTCACATCACTCTTCCCCATTTGTACATTCCTTTATTCCCATAGCCAGAATGCCTCCACTGTCTGTGCTCATCCCTCCTTACTATAAGACTGTCTTCCCCCGCTCACTTGTACCTCATGCAGAATTGATAGATAATTTTAGATACAGAAATTATAAGTGCCCATTCTCATCAACCCATTGCCATTGAACCATTGCCCATTGCTTCCCCCCCCCCCCTTCAACCATTGCTCCAACTCTCTTACCCTCAGTAGTCAGTAGTTAAGCTCATAGTACTAGCTCCTAAGATCAAGCAGAAATCAGCCACACCTTTTCTTCTTTTTCTTAGTGTTACTCTCATCCCCTCAGCATTAGTCAGGAAGGCAGCCTCATCAGCACCCTTGCATAGCTTACATTAGTACTATTGTTGCTATCCATTTCCCTTCCAAGCTCTATTCTCCCCTTTGAGTAGTTCCACAAGTGGTGTCCCAACAGTGGCCTTTATATACTTCAGATATCTTCAGCTCTAGTAACACTCTTACCATCAGCTACATACTACTTTTACCTACACTCCTCATACTCCTTTCTTTATAAATCAACTCACTGCTTTTAGACTTAATTTCAACCAACAATAACACTATCAGCATCTCCATTATCAACCTTCAACACCCTTCAGGTTTAGATTCAACTTATCTGCTTCAATCATGTCTGCCCAAGGATCTCCCAACACCAATGTTGCTCCCAGTCTTTACCCTCCAGTGGATCCTTCCAGTAATGCTGCAGTTCAGGACTCCACCACTTCCAATGCTGGTCAGACTCAGGTTCCTCCCACTGGTCCAGGTTACCAACCTTCTTCTACTGGTCCAGGTCCACAGGCTTCTTCCAATGCTCCAGGTCCACAGGCTTCTTCAAATGCTCCAGATCCCCAGGGTTCTTCTACTCCACAAGTCAACGCCAGTTCTTACAGACCTCCACTTGGACCTCAGACTTCCAGTATCCCTAGATACACAGGATATAGAGATACCAATCAGCCTTCAGAAGATTCAGAAGATTTAGATGCACCACCACCCCGTTTTCCCAGGTTCCAGAGCCAAAGGGACGACTCAACACACTCCACCAGGTCCAACACTCACTTTTTAAATAAGGAACCAGCTATGCCTAGGTATCAGGATCCTGTCAGCAGAGGAGTAAAGATCAAACCCATGGACAAAGAGCTCTTCTTTGATGGAACCAACATGCCTGTGGAGAAATTCATTAGAAGGTATGAAAGTGCTGGAAGAGATGATGGTGCTAACTCTAAGGAACTGGCTGGACAAATCATTGCTTTTATCAAAGGGTTGGACCTTAAGGATGAAGTGGAAGACATGTCAGGCTATGAAAACTTGGATTGGGAAACCCTGAAGAAACAGCTACTCACCAGGTTTGGAACCTCTCAGCCATTGGTCAGATATACCAGGGAGGATCTCAGGAAACTAGTCTACAAATCTGCCCAGGATGGAGGAATCAGCACCTTGGAAACCTTCAACACATTCAGAAACAAGTTTGAAACCATCACTCACTACTTGGTAAGAATGGGGTACAGTACCAGCCTGGAGGAATTCAGACACCTTCTTTTGGAAACTCTTCACAAGGATCTGGATCAAAGGGTTACTAGGAGCTTGATGAAGGACAATCAAATGCTAGCCTCAAAGGACGGAGGTGATATCTTGCCAGACACTGAAACTCTTCTTACCTACATTCACCAGGAAGTTTACTCAAGATCAGTGGTCAACAGAAGGACTGAATGGAGGGCAGAAGAGAAATTCACTTTGGACAACTCACCTAGGACCTCCAAACCCACACCTGCTACTCAGGGAGCTGCCCCTACTGCTTCTACTTCTCTGGACAAACAAGTGGAACTCCTTACCAAACAACTTGCATCTCTCACTGCTGGCAAAGGACTCCCTCCCCACATGGACAAACCTGCTAGGACCTGGCCATTCAAATGCTATTATTGTCATCAGGAAACCCATGGAACCAACAGCTGCTCTCAACTTGCCCAGGACATGTCTAGTGGTGCTGTTATCAAGGATGGAAGAGATTACAAACTTCCAGACAAATCAGTTATTCCCTGGATTCCAAGCAGACCAATCAGAACCCCAGTGGAAGAGTACTCTAAAACTAAGCTCACATCTTCTTTTGGCCAACTAGAGGAGGACCCAGTCTATTATCAAACCCATAGTTATGAAGCAGACCTTGGAAAGAGGACCAGAAACAACTCTAAGGATCAGGATGAAGAGGAATCAGCCAAGTCAGACAAAAGGATCAGGAAGGAAAAACAGGACCTAATGGACATGGATACAGAGGACTTACTTCACATGACACAGCCCCCCACTCCTAGTGCTTCCAAATCCCCTACTTCAAAAGGCTCCCCTCAAGTCAGATTCCAGGATAAGGACAAGGATTCAACCACTGCACCTAAGGACAAACCAGTTAAGAAAACCTATTTGGAAAAGACTTTGGCCAAGGAGTACCCAGGAATTGAAGAGGAAGTGGCTAGTAGGATGTTGACTGCAGGAAAGATGGAGTTGGCCTTTGGAGAAATCTTTGCTATATCACCAGGAGTTACTGACTGTATCAGGAAGAAGATAACCAACAGAAGGATCCCATTGGATGGTGTCAAATCAGCAAACTTCACAGACATGGAGGATGGAGAAGAACCAGCACAGGAGCAACCCACTACTCACTACTCTTGCCCCCTTGGATACATCACCATCACTATTGGAGGAGAGAAACATCAAGCACTCTTGGATACTGGCTCTATGGTCAACATTATTCCTGAAACTCTTGCACATAAACTTGGATTGGTACTCACTGCTAAATCTATGAAGCTCAAAGGAATTGGAGGCCACCTTACTGATATACTTGGAATTGCTGAAGATGTGGAGGTAACCATTGGGAAAGTAGTCAGGACAGTTCATTTCTGGGTAGCCAAAGGACCAGTTCAGATGATTATTGGAAAGCCTTTCTTGATGGATGTCTCAGCTAACATCAACTACAATGGAGCCAGAGGAGAAGCACTTTCAATCATGGATTCAGCTGGTCAGACTTTTTTGGTTCCAATCACACTCCCCAGTAATCAGAAGTGGGAAACCAGCATACCTTCCAATTCTGGACTGTTAAATTTTTTAGATTGAGACCAGGTTTTCAGTTCCCTTCCCTTACAACTGCAACCCTGGAAAACAACCAAAAGCAACAAACTGTAGACACTCATTCAGCAAAATATAAATCAACTCTAAAAAAAATAAAACCAGTAAACCAACCAATGCCATTATCTCTCAATCCCCCATTATCAAGGCCACCACTCTCCAGAGATCCTTACCTCACTCCTTTGAGCCTCTTTCCTCCACCATTCACTCCTACCTCTAAGATTACTCAAGAAAGGCTGGACCTCATCAACTTTGGACCTCCTGGATGGCTCTCTCCTCAAGAATATCTCCTGCTGGTATGGGTAATTGTGATTAGACAAGGTGCTTTGGCTTTTGTGGAAACAGAAAGAGGCCTTCTTAAACACACCTATGGACAGCCTTATATTATTCCAGTCATTCCCCATGAACCTTGGCAACAGAAACCAATTCCAATCCCTGCACCCATCAAAGACCAGGTTATAGAATTGGTAAGGGAAAGACTCAGCACTGGCCTCTATGAACAATCCTTTTCCATTTATTCCAGCCCTATATTTTGTGTAAAGAAGCAGGATGGTAAGCTCAGAATTGTACATGACCTTCAGAAACTCAACAAAGTCACCATTAAGGACGCTGGACTACCACCAAAGACAGAGGAACTCATTGAATCATTCACTGGAAGGGCTTGCTATGGACTAGGTGATATCATGGGAGGATATGATGAAAGAGAATTAGCTCCAGAATCCAGACCTTTGACCACCTTTGAAACACCCCTTGGAAGATTTCAACTTACCAGATTACCCCAAGGAGCCACCAATTCAGTTGCAGTTTACCAGGCCCAAATGATGTGGATACTCCAGGATGAACTACCTCAACATATGGGAATCTTTGTGGATGATGGAGGTATAAAAGGACCAACCTCTGAGTACAATGAAGAAACTCTAAAGGACAACCCCCAGATTAGAAGATTTATCTATGAATATGCCATTACTCTGGAAAGGATTCTTTTCAGGATTGAAGAAGCTGGACTCACCATCTCTGGGAAGAAATTTGCTTGCTGTGTACCTGCTCTGGATCTGGTTGGCCATGTGGTTTGTAAGGAAGGCAGAAGGATATCCATCAAGAAGCTCAACAAAATTGAAACCTGGCCAACTCCCACCACTCCTTCAGATGTCAGAGGATTCCTAGGTATCTGTGTATATGTTAGAATGTTCATTAAAAATTACTCAACCCTCACTGCTCCACTCAGAAGACTCACCAGGAAGGACTCCTCTTGGGATTGGACTGAAGATTGCCAGGATGCCTTTGAGGACCTTAAAAGGATTGTTGGAACTGATATCACCCTAAAGAAATTTGACTATGGACCTGATGCTGGCTTAATCAAACTCTCAGTGGACTCCAGTGTTATTGCTGCGGGTGCTGTTCTTACTCAACAGGATTCTGATGGATTGGATAGGCCTGTGTTATATGAGTCAGTAGTCTTTTCACCCAGGGAATCAAAGTACTCACAATCCAAATTAGAACTCTGTGGTGTTGCCAAGATCCTCAAGAAACTTCAAACCAAACTGTGGGGCCAACATTTTCAACTCAGAGTGGATGCCCAGTGCCTTATTGGAATGATCAACAACCCTTCACTTCCCAATGCCCCTATGAACAGATGGATTGGATTTATTCAGTTATTCTCCTATGACCTTGTTCACACTCCTGGAAAAACTTTCACCTTACCTGATGGACTTTCAAGAAGACCCCCTGATTCTCATGAAGATGATTGTCCTAGCTTTGATGAAGATGAAACCTGGATCAAACCTCACCCTGGATTTGGAACTAAACATTCTTCTTTTGGCCTGCTTCTGGGGACATCAGCTAAGTTGGGGGAGGGGGTAAGTAACTTGCAGCAAGGAATTTGGAAGCACCTCCAGGAATACCTTTCAACCATGAACAAACCTCCAGGATGCAGCAGCCTGGAATTCAAGCAAATTTTGCACAAATCAGCCAACTTCTTCCTTTCCAATGGAGTCTTGCACAGGATCAACAAACCATTCTCCCAGATAGTAGTCACCTCTCCTTCAGCTCAGAAATCCATCCTCAATTCCCTTCATGAATCCTTAGGCCACAGAGGTATTGCTGAAACCTACAGAAGGATTAAACTCAGATTTTGGTGGCCAGGTCTCAAGAGAGGTGTTACCAAGTGGGTCCAGTCTTGTGAAACTTGCCAGAAGAGGAGTTCAAAATTGCCAATGGAACCCAAGAAACCTACAGGAGCAGCAACCATCTTTGGAAGAGTCAGTTTGGATACAGTTCACATCAAAGCTGGCAAATGGAAGTACCTGGTAATTGCAAGACGAATAATCTATCGAGTTTTCAATGATATCTTTCGGCAATGAGGGCGTGGAAATGGCGCTGGAGGCAAACATTACGAATATCGAACGCTATAGCAGAACTTTTCTGTTGGCCAATGACCTGGAACTTATAAGATACTCATTCTTTTTCATTTTATGACGTCATTATGGACGCCTTTACCCTTCAGAGACGTTTGGCGCGGTTATTCTTTTATTTCTTTTAATTGTTGACTCTGGTGTTTGACCCAGTTTAATTAGTTCTTGGATGGCTTTTGGATCGCTTTCACGTCATTCTTTTCGCCTATAACCTTTTCCAGTCGAATTGCCAGCTTCAGGAGTCTAATCGGACAGCTCCTTGGCGTCACCTTAAAATTATTTCATCATGTATTCATTTCCTTTCAACTCCTATACAATGAAAACCGCGGGAAATAATGATGACACTCTGAACGACTTCAACAACCACGCGGCCGGTCACAAAATTAACATTCCCGGTTTGAGAATTAATCTTTCCGATCTTGCCTTTCATTTGAACTCGGTTCCAGTTCATTCTATTGAGTGGTTCAAAAGTTATACTCGCTCCAAGTTCCCTTAGTATCTCCACGGTCTCATTTACGGTTTTCATTCAGCGTTCACGGCTGCCCATCGGCCGAATTAATCTTTCATAATGATCGGTTGTCGTTTCATCTCCTCCTTCTTGCCTTTCTAATCAGCCCGGAATTAGAACTTTTCATCGACGGAAATCCAAGTTATACCCGAAAACATATCGCCTTATATTTACGCGGTGTTACTACTATGCGCGCCCGCGGATTTTTCCTGGATCTTTAAACCGGCCCTACACAATCAATAATCAACCCTTAAAAATAATTGATATATACCATTTTGATCTATGGAATCGGCTCTTCCGAATGGGCTTGGCTCCAAGAAAGTTCATTGAGCCGTTCCGAAGATACAGGCCGACCATTTCCTTTCTTTTTTTTGGCTTTCCGCACGCGCGCCTTCCGCATGGAGCCCCCGCTCAGACATCAGGACCCCTCTTTCGACAGTACACGCGGATGGAAACATGTTCCATTCCCCATCTGGACAAAATCAAGGCTTTTTTTTGTAGAAAAGGTGAATTCCAAGTGCCCAGTACTGAAGAGGGACCATGAATCATTCATTCCCCCCCATGATGAGGAGAATTATGGAAAAATTTTTCCCCAGCCATTCATCCAGGGAGGAATCACTCACTCCTCCATCAATCAATCCAATCACCCATCATCATTCCTTACCATCCCATAGCAATTACTGGACATCCAACCACCTCAATATTGGAATTTCTTCATCATCTTCACCCTGTATTCTAGGAATTATTCAACCAACAATCCAATCATTCATTCCTTCACCATTATAATCAATTTCTTCCAACACATGGCAGCTCAGAAACCACCCAATTTGAGCAAGAATATTCTTTGGACAGCTTATCAACCTCCCTGGACTTCAAATTCTCTTCACAGAACTTTACATTATATATTCAGACACTTCAGAAATTCAGTCATTCAACTCCAAATCATTCACAACCTTCAGAAATTACAATTATCAACCTCATCATTCATCATCATTGCATTGCATTCTTCCATTGGCCTCAGTTAGGCAGGAAAATTATTGTATTCTTCAGAGTGGAATTTAGTCTAATATGTGTCTGTCTCATGGATATTGCCTTCAGCAGAGTTAGATCTTCTTAAACATTCACCCCTCATTGATAATTGGACCTTCTTTTGGAAACTGGACTCTTTGGATTGGATACTGGACTATGGATACTCTGGATACATAGGACTATTGGACTTTGGATTGGACTTGGATACCTTGGACTCAGATATACTGGACTTGGATTATACTTGGACTCTATTTGGCTTTGGACACTGGACTCTTTCTCCTTGGCTTTGGACACTGGACTCTGGATTTGGACTACTACTCAGGATTTTGGATTTCACCTTTTGGAGGAAGAACACTGGACTTTTGACTTTGGGCTCTTGGACTCAACATTCTTCAACTCTTTCTGGATCACTCTTCTCTTTGGTGCATTGCCTGGGGACAGACAATAAGTTGGGGGAGGATGTGGTGCTCCATTCCAAACCATAAGTAGTATTTTATTGCTTTCTTTTACATATATTCATCATTACATTGAACATTTCCCCATAACCCTTCACAAATACCTCATTATTATTGCATATTCAGATTCTACATTAAATTTCACATATAGTCACTCATACATAGTATACCCTTATCTTCAATGGTTCAGTAGTTATAGAGGATATAAGACTTACAGACAACCTACAGTCTTCATTAGTTACAATACTCAATTCATTAGTAACTTACTTGAATCATTACAGTACATTACTTTTACATAATTACTTTCACATCCTAAACCCTTTACATACATTTCTCATTATGTACTATACCTATTGTACACATTACATCATTAGATCTGTGCTTACTTCTTTCAGTAGTGCTCATCATTAAAAGTAGTTACTATGTTCTCATCACTCTTCCCCATTAGTACATTCTTTTATTCCCATAACCAGCATTCCCCTTTCAGCATTGCTCATCATTACATACTGTTACTATTTCACATCACTCTTCCCCATTTGTACATTCCTTTATTCCCATAGCCAGAATGCCTCCACTGTCTGTGCTCATCCCTCCTTACTATAAGACTGTCTTCCCCCCCTCACTTGTACCTCATGCAGAATTGATAGATAATTTTAGATACAGAAATTATAAGTGCCCATTCTCATCAACCCATTGCCATTGAACCATTGCCCATTGCTTTCCCCCCCCCCTTCAACCATTGCTCCAACTCTCTTACCCTCAGTAGTCAGTAGTTAAGCTCATAGTACTAGCTCCTAAGATCAAGCAGAAATCAGCCACACCTTTTCTTCTTTTTCTTAGTGTTACTCTCATCCCCTCAGCATTAGTCAGGAAGGCAGCCTCATCAGCACCCTTGCATAGCTTACATTAGTACTATTGTTGCTATCCATTTCCCTTCCAAGCTCTATTCTCCCCTTTGAGTAGTTCCACACCGCGTGGACTCCTATTGCTACCGCAAAAGCGCCAAAAACTCGTCGAAAAAGGACCGTAGCTCCTGTTAACATAGCCGAGTGGACTTCTAACTCCTCAGCGAAGCCAAGCGCAAAGGAAAACAAGAAAAAATTGTCTTCTACTACTAGGAAAAGCAAGAGGATTTCCGCTAAATCTAAATCCTCAAGTATTTATCTTAAAAAAATCTTTAAATCTTTTTTCTCCTACTATATTCTCACATTTTCTTACGCGTAATTACAATGCCTCCCCACCTCAGAAATGGCAGAGACCTCTCTGCAGAACTGCGCCACCGCTACCGCCTTAGCCCAGCCGCCAAAGAACGGCTTCGAAGGGCTAGAAGCAGCCTTGCCACCTCTACAGGAGGACTTCCTCAAGCTCCCGGAAGAGGAGCCGCTCCCCCCAGATACCGGGATCCCTCCGGCTCTATACCAGCCAAGAGGGACGTCTATAGCTCTAGCGTCGAGCAGATCCACACCGGTCCCACGGCCTATTGACAGGGAACAGATAGATTTAACGGTGAACCTTCCTCAGACGAGTCAACCGCCCTCCCAGCCTATCAACCCAGAGGGCATGAGACCCACAGCGCCGCGCAATCTAGCCCTCCTTCCATACACTCAGAGCCCTCGACGGGAGGCGTCCTTGGGACCTATGGACCTTATCCTGGAAGAGGAGGAGCTATCCAGCCTCATCAGTATGTTCAATGAACAATTTGACCTGTTTGTCCGCGCCAGAGAAGCGCAGAACATATTAACTATGAGGCGTCTCCTCTCCCAAGCCTCAATGACCCAAGAAATGATCATAGATCTAGTTGGGAGGAATGACGGGATACGCCTGTGTCAGGATTGGATCCCCAGAGAGGAACTCAACAATCTAGAAGTCTCTTTGACGCATCAGAACAACGGAAACGTGCTGCCGAACTCGACCGCGCTACAAATCCAAACTCCTTTGCAGCTAGCAATGATACCCCGCCAGCCAACGGCCGTTGCTAGTCATGCTGACTCCAGAGCCTACGGGTTTTCAGCACAGAGCCTTGGCGCAGGAGTTCCAGGTTCCTACCCCTTCCAATCTTTCAGAATCTTGTCCACAGCCGCAACCTCAACTGCGCCCAGAAAATCAGAACTACCAAGGAACTCCCTTGCCGCCACCGCCACCGCCGCAGACGCTCCAAGTGAGGCCACCACCAGCTTCTATACCGCGAGAGGTGGTTCAGTTATTCCGCCCCAGCCCGCATCATCAAACTGGCGGCTACAATCCACACCTTTATCCTCAAATGCCGCAAGAATTGGCAGGCCACAACCCCCCCCCCCCCCCCCCATCCTCAACACAACTGGAGAGTATCAGGTAGGAACTGGAGACGCCCCCAGGACGACACTCAGAGAGTTCTAGAAATAGGAGAATACCTAATGAGAGCAACACAAGGAGTGAGGAGAGGCTATGGACGCAGGAGAGCCAGGGGGAGAGGCCCTTATTAGATGAATCTTTGCCTAAAAGTTCTTTAAGTAGTGATTCCCCACTAGGCCTTAGTTTAGATATTGACAATCTCTCTGATCCTTCAAATGGAGAATTTTTCCTCAATAATCTTAACACTGAAATGTCTAGAAATGGCCCTTTGTTTCTAGAAGAAAAATTACAAGTCCTGTTCTCTAAATTTCTCTCTGAATTATCTGGTACTGTTGAAACCATTCCTGGTACTCTTCTTGAATCTTGTGTCAGCAATTTTAAAGATGTCCTGAATCATTCCATTCTTAATCTGTTTAAAAATGAATTCATTCCCTTTTTGCTTGATCAAATCCTGAACAACTTCAGATTTTGGAGGGAAAATGAGCAACAATCTTTCATCCATTGGTAATCAGATCAATGACCTTCATGCCAATCAGCACAACAGATTTGAACAATCTAAGAGGAGATTCAGTGACATATCTTCTGTAGTAAACTCTGTGAGCTCAAAGCTGGATTCCTTGATAATACCAGATGACAGAGACCAACCCCCTCATCTCTTATACAATAATCCCTTTCAGAATGTCCACCATGAGCAACAACAGGAACACAGAGCCCCTCCTCCTGCTCCTACTCCTGAACCCCAGAGACCATCAAGAGATAACTTCCCCAAGCCTGCAAGCAATACTCCTGATGCAAATGCTCAAGAAGAATTCCCCTACATTGATCATGGAGCAGTAGACTTTGAAATTAGGAAGGAATTGTGGAAAGGTATCCCTAAGAATGGAGACTGGGAGAAATTCTCTGGAGAATTGCCTTACAATCATGAACTTTGGATTAAAAACACTGATATCCTGGTCAGAGACTACTTGATGCTAGATAACATGATAATCAGTAGATTAACAATCTTGTTGACTGACACTGCAAGGAATTGGTACCTAGGCATCAGAGACCAGTATGGAAACAAATCTTGGGCTTGGGGGAAGAATGCCATCAGAAACAAGTTTGGCACTGAGAACTGGAAATGGAAAATGCAACAAGAGTTTGAGAATGATCACTTTGCCTATGATGGGAGGAAAATCCATAAATGGTTTGGTAATCAGAGAGAAAGACTGAAAGCTTATCAACCTGAACTCAGCCAGTATCTTATTTGTGAGAAAATCTTAAAGCAATGCCCTCCAAACCTTGAGCATGCTATCAAAAGCAGATAGAAAAGAGATGCTACTGAAATGAGTTTTGAGGATATGTTTATAATTGCTGAAGAAGTCATAGACAGAGAAGGAACAAGCGTGTGACAAACATTTATAACACTCCTAACAGATCCCAATGGAGGAACAATCCTGCCCCTGAGAAAACTGATAAGCCAACTGACTCCTCTACCAAAAGGAATCCTGTCTCTGCCGCTGAGAAAGAAAAACTTGTATGTCGTTTCTGCAAACAAACTGGCCACTTCTCCGGGGAATGCCCTAAGAAGAAGAACAGAATCAATAATGTAGGAATGGATGATGATGATGATCCCAAGAGTGACAATGGAGAAGATCAAGGTGAACCACATAAGTCTGAATCAGAACTGGATGAAGAGGAAGAGAATCATAGAACCAATCACATGATACTTGCCATGGACAATGGAAATGGTGCCAACTATGATCCATTAGTTGATTTTGATTCTGGAGCACATGCAGTGGAGTGTGAGATAAACCAAGACTTCTCCATTGCTGAAATTCAAGCTGAAACTTATCAACCTCAGACCTGGGACAAATCCTGCCAGTCTTCCCACATAGAGGATGCTAGACTGATGAAATGTAAACCTGATAGAGGAAAAGCTCATCTTACTGGAAAAGCAAATCTCACTACTGTCCTCATTGAATCCAGAGAACACTCATGTCTTCTTGATAGTGGAGCTTCTTGTTCAATCATCAGCAACAAATTGCTGGATTCTATAATACCAGAATGGGAAAACAAGCTCATGCCAATCAACCATGCTAAATTTCACAGCTACGTAGTGACAAATTACAGCCAATGGGCATAATAGAAATGGCTTTGATTTTTCCTCACACTAAAGGTTCCTTTGGAATTCTAGCAGAATTTGTAGTTATGAAAAATGCAAGAATAAACTATCTTATCCTTGGAAATGATTACATGTCTCTTTATGGCTTTGATATCAAAAACAGCAAAGAGAGATTCTTTACCATTGGAAATGAGAACAAGAGGAAGAAATTCAGTTTTAAGTCTCATCATCTGGAGAGAATGAGTCCGTCCACTGAAATCTCTGCTGTAAAGAAGTCCCATCCTCAAATGCAGAAATTTATTGTAGAAGAACTCTGTGAAGCCGAGTTCAGTGATAAGTTAACTATTGAGCAACAAGAGAAGCTGTTTGAAGTCCTCTACAATAACAACCTTGCCTTCTCTAACACCAACCAGCCCCTTGGTGCTATTAATGGTCATGAAGTTCATCTCAAGTTGACAACTGAGAGACCCTATCCTCCTCTCCTCAGAAGACCTCCTTATCCTGCCAGCCCCAAAAGTAGAGAAGCTCTTGAGCAACATATTGAAGAGCTAGCAAACCTGAATGTTCTAAGGAAATTTGGTCAGAATGAAGTAGTTGAGATCACTACTCCTGTAATCATTGCCTGGCATAATGGAAAGTCCAGAATGGTAGGAGACTTCAGAGCTTTGAATTCCTACACTACTTCAGACAGATATCCCATTCCCAAGATCAGTGAGACCCTGAACAACCTGGCCAAAGCTAAGTATCTGACTAGTATGGATGTACTCAAAGGTTTTCACCAGAATTTCATTGCAGAAGATTCTAGACATCTACTCAGGATTATTATGCACAAAGGAATCTATGAATACCTCAGAATGCCCTTTGGGATCAAGAATGTCCCCTCTCATTTCCAGAGAATGATGGACATTGAGTTCAGAAAGGAAATTGATGAGAAGTGGGTCATTATCTACATTGATGATATCATCATTATGTCCGACACTTGGGAGGAACACCTCAATAGGATAGACAGGATCCTAAAAGTTGTCATTAACATGAACATGAAAATCTCCTTGAAGAAGTGTAACTTTGGATTTGATCAGATCAAAGCTCTGGGCTATCTTGTCTCTGGCATTGCCATAGGAATAGATCAGAATAAAGTAGCTGCTGTCCTCCAAAAGCCTGTGCCTAGTAGCAGGAAAGAAATGCAATCATTTCTTGGTTTTGCTGGTTACTACAGACAACACATTGAGAATTTTGCAGAGATAGCAAAACCTCTAACTGAACTGACAAGGATTGATGTCATGTATGAGATGACTCATCATAGAATAGTAGCCTACAACTTGTTAAAAGAGAAACTGACCACAGCTCCATTGCTACTTTTTCCTGACTGGGCCCATCCCTTCACACTATATGTAGATGCTAGCATGACTGGTCTAGGTTCTGCTTTACATCAAGTCCAATTCATTGATGGGGTGAGAAAAGAAGGACCCATTGTTTTCATATGCAGACAACTGAAGGACAGTGAAACAAGATATGGTGCTAGCCAACTTGAATGCTTATGTCTGGTTTGGGCCCTGGAAAAACTCCATTACTACTTGGATGGCAGTGTCTTTCACGTTGTAACAGATTGCACAGCTTTGAGATCACTGCTAAACATGAAGACTCCCAACAGACATATGCTCAGGTGGCAGATTGCTATTCAGGAATACAGAGGCAATATGACCATAATCCACAGAGATGGGAACATCCACAAGAATGCTGATGGACTTAGCAGATGGGCCTTACCAAATGATCCTGGACCATTCCTTGTGAAAGCTTTACATGGGAAGAATGCTGTAGAAGTGATTCTGACTGAAGAGTTGAGCAGGAAACATCCCACATTTCCTGTCAGCTTGGTGAAACCATACAAAGACCCCAATCCAGATAAGTTCCCCTTGAGACAGAAAGTCAAAGTTGTCATTCCCTCCATGGATAAGACCCCTCAGAGTAAATTCATACAGAAGATTCTCAGAGACAAAAGATTGAGGGTGGAGAACAGAGATGTCATGATGTACTTAGCTAGATACAAAGGCTTGAGTGCTGATCATGATGAATGGCTCCTTGAGAAGGACATTCCAGACTCTGCTGTCCTTCTTAGGAAATTCAGAAGTGAGAAGAGGTCTACCCCTGTGGTTTAATTTCTTACAGAAATCCAACCCTTTTGGTGGTAGGGAATGTCAGCCTTAGAGTCATCACAGCTGACCTAAAAGCTGCCTGTTCTACCTTTGTTACACATGAATTACTTTATATCTTTTTCATCTTAAGAGATAACCTTGTTTTGACTTTACATTTTGTTTCCTCATGCAATTTTAACCCTAGTTACAACTTATCAATTCCTTGTAACTATACTCCTTCCTTGAGTTATTGAGTTGTGGCGTGCATGCGCAGTTGTGACGTGTCAGCGCTACCAGGCGCGCCAAACCACATGTACATATGTAAATTACATAAGCAAACTGTGAAAAGTTTTGTAGTCAGGATCCCCCTTGACTGAGGCGGATCTACAGACTTCAGCACACCAGAAAACACACCCCAGATAACCCCAGGATCACCACCAAAGAGTTTACAACACTCCCAGTATACCTACCGTCACAGGCGTCTAGGATATTGACAGTAAGTAACCTCTTTCACTGAACCTTGTTTATCTCAGAGGTACAACTCTGTGTCTTGCTTGATCTGCTCTTTTCTGCTGGCCTTTGCCTTCTTTTGATCACAGGGCTGTCCCTCCATATCTGTTGGCCTTTGCCTCATTCTTGATCACAGGGCTGTCCCTTCTTATCTGCTGGCCTTTGCCTCAAATCTAGGTTACAGGGCTGTCTCTCAGGTTTCCCTTTAAGAACCTTGACTATCCAGAAGGAAGCTAAAAAATTGTGGCTGGATTAAACTTATCCAATCCAGAGACCCTCCACATTTATTTAGTGAGAGGAGGCTGTAGCACTTTCTAGCACAGCTTAGCAGCACTCTTCTGAAGAGTAGCATTGCCAGTGGACGTGCATTCCCACTAGAACAACCTAGTATATCTCCTTATCCTGATCCTGTCCTGTTTCTCTTTTCTCTTTCTCTATCTCTCTCATAGTTGTTTTTTCTTTATCCAAAGAAATCCAACTATTTCCCCCCTTCTTTCTTGTGTCCTGTAGTCACTATAGAGACTCAGGCTCACAGACATGTATGCCCATGATGGGGAATCTATCATCATCTTTGTCTTCTGGGTCATAAGCAGGGTTACTTGGATCATTTGGCAAAGCCCATCTGCTAAGTCCATCAGCATTCTTGTGGATGTTCCCATCTCTGTGGATTATGGTCATATTGCCTCTGTATTCCTGAATAGCAATCTGCCACCTGAGCATATGTCTGTTGGGAGTCTTCATGTTTAGCAGTGATCTCAAAGCTGTGCAATCTGTTACAACGTGAAAGACACTGCCATCCAAGTAGTAATGGAGTTTTTCCAGGGCCCAAACCAGACATAAGCATTCAAGTTGGCTAGCATCATATCTTGTTTCACTGTCCTTCAGTTGTCTGGATATGAAAACAATAGGCCCTTCTTTTCTCACTCCATCAATGACTTGGACTTGATGTAAAGCAGCACCTAGACCAGTCATGCTGGCATCTACATATAGTGTGAAGGGATGGGCCCAGTCTGGAAACAGTAGCAAGGGAGCTGTGGTCAGTTTTTCTTTCAACAAGTTGTATGCCACTATCCTATGATTAGGGTGTTCAAAGTTGACTTGCATAAAATCATAACACCATAAAATCATAAAATTCGAAGCTGAAAAAAATATGTTGCACCCAAGCACTCAAATTAGAGCAACATTTCTAGAATGGTACATATGAAATCATCACTTGAAAGTTTTATAATTTTATGATTTTATGCATTGAAAATTTTATGATTTCAACTTTGAACACCCTTGATGAGTCATCTCATATATGACATCTATCCTGGTGAGCTCAGTAAGAGGTTTTGCTATCTCAGCAAACTTCTCAATGTGTTGTCTTTAGTAACCAGAAAAACCAAGAAATGATTGCATTTCTTTCCTACTACTAGGCACAGGCTTTTGGAGGACAGCAGCTACTTTGTTCTGATCTATTCCTATAGCAATTCCAGAAACAAGATGGCCTAGAGCTTCGATCTGGTCAAATCCAAAGTTACACTTCTTCAGGGAGATCTTCATGTTCATGTTGATGACAACTTTGAGTATCCTGTCTATCCTAGTGAGGTGTTCTTCCCAAGTGTTAGACATAATGATGATATCATCAATGTGGATAATGACCCAATTCTCATCAATCTCTTTTCTGAAATCAATTTCCATCATCCTCTGGAAATGAGAGGGCGCATTCTTTATTCCAAAGGGCATCCTCAGATATTCATAGATTCCTTTGTGCATAATGATTCTGAGCAGGTGTCTTGAGTCCTCTGCTATGACATTCTGATGAAAGCCTTTGAGTACATCCATGCTAGTCAGGAATTTAGCTTTTGCCAGATTGTTCAGAGTCTCACTGATCTTTGGAATGGGATATCTGTCTGAAGCAGTGTAGGAGTTTAGAGCTCTGAAATCTCCTACCATTCTGGACTTCCCATTATGCCAGGCAATGATAACAGGAGTGGTGATCTCAACTACTTCATTATGGCCAACTTTCCTTAGAACATTCAGGTTCACTAGCTCTTCAATATGTTGTTCAAGAGCTTCTCCGCTTTTGGGGCTGGCAGGATAAGGAGGTCTTCTAAGAAGAGGAGGATAAGGTCTTTCAGTAGTCAACTTGAGATGAACTTCATGACCTTTAATGGCACCAAGGGGCTGGTTGGTGTTGGAGAAGGCAAGTTTGTTATTATAGAGCACTTCAAACAGCTTCTCTTTCTGCTCAATAGTTAACTTATCACTGAACTTGGCTTCACAGAGTTCTTCTACTATAAATTGCTGCAGTTGAGGATGGGACTTCTTTACAGCAGAAATTGCATTGGAAGGACTCATTTTCTCCAGATGATGAGATTTAAATCTGAATTTCTTCCTCTTGTTCTCATTTCCTATTGTCAAGAATCTCTCTTTGCTGTTTGTAATATCAAAACCCTAAAAAGACATGTAATCATTCCCAAGGATAAGATAGTTTATTCTTGCATTTTTCATAACTACAAATTCTGCTAGAATTCTAATGGAACCTTTAGTGTGAGGAAAAATCAAAGCCATTTCTATTATGCCCATTGGCTTTAATTTGTCACTACAGCTGTGAAATTTAGCATGATTGATTGGCATGAGTTTGTTTTCCCATTCTGGTATTATAGAATCTAGCAATTTGTTGCTGATGATTGAACAAGAAGCTCCACTATCAAGAAGACATGAGTGTTCTCTGGATTCAATGAGGACAGTAGTGAGATTTGCTTTTCCAGTAAGATGAGCTTTTCCTCTATCATGTTTACATTTCATGAGTCTGGCATCCTCTATATGAGAAAACTGACAGGATTTGTCCCAGGTCTGTGGTTGATGGGTTTCAGCTTGGATTTCAGCAATGGAGAAGTCTTGGTTTATCTCACATTCCACAGCATGAGCTCCAAAATCAAAATCAACCAATGGATCAAAGTTGCCACCATTTCCATTGTCCATGGCAAGGATCATGTGGTTGGTCCTATGGTTCTCTTCTTCTTCATCTAGTTCAGATTCAGACTTTTGCTGCTCACCTTGATCTTCTCCATTATCACTCTTGGCATCATCATCATCATCCATTCCTACATTGTTTATCCTGTTCTTCTTCTTAGGGCATTCCCTGGAGAAGTGGCCAGTTTGTTTGCAGAAATGACATATAAGTTTGTCCTTGTCAGGGGCAGAGCCAGGATTTCTTTTTGAGGAGGACTCAGTTGGCTTATCAGCCTTCTCAGGAGTAGGATTATTTCTCCATTGGGATCTGTTTGGGGCATTATAACTGTTTGTCATAGGCTTGCTCCTTTTCATGACTCTGTCTATGACTTCTTCAGCAATTATAACCATGTCCTCAAAGCTCATTTCAGTAGCTTCTCTCTTGTATCTGCTTTTAACAGCATGTTCAAGATTTGGAGGGCATTGCTTCAGGATCTTTTCACAAATGAGATACTCACTCAGCTCAGGTTGATAAGCTTTCAGTCTTTCTCTCTGAGTACCAAACCATTTATGAATTCTTCTTCCATCATAAGCAAAGTGATTTCTTCCAAACTCCTGTTGCATTTTCCATTTCCAGTTCTCAGTACCAAACTTATTTCTGATGGCATTCTTCCACCAAGCCCAAGAGTTGTTCTCACGCTTATCCCTGATTCCAAGGTACCAGTTTCTAGCAGTGTCAGTCAAGATGATTGTCAGTCTACTGATTATCATATGGTCCAACATTCAATAGTCCCTGACAAGTATATCAGTGTTCTTGATCCATAGCTCATGATTGTAAGGCAATTCTCCTGAGAACTTCTCCCAGTCACTGTTTTTTGGTATCCCTTTCCACAGCTCTTCCCTCATATCAAAGTCAATTGGTCCATGATCAATGTAAGGGAATTCATCATTGGAAAATGAACTGTTATGATTATTGGCTGGTTTAGAGGAGTTGGGTTTCTCTGATTGGTGAGAGTCTGGTTGAGGGGTATTGTCCATGGCAGGGGGTGGTCTGTGAGAAGCAAAATGAGCAGGATCTCTCAAATTTTCCTGGTGATGTTGGCCTTCACTCTGGGCATTGAGTACTGGATTATTATAGTTGAGATGAGGAGGGCAGTCTCTGTCAGCAGGTCCAATCAATTGCTCTAACTTGGTGTTGGTGCTATTTACTACAGAAGAAATGTCACAGATTCTTCTTTTGGTCTGCTCAAACCTATTGTGACCATTAGTTTGAAGGTCACACATTTGATTTTCTAAAGAGGAAAGTTTGTGATACATTTTATCTTCCATCTCATCCAAATTCTTACCAAGTGAGTCCATGTTAGAATGGCATTGGGTTTCATTGACTAGAATGAGGTCTTGCCCTCCTTCTAGTTTCTCCTGAACACCTTCTAGCTTTTCTTCAAGGAGTTTCTTCAATTGTTCAAATTCACTGGAATTCACATTAGGTCTCTCTTTGGCACAGTCTCTTATTTGATTCAGGAATTGTTCAAGCAAGTGGGGCATAAATTCCTCTCTAAATATCAATGATGGAAACATTTAGTACTTCTTTGAAGTTTTGGACACAAGATTCTAAAAGAGTTCCAGGGATTGTCTCTACAGTGCCAGAGAGTTCAGAAAGAAATTTAGAGAACAATGAATGTAATTTTTCTTCTAACAAAATAGGGCCATTGTTAGACAAATCATTGTTAAGATTACTAAGAAAAATTTCTCTGCTGGATTGACTAGAAAGATTATCAAGATCTAAGGTTAAACCCATGGGAGAGGCTGAACTTATTGGTGAAAACCTCTGCCTCTCCCTCTCCCTCTGCTGCGGCCTCTCCCGTTGGATCTGGTCAACCTCATCAAAAACTCCCCGACGTTGATAATCCTGTGGGTATTTGCCATGGGCGGGTTCCAGTTCCTCCCGGATCCTCTCAAGCCGTGAAAATGGGACTGATGTTGGTAATTTTCGCGCTGACCTCCCCACTGTTGATAGTGGGGTTGAGGTTGATGGTAAGGCGCGTTGGGGCGTTGGTAGGGATGATGGCGCGGCGCTTGGGTCCCATCTATCTGTTTAGAAGCTGGTGGGAGCCTCGCCATTTGCTGCTGTTGCGGCGGGGGTGGCGGCGGCATTTGATGAGCCTGATGGTCGTAGGGGGGCGGCATTGGCGCTTGTGGTGCGTAAGGGGGGGTAGGACCCTGGTAGCCGATCTCTGGCGCTTGGTGTCGCGAACCTGGAGGCTCTGGAGTCGGCGTAGCTACTAGAGGTTGGTGGCCTTGGTGTGGTGCTAGAGCTAGGCTCGTGTTGGGCTGCGCGGTTGTTATCGGCGGTGCTCTGCGCTCGGCGTCTAAAGTTTGCCGGTATAACGTCCTCTCCAGGGCGTTGAGGTCCTCTCTGGGGATCCAGTCCTGGCTGAGACGGATGGCTTCGTCCCTCCCAACTATGTCTTCCATCATCTCTTGGGTCGTAGCGGCCTGAGAGAGGAGGCGCCTCAAAGCTCTTGTGTTCTGTGCCTCTCGAGCTCGGATGTGCAATTCGTACTGCTCGTTGAGGAGGTTGACTAGATTCAGGATTTCCTGATCCTCCGGCGTAAGCTCCATTGGCCCGGAGGAATCTTGAGGAGCCTGGTTCTGAGCTGGGGGAACCAGGGATAGATCTGGCGGCGCTCCCGGTCATAAACCCTCTGGGTTGGCAGGCTGGGGGGAGGGATGAGCTATGGCTGGAATCATCTGCTCCCTCTCCACGGGTCGCGGTACAGGCGTTGACCTGTTCAAAGCTAGTGCCAGGGACGTTTCCCTTGGATTGTACAGAGCTGGGGGAATGCCCGTGTCCGGCGGCAAAGGTTCCTCTTGAGGGAACGCAAGAAAATCCTTGTCCAACGGCGGTAAGGCTGACTCTAGTCCGCCGAAGTCGTTCCTCTGCGGCTGGGCTGAGTTGGTAGCGGAGTCATTGCTCTGCTGAGAGGTCCCTTCCATTTCTAAGATGGGGGGGCATTTTATTCACGAGTTATATTTAGTTTTTGTTTTGTTTTTGTCTTTTTATATAATTTGTTTTTCAGAAATAAAGAAATAAAGAAAAAGAAATACCTGAAACTTTGGTTTTTGCGGAAAGTCTGTGGCTTTTACGCGTAGTAGAAGAGACTTTCTTCTTCTTCTCTTTAGCTTTAGTCTTCGCGGGAGGTTCAGATGTCCAGTCGGCTATATTAACAGCTGCTGTGACTTTTGGATATGTAGTCGTGGCAATGGGCGTCCACGAAGTACTACTGATAAGATTTCTGTTTTGCGGAGTAGCAATAATCCTATTTTTGTAATCTTCTTCTTCTTTGCTGTCCTGCGCTGTTGAGAATTTTTTTATGGTCAATTGCGGCAATTTTAGTTCGGAAGGCAAGGAATCTTTTGAGCTTACTCCAATTTTTGATATCTCCTCTTGATCGGAAGGTATAGAGGAGTCAATGGAGGATAAGTCCGACGAAGGGATAAAAAGGTCCGCGGAAGAGTCGCAATTCTGCACTTTCACAGGTAGAGGGGACGTAAATTTTTTTTTTCAAGGGTTCAGTTAGGGATTTAATCAATATAGAACCAATTTGGGAAAGTTTTGAGAGAATTTTAGCGTTAGTAGTATATGGGGATATAGAATTTTACAAAGTGCATTTTACAGGGTACGTGGCCCTGTAAATTGAATGGAGTGTAAAAATACACATAGGGGGGGGTTATGTGTAGTTTTACAAAATACGACCCAAATTTCCCCCATTGCAAAAGGTTCCATTGTAAAAAGAACACTGTTAAACTAAACCTCCAGGTCTCCAAGTGCAAATTTACAGGCCCCCAAATTCACAAGGTCCCAATTTGTAAAACATCTTCAGTGTGAAACTCTATTCCCACCTCTGCAGCTGCAATTTCACACACACCATGCAAAAATCACCTTGCAAAATTCAATTTTTAGCAACACAAAATATATTTTTGCAAGCTGCAATAACTATTTACAATGGGGGATGGCAAGCGCAAATGAATAGAAAGAGATAAAACTTTAAGAAAAATTGAACCACCAGTTGTTAATTCTTGGCAAATCTCTTGCTTCGTCTCTTTTGTGTTGCACCTTCAAGATGTGAATTTGGGATTTCAGCTGGATCTTTGAGCTTGTTGGATGATGTGTCCGGAACAAGCTGTGAGAGCCTCAGTTTCAGGGTGGTTGGTCCACGAGCCGAATGCGCAGGAAACTTGTTGTTGGGTTTGGAAGTCGAGATCGCTGCCATCTTGGAAGCAGACAAAGTTTCAGATTTGTTCTTCATGTCTTTGAAGCTCGAAGAATTGGAGTCCGATGGTTCATCTCCGCTTGACTCCGATGATTCGTCTCCGCTTGAGTCCAATGATTTGTCTCCACTTGACTCTGACGATTGGTCTCCACTATCATTTTTTTGATCCAGGTTGTCAGTTGACTCTTCATCAGAGTCGCTAGCACCCAAGTCGTCAAAATCAGTAACAAAGTTGCCCTCATCAAGAACAGTTGCCGCTTTAGCCGATGGAGGATGATGTTGTGAATTGATCATGCTGGCTAAATGGACAAAGGGTATATCCCCTTCGGCGTTTGGGTGGTCCTTGCTGATCTTCGCAATTGAATCGTTGAGAAACTCTTGCTCAGAAGTGGTCCAGGCACGCGTGTAAAACAGCCAACTTGTGAAGGGATGACACCCTCCAATGGATGAGATGTCGGTGTTCACAAGTCGGGCATATCCGTCGTTTTGCCGGTCATCGTGCAACCATACACCTGTGGTGCTGCCACGTCCGCTCCGTACAACTTTACACCAATAGTGGGAGCCGTTCCAGTATCCCCGAGAGAAAAGTGTGAACTTCACACCAGAAATGGAGATCTGGTGCGGCCAATCCATTGCACCCATGTATTGCTCACGCTCAATTGGGTCGGAGGGCTGAGTAACTTCCATGAAGAAGTACAGGTGCTGAGGAGGAAGATCGTCTTTGAATGCAAGACGAGAGGTCTCCTGGACGTACTCAGCAGTCAAGCTCGAGCCATTGGGCTGTTCTGTGGATATTTTTATGTCAGGGGATTGGCTCTTGACCTTCTTTGGGCGGCCTCTGGCCTTGGGCTTTGGCTCAGTTGATGCATTGATTGAATCACATTGACATACAAGTCCAGGAGTTTTGGAGATACCGGTGGTTGTCCACAAGTTGAGAAGGCATGTAACATCAGAAGGAGTGATTCCGTTCTCAAGGAAATTCTTTAGTTCGATCTTGATGGGTGTTAACGATCGGATTTGAGCAGCCAGACAAGGTTGAGCAGATTTGCAAACAAAGCTCCAATTCTCAACGACTTCAAACAAGCCGGTGAGCGCCTTGGTTGGATTGTTCTTCGGATCCAAGAGCAGCTCGAGGAAGAAATCACAGGAAGCAAAGGCACCCGGCACAAACCTTGCTTGGTGCCTCTCATTGCAGATATTGAACAACTTGGTCTGTGCGTTGGTCAAGACCGTTCGGATCCGTCCGATCTTGGTTAGATTGAAGGTCGTCCGGGATCCGAAATGCATTACCAGATGGTAAAAAAGGGTTGCCCCTTTGCCTTTACTGTTCCAATGCCACAAGGGGTTATACAAGGCAAAGAGTGATTCCAAAGCAGCCGACATCCAGCATTGATTCTTCAGATGTTCCTTGGGTGAAGCGGTGTATGATGGGTAAGTCGACCACTCGCTTCGGTCAACATTGAGTGAATTTTTTGGGCGGCCAGCATTCTTCTTCTTGGTGGAAGGTTCAGGACCGTCCAAAAGCCCAGCTGTAGTATCAGGTGGTCGGCCGTCGTTGATGAATTTGTGTTTGGTTGGCTTGGCCCAGCCCATTGAATGCGAGATGTTGACTTGCATCTTCGTCTGAGATCCATACTCCACCGATACACCACACATGACCGCGTTAAACTCCTCCTCCAGCACAGAGATGAACCCAAATAGCTCGACCATTCCCACCATAAGACATTTCTTCCCCGAGCTTCAAGAAAAAGGCGATCAAATCAGCAATGAGAAGGAAAAAAGTACGATAAACAGTCTTGCCTGACCTTATCATGTAGTAAACCCAATGCATGCTTTCGATTGCGTTGGTCGTATCCGGGAGTCCGTCCTCGCCATCAGGATGATCATCTAACATCGTTCGGCGAGATGGGAAAAGCATCGATTGGATGTCCGACATAGTCCACCAGTCGAGCCAGCGCTTCGTCTTTGGAAATAGGCGGCATAACTTGTCAATCTTTTCCTCGTGAGTAAGACCACCTTCTTCGATTGGATCAAGGAGAGCCATGCACTTTTTCTGGAAGTCGGCCTAAGAGAAAATATTCAGATCAGATGTTGCAAGAGACAATCAATAAACATGGAACTCACATCTTGATCAGCCAAGAGGATTGAGCGATTGCGCTTAACCCTTGTCACCTGAGCCCGAAAATGCTGGTGACATCCTTTGATCATTTTAGCCGCTCTCATTGGGTCTGTACATGCAAAAACGTCCATGTACGCGGCCTTGAAACCTTCTGTTTGCGCAAGGGAAAAGTCAACCACCTGTCTAACCATCAGATTGCGCTCCGCCGGTGTGATATCAGTCCGAACAAACTGCCTCAAGAGGGCCGAGAAGTGCAGCTTGTAGTAATTAATGCTCAGGCCTCGAATCCAAGAAAGCTGGACAGGGATCCACCTTGCTATTTGCTCGCAGAACATCGAGGTGGTAAGCAAATAGCCGTTCTCGAAAAATCGATATGTAACATCAGAGATCAGGCCACCCTGGTACACTTCGTTGTTTTCATCTCGGGCCAATAGTCGTTCGGCCATCCATTTGGTCTGGAACGTGAAATGTTCGGAGTCTGTCTGAAAGCCTGAGGAGATAACAAGCAGTCCGCGCCTGAGGTAATTCAAGTTTCAGTTAGCAGAACCAGTTAGATCAAAGTAACTCAGGCGTACGCATTCCATTGGAATAAGTCGATCAAGAACTTGTCTCCAACACCCGCGCCTAGCTTGTCGGGGACAATATTGAGCTCTCGTAGCATAAGCCGGCGGTAGTAACGCAAACGATCGGCATTAACAAGTGAACCGTGAATTTCTGTCACACTCGCAATGGGATCATCAAGGGTACTTGGTTGACCCATCTGGACAACAAATCAAATTAACCATCTTGTACAAAAAATTGATGAATGAGTAAGACCAACCCTCAATTTTAAGGCACCAGCCGATGGGTTCTTCACAATCTCAGCTTTGAGATCAGCGCGCGCGAGCGGGTCAGGCTTTTTGGATTCGGGCCAGGGGTGATCATGTAGGCCTCGGTGTCGGAGCAAAGCCCAGCCGGAGGGGACGTGGAAGTTGAATCGGAGTGCTGTTCCCTCACAAGCCACCCAGAGAACTTTCCCAGGACATTGGCCAGCAGCTCCTGGACATCTTGGCACACTAGCAGTATTCACAGGCATAAATGAATGATCAGAAAGGGTTTCGCGGAAACTTCAAAGCTCTGGAAGACTCACCGCTCGAGGTACTCTTGGATGCCTCCTCTTCCGGTCGGGGGGGATCCAACCCACTGACAGGTGTCCATGTCGCAAACCAGAGCACCGAGGCAATACACCCGCTGGATTTTCCAGATGCCTTTACTGCGCTTCTCCACTCCGGTGGTTTTGGTAAATCCCACCGACCCAAAGTTGACCACAGTCTCGTTGGCTGCCTTGACGAAGATGGTTGCACCATTTGGATATATGGGATAGTTCTCTCGGTCCAGTGTGCATCCGTGATCAATGAAAGTAGGGAAGGACTCAAAGTCAATAGGCAACTCCCACTTCACAGTAATATTGGGTGGGTCTGGTGCTGGGGGGTTTGATGGAGGGGAAGACATTAGGAATGGATTGTCAAAAAAAGAGGAGGGATAGTCGACGGAATGGCGAGTTGTGGTTCTCCACCAAGCAAGTGGAGGGGGGAATGTCTTTGAGGGGAGGAGGCCGAGAACCTGTCTTGAGACTGGCTGAAGGACGAATGCATCTCTGCCGATGGTCTCCTCATCTAGATACACACGGTATGATGCCAAACACGTGATAGGAGGATATGTACTTTGCCAATTGGGAAATACCGTGCTTGTATTTTTGTATTACACAAGATGATACTGTACTATTGCAAGCTCTGTAACCGAATATCTGGCTGTACAATAGTAAAAATCAACATAGCCTTCCCCAATCCGGAAAATTGAGTGGTGCAGCGGCCTGCGCTGTAAAAATGGTGCTGTAAATGTATATTTCACCGCTTGAGGGTGGCTTTATACACTGCACGTTTTGCATGGCCTGTCTTTGCGAGGGGGGAAATCTGGTCGACAATTTGTAAAATTACACATAACCCCCCGTAAAATACATTTTTACGCCGCACTGCTTTTACAGGGCCTTGTACCCCGTAAAATGCACTTTGTAAAATTCACTTACCCCGTAGTATATGTAGAAGGAATTTTTCGTGATTTTTTTTTTTTTTTTTTTTTTTGAATTTTTATGAATTTTTTGTTTGATTTAAACAGGATGATCAGTCCTTGGCTTTTAAGAGGTCTAGAAGTATGAAAAAGGGAGGATATTTCCCAATGAGGCCCCCAATTGTGAGACTGTGTCTCTTGTGTGACAACAGGACACAAGAAAAAAAAGGGAGGAATCTGGTTGGATTTCTTGGGATAAAGAAATACAAACAGAGAGAGAAGAAAGAAAGAGAGAAAGAGAGAAGATCAGGCCTAGACTTTAAGTCTTTATAAATTGATCTGGGCTATTCTCAACCTGGAAAAGTTGGATGCCAGCTGTGCCAGGCCAAAAAAGAGTGCAACAGCCTCCACTCACAACAAGGAAACGTTGGTGGGATTCAGAAGTAGGGTTACTACTCTGCTCTGGTTTTATAGGTCTTAACCAGAGATAACCTTTTGATCTTTTGAGATTGAAAGAGTATAAGAAATGAAGAAACATTCAAGAGCAACAGAGTTTCACTCTGGATAAGCAAGGTTCAGTGAAAGAGTTTACTTACTGTCAATATCCTAGGCGCCTGTGACGTTAGGTATACTGGGAGCGTGGTAATCTCTTTGGTGGTGATACTGGGTTATCTGGGGTGTGGTTCTGGTGTGCTGAAGTCTGTAGATCCCCCTCAGGCAAGGGGGATCCTGACTTCAAAAATGGAGCACCGTAGATAAGGTTTTGGGGGTTTGCCTTAGTAGGCAATCCGCCAAATCCGCCCCCCGGCTACACAGGGTCTCCCTGAGGAGTACTAATGCGGTGAAGCTTAACGTTGTGAGAACTTCTTTTGGGACGGGTGGCAGTTCTGCGAGGGGGAAATAGCAGTTATAATATTTCAAGTATGTATGAAGCTTTTACAACTGTTACGGGTGGTTTGAAAGACCTGCCCCTCTATAATACTACACAAGAGTTATCACAACAAATTTATTTTTATTGTTGTGGCAAACTAATGATAGAGATAACTATATGTAGCAGTCTCTAATCAAACCTAGATCAAACTTGAATTCAGCGGAAATGTTGAGTGGATACGGGGAAATGGAGTTGGTGTTGGAAATCAGTAGGAACGTAAGATATGTTTTATATGGTTTATATGTTTATTGAGTGAGAGAAGTATGTGCTGAGATATAGAATGTTGCGAAAAAAAAAGACTAATGGAAGATGTGAACTATTCAAAGTGTCTTTTGCCCTCCTCCTTAACCTTCAGTTAAGAGTACAATGGGTTAAGATCACTTTGACTTGTTAAGAGCACAAGTGGTGATGCTTGCTACTTGACTACTTATATATCCTCTGAGGTATGAAAGATGTTGATGGGCAACTTGATTGAGATCACACTAGTAGATTTATGTTGATTTTAGCTTGTAGCTTCTGAGTGAGATGTGTGTTCTGATTAGGATTGCCTGAGTGGCATGCCCCCACTGAGGAGGGAAGACATGCTCCTTATATAGTAAAATGTGAGGGATTTTTGCTGGTGGGGAAGTCAGTTGAGGGATTTATGCTGGTGTGACTTCTCCTGTGAGGGATTTTTGCTGCATGGAAGCTTCCATTGAGGGATTTTTGCTGCATGGAAGCTTCCGTTGAGGGAATTTAGCTAGTGAGCCTTCTGATAAACGTGTGATCCAACATGTGACTGATGATGTCATGCAAACATACAGGGGTACGTGTGTGCACCTGTATAAACTACACCCTAACTATGTACTTGTACCTGATTCTATACTATGTACTACCAAATATAATTCTATAGTATTTAATTGAGTTATGTCACAAACAGTTTAATCCAAATAACTTTTGACTGAGTGGAGCTAGCCTAGTGGTTCAAGTGAGTGACTAGGGTTTAAATGACCTGTAGAATCTAATCATGCAATAATACATCCAAGAATATGCCTCCTTCTCATACAGTGAACCAAGACTTTATGCAATTTGATACTTGAAACAGATTTGGCACACCACAACGTATGTTTCAAAGAGTGTATTCTTCTGGCAGAAAAAATTTGGGGCCGTTTGGAGCACCGTAGATAAGGTTTTGGGGGTTTGCCTTAGTAGGAAATCCGCCAAATCACCCCCCGGCTACACAAGGTGTCCCTGAGGTGTGCTAATGCCGTGAAGCTCAGCATATTTTCTAGACAGTGTATCTAGATTGCTGTAAAATTTTGGGAGCGTTTTGGGACTCCAGTGAGGAGATATAAATATTTCTCTATTTTCTGGGATTTTTTGTAAAATTAAAATCCCAACTCCTGTTTGGGATTGCGGAATTACAATTCCAACTCCCAAAACGCCCCTGGGTCGAAATGCAGTCACAAGGACCCGGGGAAGACGTCCCGACGCGGTCCGCGCGACGTAAACTGCGTTTGGGAGTCGATTTTGTAATTTGAGGGAGTGGATTTCTCAACCCCCTACAAAAAATTAGCACAACGACTCCCAAAAAAAAATTATTTTGGGTCAACTACTCCCAAAAAAAGGGTCTAGGTCAATGTCAAGCGCTGGTCAAAAAATAGTCAGGCCGATGTATGGGATTTGTTTTCCCAAAAGTTGGGAGTCGTTTTTCCAAGACCCTATAATTAAACTACTTTTCTCTATTTTTTACGCCACAAAACCTCTCCAAAGCCTTGGATATCATCCCTAAAGTCCTTAAAACTCTATCATTTCACTTTGCAGCTTGTGTAGCTAGAAGGATTATTGTCCTTGGCATCACGCAGGCTGACAAAATGGTAGAGGTTGGATGGGGAGCGTTCAAGCACATGGAGGACTTGTTGAAGGTGGTGAAGAACTCAAAGATGTTTTTTTTGAAATCCGACGTTTTGTCAATGGGTTTGTTCAAGGAGCGGCTCTTTGAGATTGTTGGGGTGATGGAAGAGGCAACAATCCTTGCTCCGAGAGTGCAACTTCAATGAACATAGCCACTTGGTGATGCGATAAGATGCAAGGAAGGGAGCAAGGTGTGATGAATGGGGATGAGGGGCTGCTGATTCAAGGTGCAGATGATAGGGGGAGGGTAGGTTCACAATTGGATTTTTGGTTGCTGGTGGCCCCATAAAATGTTTCTTGCTGGTGCAAATTTGGGCCATAAAATTACCACCAGAAATTTAAAACTTTGCTGGTCACCCAACAGGGACCAGCCAACAGTGCTTCACGGGGTCTAGTGAATGTTGGGGGGGGGGGGGGGGGGGGGTGGGGGGAGGGGGGGATCAATCATGGGGGCATTCACATATCGGCAATCTTGGTAGCTAGGGCCCTGACGTCGTCCTTGGACGGGCAAACACAGGCCAATTTATCTAAGTCCTCCAACATGGGGGACTCACCGAAGAGTTTGGTGTCCTTCTGGCAAATCAGGCAATGCCACCTACAATACAGAAAAAAGGTCAGATTGACAGTAGATCGCAAGAGCCATCAATACTCCCGCGTTGATGTGATTATTGTTGAGGGTCCTGTTTGCCTGGAGCTGGTGATCTATTGTGTCCCAGTGGGACACGGTCTTGACGTCGGGATCAAAGTGATTCTTGAGCGTGGCAAGTCAGATGTAGGCCCAGCAGGCCTTGAGCATGACGTGGCAATCCTTGCCCAACATTGAATTGATTTCCCTGTTGGTTAGCCAAGGGTTGCCCATGAGCAAGCGCCACATATCTTGGCAGTACACCGCGGGTCAAATTCAACGTCAAGTTGACACCCCTCAGGGCGTCCCTGCGGCCCCGCACGGCCAAAACGCCCCCCCAACGCATTTCTAAGGGCGCCCAGGGGGCCAGCTGTGGCGTCCTGGGAACACCTACTAGGCGAGATCTAATGGCGTCGCCACAACCCCAGCGTCAGAAGGGCGCGATACATGGGCGCTATGGTGGCGCCTCCAGTGGACGCCCATGGGGTGGTTTTCAAAGGTTGCCTTGTAGGCGTCCGGCCGGGGCGCCAGGGAGACCCGCAAAAGGCGCCTCGGAGGGGGTCGTGGGGCGGCCGTTGGGCGGGTAGGCTCTGCCGGGGCGTCATCTTATTAGTCGGGCTTCTACACCAATTTCTGGATGTTGGGAGATCATCGAAGTCTTGATCATCCAGGCGTTGGTCAGGCTGCCTCGCAGATGGCACTCTGGCGTCTGGATTAGTAGGGAGCCCGCGCGAGATTGACCTCATGGCTGCGTGATGGGAGGTGCCCGAAGAGCGCAGCTCCAAGGGCCCCGGTGTCCACGTAGCCACAGGGCCAGGTCCGGTGCTACCTGAGTTGGGTTTCCTATTTCTGTCTATTGGCAAGCTAGTCAGTGACAGGATCAACTAGCGTAGAGCCTGCAGGTAGATTGGATAGGCTTGGGAGTGTCCCAAGACGATGATGACGCCATGAGACCAGCACAAGACATGCAGCAAGGTCTAGAGCCAGGCAAGCAATGCCTGGGCGTCCGTTTCCCGGAGAAACAGAGAGCCTCATAAAGAGGCCGGCAAGCAAGCAAGGCAACAGGAATTCCCCTGTTCCACCTTGTTTCTGCTTCCCGGGAAACACTTTCCTTTTTTGCACCACAGTCATTACTGCAAGATTCCCTTAGCATAAGCACACAAACACTATCTCTTCACTAGGGAACCCGCGGTGTATAACGCCGCTGGGTTCCCTTGAAACTGATAACTGCTGCAGGTACTGAAACAGAGTTTTGAACACTGTAAATTGTAACTGATTATACTGTACCTGTTGCCTGATTTCGTGACCTGTGAGCGAGTGGTAAATAGAGAAGGGGGGAAGCATTGCAAGGGACCAAGTTTTTATAAAAAAAAAACGCCCCTAACCCTAACACCTAACATCTTTATTTGCCAATTTACACTTATAACATGGGAGTCACAATGTATTCATTGTATTAGTGTTGGGTTCCTTTGTTTTTGTGCAATATATTGTTTTAATTGGATGTGATGTTTTTTTTTGTTGCATTTGCTCATCAACAGAAGTTCTACAATGAATTTCAGGGGTAATACAACATTTTGAGACAAACTTTAGGAGGAAAATTCGCCCAGTTTCTTGGTTTCATTCTTGGAATGACTGATTTGTAAAGCTCAAGACTGTGTATGAGATAGGACCGGCAAGTCTGTTTCTTGGTGAAGTTGAAAAGTCAGGACCAAGCATTGGAATCATGCCCACAGGAAAAAAAAACTTACCAAGTCCTCCCATGACGTCTCCTGATCACATCCAGATTCACAACATTAGTAGTTTTTGATTTGGAGGCAGGATCTCCAACAATGCAAATTGATAAGCCGGCGAGATTAGTGACTTGCAAGAGCGCAGCGTATAGCTAACCATGTCCGAAAACGGGTTGGGGCAAGTAGACTGAGACCGCAGATAAGGACTGCCCTTGGGCCTTGTTGATAGTCATTGCAAAAGCCACAGCGACTGGGAATTGATATCTTGAAAAAGATACCCCGTAAACTTGGTTGGCTTTGTGAATGAGCTTCAGTTTAGGAATCACAACCTCTTGTCCAATGCAACACCCGCTGATAATCCAACACCACAAAGCGCCACCTCGGATCCCGAGAATAAGCAGTTGGGTTCTGTTTGAGAGTCCTCTCTTCAGATCAAGATTTTGCAGTAAGATAGCAGGAGTGCCAACTTTGAAGTTTAATTTGGGCCCCGGGAACCAAGGGATTGAGATGGTGTTGAGTACTTCTTCCGGTACCGCTTCATATACCTGTGAGCCGCGCCTCCCACGTACTCACAGGAACAATCATCAGCCTGTCACAGACGCCGGACCGGGCGCCCTCTTAATCCCAGTTCCCCCGCCCCCTCCTAACTCAGCAGGGAAGTACTAAGACTTCCCCTGAGTTAGGTGAGCAAGACCCCTTTTTCATTCCTTCCTTCCCTTTTTCTCTCTCCCCTTTTTGTAGTTAGAGCAGGGAAGTACTAAGCTGACTTCCCCTGAGTTAGACCCTTTGCAAAGCAGATACAGAGGTTCTGGAACTCCCCTCGTGCCCCTCGCCCTTGTCCTCGCCTCGTCAGTAAAGCACTTGTTAGTGAGCGCTTACAATACCATTCTTGTTGCGAGATGGATGCATCTAGGAGGCTGTCAGTCTCAATGGGATGGTAAACAAAAGGTAACTGAAATACTAACTTCAATCCGTACCACTGTCCATGCCATGGATTCACCCTTGCTTGCCAAAAGGGAAAAAGATGGGGTAACAAATGGGAAGATAGCCACTGAACTCGTCGGTAATATGGAAGAGCCCCCCATCAATCGTCCTGAGTACAATATCTTGCGGAGCAATCCCATCTGGATCGTTGTTATCAATGACCATACCAACTTCCAAAGTCCGTGGCGCGTTATAAACTTGTAGATCTTGTCCTGGTCAATTATAATTTCTGAGTATGTATCGGACGTCGTCTTCTGGGTCTGAGTCCCACCCAATCATTCTGAAGAACTGAGCATATGAGTTATTCCTTGATAAGTATTGCTGAATCCTCAGAAGCAATTGGACATTGACGGGTGACCTCGCTTGTCCGGCCCGATATTCAGCTTCACTTAAATCGTTTCCACCAATAACGTAAATCTGAGAGAAAGCTGGTCAAGCGTCTGTCCAAGGGAATACAGTACCCATGTCGTGATAGAGTGCTCCAGTGACCCTGAATGTATATATCCCTCTTTGTCCTTGAACTGAGCGGTCAATCTCGGCGCCACAGGAAGAAAACAACAGCGCATTGTTATAAGCCCTGATCTGACTTTGAAATTCTAACAATACTACAAATAAAAAGATTTGAAGGTGTTTGGTTAATTCACGCTGCTTATTTCCTACTATTTCAGTACAGAAAAAAAGAGCTCACCTTGGTCGAGATCAGTAAGTAATTTGTGCATGAACCAAGGGTATTCGATCTCATTGTATCTGACGGGCATGTTCACCGTCCCTTTCCCACAGCAGCTCGAGTAGCTTACAGTTTCTTTGTGGAGGTCGTTCTTGGTTCGTTCCATTTTCCAGCGGAGGGCTCCAAATGAAGCACATGTATTGTTCAGCTGCCCAAGATCCGCTGGAAAGTGACCGGGGGAGGAATTAACGGCTCGGATCTGGCACTATTTATAAACTTTTGGGTAAGCGTACACGGTGAGCTGATCAGGATCGGGCTAGTGCATCCGATCAAGTTCCTGCTGTCGTCGGAGTGGAGGTACCAGAGTTCTGAGAAAGTTCACCTCGAGTAGATGGGACTGGAGGATATAAATAATAATCCTGCCCTCAGGCAGCTCAAGTTCTGCCACTGTGGGCCGTCTGTGGATAATCTAATCCTTCATTCGGTGCCACCTGGGACTTGATAGCACAGAGAATTTAGAAATAGAAAAAACATGGCTTTTGAGAATTGAAAAAATCAGAGAATTTCACACATGGAAACTCAGAGGAATTCGACACCTGGGAACTAAGAATGAGACAAAAGAGAACAAAAACTTAGAAATGAACCTGAGATCAAACCAAAAAGGCTTTTTTTTTTCTTGGTCCTGAAGACACCTGAGGGTCCTTGCAGCTCGGAACTTGTGTAAACTACAAACTTTTAAGGTATTAATTAAGGTATTAATCAATTAATACCAACAATCTTTTGATCTCGACCGATCTAAGCTGAGACGCACTCGCTTACTTACATAAAACTACCTTTGAAATCATGTCTGATATCGATAACCTCACCGGAGATGTTCTAGGTTTAGAGACCAACCCAAACGCCCCAGCAGAGTCACTCGCGGCAGGCTCCAACTCCAGAAACCCAACCTCCAAAAAGATGGGCAGGACGGTGAAATCGTGCCTATCGCAGGCTGCAGAGAAGTCGAACCCCACCGCCGGAACTGGAGACCAGTCCGATGATGACGAGGATGAAGACGACCCGCAGATTATAGACTGCCTGAGAGCTGCGGAAAAACGAGGTGAGTTTTTACAACCCATCCGCTGTCCCAAAGAGCGTAGTAGATAACAAACCTTACCCAATCCACAGGAGACGAGACAAGCGTGGACGCCGAAGCCAGATTGAAGATGTTGAAGGAAGCGCTAGAAGCCCAAGTCGCCGGCAACTCAGCCAAGGCAGACCAGATCCTGGCGAAGATCCAGCTAAAGATGGTTACCGCCCCCGCCGCACCAGCAGAGAATGCGGTCACGGTAGCAAAGAGAGCTCGAATCGAAGAAGGAGGCAACGATAGAGTGAAGGAGAACGGGTTTGTGTTCTATAAAGCCGAGGTGAACTCGTTCTTGGGGCTAGGCCTCCCCCCGTTCTTCGACAAGAACATGAAGGAACTAAAAGGCAAGCTCTCTCCAGAGGAATAGATAGAAGCAACGAGGCAGACAGGAAGCTGACAAAGCATTTATGAAATACACAAACAGGCCCCTTGCCTATAGCCATCTTCAACAAGAAGTGGCAAGATGCGGCGATCCTCCATTACTCGGAGAAGAAAGCCCGACTCAATACCTCCTCAGATGAGAAGGACAGGCAGTTGCTGTTTCTACTCGGGAATACGGCTCGACACTGCAGGCCAGGGAGAACCTTGCCTCAGAAGAAGTGAAGAGCCACTTTTCCCTTCGACCCACACGCGACTAGGCACTTTGTGAGACACGGGTTACAGCCTAGCCACGTCGGACTCAGTAGCCCACACGGGTGAGCGGCGTGAGAGCTGATCCGCTGCGCTGCGCAAGAGGATAGCACGCCGCGCAGCCCGCATCCACACGGACGCCAAGCCTTGTGCGCTTAGTGGATTCAGAGCCTTGTCGTGGACGACTTGGTGCAACCACGACGGCGATCAGGCGGAGGGCACCGGAGGGGCAATATCTGCGGCGGATGGACGAGCCCAGCCCTTCTGGGCGTCATGCGGCCGGCGGGACATGGTGCGCGTAGGGGCCACTCAGGGGGGCGCGTAGAATCGGAGCAAAAACGGATGGCATTGCAGTAAAATAAAGTAAAAAAACTGCATGGCAGTAACAACTCATAGGGGTTAGGGTTTGGTAGAGGGACGTGGAGAAAAGCTGGTAGAAGGAAAAAAGATGGGGTAAGACGGGGGAGGGGTTAGGGTTAAGCATCCGCCATGTCCACAGCGAGGGCGGCGACTTGCTTGGCGGTCGGGCAGACACAATCGGCCCGGTTAATGTCGGCCAACAGCGGTGGCCGGCGGCATACCCCGGCGGGTAGTGGGTACGTAGGTGGGCAGGGGGTTGCCTGTTGATGTTGGCCTGGGGGAGAGAAGGTTAGACAAAGGGGAATGTGTGAGGGGCAGGATTGGGAACCAGGCTTACCATAACTAGTCGGAAGACAGATCGCTCGCGGTTGTCCCTTGTGTAGGCCTTGATATCCGGGATCAGCGTGGCCTCCCGGGACCTGCTGTGCATGAATTCCTGAATAATGGGAGGGGGGCGAGGCGCAAGAACAGATGAGAGAGAGCGGAGAGAGGAGCACTTGGGGGGTCAGGGTTAACATACCCTCTTGTTGCCGTGGTAATCAAACCGGCGGATCTGTTCCGCCTTGCTTGGGGCCTAATCAAACCGGCGGATCTGTTCCGCCTTGCTTGGGGCCTTGGATCTATCGGGGCCGGTGGGACCTGCGCTGGGCCCGGCCCCACCGCGTCCAATAAGGACCCGCAATGAGGACATTATAATGACGGCCCGCTCCATCTCAGTCATCTGAATGGGTGTGAGGGAGGAGGTGTGTCACATCAGCGACGCCAGAAAGGATGGTGGAGCACCCGCTCCATTACTCACCAGCTCAAGGGCCGCGACTTCGGCCTGCGGAAGGACAGTGACGCCAATATTGACTAGGTATTGCTCGTTGGGAGGCGAAACTATTGGGTCGATGGGCAGGTTGGGGACGGGTGGCGCCCCACCGAGGGGCTGAAAAGGGTTAAAGCCCGGTGGCAATTCTCCATTGCCCGTACGCTGGCGACGGGCAGGGCGGTCTGAATCATCTGGGGAGTGAGGGTCAGTCAAAATTTTTGCAATATCTGACCATCCTGGGTTAGCGGTCACCGTGATGAAATAATCCGGCGGGCCAAACCTTGCGACCAATGCCATCGCGTCTTGGTACAATTGAGCCATGGCCCGTGGGCCACCGATGAAAGATGATGGTAATACAATCTTTCTGCCCGATGGCTCCGCATTTTGCCCTATTGCTTCTACCAGGCAGGAGTATGCATGTAATGCTTACGGTAGCAGACAGGGACAAGCCGAACACTTCTGCAAAAATCGACAGTGTAGTATTGGCAGAGATACCTGACCCAGAGGCAGAGCCCAAGCTCTACCAGATTGTGACGAGGTGCATGTTACATGGGCCGTGCGTTGGGCGTAGTTGCTATATCAAGGGTAGATGCCGCTTTCGATTCCCGAAGCAATTTGCCGACGAAACGACTTTGGTTGAGGGCGCCTATCCACAGTACCGCCGGCGAGACAATGGCCGTTGCATACGGAAAGGGCCGTTCAATTTTGACAATACTGCTGTAGTTCCATATAACAAGTTTCTTTCGCTGCGAATGAACTGTCATGTCAATGTCGAGGTAGCCATCGGTATCCAAGCAGTGAAGTATTTGTACAAGTACATTTGCAAAGGCCACGACAGGTCCTATCTAGCTTTAGAGAACAACGATGAAACGGCAGCCTTTCTTGATGCCAGATATATAGGCCCACCGGAAGGTGAATCCATTCATATATTAACTTGGGTCCCCATTTCAAGCTGTATTGACTCTTTGTGTTTCTTCTATAGCAGCGTGGCGTTTGCTCCAATTCGAAATGTCTGATCGACATCCAGCAGTCCAGCAACTAGCGCTACACACTGAAGACGCTCAAACAGTGAGTCGGCATACAAAATATAAAAACAGGTACCCCATTGAAAGACTCAAATTTCTCAGATGAAACAAGTGATTGACCCATTGCACAGTTGACCTAATGAGGAGGTATAAAAACAGGTCAATGTGGGCTTTCAGATTAGCCAGATAATCCGCCATTTTATCAATGTGCGTCTGGAATATATATGGAGTGAGCTTGCACAGTGCAATCCAAATCAATTTCTTCTCAGGCAACAGCAAATCCGACAAGAAAAACGGGCCTGCCTGGAGCAGAATCTTGAAGTCTTTCCCAACTAAGCTCTTGACGTGCTTTATGAGGTAGATGGGCTTGATTGATGAAATGTTAAGTGAGTCCTTCGAGAATGATTGAAGCCGCCCTGTTAATATGTGTTTTTTGCTATCGTGCACACTTCCTACTAGGTCCCGCACGATGTACTTGACAATGCCCAGAAGCACCACATGCAGCACTTCTACAGGAGTATCCAGCACACCACCAAAACCTGACGGTGACAAGCTGCTGTCAACACCTTACTGCACAATGCAGCAGAATAGATAGAAGGATTACAAATACCTTCTAGCTCCAAGATAGGGTTGTAGAGCCTCTTACTGCTGTTTTCATTGTTTGCCCAATCGGATATTTTCTTTTGAATAGATGGGTCGTCCTTGGCTTTGGCAAGGAGCTTGCTGGTGATTGCATCCTTGACCCCATATTCCTTGGATTTGATGATGGATTGGTTCAGACTAACTGTTTGCGCTATATTGAAGAGCTCATGTGTATGTACTCTGGTTGTTTCCCAATCCCGACCTTGAACGGCCCGCTAATTATAAATGAACACCACAGCCTTAATTCAGTAGATGATATTGATTTACTTGGATAAGTGATGCAATCACTCACCTTTCGCCCATCTCTATCGCTCTGGAGGAAATTTTGAATGAAGGTTCTTGTTTTCTTGAACTTCTTCATGCGGACCAATAAGGTGCACATTTGACAGGGATTGAGACAGTTCCCAGGGATTGGAGTATTCATAATTTTGGCATGCATGGAAGAGTTGGCCAGGAAGCAGAAAACCAAAGAGCGTACCAAGACTGGGCTTGAGAGACCATGATCATACGCCATAAATCCTTCAGGCCCCATGAAGCTATCAATTTGAATGAGGACATGCAACCCAAATCTGTTCTTATTTGTAATCAAATAGCTCACTTTAGTTCCTCTACAATATTCTCCAACATCTCACATGCACTTGCAAGATTGGAAGTTGCCAGGAAATGACAGTGGTATTCTTGATTAGATATTTGCGGCAGGAGCCCAGCCAAGGTGAAGTAGAATGAGATATGCTTGTTAAACTGCTTGGATACATTCCCTGAAGTGTCATCCAAATATAGGGAGATGGGGAAATCACGCATCACACGTCCATTGGCAATTTTCCTCCACGGATTGGGGAATTTAATCACTGTATCCGCCTGGCTACCCGCAAACATTTCTGGAAAATGAAAATTCAATGCTGATCAAGCGGAAGCTGGGATTTTAACAGCAGGACTAGAACACTCACCATAAATCTTCCCTCCACATGCTTCAGAGAGGTGGCGCCCACTATCAATCATGATAATTGAATTGTAGGTACGTGCAAAAAGATGCGCTGGAATCTGTCTCAAACTGGTGTTGTTAAAGCCCAGGTTCCCAGGCATTAAGATTTTAAGGTGGTTGTTCACATTGCGCGCATTAGATTCATTGATTTGAATGCACTTTGTGTGTAACGTTCCCTGGTAATTGAACAGAAAGATTGGGACAAACACCTCTAGAGACGTCAACTGTGCCGGCTCAAAAATGTAAAAATGCTTGCCCTTATTTTCAAACATTTGGGGGCCTGGGCGGGGGATAGGAGTCTGAGCCACTTGGATGATTGAGAAAATTTGTGGATGTTATTATCATCATCCAGCTTGGGATAAAAATCAATGTGATCAGTGACCTGTGTAAGAATACACGCCAAGGGGAACGGGCCCCCTTGCCTAAGGCAAGGAGGGTTCCGCGAACCACAATAGCTGCGGAAGAAGGTAAGCCACGCGAACCCTTCTCCGCAGCCCAAGCTGCTTATGTGGCCGGGAAAACTGAGAACATCTCCCCAATGAATCCAGGTACCGACCACGTGGGCAGCAAGACCGACGCAAGAGGAAACCTTTGTCGATTGTTGTTACTGGAAAGGATCTCATCAACCACCATCGGTGAGTAGGAGAGATCCAGAACAGTTAATCAACAAGGAGGTGTGATGTGACGTCGAGACTCTTTGTTGTAAATCTTTGACTTTATTTTCAACCAGTAGTAATAGAAAACTAAACAAGTAAAAATAATCAGAAATCAACAATGAGACATAAGACACAAACAACCAAGAGTGAAAAGATAAACACGACGAACTGAATAGAGATAATATCCTAGACAAGACAACTGAAAACAATGACAACGACAATGATAAGAACTCAAACTAAAGAACAATTAACTAGAAACAACATGGATTTAGTCAGAGAAACAAGATTATTAAACATTAGAGATAAAAGAAACCAACGTGTTTTACTCCTAATGTGTTTACTTGAAGTTACTCCTCCTAAACCGACTTGATGTTTCCTTGACTTGAGCGAGCTGAGTTTATTCAAAGGGTGTACGAGGTTAATGTTAAGTTGAATACTTGATGTGATAGTCACTCTGTACTTGTATTGCTGATTCTCAAATCACTAGGGCTTTCAGAGTCTTGATCTTCTTGTACTTGATTCCAATCGACTCGAGTGGTTGTAAGCGAGAAAGCCGAGAGAAAAAGAAACTTCCGAGTTTGCGAGTTCAGGAACACCCAGCCTCCACGATTGCATTTACATAATGCATATCCAAAATGCATAAGTGCTTGAATTACCCTCAACACTCCTCCTTAATTAGATAACACTAGATTTAATTGCTTAATAGCACAAGCCACTTTAATGAAACCAAGTAACTTCGTCAGGATGTCGGCAATCATATCATTAGTTGATATATCTTCAATGGTGAGTTGATTCTTTGTCACAATATCTCGCAAATATTGATACCTGATTTCAATATGCTTCGAGTCTTCAGATAGACGCAACTCTTTGCTGATAATTACTGCCCCCGAATTATCATTCTTGATGCACGGAACGCCAACCGGAATTTTCATATCAACTAGGAGATTCTTGATCCAACAAATTTGTTTTGCACAGACATTTATCGCAATGAACTCCGCCTCCGTAGTCGACTGCGCTACAACAGTTTGTTTCTTCGACTTCCAACAGATAACATTGCCTTGAAACGTGACAACGTACCCCGTAGTAGACTTCTTGTCAGGATTTGACATAGCATAATCAGCGTCAGCATATCCAAGAAGTTCCCAAGGCGCGCCGCGTGCCTTAATTTCTAGACCAAGTTTTTTAGTCCCTTTGATGTAACGCAAGAGATGTTTAACCAAACTCCAGTGATGCTGTGTTGGCTTCGAAGAAAACCGAGACAAGAGATTTGTTGCAAAAGCTATATCAGGACGGGTATGAATAGCAAGATAATTGATGTAACCCATTGCTTTCTGCATAATTGAGGCGTCAAACGGCGTGGACTCCAGTTCTACTTGATGAAACGCATTTGTTGGCAGCGGAGTTTTGACTGAGTTCGCTCCTTCCATATTGAACGCACGAAGAATTTTTTCAGCATACGCCTGATGGTGAAGAATAACCGAATTAGTTTTCCACTCTAACGTGTACCCAAGATGCTGGTTTGGTTTTTCTTTCACTTTTATTTTGTATACTTTTTCCAACTCCGACAAGAATGAAAGAATCAGGGATTTATTTTGACCTACAATGAGGCCATCATCTACATAGATGTGTAGAAACAACGTCCGGTCCAAATTATAGAACAACGCATTGTCCATGATCAATGGCGTAAGTCCCAACAATTTCAGAGTTGCAGTTAAGTGATTCTTCCACATCCGAGGAGCTTGCTTCATGCCGTAGAGCGACTTGTTAAGCTTCCAAACCCAGTTTTCCTTTCCTTTTACCTCGAAACCGGACACTTGACGAACATACACATCGGCGTCCATCTTGCCATGAAGAAACGCAGTCTCAACATCGAACTGATAGACTTGCCACTTGTACGACACCGCAATCGACAGTAAAAGTTTGAACGTCTCAACCCGACCAACCGACGCATAAGTTAGATAATAGTGCTTGTTTGGTTCTTGATGATTTCCAAAACCGACCCATCGCGCCTTGTACCAAATAACTTCATTTGCCTCATTCAGCTTCCAACAAAGGACCCACATACCGCCAATGATCTTCTCGCCATTTGGTGGAGGAACCAGATCGCCCGTAATGTGCGCCAATTGCGACGCATGCTCATTCGTCATAGCTTCAATCCACAACGGTTTTTCCTTAGGACTATTCATAGCATCGGTGACCGAAACCTCCTGGACCAGATTGACAATTTCTGGCTGCTTAGCAATAGCTGACGACGACGATTGATTTAACGGTCGGCGTCTGGTTGATACAATGTTCGACTGATCAACATCACCACGAATCTCCTTTGACGCATTGGGATTTGATGACCATTCCCAACTCGGCCTCAGATGGCCAAGAACCTTCTCAGGCAAACTGAAATGTCGGCCTTGATTAGGAGGAGGATTCGTCGAGTTATCAACACGATTAGGCCGAGTTGTGGCATTATTATGTATTTGTCGACTAGCCTGTTCATCTCTTAGTTGTTGTCGACGTCGCATCCACGCAGCTTTTGTGCCTTCTGACACGTCCGAATCATCATCACTATCCTGAATCGAACGTTCAACTTCACGCCTTGATTCAGATGTATCTTGTTTAGACTGTGACTCATCCGAAGACTCCGAGGACTCAGAGGAGTCTGACGTATCACAATCTTCACTTTTCGACGACGAATCTGACTTGAATTTACCAGGAAGACGCGCAACCAATCGAGGAAGTTTGCTTTCCGAAACCTTGACAATTTGCGGCAATGACTTTAAGTCCTTCGTTGGCGGAACATTACTGGAGGTAACTTGAATAGTCGGAACAACATAATCCCGACTTATAATTATGCGATGAACTAGTGGATCATAAAACCGAGTGGCATCCGAAAATGGTTCAAAACCTAGAAACTGTAACTCGATGCCTTTCGGTTTAAGCTTGAGAGACCCAGGTCTATGAACCACGACCCTTGCGCCAAACGGAATCAGTGGCATGTTAGTCCGATCCGGTTCAATTAACGAGTTTAATTTGTCCAGCATTGACGTAGGTGAGCTCCAGTTGATAGACGAATGGGGCAAAACATTCAGCAAGGTTGAAGCGTGTGCTGCGGCCTCATGCCACATTGATTGTGGAACCTGAGACTGTAACAGCATGCACCGGATTTTTTCAAGAAGTACACCATTGAAACGCTCCGCAACGCCATTGGTTTGTGGGCTGTTTGCTGGACCCCTCTCAACTGATATTCCAAGTTCACTTAATTGGTTTAAGAATTTTGTAGAACTGAACTCCCCGCCTCGATCACTGTGAAGATACGCCGGTACTCGTTGTAATTTGTTCTTCAGTTCTTCAAACAACGACAACAATTTGGTTTCAGACTCAGATTTGGCCTTAAGCATGTACAACCGATTGAACCGAGTAGCATCATCAATCACAACCAGAATATAGCGATATCCAAGTTTTGATGGTGGAGACAGCTGAAGTACGTCCGTGTGGAGTCAATGAAACGGCATACTTGATGAGGGGAGTTTCCGAGTATGTGCCGTACGGTGAATCTTGCCTTTTGAGCATATTTCACAGTCCTTGGACTTTGTCGACGAAGAGGATGAAACATTATTATGTCTGCAAAATAATTCAACATATTTGTCCAAAGCATGCCCCAGACCGAAATGCCAGTCGAACTCGTCAGGTATTTTCATGTTCACAACACATATATACTCTGAGATTGGAGTCATAAACAGTTTCCCTATTCGAGGAAACGTCGCCACAATCTTGTCACCACCTTTAATCAAGAATTGATCGGTCTTGAAATGTGGTTTGAGACCATGATCGATGAGTTGTGTAGCCGAAACAATATTTGCGCATCCATTCGGAACATGAAAAACCGGATTGATAAAGTAGTCGCCCATCTTCAGTGTACCAACATGTGTCGCCTCAACCGGTGAAGAAAACGTATTCATGAAATGATTCGTCAAAGGTTGAACGTTGGTAAGTAATTCCAGATTAATTACACAAGACTGAGTGGCGCCAGTATCAAACACAAGAAACCGAGAAAAATACTCTCTTGATGCGTTTTGAACCGTAGCAACAAAAAAGTTTGATCGGTCCGAGTCAACATCAAAAGGACCACGATTAGAGTCCGAGACATGTTCTGAGCCATGCACCATTCCTAACATGTTAGATGACGCAAATTTCTTCATCAATTCGGTAAGATCGTTGACTGATTTTTCAATCTTATCAATTCGGTTTTCAACTGAATCGTGCGCAGCGGTCTTTGAGGAGGAAGGAGTATTCGTTTTCAACTTGTTTGCTGAAGGCTGACTACCGTTATTTATGGTTGGTGCAACAGCTTTCGGCTTTGGAGCAGATGAGTTCTTAGATTTTTTCTTGTTTGACTTCGACGCTGGAGTAGACGTGGATGCGAACATGACTTTTTCTTGCGATTCTTGACGATTGTTCCGGCGTAAAGCTTCAATAATGATTCGATCACTGACATTCTTTAAGTTAAAGGGTTTAATATCATAGCACGTTTGTACCAATGACACCAGTTCCGTATCAAATTCTAGGCTATCGAGAAACAAAGCTGCAGCCATAAACGACGTGACCGTTCCAAATTCTTGGAGGTGATTTGCAGTCAAATCCGCGAGACGAGTGTATGTGCTCTTAAATGCTGAAATGTGTTCGGTTAGTGAAGTACCAGGTTGGTACTTCATCGAATGAACCTTTTTATACGCTGCGCATGTCGTAATGACCGAATTTTGTCCGCAAGCTGACGCTAACGCATTCCAAGCATCGAGAAACGAGTTATCATTCTCCAGAATTTCGTTATGGAGATCTCTACTGACTGCGCCACACAACGCGTCCAACGCCTTAGTGTTCTTTCTTTTATATACCGCTAGGTTCTTCTTGTCTTCCACCCATTTTTTATCGAGCAAATCTTGCAACTTGTGACGCTTGAGATACAAGGTAAAGCGAGATTTCCATTGTACCCAGTTGCCTAAGGTAAGTTTTTCGACTCGACTGGATGACCGATTATCACTCGATGAATCGGAATCGTCCGACATATTGGGTGGTGTGTTCAGTTACTACACTCGTTTTTTCTTTAACTCTGAGTTGAAAGATTCAAGAGTTGACTCTTGCTACCATGTGATGTGACGTCGAGACTCTTTGTTGTAAATCTTTGACTTTATTTTCAACCAGTAGTAATAGAAAACTAAACAAGTAAAAATAATCAGAAATCAACAATGAGACATAAGACACAAACAACCAAGAGTGAAAAGATAAACACGACGAACTGAATAGAGATAATATCCTAGACAAGACAACTGAACACGATGACGAGAACAATGATAAGAACTCAAACTAAAGAACAATTAACTAGAAACAACATGGATTTAGTCAGAGAAACAAGATTATTAAACATTAGAGATAAAAGAAACCAACGTATTTTACTCCTAATGTGTTTACTTGAAGTTACTCCTCCTAAACCGACTTGATGTTTCCTTGACTTGAGCGAGCTGAGTTTATTCAAAGGGTGTACGAGGTTAATGTTAAGTTGAATACTTGATGTGATAGTCACTCTGTACCTGTATTGCTGATTCTCGAATCACTAGGGCTTTCGGAGTCTTGATCTTCTTGTACTTGATTCCAATCGACTCGAGTGGTTGTAAGCGAGAAAGCCAAGAGAAAAAGAAACTTCCGAGTTTGCGAGTTCAGGAACACCCAGCCTCCACAATTGCATTTACATAATGCATATCCAAAATGCATAAGTGCTCGAATTACCCTCAACAGGAGGATGCTAACAGCAAACCACTCCCAAATAGGCAACCAGCCCAAAACCAGAACCCGAGCAGCAGCCACCGTGAGCCACAACGGCAACGCAGGAGGTAAGCAGCCAGTTCCTTAAAAGCAAAGGAAAGCAAAGTCAGACAACTAATAAGCCGACTCTGATAAAACAGAAACCGCAGCTAGTCTTGAACAACCGCACCAAAGCTAAGGCGTAACCAAGAGGAGTTACCTCAGCCAAAGTAAGAAAACCTTACCCAATCTCCGAAGGAGAAATAGGAGTGGAGACTGACATCCAGACTCAACGCCGAAAACAGCAACCGTGCTGAAGAGCAGCAAACTACTCCTTTCCTTAATCAAACCTAGACAGCGGCCAGACAGACTGCTTCTAGGTAAATTTCTTTTCTCTCAGTCTCACTTGTCAATGTTACTAGGATTGTCAATCTAAGCTAGAACAGTTGTCTCATGAAATATCATTTCTAGTTCTCCAATTTCTCTCAACCTGGGGGTTTGATAACTCCTGAAAAAAATGGTTGCATTCTATCAGTGTCACACTTACCAATCCTTTCCACCGACTACCCAAAACTCACCTCTGAAATAATCCTTTGGCGCTCAGCAAAAATAGGGTGTGTCGAACACAGAGACGCTGGCCTGCACTTTTGAACCCAAGAGGAGATTGATTTGGGCACATGAAGCGCGCACAGTCAACCACGCAGGGTATTTAATACCACAAACACGCAACACTGTGCATATCTTGTTGTACTGTGTCCTTGATATCATTAACCGGGTATGACCAACAATCATAGAACCAATCAGTTCCTGAAATACCCAAGTCAGTTGTTAGTATTAGCCTAATAATGGATTAATGGAATGCAGGCAAAGCAACAACACACCCACTGGTTCCGGAATGGGTACCAAGGGGTGCTGGCCACTGTGCGCGTATTAGTCGACCGTGCTTGAGAGTGAGAGTGAGTGATCCCAGCGGGTGCCAACGAGATATTGTGAAGCTCGTTGTTCATCACCTCTTGCCAGTCGGCATTGGGGTTTACAGGCGGTTGTGGATTGTCATTCTCCTCGAGCTCGTCGTCCATTGTCCTGGCTTTCTTAGTGGCGGCCTCAATATCATTCCAAAACCGGCTATCAACAAGGTTGTCCTCATATCGCAATGGATCAGCTGTTGTGGGATCCTCTTGATCAAGTGTTGGTTCCGCAAGTGGCGGGGGCCCTTGAGACTGGGGACCAGCGGCTTGCGGGGGCCCTTGAAACTGGTTACCCTGGGCATCGGCCCTCTGGGCCATCCGAAGACCAACGTTAAGTCGGTGTACCGGAGTGCGTGTGTGACGCAGCCAACTGATGTTCCCCCTAGAAAGGGGGCAGGACTTACATAGGTACTTTGTACCATTTTATATGTAGTCTAGAATCAACAAACAAGGAGAGTTGGTCAGTTCTGACATGATTAGCGTGATTCACTGATGCAACCTTACCATCTGTCTCGATGCGCTGGTTGCCGTCCTCCATGATATGATTGGGTTGGTTGTGAATGCAGCCACGCTTTTGCGGGTGGGGCGGGTGTGGCTTGGATCAGATTGCTTCTCTGGGCTGGAACATGAAACATGGGGTCATTGTAACAGCCCCATGTATAATGTGACCGAGATGGCTTCACCATCAGTCATAATGACTCCTGGAGGGAGAAGCGATGACGGCCGGCATGGCCGGATGCCAGTGAGCCATCCCTTTAGCCCAGGCTCTCCAGGGCCCGAGGGCAGCATGGTGGCCGCCAGGTGTCGCCTCCGGGCTGCCACAGGCACAGGCAGCCGTGGTGTCTTGGGGGCGTGGCCTGAACGCATCATGGTGGCCGCCGGGGGTCGCTTCCGGCAGCAATGGGTAGTTACGTTACGTTACGTTATTCACGTAATTTGGGTAACGTAACTACCCTCGTTACCCGCAGCTGCCCGTTACGTTATTTGTAACGGGGTCTTTGCATGCCTTGCGCGTAACGTAACGGGCTGTTTTTTTGAGGTCGTTACTGCGCGTTATCCACCAGATAACGCGTAACGGTCCAAAATTGGCCGTTATCGGGCGTTATATGGCGCTCCGCAGGCGCCAGTAACGTAACGAACACCAATATTTTTCTGTCACGTTCCAGCGGTACCGTAACGCACTGCCGTTACGAATAACGGTAACGATAACGGCTGAAAAATCGTTACGTTACCGTTACGTTACCGTTATTGGCAACGTAACTACCCACCGTTGCTTCCGGGACGCCGCGGCGGCGGACAGCCATGAAGTCTCCGGGGCGTGATGGTCTCACAGCCGCCTCGGATGGGGGCGCAAGGTGGGCGACCCCGGGGCCGCCCCTGTGACGCTGAGTCATTCGATGGTCTCGCCGGCGACTCGGTGCCGCCCTGACGGCCGTGGCGCCCAGGAGGCGACCGTTGTGGCGCCACCTCGTCATGGGTCACCTCTTCGCCATGGTGGCGCAAATTGTGGTCCTTGTGGCGTCCTGGGGGCTGAAGAATACGGCCGCGCGATCGTGGCGCCACAGCCTTTTCGAATTCGCCCCGCGGTTTACCCGCGAATCAAAGACATCAGTATCACACTAGGGACAGCTGTATAGTAGGCCTCTGTATCGCTTTAACGCGGGCGAGGCAGTTGAACATCCTGCAGGGCGTCCCGGAGGCAAGCAACTGGTTGTCCAGAGGGCGTGTAATTCTGGGTTTCTAGAAATACATAGCCGTAGCTCGCTTTTGCCTCTTCAACCTTCACACCAACCAAAAATCCCAAAACGCTTGAAATCTTCACCACCAGTATGTTTGCAGCCGGTGCGACCTGGAAGCTATACGTTATTTCGGCCGTCATTGCTCTGGCCGGCCTACCCGCCGTCCAGCTTGCCGAAGTCCAGGGACACGCCCTTTCACGAAGAGCCCCGACACCGAGGGACGGAGTCAAAGCAAATGGTCCCGTACGCTGTGGACGCAGCTGGAATACTCAACCATATCCAACAAAAGCTCCACCAGTGGTAGGGCGCCCTGAGCGTAAGCTTACAAATCAAGTGATTGTTTTTCTGAAGGGAGTTGCTCAAGCTCTATCTCCCTCAAAACCCAGCATTGAATTTGGCTACATCATGTAGAGGGGACGATGGTCTGGGTTACCTGTGCAACTTCGACTCATGTCATCAGGCCGAGAAGCAAAGCAGCTACCATAGGTCGAAGACCGAAACCTATCATTTACCTCGTAAGTTCGATTTTTCATTAGAATCATGGTTAAATTTTCGACAGTGCCAAACTAAGACTAACAATCGTCTCCTCCCCTTAATACTCTCTATTGTCTCATCATCCGTCAGTCGAGTCTCTTCGCTTTGTAGGATGCACACGGTACCGCAATGCTAACGAGAAAGGGCCACTCCAATCGAAAGTAGAATTCATGCATCCACACCAAATCTGGCCCGACGATGGATCTGGAAAGATAGGTGCGTGATTTATGTAGCTCTCATTTTGGCCATACGTATAAAGTAGCTCTGAAGCTCATCCCCTATGATTGGAAATCTTCGGGCTGTATGTAGCGGTCATGGGTGTCGACGTGGCCAGTGGTTGGAACTATCCAAAAGACAGCATAGATCGTCGGCATGAATGCTCGAAACTGGAACCAGTCAACAACCGCAGACCGGGTGAGCCCAAGCTTTGAATCCTGAGCCATACCAAGGTCATTCTGCTAAAATTGTGTACTTACTTCCACCTTCCCAGTGTGTGATGAATGCATTCACCATACCTTCAAAGAGGTCGCCCCCCCTGCAATCCCGAAAAATTAGTCTGCTGGTCAGATGCATACGGCCACCCCAATATTCTGATTCACAACACCGTCCATCTGTCCTCGTCAGAGTTGAAGCGGCAAGGCTACAAAAACAAAATATACAAAGCTACTAAGGGACTTTCTGTGGATCTCACAAGATGGAGGGCTGCAGCGAGACCATGTGGATTTCGAATGTAGGGACCGATATGGAGGTCTTTTTTTTTCTTTTGAATCTTTCCCAGAAATCTTCTACTTGAAGAGTATGCAATTGTAAAGGAAATGTAAATACCAAAATTGAGGACTTTCTTGAAAAACTTGTGAGCCTCAGGTCACCAGGGTCATTTTTCTCCTGAGCAGGGGACGCTGCTCGGAGGGGCTGTTGAGCTCGACGTGAATATTTACATGTTGCTGTGGTGCGTAGCTGACGGGGGATGTCCTGACCGGAGTCATCCCGGGTGGTTGAGTTAGGGCTGTGTACGTCGGAGTGTCGGCCTCGGGATCTTCTTGCAGCTCCGCTGGTGTTCCGGGCGGGCGATAGACTCCGCCACAGAAAAATATTTAATCAGCCCAGTCGGAGTTCTGAAAACCCCCAGAACATGAACAACGATGGTCTCCCTTCAGCCCTCATCCAAGAGTAGCACCTCAACCAAGTCCAAGCCAGCATCGTCTCGCTCAAGGTCAGCAAACAAACAGAATGAGGAAAAAAAAACATATCACCCACTCCGCTAACGAAGCCCCCTTCTCTCTTCCGATCTGTCCATGCGATGCACAGTTCATCGACGGTATGTTGATATTCTCGATCGTCTCGTCCTGGCAGATCGCACCACTAACTATCTATCAAGATTCTGTCTTTGTTTTTACAAAAAGGACCACCGCAACCAGCAGCAGCAGCAGCCCGTGCCGAGCTCACCCACCAAAAAAATCAAACTCAGCCATCTACCTGACTTCTCAAACCAGTCCACCCAGATGCTGCTCAAGAATGGCAAGAACAATCTGCCCGACTCAATCGCCGTCACCAAAAAAGTGCATCTTGATTATTATTATCTTTATACCCTTTCAGACACTCAAGCTGACGCTCCTCCGACTGATCCACAGAGACTCAAGCCCAAGAAACGGCCGCCAACTACCACTCCGGGAGCGCGGAAAACCCCCGCCAAAAAAGCCCGATCACGCTGGCTGTTCTCCTTCCTGCTCCAGGTCCTGGTCTGCTATCTCGGCCTGGCCTACTTCTACTTCTGTCCCAAAGACCCGAGCTCGAACCCGGTCGTCTGTCGGAACCTGGCCGAAGTGCATTGGGCACTGGAGCCCCACATTTCCCCCTATCTCGACCAGCTCAACAACCAGTTCCGGTACCCCCTCCAGAAACGGGTCGACCGGAAACTAAGGCCTGTCTACGAACACTATCTCCTCCCCACCTGGTCCCATGTCCAACCCCAGCTATCCGCCACTCTCCGGCTCTCAAAGCAGCTCGTCCGCCAGTCTGGACTGCTCGAGCAGGCGCACACTCTCCAGAGCACCTACTGGACACCCCTCATGGACCATATTAACCAGCGATACGAGCAGAAACTCCAGCCACACATCCGGTACACGATCGAGCAATCCAAACAAGTCTACAACACGCTCCGGAACTCACGGCTGATCGGCGCCCTGAAGACCTATCTGCCCCATCTGCGCGCATTCCTGCTCCACAACCTCATCCAGCCCGTCCGCCACACCGTCCTACCGGCCCTGATCGACCTCTACCGCCACCATCTGCACCCCCTGCTGGCCCGTCTGGCCCTCAAAACGTACAACTATCTGCTCGTCGACGACTCCAATCTGCTCAAAGACCAGCTCGCCAATCTCAAGCGCACATACCGTCACCGGCTCCTCAGGCCGATCAAGAAACTCAGCCAGATCTACGTCACTCCCCAGATCGCTAAGATCGCCCTCAAGCTCAACGAGTACCGGGCCCGCAAAGCTGACTCTCCTGGTGGCATGTCTCCGAATGATCAGCATCACCAGAAATCTCCTCCTGTGGCATCGCATGTCCCAGATCCCATCGATAAGTCTGCGCCGTCTGATCCTCCCCTGCACTCCGACAATGACCACCATCTAGCCGCGACTCCAGCCGCCCCGTCTTCGGAAGAGCCCACTGACACGTCTGGTCCCCCCGTGAGCCCGGAAGACGATGACCACCATGCCCCATCTCCAACTCCAGAAGACACCTCGCCGTCCGAGCCTGTCATTGGCACCCAGAAAGAGTGGCCCGCCCCACTCGCCACCGAGCCTGACCTCGTGGACAAGGCGCTTGCTTCGCAGGACGAATTGGCCGACGAAGAAGAAGACCTTGAACAGTCTTGCCCCGAAGACTCTGCTCCGCAGCCGGAGGACCATGACGACCCGATACCGGAGGCCGAGGCGCAGGTCGTCGAGGAGCCGCTAGTCGAGACTGAGAACTTGTCAGTCGACATAGACGGTAACTTGTTTTCCCGGACCCTTCTCTTTTTTCCTGTGTAGTCAATGACGCGGCCTTTTTTGTTGGACAGAGTTCATGAACGAGATCGATGAGGAGATTGCCTCTGAAGCGAGCGATCCCAAAGCGAGTGCCTCAGCCACAGACGAAGCGGATGGCGAGCCGAAGAGCCGGTACACTCCGGAAGAGATAGCGCAGGAGCGGCAGCGCTTAGAGACCATCGCGGCGGACGGGTTCGCGCGGATCTGGGCGATGGAGGCTGCCCAGACGGCGGAGTTGGTGGCCGCGATCAGCGCCAAAAGGGACGCCTCGAACCTCGCGAAGCATGCGGAGATAGTGGGCAAGCAACGGACGGCGGGGTTGGAGGTTGAGCGCACGAAGGTAGTCGAGCGGCTCCGGCGCTGGCTCGAGCGCGCCCAGACGCTCGAGACCGTGCCCCCCGCCGAAACCGCGTCCAAAGCACAGCTCATCATCGGCAAGTCTAAGCACAAGTTCTTCGACAAACTCGTCGCGCCTCATCTGGCCGAACTCGACGGCTTCTCGGCTGCCCAATACCAGCTCGAGAGCGAGATTCTGGAGAGGGTCTGGGAGCCGATCGCGACCTTCGCCTCGGACTTCGAGTCCGAGTTCGGGTTCGGACTCACTTGGTTGGCCGACTCGTCTCCTCGCGATTGGACCGGTACGTCCCCCTTACCCCTCTGTTTTACTTATATGTGAGATGCTGATGAGTTTGGGCGTTTTGCAGTATACAACAAAATCAAGAAGGACCTCGATCAGATCAAGACCCAGATGCAGGCCCTCATCAACGGCACCTGGGTCCCGCCCACGGCGGCGGCCGAGGCGGAGGAGAAGAAAGGACGGGACTGGATGAGCGAGGTGCGGGTGCCGCAGTTTTTCGCCGACTTGGCGCGGGCGAAAGCCAAGGTGGAAGATGTGTATCAGGCGTTCGCGACGGATCTGGACCGGCTGTTGGGCGCGTTTCTCGAGAAGGTTTCGCCCCCGTCGACTGCCGGGCAGGATGATGAGGAGGCCGAGTTGGACGCGGCGGGTGGTGAGGAATCGGCCCCTGCTTCTGCAGGAGAAGAGGAAGAGGGGAGCACTGCTGATGAGCAAGTGGACGACGGCTCACCACGAGACGAACTCTAAACCCCACCCAAACTCTCGTACTCCCACTCCCGTTTCTCTCGCCCTTTCTTCTCCCTCCTCTCTTGCTCTGTTTTCACGAAACGTGCTCTTTTCTCGCCCGTTATTGACCCGTAATCCTCTCCCCATAAATCCCCTTCTTATGTCCTTTTTTTGTTGCTTTTTTGTTTTGTTTTTGTGGCTTGTTGAGATATGTGTGTGTGGGCATGGTGTGTATATGTGTGAGTGAGTTGTGAATCGACGAAAAGTTTAAACGCCTCTTCCTCAACATCTCTAGTTTCCCTGATCTCTCTCCCTGTTTTTTTTATATACAAATGCAATAAGCAAATGAACTCAAAGCAAAGCAAAAAGTGTGCGCTTTCTTATGACTGTGAGGGGGGGGGGGCGTATGCAAAAGAAGACCAGAAGAGAGAAGATAATGCAAGCCTGAACTTAACCCAAGTCCCTCGCTGCTGCGGGCGTCTGGTCTTGCGAAGCAAGCCTCCGATAGCCCTTGGCAGGAGGGACTTGCGCGCTATCGCCCCTTTTTGGCGTGCCAAGATTCTGAGTTTGGCTGGGTGGTTTCTTCAAACCATCACAGTTCCTTGCCCTCAGAACCTAAAGGCCTAAAAATTTGCTAGACACAAAGCCTCGCGTCTTGCCTATCATCCAATACAATCTGAGTTCTGTTGCACAACCTCTTCAAGTGCAAATAAATCATCCAAGTAACTCAAACCTTGGAGTTTACTGAAGTTGAGTAACAGAGAATACCTGTGCTCAATGAATTCATACACGGGTTTTTTTTTTTGACTTACAGTCAGCTCTCTGAGCCCTTGATTGCCGGCACAGACCGGCCATCGAGACCATACAACCCTCTGGATGACCGGTACAGACCGGTCATCGAGGGGATATGTACAACGCCCTGGATGACCGGTACAGACCGGTCATCGAGGGGATATGTACAACCCTTGATGACCGGTCTGTGCCGGTCATCGAGGGGACTCAACCTGACTGGTGGGTGCTCTTCGGAGACATCTGAGGTGGATTTGTTGTTGGGCATGTTGGGACAGTTTTTCCTAATGCTTGTTCGGGGGTTGCAGCCTTGGTTTCATCCATCTCTTCTCTACTCACCGGCACACTGGTGAGCACGTTCCTCAAACTAGCTACACCTTAGGGGTAATTGAATGCGGGCCTGTGCTCTGGCAATCTACCGATCTGCCTTACAGAGTCGGTTACTTTTTTGCAAGTAGTTTGGTTTGTTTAAGTTCTCAAAGAATATGTGTCGCAGTACATACATATAAAAAATTACAAGGCTCTTGAATAACATCTTGCCCTGACAAGCAGCCAAAAAATTTTTAGGAAAGGTGTTCTATGAAAAGTGCACAACAAAGAAAGTGAAAAGAGGCATGAAAAATCCAATCTCCGTGCGCCAACTTGGGGAGGTATGGTCTAAGTCCCTCCTGACGGAGGCTCGCTTTGCGAGTTCAGCCTACCCCCCGGGGGCCCGAAGTCTTGAGGGACTTTGTTAAGTTTGATGCAAGCCCGATGCGAGATGTCATTCCAAGGGAGAACAATGTTGTAACAGCTGCGCTGCTTTTAGCGCAGCGGTTTTTTGTGCCGCTGCGCTAAACGTTTTTTGTTTTCCCGTTGAGGAGAACATGAACCCCAGTGTTGCTAATTCAGACTAGAGATGGCCATTATCGATGCTGTAAGAGCCATGCTTTGCTACGAAAAGTGGCACTTTTGTGTAGCAAAGCACAAAACCACTGTTCTAGATCCAGAGTTGCTGTCAGTTGACATGCAGAAGCTCATTAAAGGCAGCAGGTGGTGCTTAGTTGAACCTTTGGCATAGGTTACTTCAACCAAGCTTCAATGCACATTGATTGTGCCAAGAAATATTATTATGTACTTTGGTGGTGTTTGAATGGCCATTATCCTGGAGCATCTGGAATAAATTAAAATTTTCAACTTGTTTTGCCATGAAGTCTGTGCTTGACTACATACAAGGAAGCAACTACTACGCTAATTACATTAGTGGCGCTAATTCTGTAGCGTAGTAGTTGGCTGCTAATGATTTTGGCTGTTAGTGTTAGCTGTAATACAAAGCCGCTATATCACGCTAACGCTAAATTACAGCTAAATTACAGCTAATTAGCTACCCATTACAGCTAAATTAGCTGTAATTTGCAGCTAAAATTACACTTTTCTCTCAAATACCTGTTAGCTTTAAATGTAATAGACTTTAAGCTACAATCTAGCGTAGCGGCCTCAAAAACCGCTAAGTTAGCGCTAATTACGCTAAACGTAATTTAATAGTTGCATCCTTGCTACATAGAACATTGGCAAAGGGAGACGCAAGGTATTTGCCATTGTCACAAGACATACTTGATTGCAAGATGTTGACACACATGGTTCCAGTCCTGAGTAATATAGACACAGGTAATCCCTACAAATGCCTTGTGAATTCCCTTCACCAGGAAAAAAAAGTATTCACTTGATGACAAGTGACATGATGCAGCTTTGGCTTCAGCTCCAACACTGCTCCAATGCTGCTCCTCTCCACCAGGACATCTCGGGCTCACATGACAGGTGTCAGGATCAAAGCACTCAATGTGAAAAAACCAGATGATGCTCAGCTTTGGCCCTGGCCCAGCTGATGCTCAGCTTACCCTGGCTCAGGTGATGCTCAGTTTTTGCCCTGGCCCAGCTGATGCTCAGCTTTGGCACCGGCTACCTGATGATCATCTTTGGCCCTGGCACAGCTGATGCACATATGGTGTTCAAAATTGCATAAGATGTGTTTACATAACAGCATAACATGTGATTTTGGCTGGGAGATGTCAGCGTACATAAAACTTAAAGTGACATCTCCCAGCCAAAATTGCAGCTTATGCTGTTATGTAAAAAAAAATTATGCAATTTTGAACACCACAACAGTCTTGGCCTTGGCTCAGCTGATGTTCAGCTTTGGCCCTATCCTAGCTGATTTTCAGCTCTGGTCCTGTCCAAGCTGATTTCCATTATTTTCCCTGGCCTGGATCAGCTTCAGCTGGCCAGCTGGCCCAGGCCTGGGTCAAAGCTGGGAATCAGCTGGGACAGGACTAGGGAAGGCTGAGCACGGACTTGTACAAAGCTGAGCATCAGCTGCGCCAGCACTAGTACAAAGCTGAGCATCACCTGGGCAAGGACTGGTCAAAAGGCTTTATTCCAATTCTGAGAGTGAGCTGTGTGAAAAAGCTGAGCAAAAAAGCTGAGTATGAGCTGGGTACCAAAGCTGAGTATCAGCTGGACAGAACTGAGGATCAGTTGGTCTCATCAAAAACTGAACAGGACCTCCTTGGTAAATTTTGGAAGTTGAGGAGATGGTTGGGAGATTGGGGTAGATAGTGGATAGATATTGGATAGATGGCGGGTAGCTGGCTGGAGCTGGTGTGATGTCACTGGTCATCAACTAGCTATTTTCTTTTCCTGGTGCTTGGTGGTCCATATCTCAGATGTGAGGCATATCTGTGAGTCAGATTTCTTGAAAAAATTGGTGGCATGAATATCAGTTTAAACTTAAGTCTGAACACGGTGGAAAACTTGAAATAGCCAAGGCATAGCTTGATTGCATTTGAAACATACACCTTGCTCAAGGTATAGCTGATTGGCGTGTGTGGTGGCCCAAACCCAAGTGTGAAGTTATGAGTTGTGTTACTTTCAGAGGCAAAAACTAAAGGTTGTGTTTCAGTCAGAGAGATGAATAAGAAACAACAGAAACAAGATACTGAGAAATAAGGAAAAAGGATAAATACCTAAAGCATGGAGGCAAGCTAGAAATGAAGAAGACTTGAGAAACCAGAAACACACAACCACTACAATCCACACTAAGTACAAGTGGCAATAGACTACATGAACAAAATCAGCTGAGACATAATGATGATTGAAAGTGAGAAAGAAATTTACCAAGGGTCTAATTGCTGGCAGCGGATGATATTGAATTCTTGTCCTCCATTCTCCTCTCTTCCTGCCTTCTGCCTTCATTCCTCATCATTTCCTTCCCTCCAGACTCCAATTGATTCTTACTCATCACATCTTATGCACACTCTCATCTTTGGTCTGATTCTATTTAGAGGTCATGTTTGCTATTCCGTACTCACCTTGTTGACATTGTCCCTGCCATGATTAGATTGTCAAACTTTCCCATATGTTTCTTATCCTAAAGATGTGCGCCCGCTCTGCTTGTGACAGACTGGATTCTTTTGTGACATGTTTGTTGAGAGTTCCATTTGATTCCATTCACTTTACTTTCATATTCAATATGCTCAACCAAAACTTGATCCATTATATCTAGTCTATTTTAGTTAGCCAGATACAAGCAATCAAGCCTCATTGGTTTTTCCTTCATTTTCCGCGCCTCCATCTTGAGCCAATCCGGTGAGCCATCAACCCTCACTGCCCTCTCTCGAGCCCACTGGCTCATCCTTGTGTTTCTTTGTGCTCCGGTCTTCAGTCAAAATCCCAACAGATGATCTCAAGATGGATGACTGAATGAGGCTTTATGCTTGAATGATTTGTTGTACACTTGCTGGACCTTTTTGGTATGGCTTGAGATGAGAAAAAGGATGAGGATTGAAGTTGGACTGGGATTTATTTCTTCAAACTGTGCAGCGTTGGACTGCACCTTCTGTGCACTTGAGAAGATGGAGGCTTATTCTAACAAGTTTTAGTCAAACGCCACACAAAGCAGAAAGTCCTCCATTTGTATCCAAGGCAAAGAATGCCAGACGGTCCACATTACCACATGTCTCCATGACACAAGTCATCACCATGAAAAACTGAGGGGAATAGGTGATGAGGATTGGGCCATTGTTATCCTAGGGGAGTAATGTTTGATTTACGACTGGAATTTCAACACATGTTACTGAATTTCACCTGAAACCCATTCACATCATTTTCTCATGTTGTATAAGCCTCTCCTAAGGAGAGCCCCTTTGGAACATGGGGATCCTTTATTTGCAAGACTTAGTAATTATCACCTTCTGTCATTGGTGTTGGTTTGTCCAACCAATCCTTGATTGGAGAGTTTTGGACAAACCAATTCACCTTGCCTCCATAGAAAGCCACAGAAGCTTGAGGTCTGGTTTGAAACAGGTTATACACTACAAGAAAAACTCTCTCAACTGGTAGCAGTTGACATGCAGGTTACTGATGTGGAACTGCTACTCTAGCTCCACTTAAACACACATAAGCTTTTTCTGCACAGTGACTGTGCATTGAAGCTTGGTAAACAGTTAGCGTGTAATAGTATACCACAAGCTTGCTTGGAGTTCTTGCATGTCAATTGCGTGCAGTTGCTTGACTTATTCTTGCAGTGTTAAGACAAACATGTCCCCAATGTTTAGTGTCCGCTTCTGTCCAAGCTGGACAATTGGGCAACACTTTGAGGCAATCTAGTGTCTATGGGAGCCCTCCAAAGTATATTTGGCCTGGTCTACTGGTTAGAGAGCTCCATCATGTGTCTCCTGGTGTTTTGGGTTTGAACCCTTCAATCTTTTTGCTAAGGGGCCCGCAACAGGCTGCCCCGCTTCAGCATCGGAGTTATGGGCTTGGTTTGGTGAATTTTAAATACTTGTTGGACAAGGCGATGCGCGGATTGTTCCCCTTTGGGGACAATGTTTGTCACCCAGCGAATTGGTTGGCTGAACGTTTGGGACAAACATTAGTTCGGCGTTTGAGTGACGCGATGGTGTAGATATTTTTGTCATGAACACCCAGATTTACACCACTGGGTCACTTCCTGTGAAGTTCGGGGATGTCGCGGTGGACCCAAGTTGGTCTCACCAAGCCTGAGTGTGTGGTTAGCCCAACCGTCGAACCACACGTTGGGCCAATGTCCCAGTTGTCCGGTGGTGTAGACTCTTGCCAACAGCCCGCAGTTACATTGTTGAAGTAGCACCCTGTAGCGTCTTTTACCAAGAGCAAAACCTACCTGTGAAACAAATAAGCATCGAGTGTAAGATGGCCCTGAGCAGCCGGCAGCTTCACGAGTCTCAGTGTCTCTCCATCCGACAGATCGCTTGATGCGTGATTGCGCTTCACGCCCCTGTCTGCGACAGCGGATAGGACCCGATCCTTCCTGCCTCCAGCCTCTTATCTCTTTCTCCACTCAGATAACCCACAGCGAGCTTTTTAACACCAGACTGTGTAGTGTGGGGACTATCATTCGGCGTAAAAGTTTCACTTATCGCAGGAGATACGAGACTGGATGTGAGCTCATGTTGGGGAATTTGTGTGTTTATTTGCCCGGGACGCTTCGTAAAGACAATCCCGATCCTCTTCGGAGTCCTGCCTAGTTCGTCCACAGGGGGCATGTGGAGCGCAAGTTTATGCAGTTTGCACAATTCCTCTGAGCCGCAGTCAAGGTTGACTCATCCTGCTGGCAGCCACAAGAACAAAACATCCGATGTACCTCGCATATATGTACATGTACTATGTATCCCCAGTCACACGAAACTCCTCCGTCAAGCATGTCACAAATGTGCATACTTATCTAGGATGTCTCATCAACCCCGGGTCAGAGTCAGGTAGAAAGTCAGCTAAGTAAATATCGTCAATAGCGAAAAGCAGGTGGGAGAACAATAATATTTCATCGAGAGGGTAAAGAGACGCTGATAAGGAATGCGTCGCCATATGTTAGGAGACGCTGATAAGGAATGCGCCGCCGTTATTAAGTATGTTTCGCTCGCCCAGCACCCAGAAATGTGTAGCAATATCTTTCTCTCACCCAGCACCTAACCTTGACGTCTGAAACACAACATTTCTCAGTTCTTCGACGGCGCCTCCCTCCGGTCGGCCCAAGTTTTACCACTCCGCACAAGGGGTGAGGGGTGAGGGAATTTAGTTAAATAAGTTGGCGTAGTTGCCCATTCATTCCCGCTCTCAACTTTTAGAATCTGACCTATAGCTTCGACCATTCACATAGATATTTACATATTTCTTGATCTGAGATTATATTGGAATTCCCTGCCTTTCCCTGCCCATCATGCCGTACAACTTGAGTATCCTTCGTCTATCTTGTTTGCTACTTGGCCTGAGCATCGCGCCGATTCAGGGAGCTCCGATGTTAATGAAAGCCCAGTCATCATCGGGCCTCTCTACAGCTATGCGATCACATAATTCGAATGACAGTAAGTGATTCGATGAATCGAATACTTATGACTGGTCCAAATCAAATTGAGCTTACCAACTATTTTCAACTATGGAAGTTTTCTTCGAGATTGGAGATCAGATGGATCACCCTTTTGAACTGGACGTGCGAGTAGAAGAATTGCTATCACTAAAGGACTCTATGCCCCCGACCCTAGCTTCTTCGAGTAAGCATCCTTTTTATCATTCGGTTAGAAAATTACTGATTTGGAATAACTATTCAGCCGTGCATCCAACCGACGTGACGCCCCCGACCCCAGCCTCTTCAAGCAAGTATCCTGTTTCTCATTCGGTTGGAAAATTACTGACTTGGAATAACTATTCAGCCGTGCATGCAGGCGACGTGAAGCCCCCGACCCGAGCCTCTTCAAGTAAGCGTCCTGTTTGTCATTGGGTTGGAAAATTACTAATTTGGAATCACTATTCAGCCGTGGATCCAAGCGACGTTACTCCCCCGGAACCAGCTTCTTCAAGTAAGCATCTCGTTTTTCATTAGTTAGAAAAACTCTAATTTGGCAAAACTATTCAGCCATGCATCCAAGCACGATTTCTTCTGGGACACCCTTCAGAATTGAAGTGAAAACTATAAAAAAAAATCCTGAGAGCAAAGATGAAAAACCGCTGATCAGGACCTTCATAAGTGAGTGGCATAGTGGAAATTTGATTGCGAAGTTTCCATGCTTAGACATAACTGTGACCAGGAACCTTGTCGCATTCAAACCTGAATAATTTGGGCTCTGGCGCAAGCATGAATGGGAACAAGGCATTTGCACGACAACTAGTCAACGATGAAATGAAACCAAAGTATGGTGAGAGTAAAATCCACGACGAAAAAGATTACGAGTTAGAAGTCGTTCCCGATCTCGATCGGGCCATGGAAAAGTGAAAACATCCTTGTGAATCATCCTTTACGCATTTTGATGAAATGCATTCACCACATCATACATAGATCTCTATATTCATTCACCACATCATACATAGATCTCTATATTCATTCACCACATCATACATAGATCTCTATATTCATTCACCACATCATACGTCGATTTCTATTTTCTGTTATTATCATTGGTTGATAATATCAACTAAAAGGTTTGTTTACTCTTGAATTTATTCTTTCTTTGTGGAAACTTGATGGCCTGTGGAGAAGCATTAAATCCTAGTACGATCCCTAACATTTCCACACATGTATGTATTTTCATTGGCCCTGAAAGAAATGTTAATTGCGAGTTTTTTTGTCCCTTTTCTTTTAAAGATGTACTTCGCGCACTGCAACAAAATTGTCGCGCACTGCCGAGGGCGTTCACACGACATCCTGCCCTGGTCACAGTGCGCGGTAGCTCAAAACGCTCCCGGCACTGCAAGAGAAAAACCATGAAGTTCACAAAGACAAAATCTGCCAGCCAACAGAGGGGATTTCTCTTGCCACTCCGCCAATTTCTTGGAGTATTTGCACCTTGACACCAAAAAAAGAATGAAATATATATATATATATAATAACCTGAGGCTGAGTGCAGGCTCCCGCTCCCTGGGGATTTTCAACCTGCTAAAAGCTCATGGATTGGGTACACAGCCCCTTGAAAACAAAGTTGAGGGGCTGAAGCTCCAACTGCCATGCCAATGGCCGGTGTGGTGATTTATATAGGCGAGTGTTACAGAATTTCCAACTGGCAATAGCGCAGGCGGGAATGCACACACGGCTGATCTCACTGTGCATTTGGTGACATAAGCACTTATGTGATGCTTTTCAAGAGCAGGAAATATGCGAGCAAACTTAGTTGGTGTTCCATTGCAGGGGCAAGGAGGTCTATTTATAGACCAAAGGATGGAACAGCCCAATAAGTGAGTAAAAAGAGATGAAAGGGAGTCTCATTGGATGAGCTCTTAGGGTCTTGAGAGGATACAAAAGGAGTGGCCAGAATTGGAGAGTCCGGTGGCAATAAACATGCTAATATACGCGTTTTAGGGTATAAGTTTAACTATGGAAGAGATGATAATGTAAGCATGCCGCAAATGGCTACAGTCAAACCCTTGGAACCGCATACCCCTTGGTGGACAGAATTTGCTATGTATGTGGTTTGGCAGGTTATGTGGTTACAAGGGTTAGCTACAGGCCAAAATTAAATTTTGGTGGACCCAAATCAGTATGTGGTTTAGGAGGTTATGCCCTTATACAAGTATGCGGTTTCACAGGTTTGACTGTATATGTGGGGTACAGGCCAAGAGCGGCAGACAAGAGAGTTAGACTATAGTTATGATACAAGGGAGAAGATATGAGGCCAAAGTCGGCATAAAAAGGATATGAATGACCAATAGCGGTCATGAAAGAAGGGAAGGTATTACCTTAAGAGGAAGTGGAAGTTGGGGGCTTCACACTGAGGATAATTTTAGAAGGCATGAATAAAAGCATACAGAAAGTTGCAATCACAGAAAGCATGGAGTGGGACAACTCTCAGATTACGGACTGTGGGAGGTTGGACCAGAGCGGAGGGAAAGAGCTGGACTGCGGTGGACCAAAGGTGTGGACTGGATAGCAGTGGCTTGGCAGCAGGTGAGGCAGGTCAGCTGAAGCGGCTTTCACCAGCAGATGGAGCTGGGGTGGAGGTGTTGGTGAGAGACTGACTATTGTGTTGAGTTATTGGCGTAGTGTGGCACATGGTACATCAGTCATGGAGTGTTGATACTCCAAATTTGGAGCTGTTGACCGTTTACCTCAAAGCCGCAGTTTACCATTGATTTAATTTCTTCTTCATCTCAACACCATATCTTGAAACCCGCAAGCTCATTGTATCATTGAGTCTTATCTGTGGGATTCTTTTGTCAAGGTCATTAGTCTAGACAGACTGCTCAAAAGGTTCTTATCTCTATTTTTGCTTCCAATCCTGTTTACCATGATTGTATCTAACCTTCCTATTTCTAATAGTCATAAAATTCCTAGTGCGTGGTGGTGGTTTTCTACAATCCTGTTCTCATCAAACTCATGGTTCCTGTTTCTCTTAGGTATAAATCTTTTCCTTTATTTTTCATTGTACTATTTCTTATTTTTCTTCATGCTGAATAATAAATTTTCTTTTAGTCTGAGAATTCTCATATTGGGGGCTAGATAGAGGACATGGCAGGTCAAGTGTCAGAAAGGACTGGAGCCTGGGAGTGAAGCATGCAGAATTCGGGCATAGATGGAAGACTAGTGCAGAAAATTGTCACAGTGTGGACTTGGGTGGGAACGGGGAATGGACAAGCATGGAGGGGATGGGGGAGAAGGGTTCATGGTTTATCTTCTCTTTGGGGATCATCATTGTACTTAAACTTGCAGACAGTAATTGAATATTAGAAGAGTTTTAAATGACCCTTATTCTTACTTGCTATCACAGCCTTGGTGCTTGCAGGTGAGTGGTGTATTGTAATGAGTATTGAGTTGAACAGTTCTCATTACTGTCACCAGCCAATCAACAAAAATAATCTTAGGTCCTGGCCAATAAATAATTTCAAGTAAAATTAAAATTACCAATAAAAGTAAAGAATAATTATTTCTTTATCTGATCAGAAAGAGTATTACAAAATAGCACTGACATAGTCCAAATAATTTATTTTTCAGTTAAAAGATCTACCATCTCAAGAGATTGTAATCTTTGCAATCATTATATTTTCTTATCAATCTATAAATAAAGATAGCTAGTATAATTGTACCTGCCTTTAGGTATTAATAATCTTTATCTCATTTTTTTTTATAAAACCAAGCAGAATACTTCTCAGAAATAAAACCTTTATTTATCTGAAATCTTTCAAAGATCAGGCTCATTGCACGGACCACTGAAGATTAGTGGAACAAAGCGGTCAGGAGCGGACTTCATCAATCATCACTCAAGGCCGGATAAACGTATTAGGGGGGTTCACAATAGGATAAAAATAAAAATTTTAAGCTAATTTTAAGGCCTTTATGATCCATTTTTTAAAAAATGAAGAATTTGCTCTGATTCTCAGGGGACAACCAGTCCTGTACAACTTGCCAGATTTTTAAAAAAATCTTAACAAAGGCCTCAAAATTGACTCTAAAGTTTTATTTTTATCCTATTGTGAACCCCCCTATTGAAGAAGTCAGACACAGACATTTATTTAACACAACCAACCTTTATTTCTACACCCCCTGTTCCATCCAACCTGCCCACCTGTCCCAACCATCAAGACCCACAGCACAACAGAATTTTGTTCTGATGATGAAGAAAACTGCAAGGCTCTTGAAAAAGATCTTGAAGCATTTAACAATGAACAGGAACATCTCTACTAATCATTACCCCTCCTTCCCATCACTCCTGTTCCCTCCTTTTCTATTCTGCTCCCTACCTTCAACATCCCCTTCTACTTGTCTCTGTGGCCCAAATTGCTTCACACCCTTCTCCCAAGTGCTCCAACCTTCTTTTAGGGGGCCCAGTTTTAATCCTTACAGCCAATAAGAGATTCCACAGCTTTAATCAAGCTAAAAAAAATCACAACAATCAATGAGGAGACCAAGGAGTTGATCACTGCCCCATGTTAAGATTTCAGCTCTACCTGTGGAGGCGAAGAAAAGGGGGGGCTATCTTGAGGTGAACAGATAGGACCAAGGAGTAGGGTTGAGGTTGTTGAGGCTCAGACTTGATGATTTTTATTTCATGTCGGAGGAGCAGCCTTTAACCAAACAACTAGAGAGACCCCCAGCAAGATCCAAAGGGGGGCCTAACAACAGTAACAGGGGACAGGACAGGTGACTAGAGATGGCCCCGACAAACCCGTTGCGGGTACCTGCCCATGGTCGGTGGGTACCCGCCAGCGTGTGCGTGTTTGGGTGTGGATGCTGGATTTATGGGAGAAATTGAGCTGGTACCTGCTCTTGTTTGGGCAGGTGGCGGCTACCACAACAACCGGAAAGACTGGGAAGGCCGTCCTTCCGGTCAAAGATGTTTTTTAACCTCTTTGACTGGAAGGAATCCTTCTGGTCAAACGGGTTACAGAAACTCTTTGACTCAACTGGAAGGAAGGCCTCCCAGTTGAAGAGGTTACAAAACCTCTTCGACTGGAAGGGAATCCTTCCGGTCAAAGGGGTTACAAAAACTCTTTGACTGGAAGGGAATCCTTCCGGTCAAAGGGGTTACAAAAACTCTTTGACTGGAAGGCCTTTCCGGTCAAGGAGGTTTTGTAACCTCTTTGAAGGCCTTCCAGTCAAAGAGGTTACAAAACCTTTTTGAGCGGAAGGATTCCTTCCAGTAGAAGAGGTTTTGTAACCTCTTTGACTGGAAAGGCCTTCCAGTTGAAGAGGTTTTGTAACCTCTTTGACTGGAAAGGCCTTCCAGTTGAAGAGGTTTTGTAACCTCTTTGACTGGAAAGGCCTTCCAGTCAAAGAGGTTCTGTAACCCCTTTGACCAGAAGTATTCCTTCCAGTCAAAGAGGCTACAGAACCCCTTTGACCAGAAGGAATCCCTCCAGTCAAAGAGGTTTTGTAACCTCTTTGACTGGAAGGAATGCTTCTGGTCAATTTTGAGGGGCAGCTACCTGCCGGTACCCGCTCTGACTGCCCCAGGCGGTGCGGGTGCGGGTGTCAAACTTTTGGCAAAAAATCTGGCGGGTAACCGCATCCAAACAGGTACCAGGGTTCACAGGGGCCATCTCCACAGGTGACAGGGAACAGGAGACAAGTCATGGCCACTTGGCCAAACAAATCAGGACAAGTGACAGGAACAGGGGACAGGAACAGGTAAGGATGGCTATCAGGCGGCCCGCCCAAACCCGCGCAGGCCTGGGCCAGGCTTGGACACATAATTCAGAGAATTATTTAAAATTGGCCTGGCCCGTCTGACCCGTTTAGTAAACGGGTGGCTTGCGGGCAGCCCATGGGCGCCTGTGGGCTGCCCCCGGTCGGGGGAACAGGGGATGCAGTTCAGACCAGCTCTGGGTCCTCTGTGTTCTTGGTATTGGAACTGGCTGCAGTGACTGCCTACCAGTACCGCCAACCAGCCATCAACCAGTCCCCCTCTGACTAACTCCCGATGACCAAGCGGACAACACGGGCCCACCCTGATTCTTCCAAGGAAGAAGGCAATACTGATGATATCCGCGTCATTGAGAGATTGGAAACTGAAACTCCTTCAACCACGCAGCAGGAGACTGATTGGCAGCCACCTAGAACTGAGGCTTCAGCCCCACAGACACCAGCCCCCACCAACAGTTTGAGTTAATCACAAGAAACCACCAAAGGGAGTCTGCTCAAAAAAGTGTGAACTCACCAGCAAGGTGTGGGATCACTTTGAGAAGATTGATGAAGGTCAGCTGCAGTCTGTTTTTCTTCCCTTCTCAGTTTCTACAGCCATATACAGATTAGACTGAAATGTATCACATATCTTATTACTTAGGAGGTGTATCAAAGGCAATATGCAACTATTTTAAACTCAAACTTTTGGCTACATCATTGGCAGGAACGAACCACCTCCAACAACATTCTGAACTATCACCGACAGCGGGGCACTTTTCCAACCCAGACAAGGACTTCTTGGTTTCACTAGCTCCTCCCAAACAACCAGCAACTGTGTTTGGATATTTTCTCAAGATAAAACTTGAGCAAAATTTTTAAAAGCAATTATTGAGCATGAATACCCGTTTGCAATGGCCGATCATGAGGGATTCCAAGAGTTTATGGAATCAGCCCAGCCCAACTTCATCATGCCTCGGCGCAAGGCGGTGCGGAGTGATTGCATCTCTATATACAATCAAACTAGAGTACAAGGCGGCTACGCCGCCGCAACCCCAGGGCGTCAACTCCACAGCCCACCGCCGGCCCAAGGCCCAAGCCCAGCGGCCAAAGGCACAAGGGCCAAGGTTGCCACCCGCGCAACGGACACCCCCGCAGGCTTTACGCTCATTTTAATCAGCCATCTGGCAATGCCCCGCAAATATGCCCAAAATGACCGCAGGTACCCGCACCCGCCACGAGTACCCGGGTCCACTCAGCGATCTCTAATTGACAGTAAGTACCCTCTTTCACTGACCTTGTTTATATCAGAGGAAACCCTGTTGCTCTTGACTTCTCTTCCCTTCTTCCAACCCTCAAAGATCAATCAGGTTATCTCTTGTTAAGACCTTAAAAACCAGAGCAGAGTAGAAACCCTACTTCTGATTCCCACCACCGTTTCCTTGGTGTGAGTGGAGACTGTTGCACTCTTTCAGCACAGTTGGCAGCCTACATTTCCAGTTAGAGCTTGGCCCATATTAAATCTTAATAAAAGATCATCTCTCTCTACTGCTTGTATTTCTTTATCCCAAAAAATTCAATCAGTGCCCACCCAACTTACTTTTGTCATGTTGTCACTTTAGAGACACAGGCTCACAGATATCAAGGTAAATACAAGCATGAGTGTTTTATAATTAGGGGGTTTCACAATTGAAATTTGTAGGACACATTTTCAGGTATTCATGAACATTTTTTTCAAAAGTTGATTAATTGCATTGATTGATCAGTATCACCTGCTGCTTTCCATCTTACCAAAATTCTTGAATTCTGGTCATATAGGTCTTAAATCTAGCTCCAAAGTTTTGTAAAATTTGACTGTGAATAACCTTCTTGTTTCACTGCCTGCATGTAAAGTACTGCTCAAAAGATACAAATTTTCAGATGTGCTACAGCCACATTGGTCTTTTTGTCATTCATCAAGTGTTGCAGAAACCTATCCTCACTTTTTCAGTGGAACCAGTTGTAATTCACATTGACAGAAAATTCAGCAGCTTATAAAAATGAGCCTCCATTCCAGTCAAAATTCTGTCCAGTTTCAGGATTGTTTTTTTCCCTTTTGTCTGATGATTCATGATTGTTGGGCTGCAAATATATTGAGTCCAGGACTCAATTCACTTGACCTTTTACAATATTCAAAGTTTGTTTGACCTTAAAAGCTTCACAAACAGCATAATTTCATGTTGGGGTAGGTCTGAGCTCAAGACTCAAGTTCAGCACCAAGTTGTACTCCCAATAAAACAAGATAGTTGGGGTTGTTGCATGAGCCCAATAACTTGGACACCACCGGCTGGGGCCATCAAATGGTCATGAGGCCTGGCACCACTGGCTTTGGAGGTGTCACCCTGGGATTGGCCCGCAGCTTCGGGAACTGGAAGATAAAGTAGCGCACCCCGTTGAGGCTGATGATGGGGGGGAAGTGTCTGAAGGCGCCGGCATGGGTGGTGCGAGCCTCGCCGCTGGCGCGCGGGCCGGAGACGCCAGCGGCGACGGGAATCGAAGGGCCGCGTGTGCGGGGCGAGTAGCACGGCTTGGACCCGCCGGGCTCATCTGATAAGGGCTTGCTGGATGGTGGTGTGTCCGGAGAGACCAGGCCAGCGGGGAAGGTGCGCGGACTGTCGGGGAGGTCCGGGTGGCTTGACTGGCCGCCACCGCCGCCTCCGTCGAAGCCGGGGGATTAACGCTCGTGGGGGACAAGTATGTAGAGTGAGCTAGGCGAGTAGACGGGCTCCTAATTCGGGTTTAAATGGCGCAGCGTCGCAAGGGTGCGAATGTTGGAGGCGCCACCAACCCGCAAGCAGTTTCTTGTTTTGATTGCTCCGAAAGGGTGCGGACTGTTGCGGACGATGTATCAGGGCTGCTGTTTCAGGTCGTCCGCGAAAATGAGGGGTTTGACTTGATGGGGTGAACATAAAAAGGCGTCCTGGCCGTGTCCTATCCTCCACGGATCCAGTTCCCCTCTCGCACTTGCGGAGGTAGAACACAATCCGTCGGTCGATAACCCTCTCCACCCTTGCCTTTGTAGGGGCCCGAGGGGGTTAATCTTATTTCTCTCTCCCCTGTCGCACTTGCGCAGGCTGATAGAAACCCCTCCGCCTTTGCACTTGCAATTGCCCCAGGAAAAATGTATTATTCTGCCCCCCTGCTGCACTTGCACAGGCTGGTCAAAAAAAAAAAAGAACACACAAAAAAAACCTCCCCTGTTGCGCTTGTGCAGGCTGAGCAATTCATTTGAAACCAACCATTTGCCCGCCTCTCTCCCCTTGCATTTGCAACAGGCAGAGGAGGGAGAATCCGGTCCCTTTTCATTCATGTTTCATGAATTGGGGGATCAGTCCGAGGCATTAATGTTTGGGGACTTTAAATTTAATTTTCACAGCAGCAAAGTCAAACATACTTCTGCCTGAAAAGATGGGAAATGTGGGAAACATTGCCAAGTTGGCCACTGCCACACTGGCAGCCCCCTTTTGGGGCCTTTTTGGAAAGGGGGAGGGTGAACCCATGAACCAAATTTACACAAAAGTGTGGATTTAATATACTTAGATGAAGGAAGTCAAAATCTTGAAGATGGCAAAAGCAAAGATGATCTTGTTGACAACTGACATGTGGACCGGCTATATGGTAATAACGGCCCACTACATCAACAAGTGGGAACTGACCAAGAAAATCATTGGCCCCTCCTGCCTCCGCACACTGGTCACACAATCTTGGAGTGCATATTCCAAGTCCTAAACAATTGGAAAAGCTTGAACAAGGTTGCATTTTTTACGCTTGATAATGCTGCCAACAACACCGCAGCTGTGACTCAACTAGAGATGGCACTTCGCACCCGGGTACTTGTGGCGGGTGCGGGTACACGCCAAATTTTCACAAAATTTGGACACCCGCACCCGCACCCGGCACCCGCTGGCGGGTACCTGCCACGCCAGACAGGTAACCGCCTACAGGCGACAGGTACCTGCAAAATGGTACCCAGCGCCATCCCTACCCTGTAGGATGGCACTTTCTGCGCAGGTACCTGTGGCGGGTGCGGGTACCTGCCTGAATTTTCACTGATATTGGACACCCGCACCCGCACCCGGCACCTGTTTCCAGATACCTGCCTCCCAAAGGAGGTACCCGGAAACAGGTACCGGGTACCTGATTCCATCTCTAGACCCGACTACAGCAATTGATAAAGGATTTTTCTGTTGCCAGCTCAACTACTACGACCTCGCCATACTTCCATGTCCATTGGTTGGCCCATGTCATCAACCTTGTGGTCAAGGATGGGATAAAAGCTGTAGGTACCGCAGTTGAGTTACTCCAAACTAGTGTGCATTACATCCACGGATCTTTGTCACAGATGGATGCCTTCAACAAGGCGCTTGTTTCTGTGAATCTAAACGAAAACATGAAACACCCATCAAAGGATGTACCAACCCAATGGAATGCAAAATTCTTAATGATCAAGTCGTCACTGCCATGCAAGTTGGCCTTCCAGCAACTTGATCTTGAAGATGACAAATTTGAAAATTGCCCAAGCAAAGCTCATTGGGAGGAACTCAGTGTCATCCAAGATTTCCTTGAGTCTTTCTACCAAGGCAAGCTTATTCTACTATTAGTATGAGCTTCCATTGCTCATTTAATGACTTCATTTATTTTGCTTGCAGCCACTGTTGTCCTAAGTGGAACGCGGTATCTGTGAGAATAAAGGACCAGACCCTGACCCGCAGCAACCACATAGGAAGCTCGCGCAGCAAAACAAAACCCAAACCCCAGCTGCTATTACTAAGAAAGGTAAGCTTTAAGCCCCTTTTGCAGTCCCAGACCTAACCCAGACCCCAGACCAAAAGCTAACTGTATTGCTCCGCCAATTGCAGAACCCAACCTTCATTGGTAGCCGCCCCGGCCAAAGCCAAGACAAAGCCAGCTCTAGAGTTCAAAACCTTGTACATCCCAAGATAAGATTGCAGCAGACTTCTCGCAAGGCTGACTGAATCTTGTTCCTTAAACAGAACACTCGCGGAACGACTTGGCAATAAACCAAAAGACACCCTCCTAGACAGGATCACGAACAGTCTAACAACAGGTAAGTGATCCAATGTCCTCAGACCACAAACAGGAAAAGAAAAGAAAAGAAAAGAACAACAGCTGACTTGAACAAACCTTGTTTCTCAAGCAGATCAAAACAGCATAACAGAGCTCTGCCGCAGGGATAAAACAAAGATTGTAAACTGACTTTGTCCCACACTCCTAGCTTTTATACTAAACCTCTCAGCAAATCCGCACAGAGTTTGCCAAGCTATCCCACTCTTGTCTCCCCAGCCAACCTCAGTAACAACTCAAGTTTGCCTTGAGTTGCTTTCAGGTACTACACACGCAGACCTCTTTGTTTCTCATTATAAGTTGTCTTGCAATACATGTTGTACTAGTTTCTGATTGGAATGAACACCTTTCAGTTGCACCAATTTTTTCAGTTTTTAACCATCAATCATGCCTACCGCGCGATGACAGCCATTCAGAAGCAACTAGCCTATTATGCATGCCGGACCTTGCACCAGCCCTAGTGAAATAGAAGCTTGCCTCCATAATGTGGTCAAGCCAATGATCAAGAAGTTTGACAAGTACTGGGATTCATCAAAGGAGCTTGCCGCTATTGGACTGGTTCTAGACTCCCGATATAAGATTTGATATCTACACTACAGCCTTGAGCAGCAATCCCACCTCCCAACATCTGAGGTTGACGCTTTCTTGGGAAAGGTTAGGTCTGCCATCCTATTGCTCTGGAACCAATTTGTACCCCCTCAATCACCTGTCTCCAAACAATCCACTCAAGCCACCTCAACTGCCAAGGTTAAGAAGATTGATGAAGATCTATCCGGGTTCAACAAATAAATGGCCAGCACCATGTCTGAACATCAATTCAATGCTCCTGGAGCCAAATTGAATTTATATCTAGAAGAACAAAACATCATCTGTGACCCAAATAGCGACAAAAATTAGTTCAATATCCTTGGCTGGTGGGACGGAAATGCGGCTTGATTCCCTTCATTCTCCCAGTTTGCAAGAATCATGCTCATGATTCCCATGACATCTGTGGCATCTGAGTTGGCTTTCTCAACAAGTGGCCGTGTGCTGGACAATTATCAAATGTGCCTTAATGATGAAACAGTTGACACATTGCTGTGCACTCAAGACTGGATCAAAGGAGCCAGGGCCAAGGCTAGGTCTTCATCTTGATTTCCCCTATAAAAACTATTTCTTTTGTTGTTAACGGTGAAGTGATAAACATGACTGGTAAAATAGTAGGTTGCCAAGTGGGCTGCCAGCAGGCCGCCCACGGGCGCCTGCGGCCCGCCCGTTTAGTAAACGGCTTTGGGCCGGGCTGCATATTTAGCTGAATTGGCCCGGCCCGGCCTGTCCGCTAACTTCACGGGCTGGAGCGGGCCAGCCCGCGCCGCGGACAGCCTGAGCCCGCTGTAAGACTCAAAAATGGTTGTGAAACCCTTTTGCTGAATGGAGAAGGGGATGAAGGAGGTGCAAGCTCTGCCCTTTTATACTACCAGCTACAAGACCCACCAAGGTAAGCTTGGCATGTTTTAATAAGTGATAGGAGTGGTTAGCTCAAGATAAGTTTCTCGTGACACAGTATGAAAAGGTTGTTATTCAGTATGTAAGGGTTGTTATATGTAAGTAAGAGGGTTGAGTGGGTACGTAAGTGTTTTGGGTGATGGGTGAGTAATAAACTGCGGAACTACAAATGGGGGGGAGAGAGCTCCTTATATAGACAAATGTGAGGGATTTTGGCTCCAGGGCAGCCCCTGAGTGAGGTATTTTAGCTGGCCTGGGCTGTACAACATGAGGGAGTTAAGAGGGAGTGGCTGTGTAAAATTTATGCAAGGGTTGCATACATGAGGAGGGGCTGTGCCAAATGATGTCATAGTTCATGCAAGGGGCGCATAAGCTGTGCAGGGAATGATCATGGGATGTAATAAGACCAAACAAAGTGGAGTTAGAAGGAACTAGAATGTGGGGACCATTCAGTTGAGGGGGCACAGCCTGCAGGGGCAGTGCTGCATAATGACATGTAAATAAAAAACAAACCCAAACCAATATATGTAGTGGGGATGGAATGGTGCGGGGAATGTGACTTGAGAGCATCTCCACCGCGGGAGCTAAATCGAGGGACTAAACCAAATTTAGCTCCCCAGATCCGATTTAGCTCCTCCACCGGAGGCGCTAAAGGCTACCCTAAAGTAGGAAAACCCATCCGGGGAGCTAAACCAAGACCAGATTTAGGACACTATAGCTCCCCATATAGCTCCTCTGACACACATATCACACAGCCGGAGGCCTGTGATACTCCGCTCCTTCCCGCACACAACCCCCGATATCCCCAACCCCAGACATCCACGTATCAACGGCCGTCCCGGCCAAACCAACCATGTACACAAAAAACATATATGAACGGCCGGTACCGGACATCAAGGGGACTCAGCAGTACAGTACCCTCCTTTGATGACCGGTCTGTGCCAGTCATTGAGGGGACTCACCACCTCTTGATGACCGGTACAGACCGGTCATCGGGAGGATGCACAGCTCTTGATGATCAGTCTATACCAATCATCTAGGGGAGTCACCACCTCTCGATGACCGGCACAGGCCGGTCCTCGGGAGGACGCACAACTCTTGATGACCGGGCTGTACCGGTCATCGAGAGGACACACATCTCCTCTCAATGACCGATCAATCACCGGTCATTGAGTGACTCACACAGCCATGTTGATGGCCGGTACTGACCGGCCATCAAGAGGACTACATCTCGATGGCTGGTACTGAGCGGCCATTGAGAGGACTGCATCTCAATGGCCGGTACTGACCGGCCATCGAAAGGACTGCAAGTCAATGGCCGGTACTGACCGGCCATCAAAAGGACTGCAAGTCAATGGCCGGTACTGACCGGCCATCGAGAGGACTACATCTCAATGGCCGGTGCTGACAGACCATTGAGAGGACTGCATCTCGATGGCCGGTCAGTACCGGCCATTGAAAGGACTGCACTTCGATGGCCGGTACTGACCGGCCATTGAAAGGACTGCAAGTTGATGGCCGGTACTGACCAGCCATCAAAAGGACTGCAAGTTGATGGCCAGTACTGACCGGCCATTGAAAGGACTGCAAGTCGATGGCCGGTACTGACGGGCCATTGAGAGGACTACATCTTGATGGCCGGTGCTGACCAACCATTGAGAGGACTGCATCTCGATGGCCGGTCAGTACCGGCCATTGAAAGGACTGCACGTCGATGGCTGGTACTGACCGGCCATCGAAAGGACTGCAAGTCGATGGCCAGTACTGACCGGACATTGGTATTGCACCTCTTGTGCTGACCGGCCATCGGGGAGTTGGGGGTAGCCGGTTTCACAACCTGGAGGTGCTACTGTGGGAACCTTGCGGTGTGAAAGAGACCTCGGTCGGGAAGCTAAAACTGCGCCGCAGTCGCGCGAGCCTGGGATTTAGTCCCTCAGATAGTCCCCCGCGGTGGAGATGCTCTGAGGCGCCTGGCAGGTGGTTGACTGGGTGCTACATGTTGTCCAAAGGGTCTAACTCCCAGTGTAGTGGGGATTCAGTGATGCTTCCAGTGGGGAATAGGGGTTACTTTAGCCATGGTGCCCATTTATGGTGTCCAATGGATGGTATCTTGAGGCCTTCTATGTGTACATGAGAAAAACTTTTGATTTTTCACATTTTTGAGTACCACACCGCCCAATAGGCATCCTTAGGAACAGGGGACCACTTGGTCAAACAGGACAGGACAGGATTTGACCACTTGGTCAGCCAGGTAAAGAGGACACAAGAGGACCCCGGCAAGCCCCTACTAGACACCCTTACGTAAATTGTTTCAAAATGTTTTTTTTGGCAAAAATTATACTTACGTAAACCTGTGAAACTTGTTTCAAATGGACAGTTCTGGGAATTTTTTCTTCTGGGACATACTGACGTACCCTGTTTCAATCTGGTCTTCCCTTCCAAGGGAAAAAATGACATACTTACGTGTTTTGTTTCAATTTGCTTTTGTGCTTAAAGGTGCAAACATTATGTGCATACATATTAGTTCCTCCCTGTTCTCTCCTGCTCCCATGTTACGTTATAGGGGTTGAGGAAGGTCTGAAAGGCTTCTAAAAGTGATTTTTTGTTGATTTTAATCAATACACCAGCAATGATAACCAGAACATCAATTTTGCACTTTTCTTATCCAAAACCCCCACAAATGGCTGCAGATGTTACTTACGTAACTTGTTTCAATCCACTATGCCAAAATTTGCAAAATTGAACTTACTGACGTAGTTGGTTTCAAACCGTTGGTTCTCTCCAAAGAATCAAAACTACAGCTGTTTCAAAATGGCAAATTCCCGGGGTATCACGTAAGGGTGTCTAGTAGGGGCTTGCTGGGGTCCTGACACAAGTCCAGACAGGAAGGAAGGAAGAGAAAGCAAGCGGACTATGAAGCTCAAATTCTGACACCCCAACATGCCTAAAGTGCAGCAATACCTATTTGACATACAGGAAAGCTGGTGAAAATTCAAAAAATTATCAGGCTGTGAAATTACACATGAACTATCATACTGTGAAGCTTTTGTGGCTACTGGGTCACAGGAAGCGGCATTTTTAATGCTTGCTGGATCAAAATATGATTTTTTCATGTCAATTATCTCTAGGCTCAAGGAGACCCCTAACTGACTTGATTATTTTTTTGGGGGATCATAAAAAGGCATTCTATTGATTTATCTAAAAATATCTCACAAAAGGCAAGCAGTTTTTTCTGGGGGGACACACAGTGCGCAAAGAGCTGTGGCAGAAGCATGCACAGGGGGCTGGACATTTATGGTATTCAAGTGTTCAAAGTTGGTTTGCATAATTTTATGCATGCATAAATCATAAAATCATAAAATCCTTTTTGCAGGGGATATGACTGTCTGATTATGTAATACAAAATTTCCTCACCAAAGTATTTTTATGATTTTATGATTTATGCATGCATAAAATTATGCAAACCAACTTTGAACACCATAATTGAGACAACAACCCCTTCAGTGCGCAAAGAGTTTTCCGCAGTGCGTGAAGTAAGACCAAAAAATAATCCATTATAGGAAAACAACTCCCAAAAAAAAGCTGTAGCCCAAAAAAGGGGGCTAGGTTGACGTCCGGACCCGGTCGCGATTTGATCCCGGCGACGTATGGGAGTGGTTTCCTGAATTTTTGGGAGTTGTTTTTGCAAGTCTCTTCATTTAGGGATGACACATCAGGCCCACAGCCAACCACAACTTGCATAAAATCCAGCTCTGGCACTCACTCGACGAGACTAGAGAAGCCACCGCAGGTTAATTGCTTGTGGAGACAGGGGGCACCCGGCCCAAACCTCTCAAATGGGAAAACCGCACTTCATGCTGGCACCTTCCCCCTCCAAGGGTGGGAACAGGGTTCATTCCCACCCGTCTGTGGGGCGAAATAGAAAGAGATCAGGAGGCGCATGGACGGGCGTGTTGAGCAAGCTCAGTCTGAGCCGGACATCTTTCCCTGCCACTCGCCGCAAGCCTTAGTCAGGCCGAGGCCTGGCCTGGCCACCGACCTGTTTTCCTGAATCTGCGAGAGTGTTGTGGCCTCGGTCTCCGGAGGGCGCCCCATCCCCGCCATCCTCCTCTCGCCCAGCCGCCACAGCTCACCCCCACTGGACCCCGGCCGAGCCCCCTGGGCCGGGACAGTGGCCGAGGAGTGGGGCGGGCCTCCTCCCGGGGCCGACGGCCAGAGTCCAAGACCGTCTGCCCATGTGGCCGGACACACAGGCCTTCTTCCTAGTCCAGCCGCAGTCCTCGCCCGGGCCGCCCCACGCACCCGGGCCGAGTGTTCCCTCACCCGTGCTTCGACGCATGGGCAAGAGGGGGGGGGGGGGGGGGGGGGGGGGCAGAGTGGGGCTCTCTCCCCGCGTTACGTCCGCCGCGCGATCGCCGATCTCCGATCTGCTTGCGTGCCTCGCCCGGCGCCAGAAGATCTGTCGGCCGCGGCCGCTCCGCCAGCTCGGTCTGCTGCCCCCAATGACGTATCTCGTTCTCGGCGGGCAGCAATTCTGGCTGCGCACGCCGCCGGGGGCCGCAGCCGGGGAGCCGTCCCAGACGTCTCCTGAGAGGCCTGTGGGTGCAGAGAGAGAGGGGGGCAGGAGGGCCGGCTTATGGGCGCTGTCGGCTACGGCGCCCGGGCCGGGCCCGGCGCCCATCCGCCAGTGTGTGCCCACAGGGCCAAACAGCGCCACACGGGCGATCCAGAGACCCCTCTCTCCTGCCCTACCCCCACAATCCGCTCGGGCCATCGGCGGGCTTCGCCAGCCCAGACGCCAGACAGCCGATGGATGCCCTGTTTGGCCGCCGGCGCTGGGCCCGCCCGGATGTATGTATGTAGCCTGCGAAGGGCTGGCGCCTTGTCCGCCGCCGCTGGCGAGGTGTGAGTGTGGATGTGTTTGGCGCAGGCCTGTCCGGGGGCGGCGGCTGGAAGCTCCTGATTGAGCGCTCGCGTGTTTATATGTAATACATATGTATGCATGGCTGAGCAGCTGTGATGGATGGATGGGTGTATGGGTTATGTATGTGTGTGTGTGCTCAAGTGCATAGCAATAATAATCATCAGCATGCGCAAGTCAAATGGGGAGTGAAGTGTTCCCTTGATCCGCCCACTCCCAGCCGGCGCCACGAAGACAAGAAGCACTCTCGCTCGAGCTCGGCTCGCCCCTCTCTCTCTGCCTCTCTCTCTCTCTCTCAGCTTGCTGCTCGCTCAGGCCCAGCTGGGGACCGCGTGCCTGATCGGCCACTCCCTCCCACCCTCTGACCTCCTCTTAAAACTCCCGCCTCGATCCTCACTACATACATACACCGTCCCAGCTTAAGAACACACCCCGCACTCCCTGAAACGACCAGCGGCCCCCTCAGGTGCGTCCACACTCCCCCCGTCCATCCCCTGCGACTCGCGCCAGGGCTTGGGTCCACTGTCTCAGCCCAACTGAATGGCCACCCGCCAGAGCTGAAACTCCCGCCGTCCCGCACTTATAATCACCCCTCCATCCCCCTCCATCCCGCTGCTGCTGATGATGGTCGTGGTCGTGTAGTCATGCAGCAGCACCAGCCCCACGAGGCCTTCTTCGCCTTCACCGTCCCCCCCAAGCCCGCCAGCCAGCAGCACCTGCTCGCCTCGATCGTCACCGACCTCGACGGCCACCGCGCCCAGTTCGACCTCCACCCCCGCGACCCCCACTCCGCCTCCCCCACGACTACCGGGCCCTCCTCGGCCACCAGACCCGGCACCGCCGGGCCCTTCGCCTTCTGCGTCCCCTCCGTCTCCCCCGCCTCCTCCTCCACCACCCCCTCCTCCGCCGCCGCCGCCGCCCACCTCTCGCCCAACAACAACCACCATCCACCCACCTCCGCCTCCTCCCTCTCCGATCGCCCCTACTCGAGCTCAGGCCTCCACAACAATAACCCTCAGACCCCTGCCCATCATGCACTCGCCCACCACCACCACCACCACCAACACCACCACCTGCTCAGCTCGGCCCCCCGCGCCTCCTTCCCCAACCCTCAACCCCGCTCCGCCCACCCCTCCTCCCCCCTGCCTGCCCCTGCCCAGACGTCCAACTGCGGTGAGCCCTGCTTTCCGCGTGCTTCCCCCCCCCCCCCCCCCCCCCATCCCAAACATCGCCCACTAACCCACCCCCTGCGCTCCGCGTAATCTCCCTCGGCTATCGCCCCACCAGCCGTCAACCTTCACCAGTCCCGCCCTATGACCGCGCCCGGCGCCGCCTGGGTCGCCAGCCACCACCCTCTGCCGGACGCGCTCGACTTTGCGTCTGCCCATCTGGGCCTCTTCGGCCAGGCCTCGCGTGAGTCTCTTCTTTGCCCCGCCTATCGCCGCGGCTCCTGATCCCCCCCTCCCCCTTGTTTTTGTGCGCCTCCAGCCTACTCGCTCCACCCCGCCAGTCTGTCCGCCGCGCCGCTGGCGAAGACGCTGTCTGCAGACTTCCCCAGCCTCCGCCACCCCTCGCCCCCCGGGATGCCCGCAAACCACGGCTCCTCCGCGGCCTCCTCGGACCCGGACTTGGGCCTGCACCAGGACCCCCCGCGCCCCGTCTCGCCCCTGCGCGCCGGCGGCCCGCCCGCACACTCGGCCGACAGCTCGCCCGAGTCGCCCGGCTCGGCCTCCGACCCCGACCCCGCCCTCGGCTACATCCACGCCCTGCCCCCCAGCTCCGTCTTCCACACCCTGCGCCCCAGCACCCACGCCGGTACCTCCTCCGCCTTCGGCCTCCTCGACCGTCGCCCCCACCCGCAACGCCCCAACACCGGCTACCCCGGCTTCTTCGACCCCGCCGCCTTCAACGCCCTCCAGCCCTTCCCCTCCCGCCCCCACATCTTCCCCAACCACTCCTCCCACATCTACGCCCCCACCGCCGCCCAGTACTCCCATGGCCCCGGCGCCCTCGACGCCCACGACCGGCTCTACAACTTCAACATCCTCCCCGGCGCCCCGCGCAAACGCGCCCGCCGGAGGTTCGACGAGGTCCGTTTCCCCCCCCTCCCCCCCCCCCTTCCCCTTAGATGTCTCGCTGACCCACGCATTCGCAGGTCGAGCGCCTCTACGACTGCAACTACCCCGGATGCTCCAAGGCCTACGGCACCCTCAACCACCTCAACGCCCACATCTCCATGCAGAAACACGGCCCCAAACGGCTCCCCCAAGGTCCGCCCCCACCCCCCCCTCCCACTCTCATCCTGGCTGACCCTTCTGTGTCCGACAGAGTTCAAGGAGATCCGCAAGGAGTGGCGCGCACGCAAGAAGGCCGAGGCCGAGGCCCGCGCCGCCGCCCTCAAACACCCCACCCCTACGGCCGGGCCGCAGGAGTACGCCTCCCAGGAGTACGCACCGCAGGAGTACGCCACGCAAGAGTACGCCTCGCAGGAGTACGCGACGCAGGAGTACGGAGCGGGCAGGCCGCCGGGGCTGAGCTCGGAGAGCAGCCCGGCCAGCTCCGCCGGCCGCGCCTCCTTCCCGGCCCACTTCCGGCTCCCCCCGCCGACGTCCGGCGCCGAATGGCCCGGCCCCCGGGCTCCCGCCATCCCCGAGCACCCCGAGTACTTCCTCCCCCACCCCGGCGACCCCCACCCGCTGCAGCCCCTCACCCCGTCTCTCGCTCACCCCCTCCTTCCCCCCGCCTCGTCCGTCCACCACTCGTGTTAACCCCCCCCCCCCCCCCCCCGGATCAGTCACGCCCTCGGCCTCGTCTCCCGCTCTCTCTCTCTCCCCAAAACCTCGTCCAAGGACCCCCCCCCCCCCCACCCCGATGTACTTTACTCTCCCCCCGCCCTCGGCGTCGGACCGTCGGCCTGTCTCCCTCGCTGTCCCTCTGGGCACCGCCCCCTCGCCCCGCGCCGGCAGCACGCCGGCGCGTATTTATCTCCTCCTCCGTTGTCCTTTTACTTATATATACTTCGTAATGGTTTAGTGCGCTTTTTTGGCTTCAAGGCTGGGCCTGGCTTGGGCGCCCGGCGCGTGCTTCGGGCTTTGGGCTTGCGTGTTTAAGCGTGTGTGTGTTTGTGTGTGTGTGTGTGTGTGTTTGAGTGTGTTTGAGTGTGTGTGGGGTGTAGTGAGTGTAGTGAGTGGAGGATGTGCGATATAGGGTGTCGGGACAGGGAAGGCGCTCGAGCGTGTACAGCCTCTCCGTCGAAGGCACGAAGTGCGGGAGAGGCTTGTGTCTAAAATGCGCATGCTCGCGTGTCACGGTTGGGCTTCTGAGGTCCTTTTTTTTGTAAAAATCCTATAACATACACCCAAATACCCAGTCAATAATAATGTTGGGCAGGGTGTGCCCAAGATGGGGTTCTTCATCCCCATCAAGAAGGATTTTGAATTTTTCAAAAATTGTATGTGTAGGATTTTTTACAAGCCAATTTTAGTTCAACATGACTTGGTTTTTTTTTCTTCAAACCAAACGATTCCTTATGTAATCAATAGAGGACAAGATGGCCATCCCAGGATAGTAAACAAAATTGTTTTGAGGAATTTTGTGAAGGAGGGATCCTGGTTGAGAAGCCAAGAATCAACTTCAGTTCAATCCTGAAGAGTCAGATTTTCAGATTTTCAAAATCTTGAAAAAATTCCTGCTGGTCCAATTTTCAATATTTTCTTTTGAAAAGTGGATGAGGAGGTCCGCACCATCCTCCTCTATCTCTGACCCAACTTTTTACCTCCGGGGAGATGGATATACAAGAGGTGAAGCCGTCCAAAAGTCGGCTACACCAAAACTGGCCAACCGTGACACGGTTGTAAGTCAGTTTTGGACTCAAGTCCCTCCTTTGGAGGAGTTGCTCCGCGACCAGGGCTGCCCGCAGAAGAGGGACTTCCACAAGTTCGGAAGGCGCTGTGCTGAGGAGGGCCAGGAAGGCCCGCGCGACCGGCCCTCCGGCGGCCGCTTTGTTGCCGCTGGGATTCCCTCGACTGCATGCGCCTGGAGATGGTGGAAGATGTGGGCTCGTGCGGGAAGGCCAGGGAAGTGTGTGGATGACAGTTATCTGAGGAGGCGGCGGGCCTGCGCAGCTTGGTCGGCGCAAAGGGCCCGGGGCAGGCCGAGCTTACCAACCTTAACACAAGTCCGACTCCCAGCCTCCGTGCCGAGCTTAACTAAGCCTCCCAGTGAGGCAGACCCGCTGGGTCTCTGTCTCACAGAGAGGCTTACCTTCAACAACCTCTATCTGGCCTGAGAGCCCAAGAAATATCAGCCTGCATATCAGGCTTTTTTTCACTTTGTCCTTTTTTGTAAGTCAGCTGTCAGCCCGCTGAGGCTGCCCCTCTGGACTTATGAAGTGCTCAGGAGGCCTTGTAGCTGCCAATATAAGGCCTGATCCTTGCATTTGAAGTTTTCAAACACGGAGGAAAATATTGAGAGAGGATTGTTTTGTAAATGCATGGGGTGTTGGATCAAAAGCTGGTTTGATCTCTTGAAAGGCAGTCAAATACTGTGTTCCTGCTTACATCAGCAGGCTCAAAAAGAGGCCTTCTTCAAACTGCTCTCCAGGCCATGAACCAAGTGCTATCAGCCTGTGACTGCCCCCAAATTAAAGAGGAGAAGCAGGCCTTTCTGTGGTATCCGGGCCCGGAATCAGTTCTTTTGGGAAGTGGGCCGGGTTTTTGGGGGCACAAAGTTGGCCACCTGCACAAACTAAGAGCTGTAGGCGGGGCTCTCACGCCAGGAATAAGGGATTCCTGGCAAGTCCCTCCCTGATGGGAGGTCGCACCTTTGCGCCGGGCCCCCGGCAGGCGAGGGACTTGTGCTAAGTTTGCCTCCGTGCGGGCGTGCAGCCTGGTTGCAAAGCGACAGGACCCTGGCAAGCGCGGCCAGAGGCAAACTTAACAAAGTCCCTCAAGACTTTGGGGCTGAACTTGCAAAGCAAGCCTCTGTCAGGAGGGACTTAGACCCTAGCGCCCCAAGCTCGCGTAGCAAGAATGGAATTTTGGGGTACTTTCTTGATTTTTTCTATAGCTCACCTGTCACACCCACTCCCATGTGATTAGCTCAAGGTCAGCAGAAGATGATGGAGAAAAGAGTAGAAATTATTCTACCCCCATTGATCCCCTCTACCTTTTATTGTGGACAGAACTGTGGAACTGAGGTGCTTGAGCACAGACCGTTTCCATGTAAAATCCACAGATCCAGTGTTTTTGATGTTTTTTTTTTTTTTTTTTTTTTTTTTTTTTTTTTGGAGTGGAGGGAATGGATTGAGATGGCTCAAATTCTCCAGGTTGGACGGGCAGAATCCAGTCTTCAGCCTCGCCAAATTCAACCTCAAGAAGGTTTTGGTAGCAAGGAATTACACACTGTTGGAAATTCCTCCCACCAAATTCTAGAATCTTGCCCGCGCAAAAAGGGGCAATAGGGCGCAAGTCCCTCCTGCCGAGGGCTGTCGGAGGCTTGCTTTACAAGACACACGCCCGCAGCAGCTAGGGACGTGGTTCAGTTCGGGCCAGAGGGTACGCATGAAAATGTATGAATGTTTCAAGCCCCTTTGGCTCACAACCAAACACAATAAATGTATTCTGAAAAGATGGGCACATGTACGCTTAAAGGGAGAATAATGTACTGCTAATTTCTCCTCAGAATGTGGTAAATGTTGGCAAGAAAAGCCAAAAATATCTTTTAAAAATGTATGAATCCCACCATTTTTGAATTGATTTTCATGCGTACCCTCTGGCCGCGCTTGCCAGGGTCCTAAAGCAACCCTGACCGGTGAGGGACTCCTGTCCGTAAAAGCGGAGGCAGTCGTGTGAGGGGAAGGTGCGGTTTAGGCTGCCCTCGTGGTGGGTGGTCCGTAGGGATGAGCGCTGAAAGGATTCGAGATAGCTGTGTGGTTGGGTGGTTTTGAGATGTTCGCCGGGGTTTTGGATCCGCGGCGGCGGTTGTTTGTTTGGAGGGAAAGGGAAATGTGATCTTAAGGAAGAGGAAGGAAGGGGATCTAGAAAACTCTGATGCTGATGATTCGGCGAGCGGAGCTCGAAGGTTTGGACTCTGAAGATCGGATCTCTAAGCTCTGATGATGGACCGTATTCTGGGGATCAGAATGCCATGGCCACCCATCATCCAAGTTCGAGCTGAACTTGGACTCCGGGCGACATGTCGCATACATTTCATCACATCCTCCGCGCGCTACACGCGCACACACTCACAACAAACAAGATAAAAAAGAAGAAAGGAAACAACACAAGGGAAAATTAAGGAAAACACAGTGTGATGAGTCAGGAAGAAAAGAACCAGAGGGAGGAAAATAAAAAAGAGGAAAGAGAAAACAGAAAACACTCAAGACAGGCAGAACAAACAGAAGAGAAAGAAATCAGAAACAAACAAGGAAATAAACCCACATCAGGCGCTGTGTTAGGACCAAGAAAGCTGAAGAGGCATGGGGAACTGAGAAGGAAGGGAGATGGGAAAATGGACAGAAGGAAAAGGAGAGATAGGGGAGCCAGTTGAAGGTGGAAATGTGATGAGAAGAGATCTTGAGGCCTGGGGAGTCGGGACTGCACCATAACTTTCATTGAGTCGCAAGACCCAATGTTGGATTACCTAATCAACTTTCATTGAGTTGCGGGACCCAATGTCGGATTACCTAATCAACTTTCATTGAGTCGCGGGACCCAATGACGGATTACCTAATCAACTTTCATTGAGTCGCGGGACCCAATGACGGATTACCTAATCAACTTTCATTGAGTCGCGGGACCCAATGACGGATTTCTGTCCACCCCAGCGTGGAAATTGAGTCTTGGGAAGTGAAAATAAACTTGAGTCTTGATGATCTTGCTGGCGGCGGTGATGCTCCTGACTAGCTGGCCACGAGAGGGGCCACCACACCGGAGGGAGGGCCTTGCATACTAAAACACTTTTCTTGCGTGAGCCGATTCCAAGGTTTGGCTGGGAGCAGCCTTTTTTGCATCACAACACTCTCAACACTCAACATAATCTTTCAAGTTTTTGATACATCATAGTTCTACATGTTCTGGATTTTTCAGTATTATTTTTAGCGCAAACTCTTGATTGTTTCTACTGGAAATAGATTATTGAAGTTCATGATCTCAAACTGGGATTTGGCCTGCGCATCATGGGACAAGGACCGTGCGCAGCCATACTACTTCTTGTTGTCAAGCTTCAAATGTGAACGGGTGAGAGTACAGCAATAAAGAAAATACTGAAAAATCAAGAAGATGGTAAGCTGTCAGATAAACAAAAAAAGAAACAAATTCCGATGAGTGGCATAGAAACCAGGAGAGGAAGAGTGGCCTCTATGTCACGCTTGGCTCACGCGAGCTTTGTGTTTAAGTTCATAAGCCTCTCTGGTGAGACTGGGCTGCCGCCCAGACCCACTCACCACGAGTGGCTTACAGCAGAAGCAAGAAAGCTTGCGGGCTTGTGTGGCTGAAAATGACTTCTGCATTTCAGCCACAGGCCTGTACAGCTTCACTGTACAGGCAGTCAAAACCCCTTTGGGTGGCTGGGTTGGCTCAAGGGGGGTGCCAGAGCGGCCATGGGTGTAACAACTTGTTAAGGATGCATGGCAACATTATGCTGATAATTATGCGTTTATTATATAAGCTCTATTCAGGCTTATCGGGATCTGTATTTTTTTGTTGTCATTATGGGGAAAATCCAATCTGCATGATTCATGACGTATTTCTAATTTGATGTCGTCATTGGGAGTCGTTCAAATTTTTCATTATATGTTGTGCTCCTCCGAGTTTACTCTTCTCCTCCTTTCCTTTCTTTTCCCATTGGGATATTCCATATCATAGTTTCCTCACCATTTATATACTATTATCAAATCCAAGTAATTCATTCTTGGAAAACGGTCTATCAAAAACCTTATTATCAATGGAGACAATCTTAAATCTTAACCTTACTATTCAAACATATGGCAAACTACCCTCTCGGGTAGGTTTCAGAGCCACATAGTGAACTGAGTAGTAGGAAGATACTCACAATGGGGCAGCGGGGGGGGGGGGGGGGGGTGCAACATGGAGCCGGAATGGCACAAAATCAGTCCAGGATTCCAATGGTGCAACCCTGCAGGCCCCAAAGTTAAAAAGAAAGAAACTAAGATTTTTCTTCTGACTGCATTCCTGACATACAGGTGACATACACGCTTTGAGGCTGAACTCAGCAGCCAAAAATTTGGGCCTCCCCAACCGCAAGCTTTCTCGCTATTGCTGTAGTTAAGCTTGCAAGCTCACACAGCCTCTCTGGAGAAGCGCCCCGCAGGGTCTTGGTCTCGCAGAGAGCGCAATGGCCGCCCGCCTGCCAGCTCCAAAGGGAGGACTGGTTGGGCTGCTCCCGCCTGCTGGCTGAAACCAGACACTTTCCCCCCCGGCTATCCGCTAACTTAACAGTCCCTCTATTGAAGGGGGGACACCATCCAAAGGAGGGACTTGTGCGCTATGTCAACCCCGTAGCAGTAGAGAATTGGAAAAAATGACCTTTTTCAATCCTCTCTGGACGCGCCATTTGTCACCAGGTAATAAAATGTTGGGGGAGCAAAATGTGCACAACATCATGGAGTTTTGTTTTACAAATTTTACAAATTTTTTGGGGCCTTGAGTGCCCCATGAAGTCCTTTTTGTGACTGACAAGTGTCCACTTCATTGTGCATTCCACATTTTGCACTGCACAGAATCTGAAATTGATAATGTTACAACAATGATTGCAGCTCAACCAGAGGAGTTGGAGACAAGAAAAAATTGTAGAAAGAAGGGGACAGCTTAAGCCATCCCAGAAATGAAAACTAGATAAAAAAAGGTCCAGAAACAAAGCCCGCAGATTGATTTTAAAAAAGTCTCTGCCAAAAGTGCTAATTCTCTACTGCTGCAGGGTTGACATAGCCTGTAAGTCCCTCCTTTGGAGGTTGCTTTGCTCCCCCAAGGAGGAGGGAATTAGCTAAGTTAGGGCTGTCTGCCCCCATAGGCAATCACGACTTGTGGCAAGTTCCAAACTTTGCTAAGTCTGAGGGTGGAGCCTCCACCGGAGGGACTTACGCTGCATTGGTGATTTAGGCCTCAGAGGAATGGCCAAAAATACCCTTTCCAACAAAGGTTGCAGCAGCTCCCTTACCTCTGAAGATTTCACCACTATTTTTGGATATTAAGAAAGCCCTGCATCTTGGCTAATTTTCAATGCTCTTATAAGATCCTCACATTTCCTCATTCCTTGCTCATGATAACACATCAAAGATGGGGGGTTGCAAAAGCCAAGCATGAGGTCCGCAAAACATCCATACGCTTTCCTCAAGAGAAACAAAATGACAGGTGTCCTTATTGAAACTGGGTTGACAGATCCGAGAGCGTCCAGATGGTGCGGGATGCTTGTGGGACCATGCACTTGGGCATGTTCACTCAAGATTCCGAGGGAGCTCATTTGAAAAACAGCATACCTTGACTGTTTTGCCAGCATGAAGTTTTTGTACTACTTGCCTTGTATCTTGGGTTTGGGAAGGAGACAAATGCACACAAAGGTGGCAGGAGATAGCTGCCAGGCATCTCAAGAGTCTGAGTGTAGATGTAGAGCGTGATGAAACCAAGGCAGCACCGTGCAGGGGCCTTAGCACAAAAAGGTAAGGATTATTGTCATTTCTTTCAGGCAAATTTCACCGATGTGAAGGCAGACGCCGGCCCCAGCGCTTTGTCTGCTCGCTTCGTCTGGGGCGCCCCGCGCCAGCCAGGCTGTTGTATACCCCAGGCCCTCCGAAGATGGAAGTGAGTCGAAGTCCGGATGGATTGTCTGCGCCGGGGCTGCATCAGCCACCGCCGTGCTGCTCGAGTGAACATCGTCACCTCCCCGTCGACCAGCGCCGGGGCCGCGGAGACATTGCCATCATCTGTTCAGCCGATTGGGAACAACGGGGTTCATGATCTGGTGCACACCCCCTTGCCCGGGGTGCTTCTCGGCGCTGCACTCCTCGTATCCTCGAGGGTCAGGCGTTGGAGGAGGACTCCTTGGTAGGGCCTCCTGCAATCTTTCTCCACTCTTCAGGGCTTCTTTTTCCGCGTCGACGGCCATTGAAGTCCGTGTGATTGATGGTCCATCGTGCCCATCTTCACACGCACTTGTGTCCGTGTCCTCTGCTTGGCTGGCCATCGACATGTGGGATCCCATCGGATAACGGCACGGGTCAGCGGCTTGGATCTCCTGAAATAGGACAACGGTTATCGGCGACCATTAAAGACTTGCCGGACCATCGCAGTGTTCAATCCCGTGCCCAGTCGCAATCTCGTTCGAAACACACCTGGAGAATGAAACACCGCCCCGTCGCGTACATCGTCTGCCTGACAGTTCTGCTGGCCGACTGGTGCGTGGGCACGATTCTGGACTGCGCCGCCTGCGGCCACCGCACGGCCCACGAGATCCCCGGCGTGCAATTCGAAGCCCCCTGCGGGAAACTGCTCCTGCCTGAACGCAAGATCTGCAAGAACCTGCGCAGGAAGAAGTTCCTCCGCTGCCACAGGTCCGAGTGTCTCCAATACTCCCGCCTCAATGCCGGCTGGCAAAATACGTGCAGACATTACTTCAAGGAGCACATTGTGCCCCCGTTCAATAACCCTACCGTCGTCAAACCCGCGGTCTCCAAGAAGAAGCAGCCTGCCGTGCCGCCCCCTGCGTCTGCAGTAGATGGGCCCAGCCCTAGCGAGCCCAGGAAGAAGATGAAAGCACAGATTGAGTAGTTTATCATGTGTACAATGTTGATTTGCATGTGTACAGCTATAACCTCCCAATCTAAAAAACAAAGATCCTGTAACCAGACATTCTTAACTTGGGCAACAATTCTAAGCTTGGTCACACAAGAAACCATCAGCTCAGTGGTCTCAGCATTTTATGATGCCAATTTTGGCCAGCTTTGCTGGAGGTGGGTTGCTATCAAGATCTGTGGCCCTCCAGCATTGATTCAACACCTCCAACACTCAATTTCCCTGCAAATATCTAGATTGGCATCTGAGAGAGTCACCACAGATAGCCAGTGTGTTTGCCAAGCGGATGAGTCAAGGATCCAACTTTGTATCTCCTGTGCTATGATAAACCAGATATCAAGCGTACCACAGCTGATAACTGCTACACAGGCAGAATAAAAAAAACAGTGCTCACTTTTGCTCAAAAGAGAATCACAGCAATAGTGAAGGACTGCTGTATGTGGGTTATCTGCTAATTTGAGGGGAAGAAGACATGTAGTCCACCAACCATTTGTTTTCTGTTTGATGATTTAGAGGATAGCAGAGGATAGGGGAAATGGTGACAATCAGCCATGTGGTTGATCCTCTGATTCAGCAGAATGCCCCCACTTTGAGGCAGCTATCCAACAAACCTGAAGGTAGCAGTCATGCAGCACACCAGCTATGTGCTTGCTGTCCACTGAAGAAGAAGAAGCTGGAAAATCAGCAGCTGCTTTCTGCAGCTTGAATTTGGCTTGCACCAGTGATGGGGAGATATTTTCTCCCAAATTTGATTGATGGTTCTTTTTTGTAAAGAAATGTACTTTCATAACACTCCCTCCCTCAAAAAAGGAGGAAAAAGAAAGGAAATAACAAACAATATAAAAAACTGAAATAGAGTTATTGATGGATGATAAAAGACGGATTGGATGAATAAGAAGAGTACAGAAAGAATTGGAAAGAAGAAAAAAATCAGAGACAAGAAGGGAAGAACAGAATGATGGAGATTCAGATAACCAGGTAAATGAGGAGAAGCCAGACGCTGGAGGAAACCTAAACACCAAGTGCAAGAAATAAAGCATAATAGGTTAAGAACTGTTGAACTAATCAACTGTGTGATGCAGCAGATCCGGGAAGGAGACAGACAATTGTGGGGGGTGTATGTTTGTTGCAGCTAGCATATACCTTCCCCCCTATACTTGCCAAAGTGGATGACAGGATCCACAGACCCATCTGAGCAGCAAACTCATTTACTTTCTTCCATTCCAGGACCTTGGTAAAGATATTGGCCAGTTGGTGATCAGTCAAGATACAGTCCAGACAAGCTTTGCAATGATAGAGGAGCTTGTTGATCACGTGAAACTTGCAATCAATGTGAAAATTTTCATTGCAAGTGCCACAGTCTTTTCTGATATGGACCACCACCTTGTTGTCAGAGAGGATGAGTGGTGGGGAAACCAGGAAGAATTTTGACAGGAGGGACAAAAGGTAAAAGGCATCCTTGGAGGCAAAGGAAAGAGCAATGTACTTGGCTTGACACATCAACCTTGCGCAGCATGTCTGACATTTTAAGGCCCACAAAACTGGAGCGCCCCAGGCTGTGGATATGAAACCATGGACCAATTGAGATCCTTTGCCGCCCCAGTTGTCATCAAAAAAGGTCTTCAGGCAATCAACCAAGTTGCCAGACACAATCATTTGAAGGGAAGCAGATGCCATATACATATCTCACATAGTATATAAGATGGTCAAGATCCAACCAGTCGGAGTCTTCCAGGGCCATAGAGAAGCAAGCAAGGAAGTTGACGGCAAAGGTTACATCCAGTTATGATCCTTGGTAAAGATAAAGTAAACAACCAATAACTGACTAGTAAGACCAGTACATTTCAATGGAGGGATTGAAAACAAAGTCTGAGGAGGAGATTGGTGTGCAAGTCTTTATATTGGATGGGATTAAACTAGTGATCTTCTTGATAAGCAAGATTTGGTCAATACAAAATCCTCCTGGCACTGTCAGCCTTGAGCGTTGTGAGAATAAAAGCTGGTAAGTCGGTGGAAATTTCCGCTAACCACCTTCTTCAAGAGTATTTGTGTCCGGGCTGTGTGATTATTGGTGACTTGGCTCCGCACTGCTACTATCCGCTAGCCTTCAGCGCTCCTCTCTGAGCCTGATCTATAGTGTAATAATCTGCAAGTGAATAAAGCTCTGCACTCTGCAATCAACTCTGAAAGTAGAGATAAGGTCTTTATAACTCTCCTAATACTCCAGTACGTCCGTAAGTGTAGGTACAATAATGAGTAATCCGTAAGATGATAGGATAATAGGATGAGGAAAGAGAAGAGAAATCCCTGAGCCTTTTCCCGTCCTTCCCTCCATGCACGTCACCGTTCCCACCCGGTCCCACTCATCTGACACTTTCCCGCACTAGTCCTTCAGCTCCGCCTGCTTTTCTGCACGTCATTCTTGCTGTAACCTGACTGTTAGGTTACAGCTCTGTGACACTTGCCCTCCCACGAGACCACATTTGATCCCGGGAACAAGCTGTAGAGCTTGTTCCTCCACTTGCATTGTTATTATCTACTTTTCAGTCACTTCAGGTTATGAGCCTGTAAATCTTGCCATACCTTTATCTATCCCTATCTCTACTCCAATTAGGTAGCTTTGAACCAAGCGTAATTGTCCTGAATCCAATTTTATCATCTTTTTCGGCACGGGTATCCCAGCACAGGGAGTAATCGCCCCAGGAAATTTTTTTCTTTCCTCTCTTCATCTTGCAATTGTCACCGACTATCCTATTTCATCATCATCTTCCTTCTCCGGCCCTCGTGGTCCATCGGATCTTCTGAGGTAATCGAGTACCTGCAACTATTTGCTTGATTTCCTGAGTTCTTCCTTGAATTCCCTTAAACTTTCTCTGACGGAGGAAAAACAAGCACATTGCGATAAAGCGAAGCAGTACACCAAAACCGTGAAATCTACTCCCTGGCACGGGGTAGGGCTTAGACGCAATCTTGTGAATCCAAAGTCTACTCCCTCTTTTTTCCTTTTCTGAAGAACTCAGACGATTGAGCAAGTAGTCTCAGACTGCTCGCTTGCTTCGGGTGACTCTTTGGTCTACCTCCCCGCCTCCTTGTCTTTTCCTGTTTTATGTCTAATCCCAACCAACCAGCCCTCCCTTCTGGATCACTCCGCCGCACGTCCGCCTCCTCCGCCTGGTCCGGTCGCTCAATTGCAGAGCTCAGTGGTCAAGACCTCGTCGACGCCGTCACAGCATCAATTTGTGACACCCCCCATTGTCTGGAACAAATTTTCGGTCAAGTTCCCGGACCCAGAAACCAGCCTACAACTGAGTCAGCTCTCTTGCCGGGCGAAACCACAGTCATCAATCAACGGATCCCAGGTGCTTGGCAACAAGCTTGGCCAGCCACGCCCAGAAATCAATATTACCCTCAACTTCCCGCGCTTCCCAACCTTTTACCATCTGACGCAGAAGTTGCTTTGACAGAGCGCCACTACGTACCTCTTCCTTGATCAACTTTTTGAAAACCAATCTTTCCTCCACCTGCTCCTCCCCCTCCCTCGTTTGCATTGACGGTGCCGTCACAAGAGGCTGAGTCTTCCTCCAACATCACCATCCCTCCTTCCCCGCCTTCCCCTAATCACCCAACCCCGGTCTCTTTTGCCATGGAACCACCGCCTCACCTGTCAGCATCCCAACATGCAGCCGATCTAGCCGAGGCGAAAATTCAACTTGAAGAGTCAAAGATATTTGGCCAAGCTATTCAAGCAGCTACAACCAAAATTCCCAATCATGCCGTCCTTTCAGCTGATGGTTCCAACTTCAAACTCTGGCATCGGGAGCTAGGGGAGAAATGTGGTATCCACCTAAACAACAAAGAATTCTTTGTTGAGAAGAATGGAAACTCGGTTCTCAAAAAGATTGGTCAAGCAATTTTTCTCGCAATGATTCACGAGTCGCTCAAATCTGATGTTCACAATTCCGGCACCTGCTATGACATGTATCAGCTCATGTTCAAGAAATTCAAGACAGTCAGCCGAGCCGCACAACTGGACGTCTTTTACCGGTTTATTGAGTTCAAAAATTCCGACAATCCTACCTTGGCTGGGGTGGCAGCACGACTGAAGGATCTTGTGACCGAGTGGAAGAACCTAAAGGTCAAACTAACTGCGGACGTTTTTATGGGTTTTATATTGCAAAGCAGTATTGGCAGAGATACCTCCATAGGACAAGATTTCAACAGAAGAGTCGAATTGGAGCTTCAAACGTCCAAAGAAAGCGTCACGCTGACCTTCAACAGACTTGTGCAAATCCTGTCGGCCTGCAAATTGCAAGACAATCATACTTGACCTTTGTCTCGACAGGTTTTATCTAGTGGAACGTCACCAGCACTCTTGAACACCAACAGCAATCTGCCGCCTTTTGATCAGGCCGCATTCCTGGCAGACATCCCGGAGTCTGAGTGGTCTGACGCTCTTCACTTTTTTCACGTCACAGCCAACAGGTGCTGGAGTTGCGGCGATAGAGCCCATTATCTTTGTGATTGCCCGACTCGAGCCAGATCCCAGCCAGTGAATTGACAGCAAAGAGGACCCGGTGCTCTGTCATACCGACCCCAAATCTTTCCTCGCACAGCATATCAGCAACCACCTTTCCTGCCGATGATTGGTGCCGTGTACCGGCCACCCATTTTGCCCTACACCAATTCTCCCACCAGCTTTCAACATCGACAACTGGCCTTTCCCCAGCAATTCTACCAACCAAATATTCAGCCATACCCCCCCGTTCAATTCAACCAACAGTCAATGCAACAACCTCAACAGCCATCGACTTACCGGCCGGCTGACTCTTATTGACCTCAGCCGGGTCAATCTCAACGACAACCACCACCAGCCAATTGGTTCAAATCCAAGAATCAACGGGGGGTGGGCCTTCGGCTAAGGAAGCAGAAGTGGATGGGCTTCCCGATGGCATCGCTGATGTGGATTTTGGGGCCATGACAGCCAAAATTGACGTAAGTACAGCAGCTATTGTTGACTCTGGGGCAACCCACAATCTCACTGGGGACAAAAGCCTTCTACATGATTTCCGAGTGCTCAAAAGACCCTTTGCTCTCAATGTAGCAACTGCAGGGTCTGGAGCCTATATATCAGGCGCAGGATCGCTTCATTTCCGAGGGCCGGGCGGATCAACAATCACCGTAAATGGAGTATTGTTTTGTGAGCAAGCGTCCTCTACTCTCATCTTGCTTGCGGCCCTCCGGAAGGCTGATTGGTCTTTTATATATAACCAAACAGCAGACTCCTTTGACATTTTTAACAAGGTCAATCGACTTATTTTCCAATGCCCTTTTGATCACAATTGTAACCGCTGGTGCATCCCTTATCCGATGGTCAAACGTTCAGTCAATCTGGCCCCACTTTCTCTCCCAATTCACTCTCTTTGCTCTGTTCCAGCTAGTGCTGTTCCCGCCTCTGTTTCTACTGCTCCTGTCTCTTCTTCTCCATCATCAATAACCTCTTCTGTCACTGTGAGGTTTCACAAGACTAAGAGTTTATATTTCTTGTGGAAGTACGCAATCTATCCTAACAAGCTAGGAGATATAAAAATGAGAAATGAAACAAGCTTGTACCTAAGAGTGGATACAAGGCCAACTCTTCAGAGAAAGATAGATTGAGAAATAGAAACGCTGCAGTGCAGACTTTGACACGAGATCGTGCTACAAGAACAGAAGTTCTGTTAAGATCAATTAGACTTGGTGTCAGCACCTATACTCAGTTTGACTTGAGTTTAGTTGGCAAGAATTTCCTTACTTAAACTCAATGGAGCTTGATCCTCAAGGACTCCAAATACGAGCTGCTAAGGAACCGGAGAAGCTGTTGTCTAACATAGATGTGACAGACAGTCAGCTTCCAATCCTTGCTGTATAATTGGGCTTCTGCAACAATTTACTTACCTCCTATTCAGGATGGTAATTGGGCGGGCCAACCCAAAGCCGACCTGAGACGTGACAGGTCGGGGGTTGGGTTCGGACACATTTTGGAAGAAAATTGACTGACCCGCACCCAACCCGACCCGGCTGGTAAATTTCTTGGGCCGGGTTTGGGAAGCCTTTTCCTTTTTCAGGTCGACCCGAAAGCCCGACTTTGACCCAATTCCCCGACTATGACCAGGGAATATTGACTTCTGATGGTCTCTCTGAGCTTTTTCTGGCTTCCACATCTCCTAGGACCCACACCCCAATGGCGAGATTCACCAGAGCAACAAAACGTATACGATCACCGGCTGTGGAACCTTCCGCTTCCTCCCAGGGTCCAACTCCAACCCAAGTGTCTAGCACTGAAACCAAAGATTTGGCCACCCCAACTCCTAATGTCTCACAACAGAAACTTGCCAACCAAAGCGGAACGGTCACCAGTAACAAAGACACAGCTCCAGAGAAGAAGAAACAAAAGACTACCAGCAATGTTTGGACTCACTTCAATAAGGAAGTTAACGGTCAGTATAGTCGTGCCATGTATGACAACTTCATCCTGTTTCAAAGCTAACATTAATTGATCTTTTCCAGGGACCAACGTCCATGCGGTGTGCAAGGCATGTAAGCTCAAGATGGAAGGGAAAAGTTCCAATGGAACCAATCACCTCTGGCGCCACCTTGAGCTATGTAGCTCCCACATCAGCAAGCACAAGCAATTGCTACTGAAGTTTGGTGATAGTACGTCAGCCTCGACTTGGAATTTCTCTCAAGAAATTTCCCGCGACTTATTGATCAAGATGATCGTTGTACACGAGCAACCCTTCAACTTGGTCAATAATCCGATGTTCCAAGCGTTCATAGCCTCTTTACAGCCACGGTTTAAATTCATCTCCCGCGGTAACGTGAAGACTGACGTAATGAAGATGTATACATCAATGAAGACAAAGCTCCTGGCTGAAGTGCAAAAAACTGATTGAGTTGCCTTAACCACCAACCTATGGAATTCCTCTAACCAGTCCTTGTTCATGGTAGTCTCCTGTCATTACATCTTGGACGACTGGAACCTCAACAAGCGCTGTGGTGCTCCATTGGCGTGACAATGCCAAAAGCACATTGCAGAGGTATTGGGACAGCATAGATACAGCTATCATTCATTATAAGAGGAGGAAGTTATATATAATACAAGCAGTGTATGTGTTGATGGGAGGAATGGATTCATTACAGACAGATGGATGAGGGATAGTGTTAGCACGGACGGAATGGCAGACTAGGATCATGTAGGATGGACGGCGTGATCAGGGATGGAATGGAGGACCATGACTAGGTAGGATGGCAGGGAGGATGGTGTGGTGTATCAATAGAAGAGGTGGAAGGTATTGGGAGAACATGTCTCAAACAGGAATGGAAGGGAGGATGGTGTGGTGTATCAAGTAAGGCAGTGTTATAAGGGTATATTACTTGTATAAGGGTATATTAGCTTTATAAAGGTGGTATATTACTTTATAAGGGTCTAGGATTCAGTATGATGGGATATGGGTGGAAGTATTAATGAGGTGAGGAGGAAGAAGGAAGGAAGGAGCAATGTGGGAGGAGAGGCTTTGACCCCCAATATTCTGGATGGAAGAAGGCAACAGCTGGAAATGCAGGCATATGGTAGGTTACGGAAGGTTGTTTGGTTCACCTAGCAACACATGATATCATGCAGTGCAGCATATTCAGGCAGATAAGGTGTTCAAGGAGCTTCCTGCAGAATCAATTACATCATTGTTTGGCAGGCAGTGCAACACATGCATATATTGCTGTGCAACTGATATCCCCTCCTGCAGAATCCATTACCTCATTGTTTGGCAGGCAGTGAAACACATGCATATCTTGCTGTGCAACTGATATCCCCTGCAGAAAATAGCCCTCACAAGGAGTTCCCCTGGAGCTAAATTCCCTCACCCTTCAATATATAAGGAGGCCTCTTTCCCCCCCTCATCAGATCTTTTCCCCATCAGCCTACAGAGGTTTGGTCACAGTGGTTAGTTTAGTTACAGTGGTAGTTTAGTGGTAGTTTAGTGGTAGTGGTAGTGGTAGTGGTAGTGTTAAGTTTGAGTCAGTAGTAGTAGTAGTAGTCAGGAGCTCTAGTAGTAATTAAAGTGCCTTATCAAGAGATTGTTAAGGAAGAGATTATTACCAACTTCATCAACAACAATTATAACAAGTAGTAGTAGTGTAGTAGCAACCAGGAGCTCTAGTATTGATTAAAGTGCCTTATCAAGAGATTGCTTAAGGAAGAGATCATTACCAACCTTCTCATCAACAACCCAACATCAACAACAATTGTATTTTACATAATTGATCCCACTGGATTACATTATCCCTCCAGCATCAGAAGTTGTAACAGATCTGCAAGAATAGTGATTTGAGGAATCTAGGTCTGATAGAGATTACTATACAAAAGTAAGATCTATCTTGGAATCAGCCACATCTTTATAAATATTGATTACAAGACTCTTAGTTATTTGCATAGTACCATTAGAGGGGCAGATCTTTCAAACCACCCGTAAGTTGTAATAGCCTTTCAACCTATTAGCAATTTATTTCCCCCTCAGAGGATATTTTCACCAAATAAACCTTTAGTGTCCCACAAGAGTCCCTACAGCGCTTGATATCTTTCAAAGAAATTACTTCTCCCCACACCGGCTTAGCTATTTCTGATCAGCTCATCTCAACTATTGTCAAATGGAAACTTATCGATAAGGTGGCCTTTATCACTGTTGACAATGCTGCCGCAAACGACACGGCTGTAGATCGACTCTTATTGATTCTTCAGGATTGCAGCCAGTCTCCCCAAGCCTTGGATGGAAAGTATTTCCATGTTCATTGTTGCGCACACATTATCAATCTAGTTGTGAAGGACGGACTCCAGAACGTCTCAAAGGCAATTACTAAGATACGAGACGGGGTTTGTTACACCAAGAGCACACCATCCCGCAAGCAACTATTCCAGGAGGCAATTGATGTAGTTCAGATGAAAAAGCGAGCTCTACCATCTGTCAACGTTCCAACCCGCTGGAACTTGACTTATGAAATGCTCCAATCAGCTCTACCCTATCAAAAAGCATTTGAAACCTTATCAATGCAAGATTCCAACTTCTCTTATTGCCCCCGTCCAAACGAGTGGGCAGAAATATCGGCGATGTGCGACTTTCTATCGATATTCAAGACAGGTTTGTATTTCCCTTTTCATTTCCAAGTGTATCTCATGTCACTAAGTCAATGATTCCTTTTTTCCGACCATTAGCCACGTTGAAGCTTGGGATGACCCATTATCCAACTGCGCACATTGTATTCAAGTACATGAAAAAGATTGAACGACATCTCAAGGACACCGTTGAAAATAGCCCCACCCACATCAGCAAGCTAGTCCAGCCGATGCAATCGAAATACAACAAATATTGGTCAAAACTCAAGGAATTGGCCGCTGTCTCCATTGTATTCGACCCTTGGTGCAAGTTGGAGCTAATTGAGTTTCTTCTCTCCGACAAAGTGGGATCGATCAAAGCAAAACACGATGTAGATGAAATCAAAAAAATCTCTATGCTTGGTTCAACAAGCTTGTTGAATCCAAGAAAACTCGTAATCAGTCCACTAATGCTACTTGTGAACCTGATCCACCAAAGAACAACACTCAAACTAGCGCTGAAGACAAGGAGCGGGAGCGCTATAAGAAGTATCTTGCTTCTAAGAAAACCATCAACACTTCATCCTTGACAGCCAAGCTTGACCTTTACCTTCAGGAACCACCAGTTGGAATCAACTCACCAAAATTTGCAATCCTCACCTGGTGGTCCGACAACGCTGCCCAATTTCCTCTCCTTGCCACACTTGCCAAAGAAATTTTGATGGCTCCAATGACATCTATCGCATCAGAATCAGAGTTCTCAACTGGCGGCCAAGTAATCAGCGACTATTGAAGCAGGTTAAAACCAAACACTCTTGAAGCTCTTGTCACTGGGCAAGACTGGATCAAAAGCAAGGAGGGCCTCTATGCCTTTGACGACATCAAAGAAAATGAAGATGAGGTGGAGGTACTTGAATAAAATTCTTTCTTCTCATCTTCCCCCCTTTCCTTGTATATGCACATGCTATCATACAGTTTGTGTATGGTAGAATACAATTAAAATATCAAAATTAGTCAAAATGGTGGCCATTGGCGCAAAAAGCCTTGGGCTGGCCTGGACCCGAGGCGACCCAACCCAAACCCAACACACCCCTAGTCAGGTTTGGGTTTGGACAGCCTATTTACAAATTTGACCCGACCCAAGTAAAGCTCGGGTCGGGTTTGGGAACATTTTTTTGGCCCGAACCCGACCTGTTTACATCCTGACCTCCTATGGAGGGGTCCGATATGCGATTGTTGAGGCTAGAACCGTTTAGGTCTGATTCGGCATTGGGTGCGGGCTTACTGCAGTTTTGTACATCAAGTATGCATCAGCTTCCGCACTTCCTAGCTTATGACAAATCCTATACAAGCGTGACTTACCTGCTTGAGGGTCCGCTTTGCTTAGGTCGCTTGGGCTCTTTGTCTGGGTTTGACGCGGCTAAAGGAGAGGAACAGAGTTTGCGCTTTTAGCTTCAAACTGCTGTCTTGGAGCCTCATGCATATGCATGGGCCTATTGAATACGCGGACTCACCTCTGCCCCTCACGGGGTTAGGGCTTTGATCCTTGCGCTTCCTGTGCGCTTGCGCAACACCCGAGTCTTGACAGCCCGCCGTGCTTCGAGCCGGTAGGCTGGAAGCAACTGAAGATGAGGGTTTGATGCCAATAGTGTCAAGTGCTCTTCGGATATTGACACACCCAACAGGTTTGGTGAGGAAGTCAGTGGCATTTGCTTTGGATTGGATGTAACTGAGCTGAATCAACTGTTGAACCACTAGTTCCCTGACGAAATGCAAACGTATTGACATGTGCTTGGTGCGAAAACTGTTTTGCGAAGTCTCGCTTTTGGCGAGATCAATTGCGCCACGATTGTCCACTAGAACTTGTATATTCTTCAGTTCAGGTCTCGTCTTCACTTCTTCTGTTAGATTTGATAGCCATGCTAGCTCCTGACCTAGGTTGGATAGCGCCTTGTATTCCGCTTCAGTGGTGGACAGAGAGACTGTAGACTGCTTTGAGGATTTCCAGGCAAGAACATGAGACCCTGCCAGGATAGCGAAGCCGGTTGAGGATCAACGAGTATCAGGGCAATTCCCCCAATCAGCATCTACATACGCCTTGAGTGTGTTGTTGCTGTTCTTCAGGAACGTGAGTCCCAGATCTTTGGTACCGGCTAGATACCTATATACCTGCACAGCCGCGTGATAGTGAAGAATTCCGGGCTGCTACAAATACTGCGACAGTGAACTGACAGCATAAGAAATGTCAGGGCGAGTCAAGACACTTAGATAGTTCAGCAAGCCTATGAGAGCTCAATAGTTCACCCCCGTCTTGCGGAACTCTGAGATTTCTTGCTGTGTTGCTTTCTTCATGTAGACTTTTGGATTAAGCGGACATGTTGCTGGATGTAACACGTCAAAACCAAACTCCTCCAGCTTACGCTCCACAAACTGTGACTGATTAATGTGTACACCGCTTTCGGACCGCTTGATATTCATTCCTAACAAGAACTTTGCCTCACCAAGATACTTGATCTTGAATTCTGCCTCCATTTCTTTCTTGAAGACCATCGGACGCTTGCTGACAAAGACCAAATCATCGACATGAGCAAAGACATAGGTGTCTTCCCTGCCTGTAACGCCTCTTCGGTAGAAGACACAGGGATCCGCCAGCAATATTACAAACCCAATTGATTTGAGATATGTTAAGAGCCTGTTGTACCATACCAGCGGCGCCTGTCGCAAGCCATAAATGGCCTTCTTGAGCTCTAGAGCGGGCAAACCTGAATGTAGCCTAAACAAAGATCACCAATTTAATTTGGTTGTGGATTTGCAACAACAGCAAAAAAAAGTGCAACAAAAAAAAAGCAACCGACATGCCCGAGTAGCAGCGAGTAGCCTCCCTGGGAAGCGGGTGCTTTAACTGCTGGAACAGACCAGTTATCAAGGCTCAATGACCGGAACAACTTGGCCATCGAGGGGACTTGTGTGTTACCCCTCCCCGTGGCCGGTAGTATTGCTTGGCGCTCATCTACATATGTGTCAGCATGTATCGGCGATCAATAGCCGGGTAGCTGGTCCGTACCGGTCATCAAGGCTGAAGAACTCTTGATGCCAGGTGTGTATAATCTACTTTCTCATACATCCGGCCATTGAAAGGAGTGCGAAATGTCCTTTCAATGGCCGGCGCTTGTACAGGTCATTGAGAGCAACACACTACTTGATAGCCGGCCATCAAGAGGGGGTACACACTCCCATTGATGGCCCGGCTATTCCGGTCATTGAGGGGAGTGTGAACCTTGTCTTGATCATTGTCAGGTACACACTCCCTTTGCGACCTGCCATCCGGCCTTCAAGAACAACTCACCAACCAAGCCGTCAATGGCCGACCCCAACCGGTCATTGAGAAGGGATCAAACTACTCCCCTCAATGGACATTTTGTCCCGGCCATTCTGGTCCGTTCCAGTATGACCAATAGCCGCGCCGGCGATTGGTATCAGTCATACTGGATGAGATCCGCCCGCGGCTGGGTGGGAGGATACGTACTTGACCTTTTTTTTTGTGTGTACATAACCATGGTTATTCTACCAAAGCAGAATTGCTTAGGCTAGATTCATCTCCCCCTAGAACGGAGTTTGGAGGAAATTCTAGCCCAGGCGGCGGCAGGAGAGTGACTTCATCATCTAATGGACAAGTTAGGAAGGCGCTGCGCACATTGAGCTGATGGATTTCCAGGTCGTTGTCCACCGCAAACGAGATGAGCAACCGCAGTGAGCAGGGGCGACCCGTTGGAGCAAACCTGGCTAGAAAATTTACGCCATGGGTCTGATCACGGAATCCCTGCGCACATATACGCGCCTTGAATTCAGTTACCTGATTCTTGTCACCCAGCTTTTTCCAAAAAGCCCACATTGCCGGTATCGGCGAGTCTGAGGAGAGACGGGGTCGCACCAGCCACACCTTGTGTTGATCCATATTCGCCTCCTCCTTCAATTCCGCCCCTCTCCAGCGCGAGGATTCAGGCGATTGCATAGCCTGCCAATGGTTCTGCGGCTTGGTGATCACTGTTGTGTGAAACATTTGGTGTCTTCCATAATTTCGGATGTTTGCCGGGTCTATGTCACTTGTGATGAGCGTCGGATGCCTAGGTCCAATGACTTTCAGTACGCGCCCGCTGGTTGGAGGCGCCGTCGGCAACTGATTCTGTTCTTGCTGTTGATGTTTGGAGACAGGATCATCAGGTCTTTCTTCCTCCTCTTGCTCGTCGTTACCAAGTCGCGGCCCTGGAGCTGAGTTGCCAAGTATGCGCCGTATGTCATCCTCTTCCTCCTGAATCTCCTCCTCATCCCTTCTCGCAAACTCCATTTCTTCTTCCTCAGTGAAGGGAAGCGGCTCGTCATCCGTGAAGGCCGGTAGCTTATTGATGCCATACACGTTGAGACTGCGGTCCTGAGCAGGGCATTCCGGAAAGGTGGTTTCATCCAAATGTACATGCTTCGATGTTACAATGACTTTGTCCTGGGGTCAATATATCCTGTACAATGAGAAATCATTATTGTACCCGAGCAGAACACCATCCCACGCAATGGGACCAAACTTTGTACCTTGATGCTGTTTTGGTTTCACTATCCAGGCGCGACATCCAAAGGGCCAAAAGAAGCGCATATTTGGTTTTATCCAAAACATGGTTTCCATTGGAGAAGCACGACTTCTTGCCAGAGACGGCAAGCAGTTGGTTGTGGCTGTAGCAGCTTTCACTGCTTCTCCCCACCACTCGGGCGCCATATTTGCCTGCATCATCAGTGTCCTGGTCATCTCAATGATTGTCCTATTTGCACGCTCCGCAAAACCATTGTGCTGCGGCGTGTACGGCGGGGACACGTTGTAAGACTCAAAAGTGGTTGTGAAACCCTTTTGCTGAATGGAGAAGGGGATGATGGAGGTGCAAACTCTGCCCTTCTATACTATCAGATAACAAGACCCACCAAGCTAAGCTTGGCAAGTTTTAATCAAGTGATAGGTCTGGTCTAGTTCCAGATGAAGTTGTTTGATGACAGGTATATGAGAGTTGAGAGGGTTTATGATGATGGAAAGGGTGAAAGTTGACTTGATGTTTCCGGTGGGGGTTGAACACAGGTCCTTGAGAGGGTGATATAAGAAGTTGAGAAGAGTGTCTGGACTGAGAAGGGTATATGTCTTAGTTGGGAGTTGAACCAGGAACCGGGTAACCCGTGACAGGTGCGTGATATGCAACCAGTGATATGAGAGTATGAGAATATGAGAGTGAGCTCAGTGGTTATTGCAGATAAGAGGGATGATATGGTATGTTATAAAAGTGTAAGGGTGATGATAATGGCTAATGGGTGATATCTGTATAACTGGTGGGTACTGAACTGAGGAACAACAACTGGGGGGAGGAGAGAGCACCTTTTATAGACAAATGTGAGAGATTTTAGCTACAAGGGGGACCCTGGATGAGGGATTTTAGCTGGTAGGCTGTGTACAAGTGGTGTCAGAAGATACTAAATACAGGCAAAAAAGTGGGGTGAGAAATGAAAGATGATGTCATACTAATGCAAGGAGTGCATAAACAAAGCAGGAACATGTCAAATACAGAGGTACTTCATGCAAGGGGTGCATGAGTGGTGTCAGACTAATGCAAGGAGTGCAGAAATGGGGTCAGAAGACTGCATGCAGCTGCAAGAGGTGAATAAATGAAGCGGGGACATGTCAAATACAGAAGAAATGGGGTTGGTCCCCTGCATATGCAGTGGAGATAAGAGGGATAGAATAGAGTATGTGTTTGGCTGGGGCTGAGTATGTGTATACCTGGGAAAGATGACTTGAGTCGGCGAACCAACTACTGTAGACTCCATCATATCAGAGGTGGGAAAAAGGTTCAAGATTGGAGCTGACAAAGAGCTGAACCATTTCCTATCAATAAAAATCTCCCGCAACCTGTCAAAAAATCACGTCTTCCTGAATCAAGCGCATTACATATTGGATGTCTGCTCTTGCTTTCTGGACGGTAACCATGCCTCTGTCCCAACCCCAACAAACTCCTCCTTCAAGGACCTTGTCCGTTGTCTACCTGAAGATCCACCCTCATCTGGTCCTTATCCCCAATTAATTGGCCCCCTGCTCTGGGTATCCCAGTGCACTTGCCCCGATGTGTCTTTCGCCGTAAACCACCTTTCTCAACACTTACGTGATCCGTCCAAAGCCCACTGGCAAGCAGCAGTACGGGTCCTCAACTACTTGTTTTTGACAAAGGATCTGAAGCTCCGCCTTGGCGGAGATCTGAAATTCTCTGGGTACTCCGACTCCGATTGGGCCAAGGATTGCAACAATCAACGCTCAACTTCAGCATACACCTACCGGATTGGTGACGGGGCAATTTCTTGGAAATCCCGCAAACAGGCCACTGTATCTCTATCCAGCACCAAAGCGGAATACAAGGACCTCTCTGACTCTTGTAAGGAGGGCTTGTGGCTACGACATCTGCTCACTGAACTTCAACTTCGTCCGGACACTCCAATCCCACTTCACGTTGACAACGCGGGCGCTGAGGCCCTTGCCAAAAATCCAGAACACCACACCCGCACCAAAAATATTCACGCGAGGTATCATTTTATCTGTGAATGCGTTCAACAGGAGGAAATCACCCTTCTCCATGTCTCAACAAGAGACATGCTTGCGGATATGTTAACCAAACCACTCCCACGTGTTGCGCTCAAAAATCACCGCAAGATGTTTGGTATCGTCTGGTGTTCCTTTCCCTTTTTCTCCCTTATGCCCTATCTCTTCTCTCCCTGTTCCCATCTTTCTCTTTCCTTTTCCTTTTTCTTTTCTTTCTCCCTCTCAATCTCATTTGTCTTTTTGTTTCTCTATCTTCTTTCCATGTGTGCAGCAAGGGGGGGTGTTGTGTTTCTTTTATGCTTTGCACATGTATTTCCCATTTCACATACATATCACAGTTTGTATTTAGTGTACCTGAGGCAGCGGACGTGGAAGGAAACTCTCCTCATCCTTCCACAAACATTGTCCGCTCCCCACATTGTGTCCGCTGGCCTCAGGTTAGCCAGTCTTCTCTTTCTTTCTTTCTTTCTTTCTTTCTTCCTCTGTTTACTTCTTCTCTCTCTCTGGCTCTTTTCTGTGTAATTACAATCATCCTTCCACAAACATTGTCCGCTCCCCACATTGTGTCCGCTGGCCTCAGGTTAGCCAGTCTTCTCTTTCTTTCTTTCTTTCTCTGTTTCCTTCTTCTCTCTCTCTGGCTCTTTTCTGTGTAATGAAAATCATCCTTCCACGAACATTGTCCGCTCCCCACATTGTGTCCGCTGTCCTCAGTTTTCCGCCCCGCTCACGCTCATCAGCCTGAGCCGCTCTGTGCATTCCCGCCCGCGCTATCCCCCAAGTGGACATTCTACCACACATGCCTATATAAATCACCACAGTGTGTTGAGGATGTACCTCAAAACACACCATAAGGCCGCAAGAAGACCTAGGCAAGAGCCATATCTCCAAATGGGAATCAGCCATTCCCGTTAGAGAAGAAAGCTTCTCCATTGAGATATCTAACCAAGGGAGCCGCATTGGTTAGAGACAACTTAAAGTAGGAACCTCCTCGGATGGAGGATTCCCCAGTTCATTTTCCCTCAAGATTCTCAGAACTGAAAACCTACCAAGCCCAAGCTATTACGACTGTTGTTGTGATTGGGGCTTTTCTAGTTATGTTCCCTTTCATCTTTCTCCTCCTCCTTTTCCTCCTCCTCTCTCTTCACTGTATTCCTCCTCTCTTCTCCTCTTTGTTTTCCCTCCTCTTATATTTGCTTCATACTCCATTTATCTTTGTAGTCCTTATACACTTTATCCGTTGTGGTAGACGGAAAAGTGGAAAAATAAAAAGGTTTTTCTATGCCACATAATTACTCATACTAGGCCTCAAGATACAATCAAATGGACCCCAGAAATGGCTTCTACGGCCAATTTCACCCTTGGTCACCACCGGAAGCACCCCTGGGCCCCCTCTAGTGTGGAAGTTACACCTCATGGACACCTATCACACGGCCAGCCCCAGGAACCCAGCTGTCACCTGCCTCAACCCAAGTTTCACAGTAGTACACATATACACATCATAGGATACAAAAATACATCTCCCCATCAGGCTACACTCATTACATATTAACTACATACACTCCTTTATATACATAGTATGACATCATTTACACTGTTTCTGCAGCCTCAGACTGTGTGTATACACTAATTCCCCCTGTATGACAGCTCATGCAGTCTACTGTCACCTCATGCATGCGTTGGAATGTTCTGTTGTATATTCTGAAATCATGTATGCACCCCTGGCATATTTAGAATGTTCTGTGGTATATTCTGACACCATTCATGCACCCCTGAGGGGTTATGACATCATTTGTATCTTCTCCCACCAGCTAAAATCCCTCACCCTGTTGTCTAGATTAGCTGAAGCCCTAACCCACAAGCCCCCTCTGGGGCTCCCCTTTTGTCTATAAAAGGAGCTCTCTCCACCCCCCGTGGTCTGCTCCCCAGTTCCTCACCCAGAACTCACAAGTCACCCAACACTCATCCACACTCAAATCCTAAAACCCTTATAACAATAAATCAACCCTTATAACAACAATTCAACCCTTATAACAAAGTAATTAAAACACTTACACATTGCCAGTCAAACAGATTTCATCTGGAACAGACCAGACCTATCACTTAATAAAACTTGCCAAGCTGAGCTTGGTGGGTCTTGTCAACCCTGGGTCACTACGCTAACCATAGCGGTTAGCGTAGCGTAGCGCAGCGCAAATGCGCTATTTTTTAGCGTAGCGTTAGCGCAATTGCACGCATATGCGCTAACGCTACGCGCACGCAGTGCGCAGCTATTTTAGCTGATAGCGTAGCGTTAGCGCAGATGCGCGCAATTGCGCTAACACTACACATCCAGGGCGCAAAAGAGCGCGCGCTACGCTGCGCTACAGCGCCTTTAGCAGGAAAAAAGGGCTTTTTTTCCGCTAAAAGCGCTGTAGCGCAGCGCAGCGTAGCGTAGCGACTGTAGCGGCGCGCTAACGCTAACAAAGAATTGGCGCGCTGACAGCGCCGCTGAAAATTAGCGCAGCGTAGCGGCGCTAACAGCGCGCTAACGCTATGCAAAATAGATGGCCGCTTTTTGCCGCTACGCCAACGCGTAGTGCTGAAATAGCGTAGAGTAGCAACCCAGTGTTGGTCTTGTTGACTGATAACAGAAGGGCAGATCTTGCAACTCCATCATACCCTTCAAAAGTCAGCAAAAGAATTTCATTACCACTTTTGAGTCTTACACCGTTAGTTTCAGCATTCAGAGGTGAGTCACTTTAGAGACCACCCCTGAAATTTGGGGGCCTCATCGGGAGATTTCACCCAAGATCTTTTTTCTTTTCCCTTTTTCCTCTCTCTCCCTAAGAAGTGGTCTTTTGACACTCTTGCTCACCAAGATTGTTTGATTTGGTACTACGCACTAGAATCAGTTGATTTAGTTGTTGACTCACTAAGATCATTTGATTTAGTTGAATAAAGATTATCGCTGATATCTTCCAAACCCGTAAGCCAAAAAGCCTTGAGATATACCTCTGATCAAAGTTCCGATTGACTTACTCTGCATTGTGCTCCGCTCGGAGATTTTTTCCAGCTTCCTGACTTCAGACTTTATTCTTTGCTTTCAATTCAAAATTACTATCTCTACATAGTAACCGTTAAAGCTCATCAGTAAGCTAGTTATCCAAAACTAGTTGTTGGATGAAATGTCAATTGCATGTCACATTGTAAAGTCGCGGACTCAAGATAGTTTCTAGAGGATTCTCTGAAAGCAATCCATCAGCAAACAAACTCAGAACCATTAAACTCCAGATCTCAAATCAATTACACCATCACCTTGAAGAATCATTGGTATCAACTCAAGCTCAGTGAATATCTTGTTGTACAACAAATCTTGTAGGGAGTGCTCATTCAGGGGGAGGCCAAGAGGTACTCATTTCTTGATATTTGATGGTCAATGTTGTTTCACTTATATTCTAGCTGTTTGTTATTGTTTTATGCTTCTTAGTCTGTCAATCTCGTCACATCACATTTCTCAAGTAGTCTGTTAAAATATCAACACACTTAACCTAGGTAAATCTTACTATTCTTTGATTTTTTTATGATGTTTTATATTTCATTAACTCACTGTTTTATTTCTAGTATGTAATACTACTGGTTTTAAAGAGTTTGCAATTAAGATTGACCTCATCAAACTACACTAGTCAAACCTTTTTTTCTACTAAAAAGCTGAACATAGCAAACTTGTGCCTGAATTCAGTGTGCAGACAACTGTCTTTACACAAGTTCTTTCCTTTCATTGGTCCTTTGGAGAACCCCAACGCCAATCCTACTAGTCCTCCAGGCAACACCAGCGTAGCAGACTTGGGTAGCATAGGACAACAGTTTGTAGATTCCTTCAGACCGCGCGGACAGACAGATCCGCCTCAAGTCTCCACTGACAGAGTAGTTCATGCAGACACTCCCTTACCTACAGGACGTTCTGTGCCAGAGGCAGCTCCCTTATTCAGGAATCCTGTTGAAGGAAGCAGCCCTACACGGCGTACGCACTTTTAAGGTTTTTCTCCAAAAAACCTTTGAAGTGGGTGATTTCATTTGGAGGACCTCTGAAGTCAAGGTCCTTTGCACATTCTCCGAAGTATCTCCCAAGTTTCCCCAAAGTTGCGGCGAAATCTTCTAAGTCCATTCGAATGTGACAGAAATGTCCGTCCAACCAGCGGGTTGGACCGGATCAATACCCACTCTGAAGGGCCTTCGGAGGTGGAACCCTGGCCTCCCAAGGATATTCGGAGGTCATTCGGAGGCCCTTTGGATGTTATCCACTCCAAAGGGCCTCCAAATGACATCTTAAGGATATTTGGAGGTCATCCGGAGGCCCTTTGGATGTCATCCACTCCGAAGGGCCTCCAAATGACATCCCAATGTCCTTGGGAGGCCAGGATTCCAGCTCCAAAGGCCCTTCGGAGTGGATAACATCCAAAGGGCCTCCGAATGAACTCCCAAGGATATTCGGAGGTCATCCGGAGGCCCTTTGGATGTTATCCACTCCAAAGAGCCTCCGAATGACATCCCAAGGATATTTGGAGGTCATCCAGATGCCCTTCGGATGTTATCCACTCCAAAGGGCCTCCGAATGACATCCCAAGGATATTCGGAGGTCATCCGGCCGGCCACCAGTGAAATGCAGGTCGTTCTTGGAGACCTTTGAGGATCAGACAAAGAGATACTTCTCCAGCGACTTTGGACACGACAAAGACGAGCCAAAGGAGGAGAGTTCATCAAGGGTTGATCAACTAGAATCATTGGCTTCTTTGTTGGATCCTTTGACGCAAGCACTCCCGACACCAAAGCAAGTGAAGACCAACAGTCAACCTGCCACCCCTGCAAGCTCAACCTCACCGGCCAACCTATCCATGGACCAGTATCTCTCCATCTGCCACATCGAGCCCACGGACTCGGTCACACGAGCTGTGATCAAGAATAACTTGCTCTACCACTGGTTGATCTTCAAGACCACCTCCGTCAGGACCCTCTGCAAGCTTGGTATGCACTACGGGCCTGCAGTTTTGCTCACCAAGGGCGTCCACGAGGCCATGAAGCAACTCAACCAGATTTCCTGATATGTTCTGTCCCACTATCCCCCACGCCTACTGCTCTTCCATTCCTTTTTCTTTGATCCCAATTGTGCTGTTAATTCCTTGCCCCACCCTTCTCTTTCTTGATTGGACCTTGTGAAAATTTATAACTTTCAGGCACAAGAAATAAGAGGGCTAAGATGAGTATTGATAAGAACTCAAGAATTGGGGTAGTGAGCATGACTCTCTCACCGGGGCACGGAGAAAGAATGAGGAGAACCAATGTGGTAGACGGAAAAGTGGAAAAATAAAAAGTTTTTTTCTATGCCACATAATTACTCATACTAGGCCTCAAGATAACACCAAATGGACCCCAGAAATGGATTTTGCGGCCAAATTCACCCCAAGTCACCACTGGAAGCACCCTTGGACCCCCTCTAGTGTGGAAGTTACACCCCACCAAACACCTATCACACAGCCAGCCCCAGTAACCCAGCTGTCACCTGCCTCAACCCAAGTTTCACAGTAGTACACATATACACATCATAGGATAAAAAAATACATCTCCCCATCAGGCTACACTCATTACATATTAACTACATACACTCCTTTATATACATAGTATGACATCATTTACACTGTTTCTGCAGCCTCAGACTGTGTGTATACACTAATTCCCCCTGTATGACAGCTCATGCAGTCTACTGTCACCTCATGCATGCGTTGGAATGTTCTGTTGTATATTCTGAAATCATGTATGCACCCCTGGCATATTTAGAATGTTCTGTGGTATATTCTGACACCATCCATGCGCCCTTGGGGGGTTATGACATCATTTGTATCTACTCCCACCAGCTAAAATCCCTCACCCTGTTGTCTAGATTAGCTGAAACCCTAACCCACAAGCCCCTTTGGGGCTTCAATTTTTTCTATAAAAGGAGCTCTCTCCACCCCCAGTGGCCTGCTCCCCAGTTGCTCACCCAGAACTCACAAGTCACCCAACACTCATCCACACTCAAATCCTAAAACCCTTATAACAATAAATCAACCCTTATAACAAAGTAATTCAACCCTTATAACAATTAAAACACTTACACGTTGCCAGTCAAACAGATTTCATCTGGAACAGACCAGACCTATCACTTCATAAAACTTGCCAAGCTGAGCTTGGTGGGTCTTGTTGACTGATAACAGAAGGGCAGAGCTTGCAACTCCACCATACCCTTCACCATTCAGCAAAAGGGTTTCATTACCACTTTTGAGTCTTACACCAATAATTTTTAAATTGCTTGTTGTATGCTAGTTTTAAATAGACTAACAACAAGTGGCCAAAATTTGGTTAGAAGAAAAAACAAAAGGAAGGTGAATATGAGACAAGTTCCAAGTATTCTATCTCAGAGACTATGTTTGATACACGTATGACAAAATTTTATCTACTACTCACGGTTCTTAGACTACATGGTGTGATAAATTCTGTACTAAAAGTGATTCTGACAATGCTTGAGAATGATATAAAACAAGTTTCAGAGGTGAAAGTAAAAGGAATCTGACAGAATTCCAACAGACCTGAAAGCTCATGGCCACCTTGTGTGTTTCTGTGTTATTCTTTTCTTGGGATTTATTTTTCTTCTTGTGATTTACTCTAAATCATGCTTGCTTATACTATTTGCCTTTGAATAAAAAAGGCAATTCACCTGTGCCTTACTGGACATAAGATGCAGACTTGCTTCAAGAATGATGGAGAGAAAATATAATGCTAGTTTCATGAATCAATGTTGGCATAAGAAAATATAATGCTAGTTTCATGAATCAATTTTGGCATAAAACATCTTGCTACATTCATTAAATGAATGGATGCAGTGAAAATTTATTGGCTACATCCATTGGAAGAAATGGACGGGATGAAAAAAGCAACCAAATTCCACAGAGACAGAGTATAAATGCTACAGCAACAAAACCATTTGATGGGACAATCAGATTTTGATCTAATCACTGAAATCATCAGGTTCATTTTCCCCACGCCATTTCTGGAGTCCCTTGTGCAATGCTTGCATCATTTGTGATTCCGGAATTTATTGGGGTTGCAAGAAAGATTCACGGCGGTGGATCTCACCCTCATGATGTGCAAATGAATTCAGCAGATAACTGTTATATTTAGTGTGTTGAATGTGATGACAGAAAGATGTTCCCTCCTGTTGCTTGTTGACTGGCACCGCCCGTTCAATCATACCACAACCTCCATCAAAGCAGTTATGCTGTACATTGAGACAACACTTGACCATCTGTTGGGAAATGTTAGCAATCAGTTCTCTATTTAATTTCCTGAGTTTCACTGATGTTTTTCAAATCAGAGCTGAGACTTACATAGACCGGTACAATGCTTGATGTGGAACTTTTGGATAGTGTACACATTCGTGTATGTGTGTTTATGTCCCCCTGTGTGCATTCCACACGACACAAATAGAATTTATTCCCTGGAGATACCTCCCAGACTGATTGAACACATGCTATCTCATGGCTATTGTGGTTTCCTTTCTCCTATTGGCCGCACAAAATTGTGAGTGCTATTATTCCTGGTTATCAGAGGTAGAATTTTTGCTCACCAAATAAAACATTCCCTTGTGAATGGTTTCCTTTGAATTAAGTTTGATTGAAGACACTTGCCTGATGCTACAGTTTGGGAAGTTTGATCTCAGTGGCGGTGGAATAGGTTCTTCATCACATGGGTTCACTTTTGGATTGTGTAAGTAGGGGTAGGAAATGGGGCTGTTGATTTTTACAATTTGTCTTTTGCAATGTTGGTACATTGCAAAATTAAGAAGTTGTAAAACTACATAATACACCCAAATCAAATAATTTTACAATTTCACACAGGAATGGAGGCACCGCAAAACAAGAGATTGCAAAAATTAGATTGCAAATTTGTACATGGGACCAAAACTTGCGCAAAATTACAATCTAATTCTTACCATCACAGCCCATTGCAAAAATGACTATTGTAAAATTGCATCCACAAGCCAAAACAAATAGTTTTGCAATTTGGTTTCTTTAAAATGTGGAGCCAATGTAAAGAAGCCCGCTGTAAAGATACATTTTTTTACTCAGGCATGTAATTTTACAATTCCTTAGAAAAACAAAGTTGCTGCAAAATGCCAAAAAAAAAAATCTTGGCAGAACTGTTGCGTACTTGTGTGGAAGAAACCAAACAGGCTAGCATTACAAAGATCAACGTAAAGATTTCCTTCTTGGAGTACCACATAAGCACTGACAAGGCTAGGCTTAGGAAGATGAGCGTAATCAGGTTGCCTAACAAGGATTCCATTGGCATAGTCATGCTTGATTGAGAAGACCTATGCCTTCCTTTTTGATCAACCAGAAGCGGTCCAACAATGTCCAAGGAATAGCATGCCAAAACTGATCATTTAGACAGCAATCCCACAGGGTACTCCAACCAGCCTCACTTAGACAAAGTCCAATGGAATGAAAAATTGTTTGTCAGTACCCAATCATTGCGCCTTTTTTGGTTTCATCAACATTCACTGGTGTTTGCGTACCATGGTTGATGTGCCAGTTCTTGAGATTGGAATGGCGCTCTGTAAAGTGTATGTTCGGGCTTTCTAGAATTAGGCGCAACAATAAATAACAAAGTAAAAAAGGGGGAAAAGATTATGATTGATGGAATCAGAAAACAAAATCACTCACTGTTTGACCTTGGATTTGGAACTTGTGTTGCAAGGCCACCGTGTCTCTTTTGCCCGTCTCATACGGCATTACAGTTTCCAGGGGCACCACATGGTCGTCGCTGAAGTTTTCTCGACGAATTCAAAGGCAGGTGAGATGGAGTAAGATTGGGCGGGGTCCATGAGTTCCTGGCCTTCAACTTAGATCAATTCTCCCTTTGAGTAGAGCTTAGCTGAGTTCGAAAGAAGCAGCAGAACCCCACGTAAAGAAAATTTGCTTTGAGCATTCAGCCGGTAGATCACAGCAGTATGAGATGAATTTGATAATTTTACCACCAGCCCGGCGGACAGTATTGATCATTTTGACGGCTTGAAGGTGATTGATTCCAGAGTCCAAGCCAATCTTGTTCAAGCCAATGATACCAGCCTTCTTGGGTTGGTCATCAGGCGCTCGCATAGCAGGACTGACATAGCTTGTAGTAACAACGTTCTTCTTGAACTCAATGGCGCTATTGATGATTTTGGCATGATGCATGTAGGGTACGAGGGAGATGATCAAATCATGCTTGAAAACCGCTTTGTCTAAAACCTCCGCGTTGTTGAGATTGAGGGAGATGCACTTGGCTTCCCGGGGCAAGTCAGTGGCGAATCGCTCGGCTTTCCAGAGGTTCAATGAAGCGACTGTCACTTGGTATTTGGGGCGTCGGAGAAGATAGTACGAGCAGGCTGGGCTATAAATTCAGGACCAATGGGCAGGATTTTTTTTGCCGGGATCGATCAGATGATTGAGCTGAGGCAGATTTGTCGGGTGTGTCGAGGTTTGCTTTTGCGGCCTCGATGACTTTGCGAGCGAGCTCGCGGCGAGGCAGTCATGTCGAAGTGGCCTTGAGGCTCATGAGCACAGGGATCAAGATGTAGAGCTCGGGGATGGTGCGGAAGGCGGGCAAGTCGCGGACATGGTTGAGCAGGAGGCCTATGTTACAGCTGCTGAGGACAAAGATCCGGAGGGAGGGCAAGGTCTGGACTCTGGAGACGAGTGTGGGTACGGAGACGGTTGTCGGCTGCGGGTGATGCTGGTTGGGCTGTGGAGGGGCCGGGTGTGCCAAACTTCAGTTAGGATAGATTGGGATATGGCCGGTGGTTTTTCTTGACCAGGATATTCACGTAAAGGAGTACTTTGTGATTTTGAGGGGAGGGGTTTGTTAGGGTTTGTTAGATGAAAAATTCAAGCTCATTGGGTAGTCTAACTTAACTAAGTCATTGCTTCGCTCCCCCAAGGAGGAGGGAATTTAGTGCACTTGGTGTGGCCGGGTGCATGAAGCCGGATGTTGTTGAGCGGATCAATGGGGAGACCGTTGGGTCTAGCCCTACTTAGGTCAACAGTGATATAATCTTCCCAGAGGTTATGTTGAGCTGCAAGTTAGAGGCATTGTAAGGTAAGATATTGTAAAGTTAATTGATTGGTAGGTTATATACAGTTTTACATACATTGTAACATGCATTGTAACGTGGCAGGTTGTAAAAGTACAGGATAGAGGTCACCAGGGTGTGAATTACAAATTGTGATTTACAACCTGTTACTTTACATTGTGTGGTTGGTAACACATAAATTGCAAAACTAATTTAATTAGGGGTTTTATACATTTTTACAATGCCCCCACTTTACAATGGGGGGGCATTGTAAAAGACAGTTTGTAAAATTCACCCACCCCGTAGGAAATCATGTGGTTCACTGATTTGGAGTTGTAACCAAAATACCGTTGAATATGTTCATTTTGTGCAAAAATGTTTGTAACTTCTGATGTTGCTTGGAAGTATTCTCCCGTTTGGCAATCATGAATGTAGGCACCAGAAAATAAGAGCCTCTCAATGTGATAATTTCTGAATGGGAGAGCCAGATTATGACTGGGAGCTTGTCTATTGGAATGGATTGACGCAGTGCGTACTATGCCATTGTAACTCTCAAATTTCTCTGTTGCAAAAAGAATTGGAGGTCCAAATTGTCTGATCAATTGAGGGAGGTGTAGCAGCATGTGGATTAGAGATCGCCGGGGGACCCGGGTACCCGTGGCGGGTGCGGGTACCTGCGGTCATTTTGGGCATATTTAGATACCCGGACTCGGACCCGGCACCCGTAGGGCGGGTACCGGCGGTACCCGTGGCGGGTATCACGGGTACTGCCTACGATTCAACCCTCTAGCCGGTCTATGCCGGCTTTGAGGGTGGTGTAACCTCTTGATGACCGACAGGACCCTGGAGAGCCCCTACCAAGCCGACATATGTGGCACGTATCCGGGGGACATTTTTTTGCAAAATGCTCCTGATGTAATTCAGCGGAAACGTATCCAAATCAAATTTTTGTCCCAAGATGATCCTGATGTGGTCAGTATCTTTTTGGCATTTCCTAGAAACCAAAACCAAATATTTGGGTCTTGGGTTCAATTCCCCCCCAAAAAAGGTTTTTTTTTGCCCCATTGTTCCCTTTAGGCCTTTATTGTTCAAAATCCTCCTTATGTACACCGCATCTAATCCGGGTCTAATTGGGAAAAACCCAATGTCCCCACGTATCCAAAACCCTGAATTCCAGGAATTTACATATGTCGGCTTGGTTGGGACTTTCCGGGGTCCTTGACCGATACAGACCGGTCATCAAGGGGGTATATACCCTCTCCATGCCTGACCTGGGCCAGGTATCGAGAGGGTGTATGTATACCCTCTCAATGTCTGGTCTGTGCTGGACACCGAGAGGGCATACAGTCTTGATGACCGGCACAGACCGGACATCGAGAGGGCATACAGTCTCGATGACCGGCACAGACCGGACATCAAGAGGGTGTGTGCATACCCTCCCAATGTCCGGTCTTAGCCGGTCATCGAGAGTTTACACCACCCTTGAAGCCGGCATAGACCGTCATCGAGGGTGTATATACCCTCTTGGTGCCCGGTCTGGGCCGGATATCAAGAGGGTATGTCTGCGTGTGAATTCTCGATGTCCGGTCTGGGCCGGACATTGAGAGTGGATGCCCCCTCGGTGTCCAGCACATACCGGACATCAAGAGGGCATACATATACCCTCCCAATGTCCGCTGTGTGCCGGACATCGAGAGTGTATGGCCCCTTGGTGTCCAGCACATACCGGACATCGAGAGGGCATATCCCGCTGTCCGCTCTGTGCCGGACATCAAGAGTGTATGCCCTCTTGGCGTCCAGCATGTGCTGGTAGGGATGGTAATCGGGCGGGCTCGGGCCGCCTGCGGGCTGGCCCGACGCAGCCCGGGAACTTGATGGACGGGCCGGGCCGGGCCAGCCTCATTCAAATGATGTCCAAACCCAAACCCGTTTATGACTCGGGCTGCCCATGGACAGCCCGCGGGCCGCCGGCGGGCCCCGCCCAAAAACCATAAGGAGCCAGAAAAATAAAAATAAAAATAAGAATTTAGGATAAATAGCCTTCAAAATTGTTTCTACTTGATTCCCAGGGAGGAGCAGTGAAAAAACATTGGTGAAAAAATAATTTGCGTGTATAAATTTAGTAATGACGAGGGAAATAACAAGAAAAATCACTGCAAGGCTGCCCGCTTGGCAGCCTTGATCCAGTCTTGAGAGCAGATCAATGCCTCGACAGAATCTTCATTCAGGCGCATTCGATCATCATCAAGAACTCGCCCGCCTGTAGAGAAAGCCGACTCAGAGGCTACTGATGTTGTTGGGACCATGAGCACTGTCCTGGCAATCTTCAATAGTGATGGGAATCGAGGTGAATTCATTTTCCACCAGCCAAGCAGGTCGAACTCGGAATCAGAATTGTCGGAGAGGATCACATTTCGTTCTTCGAGGTAAAGATCCAACTCAGCCGCAGGTGCATTCGGCGAAGCTTCAACGGTTCCAGCCATGTACTGATGGAAGGCAGTCAAGTCCTTGTTGATTGCCTTTGTTGGCCTCGTTTGATTTTGATTGGCGGTTGGCTCAGCGGCAGATGATGAAGCTGGAGCATACAGGTTCCATAGTTGAAAGACGGTCGATCGCACATTTCCGACAAATTCATTGATGTCCTGGTCGGGCGCGGTGTGCTGCTCGAGATGAAAGCGGAGGTATCGCATCTTAAAACGGGGGTCAAGAATAAGACCAATGGCCAGGAGTTCCTTTGATGGTTCCCAATACTTTTCAAATTTGGCCTTCATCGGCTTGATCATGTCTTTGAGGTTCACGAGATCGCTTGGATGGGCCGCATAATGGTTTAGTTGATGTTCAACGGCCGACATCGCTCGATATCCATAATTGATGGTTGGATATTGGGTGCCACTCAACAAAACCGTTGCTAAAACAAGACCGATATAAGTGACTCGGTCCAAAATGGTCCAATAAACAAAATTGAGAAGAAAAATAAACACCAACCTTGATAAAATGGCTCAAGGAAGTTTTCCATTGAAGCCAGTTCCTCCCATTGAGCCTCGGTCGGGCAGTAGTCATACTTATCGTCTTGGATTGCTAGTTCCTCGAAGGCTAGCTTGTAGGGTAAGGAAGACTCAATCATTAGGTAAGTGGAGTTCCACCGCGTCGGAACGTCCTTACAAGGTCGTTTCTTGTCGAGTTCGATGTCAACTGCAGTGAGCGCCTTTTCAAAGGCATCCATGCGGCTTGGTGATCCGTGGATGTAATGAACACTGTTGCGTAGTTGATCAACAGCTGAACCGGAGAATTTGAGCCCATCCTTGACGATGAGGTTGATGATGTGGGCTAAGCAGCGCACATGGAAATAACACGAGGTTGCACCGCCCGGAGTAGCAGAGCGATCATCCACATATCGTCGAAGTCTAACGAGGGCTGCTGTGTTTGAGGCTGCGTTGTCAACTGTGACAAAAGCTAGCTTGTTGATAAGCTTCCAATCACGTAGTACTTGACTGAGTCGGTCGGAAATAGCAGGGCCGGAGTGCGGAGGCGGAAGTGGTCGGAAACTGATGATTAACTTCTCAAGGCTCCATTGTGCGCTGATATAGTGGGCCGTGATCACCATATATCCAGTGAGATCGGAGGCCGTCCATAGATCGGTTGTGAGTGCAACATGGTCGGCGTCCTTTGCGATGAGAGCGATAAAGGTCGCTTTTTGTTTGTTGAAAAATTTGATGCAATTGTTTCGCAGAGTCTGGCGTCCGGGCATCTTGAATTGAGGCTGAGTTTCTTTCATGAAATTGACAAAGCCTTCGTGCTCAGCCATTGCAAAGGGGTATTCATGTTGAATTACCATTTCTGCCATTCGTTTGCGAGATTGATCTTGATTGTATATCCAGACGGTGTGGCCGGCAGATTTGATCGACGAGCTAAAGTTCAAAAGACCTTGTGCCACCATGACACCGCCTTTCTCAACGAGACATTTCTTCGAGTGTCGATGGAGATGGTTGGTTCCAGCAGACGAGGCGCCTACAAGCTTCACTTCGCAGTAATTGCACTTGGCCTTCTCCTTGCCATCTGTGTCTAGAAAATGATGCCCATACCAAAGAAATTAAGAATGTTAGTATAATATTGGAATGGCTAGAGCAGGAAATATGGGAAGATTCAGGAAAGCAGAAAGATAATAACTCACCTATGAACTTGGAGAAGTGCTCCCACACACCACTCGTGAGTTTTCGCCTCTTTGATTGGCTGCCGCTGATCTCTTCTTGTGATTCGCTCTGGGTATCTGCTGGCAGTGGAGTCGGAGGCGGGTCATCACCAGATCAATTTGGTTGCATATTCGGTCCAGTGGAAGAGACTGGAATGTCGCTTTCCTCGCCAGTCGATTCAGCCATGTAGTCAAGGGTTGACGCCAAAAGTTGATAGCCGAGAGTCGATAGGTGTTCCGGTTCGTAGTTGGCAAGCGGATATCTGATAGATTTGGGGGTGGTGGTTGAACGGGTGGATTCGACGGCGGTGGTGGATGCAACGGCGGTGGTGGATGCGACGGCGGTGGGGGGAGTGGTGGGGTGTGTATTTTTTTGGTTCAGTCGTGCACTGCTCTTTGGCTATGGGGGGCGGTGGGGAGGGGTGTGGGGCTGAGGAGGATGGCGGTGGGGGGGATTCGACGGTGGTGGTGGCTGGATGGTGGGGGATTCGACGGCGGTGTGGGATTCGACGGCGGTGGTGGCTGGATGGTGGTGGGTGGCAGGGGATCGGTGGCGCTAGCTGTATCATGTGAGACTCACAGTGCACACGATATCCGCTTGGGTCCCCGCCCCCGGCCTATTCGGGGGTGGCCCGGCGGGACCCGACGGGCCGCCCGCCCCGGCCCGGATACAGTGGCGGGTCTGCCGGGTCGGGCCGACATTGATTTTTTCTCGCAAGGCGTCGCCCGAGCCCGACCCGAACCCGGGGCGGGTTCGGGCCGCCGGCCGGCCGGCCCGCCCGATTATCATCCCTACTGTGCTGGACACCAAGAGGGTTGGGTTAGCGGGGGCCATGATCGCGCTGCAAATGCAGCGGGTACCTGGACGGGTACCCGCCATCCAAATTTACATACCCGGACCCGCACACGGCACCTGCGGGCGGGTACCCGCCAAGGGCTGGCGGGTACCCGCCCACAGATACCGGGTACCCCCCACGGGTACCCACGGGCGATCTCTAATGTGGATCTTTGGTTTATTTGACCATCTGCCTGACATTTTAGATATGTGATACATAAACTACCGGATAACAGCTGTGAGTTCTTGTAAGTACTCTTACAGATCGCAGATGGTCGTCTGAAAAACCATACTTGCTATGTAGCACATTGAGAACCATAGATCCTTCAGGTCTTCTGTCATATATGGGAAAAATACAATTGTGGCCACCTGCAATATTATTCAAAAATCTTTACCAATAAAGGATGCATGGTGGGCCATCATGTAAGTGGCCTGAAGTGGTGGGAAATTGAGTGCATCAGTATTGAAGGATTGTAATCTGGCTTCCACTTCTTTTAGGTGCCTCTTGCTCAGCCAATTTTTCATGAAGTCAGCCAAAAGATATTTCACGCAACCAAGGAGGACTAGTACATGTAGTATCTCCACTGGGGTGTAATTACAAAAATCAAAGGAAGCTAGCTCTAGGTATGAATTGAATATTCTTGGTGGTGCATTTGTGGCAAGTTCAGCAATTCTTATCCTTTCCTGTACCTTCTGTGTGTGCAATTCAATCAATCTATGGGTGATTTGGTCTTTCAAACCATACTGTGCAGTTTTGGTGAGGAATTCATTCTTGGTCTTTGTATAATAAGTTTCCCAAAGTTCATGAGATCAACTTCTAGTTTCATGCCACTGCCTGGGAACTGGTAATTCTGGTAGGCCAAAGAAAGATTGGAGAAATTCCAATGTGCACCTCTGGCTGCAAATTCAATGGGCCACTGCACTACACTAACGTTATTGGACAATAACTGTTAGTGTAGCCATTTTATTGACTCCCAAATTCATGTTATTTGTTATCTGAGATACAAGTATCCATACTAACAATAACAGGAAATAACAGCAATAACAACAATAACGGGTCTTTTATTGCTACTAACAGGATACAATAACAGTTATTGCTGTTATCCATCACTATTTCCTGGGCAAGTTCCTGTATTATTAGCAACACAAAAAACGAGATAACAGAAAATGTTGTTATTGTTAGCTGGTTTTGGCTCAAATACACTACACTAACAAATAACATTAGTGTATTGGCCCACTGTTAGGCTCTGGCTTTTTGATTGCACGCTCAGATGGCACATTCTGCATGGATTATTGGCTTGACCAGGATTGGTTGTGCTGGTAATTTTGGCTGCCATTGGTGAGTTGTCCAGGAATGCAAGTGGGACAATCATATACATCACCTCCTGTTTCATACCAGCGTCATATGCAATGCCACCTGCATTGGCCAATGCACTAAGTGCAAATGATAGAATGTCAGATGCTGATGTCCTTCCTGAGACTCCTTCACATATAATAATTTATTTCTGCTACAATTGGCTCCCCAATCTGCAAAGCTGACACAACATTAGATGTGGCAACAAAATGAAAATTATACTACATATTGGTCATTTATGGAGGCAGGCCCCCTAAAGTGAAGTAGTATGAAACATGCTTGTTCCATTGTTTTGACTGTTTCCCTGAGGTGTAATCAGAATAGAGGGTTATGGGAACATGGCGAATGACCCTGTGGTCTGCCCTATCTCTCCAATCATTGGGAACTGGGATTGGTTCAGACATTGTTGGGGCTCCATATTCTGTCAATAAGGATAGTTGCAAAGGAGGTTTTTAGTTAAAATGAACATCCAAATGATACATGATATTTGAACGGGGCTTACCCCATATCACATTGCCACACTTGAACATCAACAACTCCCCATCAATATGACGGATTTCCTGGTATGTCTTGTGAAATCTTCTAACCGGTATGTTGAGTAAATCTTGGTCATGGTAGCCAATGTTTGGGCGTATGTAGCAATGGAATTTCCCTTGTTCATCTGGATATGTGAATTTGGGCCTAATACACTTGGCATATAAATCATTTTCTACCTCAGTCACTTTCTGGTAGAAAAAAATTGGCATCAAAATGTAACTATCAGGTGATCCAATCAAAGTTATGGGCTCAAAAATATAGTAGTGTTTATTGCCCATTGCAGCCATTTGCACATGGTGTTGTTGGGTGAGTTGTTCACACCATTTCGCGCTTTGGTACAGTGATCTGATGTTCTTACCATTGTCAATTTTAGATATAATTGGCTCAGGGGATTGTGGCACAATTGAGATTAACACCTTAGTGGAACAAGTTTTGATGTTAGACAACTCTAGCGACAACGACGACGACAACTCTCAGCAACACACCTTAGTGGAACAAGTTATGATGTTAGAAAACTCTAGCGACAACAACGACGACAACTCTCAGCAACACACCTTAGTGGAACAAGTTTTGATGTTAGACAACTCTAGCGACAACGACGACAACAACTCTCAGCAACACACCTGCAATTGCGCAGGATGATGTGATTTGGGTTTTGGTTTTGTGGGGTTCTGGTGAAGGACGCGTAAAGAGATAATGTTTAGTCTCTTCTTCACGGGTTAAAAGGATGTAAACGCGTGAATTTAATTTCTTCTAACTAACCTTAGTGGAACAAGTTTTGATGTTAGACAACTCCAGCAACGACGACGACGACAACTCTCAGCAACACACCTGAAAAAAGAAGAAAGAATATAAATATAAACAGTTAGAAGGATTGGGTTTTGTATATTGGTTATGAAATAAGGTGAAATAATATGAAGCTAATGGCCTACCTGCGATTGCGCAGGATGATGTGATTTGGGTTTTGGTTTTGTGGGGTTCGGGTGAAGGACGAGTAAAGAGATAATGTCCTATGTACATTTTGACGATGATCAGAAAAAGGAGAAAGAAAAGAAATGACGGTTTTGTGGTGCCATCTATCAGAAGTCATCAAAATTATCTTGGATGGGGTAATTTTATAATTTTATAATGTTTTATACTTAAGCTTAATGTTATACTTGAGTATATTGAGATGAGTTGAATTTATCTTTAGGATAAAAAGAAAGGTTATATGCCCCAAAATTTCTTGTGGACGTGGATGGGTAAATAATCCGGTAAAATGTGGGTGAGAGCAAATTAAAGGTATTTGGGGCTTGAATTTATAACAAATGCAAGGCCCTTGATGAGGCAGGCACAGCGGAATTGGCGCGGCTGGCTCCACTCCTGCAGCCCACAGCACCCCTGCAAGCAAGTCCGACTCCATTGGACTTGCTTGCCTCCCCTGATATCTTGACCAGACAAAACCAATATCTTGTCCAGATCGCAACCCCGCCTCATCACTGACCAACTGGAAACCGTTTGAACCTGATCACCAACACCAATCAGTGCCCCTCTCCCTCCACCTAAGTAAGTCGCCAAGCAACTCCCCTTGCTTCCTCCAATACCTTTGAAACTGATCACCAACCCCAATCAGCACCCCTTTCCGCCTAAGTGAGTCACCAAACAACCATGCCCCATTGCCATCCTTGTCTCCAAACACCCAAGCAGTATACTGATCACCGTCTCTGATCTCCCCTCACCCCCCCCCCCCCCCCCCCCCTAGCCCAGTACTTGTTAGACAACAGGATTTCTCAGCCCCTCACAGGCAATCATGGCTGGGACCAATTCGAGGGCAGTTACAACCCGTTGGGGACCGACCCGGGGAACCGAATCAACCCCGCCGGCCTTGAAGGCATTTCCCCCAACATGTACAACTTTTCCCGGCAGAAAATCCCCGGTGGCCCCCACGGCCAGACAAGTCTCCCGGTTGTTGGTTGCGTGTGTCTGAGACCCCTGTCAGCAAGTAATGGTATGCACTTTGTTTTGTCTTCATGTTTTGCACTATCAAAATGCACTGACGGTCTTTGCCACCTCAGGATGAGATTGAGGGTGCATCAGCCAATTTTCAAGCCACAAATTTACCCGCAAACTTCTCCGACAACGAGTTGGAGAGACTTGTTGCTGAAACGGTCAAACAAGAAAAAACAGCGCTTGCGGTGCTCATCAAGGTCGGATTGAGTGGGTCCGGCGCGCCCGCCGTGGTCCCCAACCTTTACAAACTCATTTCCAACGTATACGACGGATTTCATCCGGATTTCAAAAGGCTCAGCAATGAAAAAATTCACTCGGTCCTCAATAATGGCGCCAAGTTTTGCTTGTGTTACTTGCAATTCATGGCCAACCTTAACCAAATCAATCATTGCCGCCAATCCACCTTGAGGCAAATATTGTTCTGGGATGACATAGACAAGGACCTAGCCAGACTCCAAAGGAAATCGACGACCTATGGAGTTGCATACGCTCAACTGATATACAGACTTGCCAAAGCCGTCTGGGACGGCAAAAAGACGGTCAAAGATGCAGAACAAGAAGAAGACAAACAACAACCTCCTTCCAAAGAAGAAATTGAGGCGTGCATGGCGGTCATCAATCAAGACCGGGGCAACCAAGAGGTAGATCTTGGACTATCTTAAGTATTACTCTCCTCCCCCTTCCTCTCCCCTGTATGATAAGACATGAGGGAAATATGAATTTACTTTATTGCTATGTATCTACAAGTAAGGGGTGTTGAGGGTAACTTGGTGACAGGAGAGTAAGAGAGATTGACAAAGTGTCAAGCACATGGTCCAAGCACAGTGAGTCAACTTGTAATAATCATTCAGTGAGGAAGGATAACAGTAAGAATAAAAACTAGACTATATACATGTAAAATATAGGCTAAGTTGTGGGTTTATAGGTTAGAAGCATACTACATAGGGAAATGCTAATACACTATCTCAACAAGGGGTACCCCTTCAGGGGCCCCGTGAGCACTGGGAACCCTTTGTGGCTTGCCCGCAAAGATGCAAGCTATCCAATGCCAAACGGGCCGCGGCAAATGCACCCAACCTGAATGGGCAGCCCGTGTGTGAATCTGGCCGGGCAACCCGTTCCAACAAGCAACCCAGGAAAACCCTGCCTACTGGCTGAGCCAACTCCGAAGGAACTTCAAAGTTCCTTTGAAGTTCCTTTGAATGTGCCCTTCTGTCAGCGGTGGGTTACTCCGGGGAAGATGTGAATCCACTCGATGGAAGTTTACTGGGATAATCCAGTGGCTCTGAGTCGTAGATGGGGTTGAATCTGATCCAAAGAGTTTACTCCCAGCCGGTGATAAGTATTTGAGACAGTCAGGCTTGAGTTTCCGGACAGTGATTTGTTGATATGAGGGAAACTGGCTATTTGAAGTAGTGATGTGTTGATGTATCTTCAAATAAAGAGGAATGAATAAAAGATGTTTATTATGTTCTTCTCTTCTGAAAGTCTGGGGAACAATAGAATCCAGCAAGTAAAACTTATAAGCTTCCATCTACAAGTATCACTAGGTATAAGCATAAATCATATGTCAATAACAAGGGAAATGAAAGTGAAACAGATGTGAAACTTGTAAGGAGTGCAGATGGTGTAGTAAAAGCTGATCTGGCAATCTAAGGGGTAGAAGGGTTTTACTTGCCAGCTGACACCTTCAAACCAATCACAGGGCATTCGAAGGCAGCAATCGAAGAAACTTCGAAGTCTAAACACTTTGGAGCCCCTTTGGAATATATTCAAATGTACTTCAAAGATTCCCCTTGGAGGAGAGTCAAAGGAGCTTTCCTCTGAAGGTACTCCAAAGCGCATTCGGAATACATTCAACATCCCACTTCAGAGGGCCTTTGTTTCTGCTGTGGACCAAGGTCCGCGACGTCCCCTGCTACTGACGGGAACTTCAAAGGATCTCCAAATATTATTTGGGCATCCTTTTGAGTTTTGCGTCCGCCGTGTAGTGTTCCAAATTCTCCCGGTCTATTGCAGAGATACTTAGCTGAAAGGCCGGTACCAGAGTGTAATCCTGTAACTCAAGAAGACGACAACTCCGACATAATAGAGATTAGTTAGTACTATTACAATCAAGCAGTACCCATGCCTCCCAAGTTGGATAAATCTGACCAAATTCCCGTGCTTCTTCTACCAGATCCGCCAAACCGGCCCCCAGCAGGGGAGTTTAAGCGTGGAGCAACTTCCTACGCCAAGCCTGGCCGCCGGAGGAGGAGTTCCTGATGCAGACTCACGAAGCCTGCAAGCAGAAGTACCTCCTAGCAGTGGCGGGAGGGAATCTCCAAGGGATGGAAGTCCTACGGAGACAGGCCACAGCGTCTCACCGGAGCTTGGAAGCGTTGATAGGACGCAAAGTGCTTCTGCTTTTGATGGAGGGATGGAATCCATTTTTGATACACCAGACTGGACCGCGTCAGAAGGCGCAACAAACTCCAATTCACCCTTACCACAGACCAGCGAACTATCACCAGAACAACCATGCAGCCGGGAGAGGAGCAGCTAAGAGAAACCCAGCAGGCCCTCCTCGAGGTCACGGGAGGATGAGAGGCCGACAGCATCATTGTTGTCAAGTGTACTCCGAACTGTTTCGTATGTCCAGAACCATCCAGGGGGCGTACCAGAACCTGGACAAGTCCTCCAGAGCTCGTCGTCAAGAGAACTAGGTCCTCTAACCATCAAGGATGCAAAGAAAGTCTTTTTGCTCCTTTTTAACCAGATTGAAGGAATAGTGGATGGTAATAGGGGGTTTCAAAGTAGACCTGCGCGTGCATGCAGGTAGGGAGTCGTCCCAGACATTGATTATATTGATGACCGGGAGGGAGTCCTCCCAGCCACTGATTATATTGATGACCGGGAGGGATCGATTATATTGATGACCGGGAGGGAGTCCTCCCAGCCATTGAGTAGATCAATGAGAGGGAGGGAGTCCTCCAAGCCATCTAGTAGATCAATGACCAGGAGGGAGTCCTCCCAGACATCTAGTAGATTGATGACCGGGAAGGGATCCTCCCATTCACTTGCTGACCCAGGGATTCCTCCCGGAGTCCCGGGGGTGTAGTACCTCCTTGACCGGAGGGATCCCTCCGGTCAAAGAGTTGCACAAGATTTTTGACTGGAGGGACTCCTCCGGTTGAGGAGGTGTACACACCTCTGGGCGGAGGGATTGCTCCGCTTGAGGTAGTATGTACACCTCCCACCTCTTCAAATGCAGAGATCCCTCCGATCCATCTGGCCCACCAAGATGGGTGGGTACCTGTTTTTTTCCTGCCCAAAAACTGAACACCCGCACCCGGCACCCTCTGGCGGGTGCTGAGCGGGTGTTCCGGGTACCTGCTGGCGGGTGCTGGGTATCCAAGTGCCATCCTAGTGGAGAAGACCCAGAGCAGCTTTGGAGGTGAAGCCAAAGCTGTTGGAGAGGTCCAATTTAGAGATTGCCCGTGGGTGGTACCCGGTATCCATGGGCGGGTACCCCCCCCATGGGTGCCGTGTGCGGGTCTAACCCTTGTGCCTACTATGAATATGTTGGGAGGGTATACACACACACTCTCCATGTCCGGCACAGACCGGACATCAAGAATTCACATGCATACATACCCTCTTGATATCCAGCCCAGACCGGGCATTGAGAGGGGATATACACCCTTGATGACGGTCTATGCCATCTTCAAGGGTGGTGTAAACTCTTGATGACCGGCACAGACCGGACCTCTTGATGTCCGGTCTGTGCTGGTCATCAAGACTGTATGCCCTCTTAGTTTCCAGCACAGACTGGACATCAAGAGGGTATACATGCACCCTCTCAATACCCGGCCCAGGTTGGGCATCAAGAGGGTATATACACCCTTGATGACCAGTCTGTGCCGGTCATCAACAGTCTACACTACCCTCAAAGCTGGCATAGACCAGCTAGAGGGTTGAATTGTAGGTGGTACCTGTGATACCCGCCACAGGTACCGCCGGTACCCACCCTACGGGTGCCGGGTCCGAGTCCGGGTATCTAAATATGCCCAAAATGACCTCAGGTACCTGTACCCGCCGCAGGCACCCAGGTCCACTTGGCAATCTCTAGTCCAATTTGGGATCTTCAAGGTTGGAGTTGGCATCTTCAAGATTTAGAGAGGTTGGAAGGGTCCTTTTTCTGCTGAAGGGGTTTCTTTTAACACTTTATCTTTGTCTCTGTGATGTAGATCCTGAAATATGTTATGGTCTTTTCTAGGGAGAGGAAGATGGAGTCTACATTCGCCGGTCCATTTGAGAACACTCCACCATGGGGGAAACTTGGAAGATGCACCTAGCTTCTGCTCACTTGAGTGTGACACCCAGTTGGAGTGCCCACTTAGGTCAGACGGGGGATTCACAAGATAATTCACACCCTTCTTCTGACGGCAGGCCATTTTCCTTCTTGGTGGCCCATGGCTTGTCAGTCTCTACACTGTCTGGAATAGCATAAGGCTGACATGCCCCTTGGATTTAGCCTTTACCTGCTATTGGAGTGACCCAACATAGCTGATTCATTCTACCCAAACCCCCAGACTTCAAAAAAGTTATATGCAGTATAGGGCTGATGAATATCTGACTAGATGTATATACACACTTGGCCATTGTTGATTAGTTAACTAATCAGATGGTGTTTGCTGACTACATGACTGGTTAATGTTTACTAGGCTATGTAGGTGCGCGAACGCTATGAGTGTATTTACATTGTCATACTGACATATGAACAATGTGAACAGCTTGATGTTATTTGTCTTCTACTTTTGAAGGAGCCGGAAGAGGACAAAGCAGCTATTTATTACCAGAAGCGGGCGGAGGGGGTAGTCGATAGATTCCAGGGGGGAGCCGAGGGGGTTGGGGAGGGGCAGAGGGGGACGGGCTGGGCAATGGGAAGGTTCCATCGTTGCGTTGGGGGCGTTGGGGTGGTGGACGGGAACCAGAGGGCGGGTGGGGTAATGGCAAGGTTCCATCGTTGCGTTGAAGGGGTGGTGGACGGGAACCAGAGGGGAAAGGTCGGCGTGGCGCAACGGGGGCAGGGGTGCGCCGAATGGCTGGGGTTGCCGGAATGTCGCCACAGCGACAAGGTTTCAAGTGATTGGCAGTGCATGGTTCCTGGGCCGGCTGCGGGCCAATGTCGACATTGCATTTGTCGCAGCGGAGGAACCAGGCGGGGGGTTTTTCCTTGCAATAGCCTTGGATTTTGGCTGGATGCATATAGCAATGAATCGGCGCCCCACACGTAGGCGGGTCACCCCCGGATTTACGGCCCTGGACCCAATGACCGAGGGCACACGTCGTGCTTACAGCCGATGAGATGGCCACCATGGCCGCCAGGAGCAGGGCGAGAAGGACGGTGCAATGCATGTTTGAGAGGCTGGTGGGGCGAGGTTGATGGATTGACACACGACGGCTCGAACCAAGGACGGCTGACGATTGATGGAGAGGCTGGTGAGGCGCTGTTTGACAGTTCGACTATAGTCGATGGATGTGGGGGATCATTCTGCCCATTTGAACCCGAGGTTTGCGGTAGTTTCGACAATAGGTGAGGGGGGATCTCAGGGGGTCGCGTCTCAAGGGGTCGCGTATGAGGTCGCGTCCATGTCTCAGTACGGCCAGTACGGAACGTGGTGCTTGAGGTTTTTTGCCATTGGGTTTACGTTTCCGAGATTGCTTTCTTTCCATGAGATCGTGTCCATTCTGCGGCAGCTGGAGAGTTGGCCGGGTCCGAGGGGAAGAGTGCAGCATTGCTGATTGGCAGGACTCTGCGCGTTCTCCACTCTTCCCATTCAGGTTCATGTCTCCACGACTGACAGCTCTGGGCTCTACCCTCCTTTGATAGGGGAGCCCTTGTCTCATATAGCCAGAGGCCTGTGTGGATCGAAGGGGAAAAGAAGTCTCGCTAGCAAGCCTGCTACGGGCTTGTTCTCACAAAACCCATACCCCTGAACAATTGGTGGCAGCTAATAAGCAGGCTCTGCATCCTGAGGAATACAACAGAGTCCAAAAGCCACTACGGTAGTACCAACGAAGTGTGTTCTGTGACAAGCCTGAAACAGGCAGAATCTCCTCCATGCCAGAATTGGCTGCTTGGGGAAAAGCCTCCCTGGGCCATGGCCCACTTGGCAACAAGCCTCGGAGGGGAACTACCCTGTTGACACAAGAAGTCCAATGGAGCCCAAGAGCTAGGAGAATTGTATTTGGATTAATGCTGATTAATGATCAAGGAAATAATAAGATACACACAATTGTTGGGGAGAAAATATGTCTGATAGGTAGGCTAGCTGTTACATCTACTAATTCTTCTCTGCGTATTGCAGAAGAAGAGGAAATTGAATGTTTCTGATGAGCATTAAAATGACGGCTTGTTTACAAAGTATTGTATGTTGTCGGGTAGATTTCATGGAGCTTTTGGAAGGCAAGATTGACTTGGATATGGCAGGTTTGAAACCAGCAATGGGAGCTATGGAGGGAGGCGATGAGGGAAGGGTTGGTTGAGCTGAGAGATAGGGTTTGGAAGAAATGGAGCAAGAGCAGGAGAGGATGAAGGAAGGCTTGGGAGGTAAGACGGAGCCATTCTGGGGGCGAGGCTTGGTGGTGGCGTGGCAGAGCAGGGGGCAGTGATTTGATGGAGAAGTCCAGCCGATTGACGGAGTCAGAAAGCTGGAGGGTGGAGGGGAGGAGGGAGCCGAAGAGCTGGTTGGGGGCGATGGATGCGAGGAAGGAGCTGGTTGGACTGGCCAGCTTGTTGAAGAAGATCCTGGCGAGCTTGACGACCGGGACGGCTGCGCGGACGAGCGGGAGGATGTGTGTCTGGGCGCGCGCCGGGCCGGCCAGATGGGCCAGGCGGGCGAGTGTCCGGTCGGCCATCCGTGCCATCCCGTGCCATCGGCTCTGAAGCACGGCCCGGTCCGAGCGGGACATCGAGTCCCTCAATGCTTGCGCCGCATTTCGGGCCCCCTCGTTCATCGCCGCCCACTCCTCCGCCTCGCCCTCGTCCCGCGCCTCGTCATCCTGCGCCCCCTGATCGGGCCGGGCCACACAGTCCACGCGGGGGATGCTGCCGGCGGCATAGTATAGCGCCTTGAATGCTTCGGCCAGCTGGTGGATCAGCGCCACCGTCTGGGCCCGGATCTCCTCTCTCCGGAATCCTCTCAAGTCCGGAGCTTGTGCCACCAGGGAGTGCCGTGCCGACGCGCGGGAAGACGGGCGGTCGAAGACGGTGACGATCTGCTCCACAGTGGCGCCGACCGCCCTGATGGTCCGCAAGCCGGCATCGAGCTCGGCCGAGGCTGGCCGAAAGACCCGGGATCTCGTGTGGAGGGTCGTCTTGGGCAGAAGCAGCTGGCGGGGGAGAAGGCCGAGGGCCCGCGCTAGCTCCGGCAAGAGCTCCGTCTGGAGTCGCTCGATCCCGCTCTCCATCCTGTCGAGTTGCCCCTCGTCGTCCTCATCATCTTCAGGGCTTTGCAGGTCCCGGCCTCCCCCCGCGTCTGCCCGTCGTCGTAGTCCCTCCAGCCGTCGGATCAAACACCCCGCCGTTTCTCTCAGTAAGAGATCTATGGTAACAGAGAAAGAGGAAAAAAAGCTCATTACTGGATGTTTCTCTTCTTTCGACTCCCGAAATGTCTCACCTTGGGCGTCTTGAGGGCGCTGTTGATGATTTGGAGGGCGGTTCTGGTCCATTTATGCAGTTTATGGGCACCAGAGTATCGGTTGCTTGTGTTGGGATGTACATAGTGAGCATGGGCATCGTTTTGTAATCCTGCTGAATGATCCTCAGCCTCTTCACCCCTGTATGTACTTATTTAAATATCTTCTGAGGTTGGTGTTCTTCCCATGCAGTTTCATCGGTGGAGACTCGCGCCGAGCCGCGGGTGGTGCCCAGCCATGGCCCGGCTTCTTCCCACCTCGCTCCGCCAGCTCAGGAGGCCGCCCCTGGCCATCAGGGCCCACTCCAGCCAGCCGGACCGGTTCAACTACATCGCCGACGAGTTCTCGCAGGAGGAGCCCACGACACTCACCCAGGTCATCGCCCAGTTCTCCGACGGGCCGGCCATCAAGCTCTACGACGCCGCCGAGCTCGCCCGCTTCAACCATCCCCCGAGACCGTCGATCTGTCTCGCCAGGGACTTCATCCACGACAGCCTCTACAACCCCAACTACGGGTACTTCTTCAACCAGGTCGAGATCTTCGATCGCGCCGCCGACCCGCTCCAGACCCCCTCGAGCCCCGCGGGACAGGCCAAGCTCGCCGACTGGGCAGAGAGCTTCGAGGACGAGCTGTATGCCGAGTACTTCGACCCCACGTCTGGCCTGCAGCACAACCAGCTCCGTGTCCGTCGCCAGCGCCCCGACGAGCAGCCAACCCAGCAGCAGCAGCAGCACCGACCACCTGACCCGTCCCACGCTCATCAACGCCAGATTTGGCACACGCCAACCGAACTGTTCAAGGTATGTGTAGCCATCGTTTCTCTTTTCATGCACAGTACTGAGCATCGTGCATTCTCTAGCCATGGTACGCTTGGAGTATGGCCAGCTACATCGTCCAAAAACATCTCGAAGAATCGAAGAGGAATCGGCAGCCGCCGAAGGAGCTCAAGATATACGAGATCGGCGCAGGGAACGGCACCTTATGCGTCGGGATACTGGACTACATCAAGGAGCACCATGGGCAGCTGTACGAGCAGACACGATACACGACGATCGAGCTGTCGACCCGTCTAGCGGAGCGACAGCGCGCGAAGATCCGTCTTTCGGGCCACGAGGGACGAGCCCGGGTGGTGAACCGGTCGATCCTGGGTCTGGCCGGCTGTGCAGAGCTCAAGCAGGGTCCGGAGGAGCCCTGCTGGGTGCTCGGGATGGAGGTGCTCGATAACCTCTCGAGAGACGTGGTCAGACGCGACAGAGTCTCCGGCCAGGCCCTCCAGTCCATCGTGATCACCGACCATGATGGCGACTACCACGAACGCTTCATCCCCATCACCCCGCAGAACAATCCCTCCCTCCTGGCATACCTCAAGCTCTTCAACTTGCACCCACTCAATCATCTCCACCACAGTCGCCCGAAAGTACTCCTCGAACGGCTCTTGGCGAAATATCTGCCCTTCAGATCCAACCTCACCAACCACCAGTTCATCCCGACCAACTACCTCATCCTGCTCCAAAACATCTTCGCTCTCTTCCCCAACCACCGGCTCATCCTCTCCGACTTCTCCCATCTCCCGAACACCCTCAACGATCCCCGGGCGAACCGACTGGGCGCGCCGGTCGTCCAGACGCGCTACAACGGCGTCGTGAGTCCTTCGCTCCCCCTGCCTCTTTTCTCGGCATCCAGATTTACTGACTTGCGCGGGTGTGCGCCTTCGTTCGTGGCGGTGCGGATGGGCGTGCCAAAGACGGTTCCGGCGTCGACGTTCCTGGTCCAGCCGGGCATGTTCGACATCTTCTTCCCGACCGACTTCGGCGAGCTCGTCACGCTCTACACCCGTCTCCGCCAGCAACACCAGCCGCGAGAACAAGCAGCGCGCGGAGGGCGCGGTCGGGCAGCAGAGGAGGCGCCGGGAAGGCCCGACGTCCAGGTGGCCGTGCACGCCCAGAACAGCCTCCTCGTCGACCTCCTCTCCCGCCCTGCTATGCACGACAAAATCCTCAAGAAATCCGCAGGCGTCGGCCTCGACCTCGACCGTATCTTCGCCTATTACCAGAACGTCAAGGTCCTCACTGTCACCTAAAACCGGCCTTGGGGTGCGCCGACCGCCCTTACACCCCGGGCTCGTGGCCGTGCCCCGGTGCTTGTGTCTCTCTCTCTTTGGGCCCTGTAAGCAAGCCGTTAAAAAAACTTAGTCTGCTTCGTAGTGACTGTCCATCTTACACAATACAAATAAAGAACATTGCGCGGTGTGCTTTCCTGTAAGCCCGCCGACTCTCTGTCCTTGCAGCCGCTGGGACCGTCGCCTTCCAGATCCACATCTTGCGCCTTGATCAATCAACCCCCGCAAATTAACTCCCCGGCTCCCAAAAGTAGCAGGCGTCGGGGGCACCAGCTTTTGACGTCCGGGTCTGACCGCCAGGAGTTGAAATTGGGCTGGGTGTCTTTTGGGAGTGTCAGAGCCCCAATTTAAAAAGTGATGCAAGTCAGGAAAAGGATTATAACTTCTTACTGGGGGGGTGAGGGGTACCAAACTTTTACAGCATGCAGAAAGCCCTCTGAAGAGCGCAGATGGATCTACATGGCATGAGGAAGGGGGTGTGCCACCGTGGGTCTATTTGGGCAAGTGTCCTACCAAGGAAACCTGCCAAAAGCTTGGCCAGGGTGCCCCAAAGTGCACCCAAATCTCACAGGATGGAGTGAATTACCCTGTCCTGGAATGGGTAGCTTTGAGGCAGTATTGCCGCGGCAGACCTGTTGCGGGTACCTGCAACACGCTGGCAGGTACCCTCCAGCCGTCAGGGGGTGCTCTCCGGGCTTGTGCAGGTGTGGGTGTGGATGTCTGATGTTTTGTGATATTCACAAGAGGGTGGATTCCTCTTGATCACCGGTCTGTACCAGCCATCAAGAGGGCTGCTTCCTCCCAATGACCAATCTACTAGTCATCGGCCAGTGATTATTGCCACAGAGGACCCCATATGCAGTGTGTTTTTTGGGGGCAGCTTGGGACAAGCACAGTAGGGGGATTGGCATCAGGTGAGGTCAAGTCAACAGAAATTCCCATGTGCAACGGGTTTTCCTCTGTGCGCAAAGTAAACCCATTTTTATAAGTATGAGTAACTAGAAGAAATAAATTATGTTAGTATAATAAATGGATATACTCCATGCGCTGCAAAAAACTATTTGTGCACTGCAGAATTCTACTCAACATCCCAGCCACAGTACTGCACAGTAGTGTAAAGCGCTTTGCGCACTGAAAATAAAAAAAGATGAATTTTCAATATTTCTTGCTATGGGCCAGCAGAGGGGGTTGTTCTCCCCCCTCTGTCAATTTCTTAAAATTTTTGTGATGCTCAGTTTGACACAAAACTAAGGTTAAAAAATATATACCAAAAAAGAATATGAGTGTCTGAATAAAGGGCTCCCACTTCTGTGGGGATTTTTAACCTGCCAGAACTCATTGAGCCATGTACACAGCCCCTTGAAAGGAAGCTTTTAGGGGCAGAGTCTCTGGGCTGCAGTGCCAACGGCTGGAATGTGCTGGTCATTGAGAGGACTATGCAGATTCCCCTGATGGCCGGTGTGGTGCTCCATTGGTGTGACAATGCCAAAAGCACATTGCAGAGGTATTGAGACAGCATAGATACAGCTATCATTCATTATAAGAGGAGGAAGTTATATATAATACAAGCAGTGTATGTGTTGATGGGAGGAATGGATTCATTACAGATACAGACAGATGAATGAGGGATAGTGTTAGCACGGACGGAACGGCAGACTAGGATCATGTAGGATGGACGGCGTGATCAGGGATGGAATGGAGGACCATGACTAGGTAGGATGGCAGGGAGGTGGAAGGATGTTATCAATAGAAGAGGTGGAAGGTATTGGGAGCACATGTCTCAACCAGGAATGGAAGGGAGGATGGTGTGGTGTATCAAGTAAGGCAGTGTTGTAAGGGTATATTATCTTTATAAGGGTGGTATATTACTTTATAAGGGTCTAGGATTCAGTAGGATGGGATATGGATGTAAGTATTAATTAGGGAGGAGGAAGAAGGAAGGATGGAGCAAGGTGGGAGGAGAGGCTTTGACCCCCAATATTCTGGATGGAAGAAGGCAACAGCTGGACATGCAGGCATATGGTAGGTTACGGAAGGTTGTTTGGGTCACCTAACAACACATGATATCATGCAGTGCAGCATATGCAGGCAGATAAGGTGTTCAAGGAGCCTGCCTGCAGAATCAATTACATCATTCTTTGGCAGGCAGTGCAACACATGCATATATTGCTGTGCAACTGATATCCCCTCCTGCAGAATCCATTACCTAATTGTTTGGCAGGCAGTGCAACACATGCATATCTTGCTGTGCAACTGATATCCCCTGCAGAAAATAGCCCTCACAAGGAGTTCCCCTGGAGCTAAATTCCCTCACCCTTCAATATATAAGGAGGCCTCTTTCCCCCCTTCATCAGATCTTTTCCCCATCAGCCTACAGAGGTTTGGTCACAGTGGTTAGTTTAGTTACAGTGGTAGTTTAGTGGTATTTTAGTGGTAGTGGTAGTGGTAGTGGTAGTGTTAAGTTTGAGTCAGTAGTAGTAGTAGTAGTCAGGAGCTCTAGTAGTAATTAAAGTGCCTTATCAAGAGATTGTTAAGGAAGAGATTATTACCAACTTCATCAACAACAATTATAACAAGTAGTAGTAGTGTAGTAGCAACCAGGAGCTCTAGTATTGATTAAAGTGCCTTATCAAGAGATTGCTTAAGGAAGAGATCATTACCAACCTTCTCATCAACAACCCAACATCAACAACAATTGTATTTTACATAATTGATCCCACTGGATTACATTATCCCTCCAGCATCAGAAGTTGTAACAGATCTGCAAGAATAGTGATTTGAGGAATCTAGGTCTGATAGAGATTACTATACAAAAGTAAGATCTATCTTGGAATCAGCCACATCTTTATAAATATTGATTACAAGACTCTTAGTTATTTGCATAGTACCATTAGAGGGGCAGGTCTTTCAAACCACCCGTAAGTTGTAATAGCCTTTCAACCTATTAGCAATTTATTTCCCCCTCAGAGGATATTTTCACCAAATAAACATTTAGTGTCCCACAAGAGTCCCTACATCTGGTGTCCCAACAGTGGCCGATTACCTTTGGAAAGATCATCAAGTCATCAACCAATTTAAGCAGATCATCAGTAACTTCAACTAACGGGGGATCAAGATAGTTGGACGGCGGCAAGACAGGATTTCAGGAACGGATAACGGCAGGAACAGGATTTCAGGAGTGGACGGCGAGGATCAAGACGAGGATAGGATATCATCAGCAAGTGACCGAAGGGATAGGATTTGGCGTACGTGGCGGGATTTGGATCTAATTCTGGATTACAACACCAGGGAGTGGGAATACGGGGATTTGACCGAGCAAGAGAGAGAATTTCTGAGTGAATACTGTGATCAAGTCACCAGGAAGAAGTCAGAAGATTTGGAAGAGCAACTGATTGGATATCAGCGATTACCCATCATGGATCCACCACTTCAAGATCAGTCAGCTATTATTCAAGAGCAGTCTGCAATTATTCAAGAACAGCGAGCAGCTATGAAGGAGCTAAAGGAAATGATGGCAGCATGGCTAGCAGAGAAGAAGGCACCAGAAAACGTACCTATACCAGAAACTCCAGTTCAACAAGGACCGTCACTCCAATTCGCAACTTCAACTCCATTCACTCCAAGACCAGTGGGTATGGACACAACCATTCAAGGAATTACGGATAGCGTGGGGGAAACACCTGGATCATCACCAAACTCTAGTCAGTTCAGATCACGAGCAGAGATCAAGTTAGTGGACGAGGAAAAGGGTGTTTTACTAGATACTAAGAAGATGAACTTACATTTTGATGGGACTGAAGTGGAGTTGTTCATTCAGCGTGTGGAAAAGATAGCTTCAATGCAAAAAGCTGGTGGACAAGATGTGGCTTTACAATTGCCATTCTTGGTGAAGGACCGGAAGATTAGTGAATGTATTGAGAACATGGAGGGCCATGAGAACCGGGATTGGGAGTTGCTGAAGAGGGAACTCATTCGAAAATGGGGAAGGGCAACACCAAAAAGGCGATTCAATGAGGGCTCAATAGGCACCTTGGTTGAAAAGTATGCAGACAAGGGTGGCATCCAAACAAAGGAGGAGTACCGGTCGTTTATAGGTGATCTTGAGGAAATACTGGCATACTTGAAGAAGATGGGATACGAGGACGTTAACACGGAGAGTGGGGAACCACTTTGGAAGGCAATTTCAACGGAGATACGGCGAGACGTGGCACGTGATATGGCGCATAATAAGAAATTACGCAAGACCAAGGACGGAAAGGCACTGGTACCTAAGTTGGAACAGTTGAAGGAATATGTGGAGGCATCATTGGCGGTATTGGATATGGACGTGGGTACTACAAAAGGTAAGAATGTCAGCAAGGATTCAGAAACCAACAAGGAAGTTCAAGCAAAACCCCAGCCAGAGGCGGGCAATGATAAGGTAAAGGCATTAGAGGAGGAAATTAAGAAATTACGTACAGATTTGAATACTAACTTGAATACTAACCCAAATTCTAGACCTTTCCCACCTCATTTAGCAGCACCAAGACAGCCAGCACCAGGATTTAGACCAGTGGGACCAGGAGGACCACTGTTCCCACGGCCACCAATTCAGTGTTTCTATTGTAAGGAGATGGATCATACAGTTATGTTTTGTTCACACCTGAACGGAGATATAACCAAGCGGGCAGTTTTCAAGTCGGGACCAAACTATTACTATCCCAACAAGGAACCAATTCCATCGGACACAGGGGATTCTATTCGGGAACTGGTACGGCGATACGCGGAGCGGGTTGAGTTAAGCAGGGAAGGAGCGGAAATACGAGCTAATATGGCGGCAGGAAACACGGGATTGGAGAAATCGCATGAGCCAACAGCAACCATGATTTCGACTAACCAATGGGAGATGTGGAGTCCACCAGAGATGCATTACGGCGAGGAGGATGAGGAAATTCAGATTGGGTTTGGCTTGAGAAGATCACCTAGAAATGCAGAAAAGGAGAAAGAAACAGAAAGTCAGCCAACTCAATCCAAACCGGAGAAAGTGGAAAAACCCAAAGAAGCTATACCTAAGCCCCCAGCGCCAAATCAAGAAGCCAACAAAAAGCCAGTAGCAGGACGTAAGAGGAGGTCAAGTTATCCAGGAGCATGGGTGGAAGGAACATCGGAGGACGGAAGCAGCGAAGGCGAGGAGAACCAGGAACAGGAGCGGCTACCGGAGAAAGAAGCGGAAAGCAAAGAGGAGGAATCAGCAAAAGAATCAACGGAGAAGAATGTGGATAGAGTCAAAGTTGGGGGGGGATTAAGGAAGAAAATACTGAAGCAAAGTTTCACACTCACCTTGGAGGAACTCTTGCTAATTGCACCAAAGTTTCTCCAAGACTTGAATAATCTGCCGGCAGGAGAGGTCAAGATGGCGAATCAACAACAGAATTCAGGAAGATGCAACCGGAATGACTTTGAGGAAGAATTTGACTGTAGAGGACGTCCAATTCACCCAACAGCACCTTTGACTTACGCATGCCCGTTGGGATTTGTGAACATAACTATTCAAGGACGAAAAATTAAGGCATTAGTGGATAGTGGAGCTGAACTGAATATTATGCCAGAAACGGTTGCGCTGCAGTTACAACTGCCCACCAGGGAAATCAGTATGAATATTACGGGTATTGGCGGTCATTCTTCACCCATTGTTGGCTTAGCAGAATCTATTCCATTTCATATAGACCTGGAGGACAACAAGGCGGCTAATTTCTTCATTGTTCGAGGCAAAGTGTATACAGTGTTGGGAAGACCATTTTTGGCGGATCACAAAGTACGTCTGGAGTTGTCCAAGTCACGAGGAGAAATCCTGAGTTATGAGTTGTGGGATGGAGAGAGGTTGTGTATACCCATCTGTGCTCCAGAAGTTCCAGGATGGGAGATGGGACCGCCTAGAAGGATTGCTGATAAATGTTCTCATAGTATTCAAGTGGGCCAGTATCAGACTTCAGGAACGGACGGACAAGCGGATAGCGGAACGGACGGACAAGCGGATAGCGGAACGGACGGACAAGTGGGTAGTGTAACAGACAGAGGAACGGATAGTTTAATAAATGGCGGACTGGAGAGCCGGACGGACAACGGAGAAGACGGCATAACCAACAACGGAGCGGATAGCGTAACCTATAATGGAGCGGATAAGGGGATAAATGGTGGAGAGAATAATCAATTGTGTACCACCTGGTCTATTAGAAAAGAGCCAAAAGAGGATTTACAACAAACAATGTGCCCTCCAAACACCCCTTCAGATGAGATTTCATATTATTTTGGTACGCCGGTGGAAATGGTAGAGCTGAAAAATACCTGGGACCTTGAACCTAGCAGTACTACGGCACCTCCAGCAGTCGAGCTTAAGGGGGAACCTGAGGACGGATGGATAACAGAAAACTTGGACCAAGTACTGAATTGGGATACCAGTTGGACAGACTGCCCCACATATACTTCATCAGGACAAATACGCAACTACAAGGTGAACAGTGCATTAGGATTGGATTATATAGATCAAGGGTTTCCCACCCAAGAATTTTTACGAATATACCCAGAAACACTTCCTTCAATGGCGAACGGGTATTGGGCAGAGCTTCCAGGGCATACGGCCGGACGAATTGGGTTCATTATGTTGTTGAATGGTGATGGGGTGGAAGGTTATCTGAAGAATGAGTTTATCTGGCCAGGTCATTGGTTGATTCAGAAAGGTAACCAAGAGGATTTACACTGGGAAGATGATGGAAAATACAACAGGGTATGGGATGCTCTTAATGAGAAGGAGAAAGGTGAAATCTTAGCAAAAGCAGCATCCAGAATGGTAGGATTGTGGAGAATATTCAGATTATATGGATTGGTGTGGGCCACACAAGAGCAACAAGAATTAGTCAGGAAATCATATGCCACTTTTTGGAAGGCATGGGAGCATCTAGCTTGCGGTTGCTGAGATTCTTCTAAAAAGATAATTGATTGTACAAAGAGACACAGCTAAAAATACATAAAAATCAGGGATGTAAGTTACAAGTAAAGATAAAAATATTAATGTGTTCTTTGTTTGGTTTGCTTGCACATTAGACTTTGTAAAAGTAGAAGGGCCTAGAATTACCCACTGTGGGGATTTCCGTGCTTAGTTATTTTGTTCTTTCCTCAGTTAATTCATTGTCTTATTCTCAGTTTGTTTTTAGTAGGGGAATAGCTAGTAGGGCCAGAAATCATGATGGTTTGTTGTATTTCAAGCTTCTTTCTGTTTTAGGGGGTTCATGTGATAGTGAGAGGTAGAAAAGACAGGTCGGTAGCATAGGAAGGCGCAGAATTGATGAACAGAGCAACAATGAGCTAACAGGAACAACGGAACGGAGATCGGCGGGTACAATGGCCGGGGGCGAGTGGCAAGGACGATGGATGTATACGTGCAACGATTGGGCTTGATGCTTACAGATGGAATCAGTCTGAGTAACGGCGATAGTAAGATGGCGCGATGCTTGGGATCATCAGCGCAGCTAGCAAGAATAGTAGACGATCAGGCTAATACGATAATATGATTTGGTGGAGTAGTTAAACAAGGAGATCAGCGAGCGGATAGCAGTGGAGCTGATTCATTTGCAATATTGATAGCGGCACTGACTTTGATATGAAAAAGAGAAAAGATTCATGTCAGCAACGGCACGTGTGGGCAAGTAAAACAAACAGGACAAACGAAGATTAGGTGGTCGGTAGCAATATAAAGCACGGCGGCGGTGGACTAGGCAGCGTCTTGATAACTATACAGGTCAGGTGATCTCAAGGAGAAGAGAATGTCACAATCAAGGAGCAGCAAAGAAACCCTTGGAATCGGCCCGGCGTTAAACAAGTCGCGGTTGGCATCTATAAGATCAGAATTTAAAAACACAAACACATCAATCAAACAGATCAGCAATGCTAAAATCATATCAATAGTAAGAGATAGAGGATGATGTTCTTACCTGCGGCGAAGGAAGCGGATGAAAGGGGTGAGGAGTTGATAGGTTGAGCAGGTGGGTTAGTGCAGGTTAGTGCGGCAAGGTCCGGTACGATCGGACTCGACTATGATATTGCACCTCGAGAAGCGAGTTCAGATTATGTAATCAAGAATGGGTCCGGTCGGAATTAACCTAAGGGAAGCGTTGCAGCGAGGCAAGCTCAAGGAAGCGACGCGCAATGGCGCGCAAGGATATCAGGACATCACAAATTTGGACAGGCAATAGTGGAGCATGGATTTCATCATTTACCTAGGCCTCCTTGGCAAGAGGTAAAACTGCTTAGGCCTCCTTGGCAAGAGGTAAAACTGCCTAGGCCTCCTTGGCAAGAGGTAAAACTGCCTAGGCCTCCTTGGTAAGAGGTAAATCTGCCTACTCTCTCCTCAGCAAGAGACAAAACTGCTCATGTCTCCTCAGCAAGAGATAAAATTGCTATGTGTAAACGTATACTTGGCTCCTCAGCATGAAATTCAAACGGCTATGAACAGGAAATTCAACAACAAGCGCAATATGGAATTACAGATCAAAATTGGAGGACTACAGAATATTATGGACAGTTTTAGGCATAGGAATTCAAGCATTTTTATACTTCAAGACTTAGTATATAGAATATATTGGAAAGCATTTGGTAGGCAAACAGTTTCCCTTGTTTAGCTGAGGGAATAGGGTGGGCCAATTTGAAAACAAGTTACATTTTTTTTAGTATGAAGAGTAGTCAGTCATTAGAGGTTACAATCATTGGGATATTCAAAGGATAGGAAAATGGACGGACGGACGTTTGGAACCGGAAGATACTAGCGGGCGAAATGGATGGGGTGGAATAGGACTTGGAATTTTATAGCAAAACAACAGGGCAAAATAAGAGTATTTTGGATTAGCGGGGTTCATCAATTGCGGGCATCAGGACTGGAAAAATTTGTAGAATCATATTGAGCAGGTATCAGGAGGGAAGGATGAAATAGGCCGGATCTTATTAAATACTGCTTGTCAACAACCTTTTGCGGAATAAACTGGCTTTTTCCTTGGAACAATGTCATTGGTGTGGAGAGGAAGAAAGATAGGATTGGGATTTTTTTGTCTTATACTGGATCATGGATGGATGTCACAGAACAACAACAGGGATTACAGTTAAGATGTAGTGGTGAATTTAGACATTTGGAACTTGGAATTGGACTAGTTGTAGGAAGGGGAGATGAATCACTAATTTTAGAATACCTTATTTCAACTGGCGCTTTGGTATAGGAGGAAAATAACTATTGGACACGGCAAAAATGGGACTCGAAATATTAGATTGGGAAGAACGGAAATCACGACTGTTGGACAATTCTTTTTGTGAATAATTGAATATGGTTCTTTTGGCATTTGTCACGAATGCTGTGGACAGCATTAAGTTGGGGGGGGATGTGGTGCTCCATTGGTGTGACAATGCCAAAAGCACATTGCAGAGGTATTGAGACAGCATAGATACAGCTATCATTCATTATAAGAGGAGGAAGTTATATATAATACAAGCAGTGTATGTGTTGATGGGAGGAATGGATTCATTACAGATACAGACAGATGGATGAGGGATAGTGTTAGCACGGACGGAACGGCAGACTAGGATCATGTAGGATGGACGGCGTGATCAGGGATGGAATGGAGGACCATGACTAGGTAGGATGGCAGGGAGGTGGAAGGATGTTATCAATAGAAGAGGTGGAAGGTATTGGGAGCACATGTCTCAACCAGGAATGGAAGGGAGGATGGTGTGGTGTATCAAGTAAGGCAGTGTTGTAAGGGTATATTATCTTTATAAGGGTGGTATATTACTTTATAAGGGTCTAGGATTCAGTAGGATGGGATATGGATGTAAGTATTAATTAGGGAGGAGGAAGAAGGAAGGATGGAGCAAGGTGGGAGGAGAGGCTTTGACCCCCAATATTCTGGATGGAAGAAGGCAACAGCTGGACATGCAGGCATATGGTAGGTTACGGAAGGTTGTTTGGGTCACCTAACAACACATGATATCATGCAGTGCAGCATATGCAGGCAGATAAGGTGTTCAAGGAGCCTGCCTGCAGAATCAATTACATCATTCTTTGGCAGGCAGTGCAACACATGCATATATTGCTGTGCAACTGATATCCCCTCCTGCAGAATCCATTACCTAATTGTTTGGCAGGCAGTGCAACACATGCATATCTTGCTGTGCAACTGATATCCCCTGCAGAAAATAGCCCTCACAAGGAGTTCCCCTGGAGCTAAATTCCCTCACCCTTCAATATATAAGGAGGCCTCTTTCCCCCCTTCATCAGATCTTTTCCCCATCAGCCTACAGAGGTTTGGTCACAGTGGTTAGTTTAGTTACAGTGGTAGTTTAGTGGTATTTTAGTGGTAGTGGTAGTGGTAGTGGTAGTGTTAAGTTTGAGTCAGTAGTAGTAGTAGTAGTCAGGAGCTCTAGTAGTAATTAAAGTGCCTTATCAAGAGATTGTTAAGGAAGAGATTATTACCAACTTCATCAACAACAATTATAACAAGTAGTAGTAGTGTAGTAGCAACCAGGAGCTCTAGTATTGATTAAAGTGCCTTATCAAGAGATTGCTTAAGGAAGAGATCATTACCAACCTTCTCATCAACAACCCAACATCAACAACAATTGTATTTTACATAATTGATCCCACTGGATTACATTATCCCTCCAGCATCAGAAGTTGTAACAGATCTGCAAGAATAGTGATTTGAGGAATCTAGGTCTGATAGAGATTACTATACAAAAGTAAGATCTATCTTGGAATCAGCCACATCTTTATAAATATTGATTACAAGACTCTTAGTTATTTGCATAGTACCATTAGAGGGGCAGGTCTTTCAAACCACCCGTAAGTTGTAATAGCCTTTCAACCTATTAGCAATTTATTTCCCCCTCAGAGGATATTTTCACCAAATAAACATTTAGTGTCCCACAAGAGTCCCTACACCGGCTATAGAATGTAAATTGGTACCCATGGGGGGTGCCTAGTACTGCTTGGGGGGTATGGCTCAAACTTAACTAAGTCCCCCACCTGAGGCTTTGCCGGAGGGACTTATGACTAATCTGCATTTCTTGCATGAGAGATCCGGATAATTGACCACACTGATCATTATATTCCTCATTACTCAGTCAATTCTCAACCCCTCCTCACAAGACCCATTTTTTCTGAATGGCATTGCTCTCAAGAAAAATATCATGTATTTTATATTCCTTGTATCTAGCTCATTTATCTTTAAAATAAATATTTCAAAAAACAGAATAAAAATCAAAATAATTGTGATGTCAAGCACATCACTGCATTTCATTCTTGATTCATTTAGTATTTCCACAGTGCACTGACCTAACTGCATTGGGACCCAATTGAAGCTATCAAGCCTGATCAGGATTACATGATTGATGATCTCCACTGAGCCACCCCAAACGGAGAAAAAAATATTGTTGATCCCATCAAAAAGAAAAGAATAAAATTGATTGCATTCAAAATGGCTGTCGTTGTTGGCCAGCCAATTGGTGCTCCCCACAACAATGCATCTATTACGCTACAGTTGGCGTTTACCACCCTAATTTAGAGGGTTTTTAGAGCCGCTACGCTAAACTAAATTGTAGCGGACGGACTATTACAATTACAGCTAGCTCAGATTGGGCAAAAAAGTGCAATTTTTGCTACAAATTACAGCTAATTTAGTGTAGCAAGCCGCTGATTAGCTGCAATTTAGCATTAGCAGGTTGGTATTACACTAAAAATTACAGCCCCAGATTATTAGCAACAAGCACTACGATTTAGTTTTAGCGGTGCTAATTAAATTTAGCGTAATAGATGCATCGTTGCTCCCCACAACCAACAATTTGACTTCATCTTTGGATCTTCATGCGTAAGATAAGCCTTCAAAAACTGCTTTGGGTTGAGGCAATAAGCATGCAAGACTTTGTCAAATAACTTGAGCTTATCCTCTAAGTGCGGGAGACAGGGTAAGCTTTTGAGACACATGATCTTGCGGGGAGGTATTTGGATCAGGTGTATGCGTCAAAGGGATATGTTGTACCAGGATTCTGATTGGTTGAGGAGATTGACAATCAGCGCTAAGAAATCTAGGATCAGAGCTAAGGAGAGAGATTTGGTGAAAGGAAGAGGCACACATACTTATATAACGTTGAATTGGTGAATTGACCTTGAGATAACTGTGCACGAGCAATTATTTTCTGATCCGGTGGAAATTCCAAGAAACTCGAGGAAACGGAAGTTTCAGAAAAATAAAAGAAGGGGGAAGATGGAGGCAAAAAATTCTGAAATTATATCAGAAGGAGGGGCAGATGCAGGCATATCATCCACCCAAAACTTAGAAGGTTGGGTATTGTCAGAGTTGAGTTCTGGGGGTTCAAACAAAAACACCACCAAAAAAAAAATATCTCTCATGCAAGAAATGCAGATTAGTCACAAGTCCCTCTGGCAAAGCCTCAGGCGGTGGATGTTAAGATTTCAGCTCAACAGGTTGAGGCAACAAAAAGGGGGGCTATCTTGAGGTGAACAGATAGGACCAAGGAGCAGGGTTGAGATTGTTGAAGCTCAGACTTGATGATTTTTATTTCATGTCCGAGGAGCGGACTTTAACCAGACAACTAGAGAGCCCCCCAGCAAGATCCAAAGGGGGGCATAACCACAATAACAGGGGACAGGACAGGTGACAGGACAGGACAGGACAGGAAAGAATGACTGGACAGGTTACTGAACAGGTGACATGGACAGGACAGGAACAGGAGACAGGAACAGGGGACAGGAACAGGGGACAGAAACAGGGGACAGAAACAGGAGGACCACTTGGTCAAACAGGGCAGGAAAGGATTAGACCACTTGGTCAGACAGTTAAAGAGGCCACTAGGCCAAACAGGAAGGAAAGAGAGAAAGTGAGCAGACAATAAAGCTCAAATTCTGACAGTGGAGGGACTTAGTTAAGTTTGGGTATGGCTCACATCTGTGGGGTGGTTCTGCCACTGGGTGTTTCACTTGGTACCTGGTTTTGGACAAAGAGTGGTGCAGTACCTGGGTACTGCCCACAGGTACTGCTTGCCCCCGCCGGGGAAGGAGGGTAAACCCCACCCCCTCAACCCTTGGCCCACTTTGAACTGCCCTTGATGGCTGAAAACAGGTCATTGAGGACATTCCTGCTGTAAGAACAACTCCTCAATAACCAGTGTGTCCTGTTTGTCTGGGGGAGTACCCTTGATGACCATGTCACCAAGAGGTCCTCCCCTCAATTTCCAACCTGTTCTGTTCATCAAGGGGAGTAACTCTTGATGACTTATACATTCCAGTCATCAAGGCCACCTCTTGATGAAATTTTTTATGAAAAAGGCCAGCAGTACCCACAGTACCCACCAGGTGGTGCCGGGTGTGGTACTAGGCTGACTTTGGCTGAAAACCCAGGTCTTACCCTGGTGGCAAATGGCACCAGGGTCTAATTTGACATTATCTATGGCCGGCACAGGTCATTTATAAAGCAGAGTATACACACACCAATCATCAAGCAGAGTATACACATCCCTTGATGACTGGGTCTGTTCCAGCTATTTATAGGAGTACTCACCTTTATGAATTTTTTTTTTCTGGCCGTCAAGAGAGGTAAACACTACCCTGACATATTCTGTTTGGTTTATAAAGAGGAGTAATCCCCTCAATGACCAGAAAACCTGGTAATTGATAGGAGTAAGTACTCTCCTTGATGACTGGGTTTGTTTTGGACCAGAATGGACCTGGTGTGGTGTTCAAACTGGGGCAAGAGTCAGGATCAAGAAGTTTGGAATTGAGGATTTTGGAAAGGCAGAGTGAGATATTCAAGTTTCTGCCTCAATTTTCAGATCTGCGTTGTTCCACAAGATCCACAAGAAGTGGTGTTCAATATTCAAGGTTTCAGCTCCATGCTGCTGGAAATTCTTCAATTTTCAAAGGACTAGTGCTGCTTGATTGTGCATCATCCATCTGTTCAGTTATTTTCTTTCCTTTTTTTGGACATGCTCTCATTCCCCAGTATTATTGAATTTCTTGATTATTGATTTTTTTTCTTTTTTTCCCACAAATGTCTCTTTTTAAATGATTTGTTTAAATAAAACAAGGGTTGGCTTTCCAAAGCCAGACTTTTTAATTCAGGGCATGTCTACATATGGGGTGATGGGATACATCACCCTGGATGGCTAAGATTGAAGGTTGTGTAAATGTAAATCTGAACTTTGGAGCAGGGAAAAAAGTAATAGGAGCAGAATTTGACAAAGCTGAGTTGGTGGATCCAAAGCCAAGAAGCTCAGGATTTTTGACTCCAAAAGATTCCTTGATTGGGTTTTGGTAAGTATCTTTCCTGGGACATGGAAGTTGGTTTACACCAAAACCCCAAGATCCTCACATACAAGACACTGCCACTTGGGTGTAAGTTCCTCCTCCCTGTGGTCAAGGGTTGTGTGTCACACCTGGACAAGTTTCCCTTTCTTGCCAAAACGGGACAAGGGTCTTTGACAAGTTGGCAGAGACCTCAAAATTAAAAGCGTGCTGTGCACCAAACTCCATAACTTTATCATCCAAAATTTTTTGACAAGTCCAAGCATTTGTGAAAAAACAATAACAATAGTTAGATTAACAGTGTGGTATGTCAAAAAAATAGTACTTTTTTTTAAAAAAGAAAGAGGGGGGTTCGTCAATTTGACGGCCAAACTTGGGCGCTTTTGAATGCAGAGGAGGACTTGGCCTAACTTAACCAAGTCCCTCTAGTGGGGGAGGGGGGGGATGCTGTCCCACAAGGACCCTGCAAAGGAGGTTAGTGGTTGCTTTTCTCCCTCAAGGAGGGACTTAGCTAGGTTAGAGCATCTCCACCGTGAGTGCTAAAATGTGTTGCCAAATCTTTGGGTTTGGCAACTGGGGCGCAGTTTTAGCAACCTGCAGCAAGGCAACTTTGCACAACAAGTTGCCATAATTGGCAGCCTGTGATTGTGAAATGTTTAGTTTTGTATTGCTGTTGGGGGAGAAAGTGAGAGTATCACATGAGAGATGTGTGATACTTGCAAGGGTGGTGCAAGCCTTAAGGTTGGGGTGCTTAACCTGTTTCCAAACTTGCAAACAGCATAGCTCCCTAGCTTAACAAAGCCACAGCACCTAACTTAACACAAGACCCTCTTTGGAGGGCCTGGTGCAGCCTGGCTGGCGCGGAGCGCCCCTCGCAAAGAAAGCCTCCAAAGGAGGGACTTGCGCCGTATTATAGTGGGTAGGGGGGTATATGCCGCCGGCGTATACCCCCCTACCCACCCTACTCTTTTTGGCATTTGGCAGGGCATTATTTTAGAAACACTATCAAATTTGATCCACTCAACCTTTTTTTTCTTGTTCAGTGTCCCATGACTGCCTGCTTCTCCTCTACAAGCATGCCAAGATTCAAGTGTCCCACACACTTGAACATTGGTCTTTTTCCTTATTTTCCATGGGCAATACATCCGCAGGCTGCTTATGTGATGTAAAGCCAGTCAGAGTACAGGGAGTGGTGCCATCAAACCTGAGCACTTTGAAAGTCTTATTATGACAGTAAAAAATGGCTAGAAGGTCCAAAAATAATGCTACATATCCTACAAGATGCAGGAGAAGGAAGTGGTCATTTGGCTCAGCGGAACCTTCATGCTATTCCTCACGACTGAGGAGGTACAAGCAATAGAATGGAGAACAGCAAAAAAACAAAAAAAGAGTAGGGCAAACACTGGCACATAGTGTGTCCCTCCTTCGGAGGGTCCCTGCGGGACGGCGTCCCTCCACAAAGAGAGGGTCTTAGTTAAGTTAGCCACAGCGCCCACCAGACTTGTGTTAAGTCAGATAGCTCCTGAGAGGCGAATTTGCCGATTCGAGCAGGCTTTGGCGGTTTGGGGTGCTAAATCTGGTTTACCCGCGGTGGAGATGCTCTTAGGGATGCCGTGGGCTAGAATGCTTGATCTGGAGAACCTTATAACTGGCTGGTGAAAATTGATTGAGATTGAGTTTTCACCAGCAAGCAAGGTTTAGCGGATCCCTCATCAAGCCATTAGGCGACGGGAAGCCCTCCACTACAATGCAACTTGCCAACTGCCGTGGATGGCCTGGTCATGTGAAGGTCGCGGTTCCGGTCGGATTTCAAGTGTCACTGGCGGGTGAACCTGCATTCTTCTGCTTGGCTCCCGGCACAATGGACAGTATCTCATCCCAGTCCGCGCGAAACACGGGAAACGCGATTGTGGACGAATTCAGATGGCCGACTCAAGCAACGAACCACCAAACCTGAATAGGGAATCATCCGACTCCAGCAGTGAATCATACAACTCCGGCAGTGAATCATCTGACTCCAGCAATGAATCACACAACTCCAGCAGTGAATCACACAACTCCGGAAGTGAGCTATCCGACTCCAGCAGTGAATCATACAACTTCAGCACTGAACCATCCGACTCCAGCGGCACCAACTTCGAAATCGAATCATTTGCATCCGACTCCAGCGCTGAACTATCCGACTCTGGCGCTGAACTATCCGACTCAAGTGAATCAATTGACCATCTAAAGTATCAGCAGTATTGGTACCTAGGAGGTATGATTAATTCTCATCAAGAAGCATCAAGCCCGGCATTTATGAATCCTCAACTTATGCGCTGGGAAATTCTTTGATCCTGATCTGCAGATCGCGTTTCCGAGGGATTTAGACATCTGATAAGCAAATACTCGCCAAATACCATTCATCGTCGTAATCAATCGTCCTTTGATGTGGAAGTCAATTCCAAGCAAGTTCTCTTAGATCGACTAGAATCAAGCCTCCTGCCTCTCCTGCGTCAACAAATCACTGCTCTCTCACGATTACTAAGCCCTTCTGTACTAATGGAAGACCCTGGGACAAAACTCCAGCTGTTATTAGAAATGCAACCAGAGCTCGAGCGCACCATCGATCAAATTATATCTATTGTCAACACTGTCTTTCCGGAATTGGTATCTACAGCTAATCGAGCCGATGATCAGCATCTTGGGAGATTGAAGTCCTACAGGCTTCAGTACCTCAAAATTGCATTCCTTGACGATGAGGAGGGGTTCTTGACCGAATTGGGTCTAATTTCTCGTCGGGCCTATCGACTCATTCAAGAAATGAAGTTATCATCGAAGAAGCTAGCTCGGAGTAATTCGCATGAAATATACAGAAGTTGGCTGGACACTCACGTACAATATGCATTACTTTCGATCAACTCCGCTATTGTATCGCTAAGTGGATCCGACCTCGACGTTGCCCAAGATTTTTGGCCAGCCGAGTTAAGTGCTATCGAGAGGAGGATATGGAGCATCACCGCCAATGCCAATCTACCGCCCACCATGGAGAGCAACGGCCAACTGGGCGCAAGGAGTTTCACCCGCAAACCAGCCCTTCAGCTAGCCAAGTTATCAATACCAATAATGAAGCTATCCAGGATTTTTTTCCTCAAGACCTCGAAACGCGGGCTGAATTCAAAAGGGCTCCCGTTCTTTACCAATATGAGTTCGGTGCAAATCCAAACTCTAGCGGATTCGATCAAAATCGTCGATGGCGAACTCGACGACTTCTACTCTCAATTGAATGCAGACAATACAGACGACCTGGCTATAATTAGTCGCGAGCTCTTGGACACAGCCGCTAGACTGAAAAATTACTTAGACATTCCTATGGTTCTTCTGCTCTTTCATTTTGTTCACACTAAAGACTTCCCGGATAAGGATTATTATCATAGTTGGCTTTGCGATTGGCATAGTCTTTTCCAATTTGCCATTAATAAGTTTATCAATGCTGTTGAATTATTAATTACAGATCAGCTGTAATTTTTTCCTTCTCAATTTGTTTCTTCATGAAATCTTCATTCTTTGTGTCAAGCGTCCTCACCAAAAGCAACAAGCATGAAAACATGATGCAAATAACAAATTGGTTTTGAGGATTTTTTTCTTCTGAATCAGATCCCTCCATGACTATCAAAAATTGTACTTACCCTCCACCAAAATCTCTTAAAGAAAGAGTCTTGGAAAACAACTCCCAAACTTTGGGAAAACAACTCCCATTTCCGGATTTCCTTTGCCGGGACCAAATCTCGACCAAGTTCAAATGTCAACCTAGCCCTTTTTTGTGAGTTGTTTTCCTAAAACAGGGTGTTTTTTGGGAGTTGTAGCAAGGGTGGGCAGTTACGTTATGATACATTACGGCGGGCTAATTGGATACTGTAACTTTTTTTCACTTATCCAAATTAGCCATTTGGGTAATGTAACATTTTTTTGAGTAACCTAATGTAAAGTAACTTTTCTATTTTTGGGTTTTGGAGGTTTTGGATAACATAACTTTTTTGGGGTGAACATTTTTGTTCAATATTTTTCAAAAATTCTTTTTTGAAATATGAATTTAGCTTAACACTGCCCACAAGCAGGTGACAAAATATGGATTCCACCACATTGATGTTTTGCCAGCAACACATCTGAAGTTACTGCAGCTACTTTCACAGTCACATGCAACAAAATTCTTGGTTTGTCACCTGCTTGCGGTGTGTAATGGTTAGTACTTGCCTCTTGTATGTTTTGCAACATGCAACATGCAGGTTTGCAACATGCAGGTTCAATCCTCACTGTACACCTGTTTTGACCTGACACCCTGGGCAGAAACTGGCATTGGTGGCTGTTTTAAATAAGCTTGATCCCAATACGCACTCATATTGAGCAAAACAGCCACAAACAGTCATCTCCCTTGGGAAGTTACCACCAAGTTACCCAAAACTGGGCAAATCTGTAATGTAAACCATTTTGTTGGAAACATCTGGGTGAAATAACTAGAAAAAAAGGACCCTTTTTCTGCGGCAGATATTGTAACTTAGAGAATGTAAAAAGGCACCCGGCACCGCCCACATACACCAAGCACCTACGCGGTGGTGCCGGGTCCCAGTTTTTTTGGACAAAGCCTTGTGGTACCCGGGTACCTCCCCAAGTAACACCCATCCCCCCGTGGGGGGGGGGGGGGGGTTGGGGGCGCGGACAGCCCCAGCTCAGCGCCTGCTTTGATGTGTAGACTAGAACTCATACATATCAATTGTGGAACTGTACTCATTGACCCACCAATATGACTCGCACCAGGCACTAAACCACTTCAACACAGGACACTCCACCTGAGGAAGAAAACATCCCCAGCACCAGGAAAAATTTCAGCCCTCTGCTAGCCCAGAAGGCGGAGATACTGACAAACTGTGGGCCACCACAATGGAGGGCAGCCCGCAGTGCAGGACATCCAACAATGGAGCAGCCAGTGCTTGATGAATCCAACTGAGAGTTGCTCACAGCCTTGAGTCTGTGTTTACCACGGTCTTTTCTGAGAAGCTGTAAAATTCGTGAGTATTGTCTAAAGACTTCTCACAAAGTTCCTCCAACTCCTGCCGTTGAAAGGCATCCCACAAGCCAGCCACTTCAGGCTAGTGTATAAGTACTAGGGACTTTTCCTACCAGGAATAGTCCCCAGATCAGTTACCATGCCCAACCAACTTGTTGTCTTCAACCACTTACGCCAAACGCAACAATTGGGGCTATTATTGATCCCTTTTCCTTATTTCCATCCTTCCTGCTCTCAACCCGGCTCCTTGTTTCCACTAGGTAAGTCGGGCCTTTTTCCCTTGTCCTAGACAGGACCCTCTCTACGAGTCCTACAGACTTTTATTCGCTCAAACAACCTGTCAGCCTTAGAGTCAACACAGCTCACCTAAAGTCTGCCTCTTTTCTACTTACTACATATGAAATTACATCATATCTTTTTCATCTTAAGAGATATCATTGTTTTGACTTCGTTTACTCATGCAATTTTAACCCTAGTTACAACTTACCAATTCTTTGTAACTATACTCCTTCCCTGAGTTCTTGAGTTGTGGCGCGCATGCGCAGTTGTGACGTGTCAGCGCTACCAGGTGCGCCAAACCACATGTACATATGTAATTACATAAGCAAACTGTGAAAATTTTCGAAGTCAGGATCCCCCTTGCCTGAGGAGGATCTACAGACTTCAGCACACCAGAACTACACCCCAGATAACCCAGGATCACCTCCAAAGAGAACACCACGCTTGTCAGCCTTAGAGTCATCACAGCTGACCTAAAAGCTGCCTGTTCTACCTTTGTTACATATAAATTACTTTATATCTTTTTCATCTTAAGAGATAACCTTGTTTTGACTTCATATTCTGTTTCCTCATGCAATTTTAACCCTAGTTACAACTTATAAATTCCTTGTAACTATACTCCTTCCCTGAGTTACTGAGTTATGGCGCCCTTGCGCAGTTGTGACGTGTCAGCGCTACCAGGCGCGCCAAACCACATGTACATATGTAAATTACATAAGCAAACTGTGAAAATTTTCGTAGTCAGGATCCCCCTTGCCTGAGGCGGATCTACAGACTTCAGCACACCAGAACCACCACCCAGATAACCCCAGGATCACCACCAAAGAGCCTACTCTACTCCCAGTATACCTACCGTCACAGGCGCCTAGGATATTGACAGTAAGTAACCTCTTTCACTGAACCTTGATTATCTCAGAGGTACAACTCTGTGTCTTGCTTGATCTGCCTTTTCTTCTTGCTTTGCCTCTTCCTTGATCACAGGGCTGTCCCTCCAATTCTACAGGCCTTTGCCTCTATCTTGATCACAGGGCTGTCCCTTCAATTCTACAGGCCTTTGCCTCCATCTTGATCACAGGGCTGTCCCTTCTTATCATCAGGCCTTTGCCTCAAAATCTAGGTTCAGGGCTGTCCCTCAGGTTTCCCTTTAAGAACCTTGACTGTCCAGAGAGAAGTCTAAAAAACTGTGGCTGGATTAAGACTTATCTAATCCAGATACCCTCCTGAGAGGAAGCTGTAGCACTTCTCGCACAGATTAGCAGCACTCTTCTGAAGAGTAGCATTGCCAGTGGACGTGCATTCCCACTAGAATAACCTAGTACTTCTCTTCCTTCTTATCCTGCTTGGTTTCTCTCTCTCTTTCTCTTTTTTCTTTTATAGTTGTAATTTCTTTATCCCAAGAAATCCAACTATTGCCCCCCCATTTCTTGTGTCCTGCTGTCACTATAGAGACTCAGGCTCACAACGCTCCCAGTGTACCTACCGTCACAGGCACCTAGGATATTGACAGTAAGTAAACTATTTCACTGAACCTTGCTTATCCAGAGTGAAACTCTGTTGCTCTTGACTGTTTCTTCATTTCTTATACTCTTTCAATCTTAAAAGATCAAAAGGTTATCTCTGGTTAAGACCTATAAAACCAGAGCAGAGTAGTAACCCTACTTCTGAATCCCACCAACGTTTCCTTGTTGTGAGTGGAGGCTGTTGCACTCTTTTTGGCCTGGCACAGCTGGCATTCAACTTTTCCAGGTTGAGAATAGCCCAGATCAATTTATAAAGACTTAAATTCTAGGCCTGATCTTCTCTCTTTCTCTCTTTCTTTCTTCTCACTCTGTTTGTATTTCTTTATCCCAAGAAATCCAACCAGATTCCCCCCCTTTTTTCTTGTGTCTTTTTGTCACTCAAGAGACACAGGCTCACATTGGGTTCCAAAACAATGGAGCAATCTACAGGATGATCAGGATAAGAAATGGAAAGCTCATCCGTACCAGGCACGCTCTGTTCAAGGAATCAATTTTTCCTACTCTGTCCGTATCTGACAAGACTTCTAATTGTAGGAATGACTCATCCTCTCTAATGTTTGATCCCACTGATGATGACAAGTTTCATGACTGTTCCGAACATCCTGACACAAGTTTGAACGACAATACCTCCAAAGACTCCAACTCAGACTCCTCTGAAGCTCTGGCTGTCATTCCCGCTCCTACTTCTCCTCCCACACCCACGTCCAATATTACTTCCAAAAACATACTTAATCATCCTCAAAGACCCCAAGCTTTTTTCATGCAAGCTATTGACAAAACACCAAAATTTTTTCATCAGACCGTCAACTGTTGTGAGGCTTCTCAGTGGATCACCGCTATAAAGAAGGAACTTGATGCCATGGAAAGCCTTAACGTTAGGTCTGTTGTGAAAATCATTCCCGGCGTGAAGTTGTTTGGCACAACATGGGTTTTTTGGAAGAAGAAAGATGGATCAAGTGCCATTGAATTCAAGGCTTGCTTGTGTGCTCAGGGGTCTTCTCAAACCTACGTTGTCAACTTCTCAAAAGCCTTTGCACCCATGGGTTGAATAAATTATCTTTGGGTTCTGATATCATTTACTGCAGCCATGTGTTATATTCCATTCCTGCTCTAAGCATTCTGACACCCACTCTTTGTTAGACTTGATGGTCCTGATATAGTGATAAGCAATGCCAATAAGACTTGTCATCCCAGGATTACATACAAGCATAACAGCGGATAATGTCTAGACTAAATGAGCCCAGCATGCATCAGTGCACTTAGCTTACACCGCCAGCAAACAGCTGAATTAAACCAGATTTTGTTGCGCTGACAAAATCAAAACTCAAATTCAAACTGGCGCCCCGGTTTTGTTGTAACCTGTTGTGGATTTTGTCACCTGCTATTCTCAGTGGCAGGTGCAAGAGGTCATGACTCCCTCAATGGCCAGTGCTAACCGGTCATTGAGGGGACATACACACCTAGCTCCCTTGATGGCCCATCTGCACCGGCCATCAAGAGGAACACCCTAAACCCTCTCAATGGCCGGTGTGGTGTGCTGTGCCTGTTGCAATGCCAAAAGCACATATGTAAAGGTATTGTGATAGTAAAGTTACATACAGGTGGAACCCATTAAAAGAGGAGGAGATAATCTTACACATCAGTTACAACATTTACATACATACACTCTTTGGTAGCCACAGCGGATTGGACGGAAGAATACACGACGTGGATACAAAGACAAGGGAGGAGGAAGGAAGGAGGGCCAGAGAGAGGCTTTGACCCCCAAATCCTGGAAAGGAGGAGTATTCTAGTTGGGTGCAGAGTGCATTGAAGGTGGCTTGGTTACATAGCAACACATTCTGAAGGATATGGAAGGTGGCTTGGGTACATGGCAACGCATGACATCAGGCAGTGCAATATATGCAGGCAGATAAGGTGTACAAATAGTGTCACTGCAGCATAATTCCCTCATTGTTTGTGTGGCTGTGCAGTACAGGTGTACATATGCTGTGCAACTGAGATCCCCTGCAGCTAAATTCCCTCAAACACATTCCCCTGGAGCAAAAAATTCCCTCACTCTTCAATACAAAAGGAGCTCTTCTCCCCCACATAATTTCTCTTTTTCACCATCAACCTATAGAGGTCTGGTCACATATGGTAGTTTAGCAGTAGTATTCTTGTGTAGCCTAGAGTCAGTCAGTCAGTAGAGTGTTAGTGCAGTAGTAGAACCCACAATCAACAACCAACCAACCAACCAACCAGCAACAAACCAACAACCAACCAACAACCAACCAACCAACCAACCAACAACCCATTCTCCTTATTAGCATATTAGCAGTAGTAGTAGTAGTAGAGGTAGTAGTACAAATTATAACATCAACAACAGTAGAGGAATTTCACCAAACAAACCATGTTATCCTTACTTATAACTGGTCCAAAAAACATTGAATTAGATATTTAGGTCTGATAGAGATTACTATATAAAAGTAAGAGCTATCTTGGAATTTGCCGCATTTTCTTAAATATTGATTACAAGACTCTTGGTTATTTGCATAGTACTATTAGAGGGGCAGGTCTTTCAAACCACCCGTAGATTGTAATAGCCTTTCAACCTATCATACAATTTATTTCCCCCTCAAAGGAACTTTGATTACCCATCCATCCCTGGAGTCCTACACCGGTTAGTACCGGCCAGCAAGAGTAAAGCACTATTTATACCCTCAATGGCCGCTACTGACCGACCATCAAGAGGTGATACGCATAACCCTCAATGGCCTGTAAGTACACCAGCCATCAAAAAAAAAAACACTAAACTCTCAATGGCCCGTACTGGCCGGTCATCAAGAGCAAAACTCTCTTGGTGATGTGTATACACATCACCCTTGATGACCAGTCAGTACCAGCCATTGAGAGGAACATAATACAATCTTGATGGCCTGGACTGATCAGCCATTGAGGGGAAATACACATCCCACTTGATGGCCAGTCAGTACCGGCCATCAAGAGGAATATAACACACTCTTGATGGCCTGCGCTGACTGGCCATCAAGAGTGAAGCGCTTTGCTCTCAATGACCAGTTGGGTCACTGTGCAAGATGCACATTTTCTCTCAATGGCCAATCAGTACGTACTACTACAGGCCATCAAGAGTGTATTATGTTCCTCTTGTTGGCTGGTACTGACTGGTCATCAAGGGTGATGTGTATACACATCAACAAGAGAGTTTTGCTCTCAATGACTGGCCAGTACGGGCCATCAAGAGTTTAGTGTTTTTGTCTCGATGGCAGGTGTACTGACAGGCCATCAAGGGGTATGTGTATCACCTCTTGATGGCCAGTCAGTAGCGGCCATTGAGAGTATAAATGGTGCTTTACTCTTGCTGGCTGGTACTGACCGGCCATCGAGAGGGTGTAGGGTGTTCTTCTTGATGGCCGGTACAGATGGGCCATCAAGGGAGCTAGGTGTGTATGTCCCCTCAATGACCGGTGAGCACCAGCCATCAAGGGAGTTGTGCTCTCTTGCACCTGCCACAGAGAATGACAGGTGAAAACACACCTGGGGCGCGAGTTTGAATTTGAGTTTGCAGCGCGACAAAATCCGGTTTACGTCAGCTGTTTGCTGGCAGTGTTAGTGGTCAAAGCAACACTCATGAAGTTTGGAGTCATGTGTTCAATTCCCATAGTGCACATCTATTATGGGTTCTGACACCATGAGCTGGGACGTTCAGCAGCTTGATGTAAAGACAGCCTTTCTTAACGCTGACTTACAAGAATCCGTTTATCTCTCAATCCCCCTGCAAGGTGTCTCCGCTGACAAAAAGACCTATTGCCTGAAGCTTCACAAATGTGGATGGCTGGCTGTCTGTGCAAGAAGCTAGGCTTCAAGGCCGTTCCACTCATGAGCCTGCCCGGGTAGTCGTTGATGTGTAATAAGGGATCCTTTGAAAATTGGGGGTTGGCCAAGCATTAGGTGCGTCAGGATTCACACCAAAGATTGACCTTTGGGGGCAAGCCTCTCTGTGAGACAGAGACGGGGCCCTCCTCCAGAGAGGCTTTGTTAAGCTTGAAGAGATGCAAGTGGCAAGTATCCCTCAAAAGACAAAGACCCTCACTAGGCTCTTTTCTGGATTCTCACTCCTTTTTTCAAGCATTTTTGGGAAGATTTCCCTGTAAAGTTGTAATTTTTTCATGCATGTCACATAGCACATTTTGATTAAAATTGATAATATCAATGTTCTATTTGTGTTTCAAACACCAAAAGCTATTTTGTGTCTGTTCTTTTTTCTGAGACAAGTTTAATCTCTTTCTTTGTATCTTATTGTTTTCAAGTGATTATAATTTATAGCAATCAACCTCTACGGAGTGAAAATACAATGGGTAATTCAGCTCATGCAGTTTGGCCTTCAACAGTGACTTGCGAGATGAATCTAAGTGAGTGGAGACAGCGTTTGACTGAGTATGGATTACTCAAGGAGTACAGCAATGTATTGACCGGTTTTGAGGTTGGTTTTGACCAAGGTATCCCAGGACATTTCATAGAGGGAATGCATTATTTTACGCCAGACAGCCCTAAATTGGCAGAGGTGGTGAGAGACAAGATAGAGGATTCAATCAAGAAAGAATTAATAGCAGTTCAAATGTTTGAACCTTTCTCCCGCAATGAAGTTATAGAGAAATTTGGGTTTTTCAGATCAAATCCTCTAGTTGAGATGGTGAAAAATGACGGTGAGATTTGGCAAATAGAAGACCTCTCCTACCCACAGAAAAATGCAAACATTGAATCTGTGGACACATTTGAACAAGATTTTGATACCACTTGGGAAAATTTCAATACAGTATCAAAGTTTTTTGCTGGAGAGAGACACCAGGGGGGGATGTGTTGCACTCTCTAGAGAGTGCCGGACCGTAATTTCTATCTAGAATTCTGGCAGATATGTTCCATTGCTTCATGTGTAACTGAATTGTGGGTTGGTTGTATGTTTATAATCAACTCATACTGATCTTATCTGTATCTAATCTTGTTGTGTCTGGCAAGTTAAACTGAACTAATGGGTATTTCCATCCAGTGGCCAGTGCACAAAAATGGATTCTCCGCCAACCAATTTGTACCCGCCATCAAGTGGAGAAATCCTCTGCTTAATTACTCAGTTGGATTCCCATCAAGTGGAGAAACCCTCCACTTGATGAATGGTTTAGATGATCATCAAGTGGAGAAATCCTCCATTCTATGATCTTTGCTATTGACCATTGAGTGGAGAAATCCTCCACTTGATGATCATGTATAAAGCCCATCAAGTGGAGAAATCCTCCACTGCATGGACAGTTTTTATGGTCATTGAGTGGAGAGCATCTTATCTCAATTACTTGTGTATACCCACCATTGGGTGCAGGAATCCTTCACTTGATTACAGGTGACTGGGCTGTGAAAGGACCATGAGCTCAACAACCAGTACATGTAGGTAATTGAGGAGTCTCTTTACCAGCTTGATTAACCAGCCATTACTGTACATTCATTGAGCTGTGCAAGTCCCAGCTAAAATGCCAGTAAATTCTGGCCATTCGGCGGCGCGCTTGCAAGCTGGGGCGCCACATTATACTGCCTACAGAGCTTGGGAATTTTGGCTTGATGACCAGTATGTGCTGGTCATCGCGCTAGGGTTTTGCCCATGTAATGAACAATAGGTACTGGTCATCAGTTTTGAGCTTGGATAGGCAGCGTATTGGTGTCCATGGCACTTGTCCACCACAACACTTGGACTAACATTGCAGTGGACAAATGACAGGGGTCCCCGAGTCGGGGAAGCCCTATCCCAATAGCCAGCAGAGACTGCACATTGTACCGGCCTTTCTGAGATTGTTTGAAAGCATATACTTTCCAAAGAGCTTGGGAAAGCCCAGCTATAAGGCCAGCATGTGGTGGTCAACAAGCCAGGAATTTCCCAGCGCGATGGACAGCACCACCTGTTCATTGAGTCTGGGTACAGGTGTTAGCTGCTGGCCAATTTCCACCCTGAAGTTCACGCAAACATGAGGGTGGACATTACAGAAGTAAAAAAACCATCCTGAGTGAATAAGGGCCATGCTGTGCCAATCCAAATTTCCTCACCCGGCCACAGTTCACTTGTGCCAACCTTCAAACACCCAGAGACAATTTTTTCAATAATTGTCCTCACATAATTATGCTGCTCCTGCTATCCTAAGGCCAATGATTTTGAGTGGTCTCGATACAGCAGGTCCAAAGTGCGGAATTCATGATTAAAAGCCAGTTCTACGTAAGTACCTGTATGTGATAAGAGCAATCAGTACTACTTTTTTGAACCATGCACATGGAAATAAAGGTACATGTGATAAAATAATGCTTCAAATAGGAGAAAATTTGTGGAAAAAAATTGTGGAGAAGATGTGAATATGGTCAATCTACAAGACAAAATGTGTTATCCACACTGGGATGTGCGTGAAAATTCAAGAATTGACTGCTCACTGTGGAGCTCTCAGACCAGCTGTTGAAGTATTTCTCCAGCTGGTTCCAGGAGCAAGGGAATATTGGTGCGCCTTTCAATATCCACAAATATACCCCCCTTTCCCTTTAGAAGATTTATTTTGGCCTCTAGGCCGTGCGTTTTCCAGTCAGTTGTAGGTAAAGTTTCAGAAATTGTACCAAGTGTAGTCATGTACTAGGCAAGATTTAGATTCACAAATGAACAGCTATTCACACTTCCAACTTGAAAATTATTTTATGCCTCATACCTTGGTAAAAATGATGAGGAAAACCAACTCCGGTATTTTCACATTTCATATTGCTTGGAGTACAAGCCCACATTATGCAGGTCTTCCTAGCTCTGACACTGTTTGATACTTGAAGAATACAAATTGATTTCAAACTACTTTCTGCCCAATTTGATATGGGAATTGGCATGACATAAATATGCTCAAAGAATTCATCTTGCAGCTGGCTGATCCTCTGAAGTTGTTGTATTTTACAAGAACTTTTCATAATTTGATGTTATGTTTGTTTTGAATGAAAAATTCTGCAATTCAAAATATTCCCTGTCACTTGGCTGAGGATATATTTGAGCATAAGGATAGGGGAATTATTGGATAAAATTGTGTGCATTGAAGCTCAATTCCACAATTGTGATAATGATGAACCCAGCACAAAACTTCAGCAGAGATATATTCATGTGTTGGAATTGTGTGAAATATTATTCCAAAACAACTTGAACTAAAGTTACGCCTGTACTGTTGGAAATAAAGTGAACAAAGATTCAAGGTTAAAATTGAACTCACATCAGACCTAATTCAATATAAAGTTACAGCTTGGCACTCTCTAGAGAGTGCGACACATCCCCCCCTGGTGAGAAGGAAGATCAAACTATCCTTGGCCCACTGGGAAAAGGCCTACCAGCAAATCCCCACCAGAATGGACCAGTGAAAATATTTACTAGTGAAGGATTTCAACGGCCAATTCCTATTACAAAGATACTAGGATAAATTTTGGAGGGGTGGCTGGCTGTGGTTCTTTTGGTAGACCAGGAGACACTTGGAAATAAATCATGAAATCTCATTTTGATCTGGTCAACATCTTTAGGTGGGTCAACAACAACCTTTTTGTCAGGGTACTTGGCAGGGATAAAGACATGAAGGATGTAGTGGCAAATTCAAAGATGCTGGGTGTCTTGACAAACAAAAAGAATTTATCCCCTTTTTTGGCAGAAAAAAAGTTTATTGTTTTGTTTGGAACAGACTTGAGAAAACGGTTTGCCTACTGGATGGCAAAATCAAAAAACAAATCTTGCATCTCTCATCTTTCCTCAACAAGAAAGACAAATATAAATACTTGTGGGAAGGCTCAATCATGTAGCCTATATCCTACCACATTTGAAGTGTCACCTGAACTCACTGTATCAATGGCTGATGTCGTGGCAATACCGGAAAGCAGCATGCCACCCACCCAAGGACGTCCTACAGGAGCTGGCCGTATGGAAGGAGACGTTGGAAAATTTTGAACCCACACACATCATCAACTATGGACCACCAGTTGACATTGGTTGGTGTCAGCCTGTATGTAACTAACCGTGTCTGAGAGGGTTGTTACTATCAAGATGATGGTGTAAGATGCCAAGGATGGGGCAATGGTTTCGTGGTAAGACCTGTAAAAGGTTTCACTCTATCAGTAATCTTGACTGAGAGGCTTGCTCAATTAAGGCGCATCCAGATCAACACAGGGTGTTAATAGGCATCCAAGGAATAACTCAACTTGGGTTCGTGGTTTTACCTACAGAAAGGTAAGGGTAATCAAGAGTTGATGTTATTCCTGAATTGAAAGATGGGTGAGAATAAAGGCACTGTTTAACTATGTATGTGTTAAACCTTGCTATAATAATATTCTGAGGGATAAACAGTCCTGGGGGGCGTGTTTATATAAAGGGGAATGAGCAGGAGGGAACATGAGGCGCTTGGAGGCGCTTCAGGACCAGGGGGGAACTGGAAGCGCTCAAGGGAAGCAGGTTCTCATGAGGATCAACATTGGAAATGATCAGGGCAGTGTAATGATCAGTACTGATCCTGGATCAGTAGCTGTGCACACTAGCTGATCATAACCAATCATTGATTCCATTCAGTGCTCTTTGAATTGGATTACATCATGTATTGTTTATGTATTTATATCATAACCAATATGTTATGTAAATAGGTACTGAGGCGTAACAGGGGATAAATGAGTGATACCTGTCTTGGGGTATTTCACGTGTACAGTAATATTACAATGTATTGTAATCTTACTGTTTTGCACGTAAATTAACTCTCATAACAACAGTACATTATGGTAACTATATTTAACTATGGTTATCTGTAATGTAATGTATAACAGGAGTACATTCTTAAGCTTGTATCTAATGATGTACATATGTAATAAAGGTGTAAAAGGAATGTACTATGAATAATGTGAACAATTGCAGGTACTTGGTACGTGTAAGGTACTGTGACATGTACTCTGTGGCTGACAGTTGGTTAGGTGATGCATCAACTTCTTTTGGCATTGGCGTGCTAATATGCAAAACCTGGGCGCGATTCAAGCTCCATGACCCACAAGGCTGTCCGCAAAAAAATTCTTATTTAAAAACAGTCGCGGTTTGTCTTGGCTTACTCATGCATTTAAAGCTAAGGTTCACCAGGGAAGAAAGTGTTGCACTCTCTAGAGAGTGCCAGACCATAATTTTTGTCTAGAAGTCTGCCAGATATGAGCCATTTCCCCATGTGCAAATGAGTTGTGGGTTGGCCATGTGTTTATACTCAACTAATACTGATCTTATCTGTATCAAATCTGGTTGGATTTGGTGAGTTAGACTTGTATAATGGCTTTCTCCACTCCACCGCCATTACACACACATATTCTCCACTGACTGGTGTGTACCGGCCAGGAATTTGAGACAACCTCCAATTGATTACTGTGTTGCATGGCCATCAAGTGGAGAAAACCTCCGTGTAATGACTGGTTTAGATGGCCATCAGGTGGGTGATTCCCAACTCCATGATGCTGTGTAATGGCCATGAAGTGCATCCATCCTCCAGTTGATGAACATGTATCCCAGCATTTGAGCAGAGACATCCTTCACCCAATGACTGTTGTGTATGGCCATTGAGTGAATGGATTCTCATATCAATAACTGGTGTATACTGGCCATTGAGTGGAGATGTCCTCCACTTGATTACACATTAATGGGCTTTGAAACACCCAGCTAAATGACCAGTACATGATGTTCATCAAGCAGGGACTTTCTCATATTGACGAACCAGGAAGAATTATATATTGCGCTGGGGAAGTCCCGGATCAATGCTCAGTACATGCTGATGCTGGCCATCCAGCTGGGCTTTGGAGAGCTAGGTGGCCATTATATACTGCCTCGCGAGCTTGGGAAGTCCTGCTCAATGACCAGTATGTGCTTTTCATTGGGCTAGGGCCTCTATGTGATGACCATCAGGTACTGGTCATTGGATTTGGGTTCGGCGAGGCTGCAGATTGATGTCCACTGCAATTGTCCACCATAACGTACGGCCGAACCTTGCGGTGGACAAATTACAGGGGTCCCCGAGTCGGGGGAGCCCTATTGCGATGACCAGCACTTATTTGGCTTCGGGGACGCAGCAGATTAATGTACACTGCACTTGTCCACCGGAACGTACGGCCGAACGATGCGGTGGACAAATGAAAGGGGTCCCCGAGTCAGGGGAGCTCTATTGTGATGACCAGCAAGTACTGATCATTGTGCCAGCATTTCTGATCTTTTGAGGCAGTACACACTGCCTGTCAAGCTCAGAAAAGCCCAAATGGATGGCCAGCATGTGGTGGCCATTGAGAGGCAAATTTTCCAGCGCGATGAACAGCACCCACTGTTCACATTGAGTCTGGGTAAATGTGTGATATTTTTGGAAATTTCCACCCCAACATTCGCCCAAACATGAGCGTGGACATTAAAACAGAAAAAAAACCCTCACCTGGGAAACAGGGGGATGCTAAGCCAATCTGTGTTTCCCCACGCGTCCATAGTTCAATTGTGCCAACCTTCAAACCCACATACACAAATTGTTTTAACACTTTTCCTCACAAATTTTGTGGCACTCCTGCTGGCCCATGACCAATCATTTTGAGTGGTCTGGATACAGCCTGACCGCAGTGCAGAAGTCTCAACTGACAGCAGGTGCTACATCAGCACCATGTTATGAGAGAAATCAACACCATGTTGTTGCATCATAGACATGGATACCTGTGATGAAATAATGCTACACCAAAGAAAATTAATGGAAAATGGTTGGTGAAGAAAAGATACAAGATGATCAGTCTACAAGACAAATGGTTCTAACCACACTGGGATATGCGTGGGGATTTAAGCATTTATTGGATGAATTCCTGTCAAGATCTGCGGGTCTCCCAGAAGTGATCTAGAGCCCAAAAATCTAGACGCTCCTGCAAAAATTCAGAATTTTTGGGTCTAACTCAAAAGCTGTGAAGGTTCCAGATGTGACAGGAAGTCCTCCACTGTTCACTTTTGAGTTCTAAGACCAGCTGTTGAATTATTTTTCCAGCTTGTTCCAGAAGCAAGGGAATATTAATGCACCTGTTAATATCCACCAATCTACCCCTTTTCCCTTCAGAAGCTTTATTTAGGATTCTAGACAACATTTTTTGGTCAGTTGTAGTTAAATTTACAAAATTGTACAATTTTTAGTCATGTACTAGGCAAGATGCATATTCCAAAATGAACAGCTATTGGCACTGAAAAATTACAAAATTATGTTTCATCCCTTGGTAAAGATGGTAGGGAAAACTGAATCCACTATTTTCACATTTAATATTGCTTGGAGTACAATTGCATATGAAACAGGTCTTCTTAGCTTTGGTGCGGTAAGGGTTTGATACTTGAAGAACAGAAATATTATGTCAAACCACTTTCCTCCCAATTTGATATGGGAATTGACATGTCAGAAATATGCCACAAGGATTCATCCACCAGTGTGCAGATCCTCTGAATTTGCTATATCTCACAAGTATGTTCCATAATGTGATTTTATGTGTGTTTTGAATGAAAAAATCTGCAATTCAAAAAAATACCTGGCAGTCGGCTAAGGATACGTTTGAGGATAAAGATTCATACATTCTTGGCAAAGTTTGTGTGCAATGAAGATCACTTCTGCAATTGTAATAATGATGAAACAAACACAAAACTTCAACAGAGAGATGCTTGTGGGTTGGCATTGAGTTATAGATCATTTCACAAACACTTGACCTACAGTTACACTGGTATTGGGAAGAAAGTGAACAAATAATTAAATTTAACATTGAACTCACATCAGACTAACTTACATACAAAATTACGGCCTGGCACTCTCTAGAGAGTGCAACACTTTCTTCCCTGGTGGTTGCAGAGCGGAAAAACCTTGGTTGTGTGGAAATATAACACTACAACGGAAAACGGAATCAACAACAAACAGTCCAGAGACACCCAGGCGAACGCAGAATGGATGAAGATTCAAACCATCCTCATCAAGGAGAACATTAACCTTGTGGTGCGAAGGGTTTCGTCAAAGGACAAAGGTGCAGACTCTCTGTCAAGATTTGTGGAAAGATAACACTACAACGGAAAACGGAATCAACAACAAACAGTCCAGAGACACCCAGGCAAACGCAGAATGGATGAAGATTCAAACCATCCTAATCAAGGAGAACATTAACCTTGTGGTGCAAAGGGTTTCGTCAAAGGACAAAGGTGCGGACTCTCTGTCAAGAGGTGTCAAGTCAGGCCAAGATGTTTGGCACCAAATACGTATAGATATCCCAAAGGATTCAGAGGCCATTCTTTCCCAGGTGGTATTTTTGATATAAAAGGGCAAATGTAACACGTTTAATTTTACTACTCCCTGGGAAAATTGAACTATAGAAAATAATGAAGCATTCACAGCGGTTTTTTTTTGGTGCACTCATGGTCTCAAGGAAACTAAGGATCAAAGATGGGGGGCTTGCGTAGGCTCAGGCTTCTCCCTGAGTTAGTGGTGTAGCACCATCCGCCCATCTTGCTGCTGTGGTAACAGCGGCCCCTTGTTTTCCTCTCTGCTCCAGGAGGAGAGACTCTTTAGATCACAGATCCCCGGCTCAGGAAGATAACTCATGACCGGTTCACACCTAGTGATTGATGGAACCTAAGAGGTTTCAAGGGAGCTCTCTTCTGAGACCCAAACACCAATCCCAGTGAAAACCTATACTCAAGTAGGGACCACCGGATCTACAGTCAGGATCCCGTTGCCCCTTTGCAGCGGGGTCCTTCCAGGAAAAGTGTGCAGGAGAGAAACAAGCAGAGACAGCTTGGACCTGCTAGCCGCCAACAGGTACCCGCCCACAGACACAAGGTACCAGCAAAGAGGTACCTGATGACATCTTTAGTAGATGTCTTAATTGTAGATGTCTTAATTTAGGATGTAGAGGGGCAACTAGAGCTCTCTAAATACCAACAGGAAGTCATCCAGTTCTCCCGGCAGTGCTGATGCGCACCCTCATCATTTTTTTGAGGCCTAAACTCAAAACCTGATTGAAGGAATTTGTTCTGAAGGTCAAAGGAATCCTGAAGGATATTCCATTGCTCTTGAGTCTTAAGATCCATTTTTGGATTTTCTGATAATATTCAGGATTGAATTATCTAATCTGCAACAACTGAGTGGCTACAGGTGTAGGATCTGCGGATATCTGCAGGTTTGTGAATCCAAGATCCACAAGGCTTGATGGTTGTAATTCCTTATTTTACATTTCTTCTTTTTTTTTTTTTTTTTTTTTTTGAAAGATTAGTACAGGGAGAACAGTTGGTATTGACAAGATGAAACCAGCACCATTTGAAAGCTAAGGTCCAGAATTATATTTTGGATCTGGGAAAGGTCGGCAGGAGCTGTGGATGGAGGAGGCTGGGTGAGGCTAATTATTTTTACTCCAGCCATTTCATGATTTCTTTATCAGCCAAATTTTTGACTTTGTGCACAGGTCTTTGTGGTAAGCCACAGCAAGCCTCTCACTGGGGTGGACTTGCGTTAAGTTAGGTTTGGTCTGATGTTCTCCGATCAGGTAATGTTGGACCAACCAACACCAATCACAGGAAGTGAACCGGTGGTGTAGCAATGGAGATTTCTCCAAATTGGCTATGTTATTTTCATCCCTTGTTGGAAATTTAACCTCCTCTTTGATCTTCCCGTTAGGGTCCATACACAACAATACAAGTGAAAATTGATTGTCAACAACTCTGACAACAAGCTCAATGGCCCAGCAGACCGGAAATATGAGGATTTCATCCTCAAGACCAGGTACCAGTCAGGGTGTCAACGGGTTGGGTTTGGGTTGAAAAACAGCGCCCAAACCCGACCCAACATTTAGCGCAGGTTGGGTTGGGTCGGGGCAGATTTTAAAATATGCTGCCTGAACCCAACCCAATGTCATACTATTTTGGGTTGGGTCCGGGTTGGGTTGGTTCAGGTCTTGGGTTGACCCGACCTCTTAGGCGCCAAAAGCCCCCAACTTGACTGTTGGAGGCGTCATAGTCGGGTCGCAGGCTGACCCAATTAGGAAATAGGCTGCCCAAACCCAACCCGACAATTTTACAAGTCGGGTTGGGTTGGGTTTGGGTCATGTCATTTTCTTTAAGAATGTGCCCAAACCCAACCCAAAACCCAACGGTTCTTGGGTTGTTCTTGGGTCGGCCCAACCCATTTACACCCTGAGGTACCAGTCTGCCCACAAGATGGCCTTTAGCAAACGTTGCCATTGCCATACTATCCAGGATATTCCCAGCAAAACTGCTATGTATGTAAATAGTTTAAAAACCCCGGGGTGGAAGAAAAGGTACCACCCAACTCCACAGCCGCAGCGGGGATCAAATCTCCCCCGGAGAGGTATAACACCAGGCCATAACACTCCCCTGCAAGCCAATATCACTGATAAAAGAGGTGATATTGGATTAGACACCAACTGGGCTGGTGTAAAACTACACACAAATCTAAGTGTTACTCCCCAACAGACTTGTTAACTGTCAACTTTCACACATACTGGCTACTATACTAATACTATTTTCAAGACTATACTATGTTTCATCTAAAGATGGGACTTTTGGCGCCCATGAACTGTGGAACTATTTTAAGGCAGCCACACTCCTAAATCAATAATTGGAAGTTACTGGCGCGCAGCAAAAGGAGCTAGGTCCATTTTAGGCGCCCCCTCTACTCCACAGCTAGGTGGAGGCTCACAGAACCTCTGAGAACAGACACCTAGCCAAACTACAATCCATGATACGTGCACACACAACGAGACGGGTTTATGTGATACTACCTCAGATTGAGTAACACGGAGAGACCGGTCCATGGACCAGAGGACCAACCATAGAGACACCTAAGGGCGCTCTAGGGTCCTCAAGGACAGACAGGTGAGTATTTAAGCCACTGGTGCGTCCAGCAACTTCCACCTCACCAGTCCCACTCATTCCATCCTTTGCGTTTTGGAACTTCTACGCAAGGCGGGATCTGAGCTTGGAAGGGATATAGCAAAAAAACCAGGAAAGTTTAAGCTAAAGGTGCTTGAAGGGCTGCCTTCCTATAATAACTCTGGGAGAAATTTACACTAAGAATTTTAGTGTGGCTAAATCAGAAGAAATATTCTTAAGTATTTCTACTGCAGACCCTAAAAACCAAGTATCTGCGCGTGGGATGAGAGGTGTTATAATTTGATGTAAGTGACTTTTTAGAATGGTCAATTTAAAGTTGTTATGTTATTAATTTCTCAAGTTTTATTTCAATTTATATTATAACTATTACTATGATGATCTTACTATTTATATGGGTGATGGAAGTGGAAGTAATTTCTTAATATCACTATTTATGCTGGCATGTGGAAGAAAGGAAATAAGAAGGGGCAGAAGAGGCCTCCTTATATAGTAAATAAACTAGTCTGAGAGTGGATTTTACAAGTGTGAAATGGTATACTACTTTGGGATGCTGTACAGTTGTAGTGTGAAATAATAACCTATATCGGGAAGCTGTACGTGATATTTGTGAAATAGTATACTACTTTGGGTTATGATCACTTGGCTTGTTCCTCCTTGGGGTGAAAACATTGTCTAAGCGTAGATTTTCTAACATGTTACATGTGATAATGGAATCTTTCAGCAGTGTCCCCTTCAGTCCTAGAGTAGATTTGTACTATGTAATGTATGTGATTTGTATGTGAAACTAGGATTCTACTATGTATTTGATTATGTGATTAAGTAGACTGTTACTGGTTTTCTGGGTGATAATATAATTGGGAAATCTGTGTAAGATGTTGGTTGTAATATGTTTTGTACTATAATGGTTTTGTTTGTACTTTATAATATAATATTATGTTAAATTGTTCCTTTTTTGATGTGTTTGGAAGTGGATTAGTCTCACCACACTGGGACCAAATGCGGGCACCAAGGCGGTAAAGTTAGCTGTTCCAGTTCCAGCGGGAGGGGGAAGGGCAAAGCTGGAGGCAGAGACGGGCAGGTTACAAATGCATTGATATTCACCAACCGCTTGGCTTCTCTGATCTCCTTTGTTGCCTTGATCCCATCCTTCACTGGTAATTGCAAGTCCATCTACAATTGTCTGAAAAAAAATCCTTCTGAGGTTAGCAGCTCCTGGGCATCCTTTCAAACAGCTCAAGTGCCAAGAACCTTGGCAGCATTGTCAGACTGCCCTCTCTCAAGGTAACCAGCATCAGCAGTCAAATGGTCGGGCAAAGGATGCGGCGGATGGAGAGACTCCTCTATCTACTCGCCACCCTTGCCCTTGTCTTTGTCCCCTGGCAGTGGCACCCATCCAGAGCTTCCCTTGATCACATCTTGATCCGTCCAAAATTGCAACCCTTCATCTCATTCCCCCCCCCTCTCCTTGTTTTTTTCTTTTTTTCTCATTTTTTCTGGTTGTAAAATGGTGTTTTTTGCTATTCTCATCTGTTCTTTTTATCCATGATAATGCAGATTCTGCTACCCTGCGGGTGGCAGCTTTCAGTTCAGCTGCATAGTACCAGTTGACCCGAGATTGTCGAGGAGTGACCCAATGCTCCAGTCAGAAGCCGGGCCGCCACGGCCTGTCTAGTGTTGTTTGTAAGACAAGGAGAGCTCGCCGCCTCCATGGAATGCCCGTGGCTTGCGTGGAATCCATGAGATGATTCCGGCGAGGCCACCCTCACAATTCTTGGTGTGGCCCACGTGGGCGTGTGGACTGACAGCCGCTGGTCCGCCCCCTGCAAGGGTCAGCCGTGGAATCCTCGTCAATTCCGAGTCAGTCCCGCGTGGAGGTACTCCCCGGGTGTATGCCTGCCGGCGGATGTTTGGTCGGGGCGTGTTTGCCGGCGACTCGACCGGGCGAGTTAACATAACTTGCCTGAAGTCGAGTCAACTTCACCTGAGCTTGAGTGTCGGCGGGGGTGTGGCCAGATTGGCGGCAATTTGACAGCGCGGGGGTCAATTTGCCGGTGGCTTCCACCCCCCGTCAATCTGACGGGCGAAACTTTAAAAAGCGAAACCGCCGTGTATTTAGCGGGTAATCGTATTCGAAACTAGGTATGGTGATGAGGCATACTGAACACAGATTTTGACCTGAAGTGGGGTTCTTCAAGTATCAAGAGGCCAAACGGGCGAATGTACATACATAGACACGTAAGATGATGAAACGGAGGTCCTTTCGATTTCTGTCGAAGAATTGGGAGGAACTGGGTGCTTCGCCTAGCGGTAAGTTTCAGACCTTGACACTGTCCCTCAGCGAGATCACAGTATACAAAAGGGGTTCAACTCTTCTAGACGTCTGCGACTCCAGACACCGGCACCGACCTGGTTGACCTCACGCTTTCTTTGCCTTCCTTTCAAATTCAATGCACGCCATGCCTTCAAAGCGCCAACGACTAGCCTCAATCGTTTTGTGCTGCTTTCAGGCGGCCCACTACATAGCCAAGCCTGGCTGGGAACAAGCCAAAGAAGGTATCTTTCATCGTTTCCTCTTCTCCTACATGATATATTCGAAATACCAAAATCATATGATTTACTGACATTGTCCCTCAAAATACAGAAGCCACTTCCTTACTACTAGGTGCTGGGGATAGTCGACAGCCGTTGAGTTACGATGTAAGAATTGGGTCAGCCGCAGCTGAAATTTCACAACTAGCCTCACTTCCAGTTGCCCCAACACGTCAGTGACATGTCTCATCACGTAGTAGTGTAAGCTTGAAAAGCAGAAGAAAGTGATTGTTTGTGATTAAAAATCAAACTCTGTGAGGGATAGGGGTCGCGGTCTCTCCGGAATGGAAACCAAGTGCTCACTTTCATGGAATCACTCTCTTTTCAACATTCTCAGGTTTTTGGAAACTGACGCTAAAAATATTTGAATAAACATCAGGGCCAGAAGCACTGGATGATGATTTTAAACTTTTGCGCAAACACGTCTTCCTGTTCAAGGCCTACCTTGACGGGAAAGGACTTCTTTTCAGGAGAAAGCGGTACATCTTTGCACAACTAATCGACATGTTAATTGCAAGAAATAACAAATTACAGGGCCACCTTGAAAAACTAAAAGGGATTCACAAGATTATAGAAGATTGTATCATAGACGGGTTACTCAAGCCCACCAATGAACCTCACCTGCCGTCACCAAAACTTTCTGCTGATCAAATAGGGAAATGGCTCAAAAAAGCTTTCCAAGGAGACGAGTTTGCATTCTACTCAGATTAATTTGACCATGAAATTTCACAAACTTAGATTTCCATTGATTGCAACTTCCTTCCAGATTGTCCAGATTGGAAGACCGTTACAAATCTACGGGTACAAGCTACAGATGGACAATCAGAAAATTAAACACGGAAGAGGAAAAACTGTAAGCCTGATCAATTGAATTTCTCTCAGGGAGTTCTGTTGAACCGGCCAAACTGACAGGGCATATTCTGGATGTGTTCATGGATAGGGTTACATGGGGATGGCTAGAAAGTTTACACAAACTGATGCACGAAATTGTGTCGATTCAAAATGTGCGCGGAAAGCTCAGAGGCTTCCAAACCAACCAACACGAAGCTTCGGAATTCCTTTTGCTCCAGCAATTGGTGTTCAGAACCGTCGAAATTCTTTACAATAACGGAATGATTCCTCCCAAACATCTTGAGAATTTCTTAGGATTGGAGGGTATAAGAGAATTTGCTAAAATTAATCACTATGTAGATAAGACTCCCACCCCTGTGTACCTGATACCAAGGAGGAATTATCCAACTACGTGCCCATGGTATTACTCCCACTTGGAACTCCTGGATAGACAATGTGGCAGCCATTGAACTTCAATTATTCAGTTTTTTGTTCATTTAGCTCCCTTGATTTTTGCTCTGAAATGGACATGTAGTCACACATATACCATCCACTTTAATTTGTCCAATACTCCATTTCCACTTGTTCCTTGATCAGAACATATCAAAATCTTGGCTTATGTTGTAGTCAAGTGATACTGCTCTCCCAGCACTTCGGCCCAAATGATAAACAATAATTAGAACTTCAATGAAAAATATTTCCAGTTATTTTGAATTTCATTTATAACTTCTTTCTGGTTAAATACAGATTTCAAAAGTGGTTCCCAAATTGGCTGAACCCAGTGCCAATTATGAAACAGCTGCACACACAGGCAATTGCTGCCTAAAGATGGCAATTGGGACCCAGGTACTCACCACGGGTACCCAGACCGCCGACCTTTTTTTTGCCAAATCAGATACCTGTACCCGTACTTGTATTTTGATCTCACATCCACACATCTTGGCTACAACGGACATCAAGAGCTTTATAAGCTATTGAGCTATACCAGTCATCATCAGCTTTATAAGCTAGGGGTGTAAACGGGTTGGGTTTGGGTCAAAAAATGGTGCCCAAACCCAACCCAACGTGAACCCCGGGTTGGGTTGGGTTGGGACAAAAGTTCAAATCCACTGCCCAAACCCAACCCAAGTTACAGGGAGTCGGGTCCGGGTCAGGTCTTGGGTCAACCCAACATTTTATGCTTAGCAAATCTCAGAAATGAGTGCACAGTTTGTAAGCAAAAGAAAAAAAAATCTGTGTGTTGCTGTAGGATAGATTACAAGAAATAAATAAAATAAAATGTTTAGTCATCTGTGAGTTCTTCTGTTTCCAGAGACTCCGGGTATAGGCTTTTGTGGCTGCGGATTCAGTCTTGCGCACATATGAGGGCCTCAAGACTGAGTGTTTTGGGCTTCATCCTTGTTTGGTAGTCACTGAGCACTCTTCCACCGGTTGAGAAGGAAGATTCTGAAGCAATCGAGGTCACCGGAACCATCAGCAAAGTTTTTGCCAGCTTGGAGAGGTTTGGAAATCTTCCCTGGTGGGTGCTCCACCAGGCAAGAACTGAAAATTTCCGAGATTCAGACACAACAGGTGGTTCTTGAAGGTACAGATTGAGCTCAGCAGTGGTTGATACAGCTTGGGTGGAGTGAATCTCTGTGATGTATTTCTTGAAGCACATGTCAACATCATCGTTGTCTAGAGTCAATTTTTGTTGAGTTGGTTGACTAGCTGTGGATTCTTGATCCACATGCAAGTTAGTTTGCTTCGACAAAAGCTTGTTAAACCAGGTAGAGAGCGTTTTTTTATAGCAGTGACACTAATTGCTGCTTTGTCCGTACCAAGATTGTCAGCAATGAGAAATTCTAGCATTGCCAGTTTTCAGCGAGGATCAAAGATGAGGTTGATCGCCGCAAAGTCCTTCATCTTCTCCCAGTACTTGTCAAATTTCTCTTGCATTGGTGTAATTAAGTCGCTCAGGTCTGCTTGGCCATCCTTGAGATTGTTTGCGCGTGCTTTGAGTTGTGTTTCAATAGTTTTCATGTATTTTTAAATGACATGTGCTGTTGGATAGTGTGTCATGGCCAGTTTGTTTGTAGCTGGCAAGCAGTAAAAGAGATACACCGCTCAGATAATGATATGAACATTCAGTGAAAAAAAAACCAACTTGAAAAAATACTCACCCACATTGAAAATGGCCAAAAATTCCTTCATAGCAGCAACGGTGGGCCAATGCGTTACGTTACAATATTTAGGCCTAAACACGTAACGCAAGGACCGTTATTTTTGAGAAAAAGGTGTTAATTTTATTGAAAAAATATCAAATTTTCAATACTTTACAATAACTTACAATACATTTTTGACTGTATCCATGAAAAATGGCCAATACTTGCTGTTATTTAGGGTATTTTTGCGTATTTTTGCACCTGTGGGTGTTATAGTTAACTTATTTTATACACTCAATAATCTTAATTTTCTGTATTGTAACTTATTTTTTGATACTTTACAATACTTTACGGTTACGGTTAACTGTAACGGCCCACCGTTGATAGCAGATATCTTGTGCCACTTGGTGTTGGTTGGGCAGTTGGTGAAGTTGGCATCTTGCAAGGCCAAGTTATTGAATGCTTCTTTGTGTGGAATTTCCAATTTCAACATCAGATATTTTGAGTTCCAGCAAGTCGGAACATTGAGCAAGGGGAGTGCTTGCCCTTCTTTCATTTGAGCTAGGTTGATGGCCTCCTTGAAGAGCTGTTTGCAAGAGGGAGTGCTTCTAGTTTATTGGAAACCATCCCGGATCTTGTTGATGGCATAGGAGAAATGCTTGAGGCCATCCTTAACAATAAGATTAATGACGTGAGCAGCACAACAAACATGGAAAAATTTCACATTCATATCTGACAGATTGGTGCTTTGATCTTTCAGAACTGAGCACACTCAAGCTAGGCCTGTATTGTTTACTAGTGCGTTGTCCACAGTTATAAAGCCAACCTTGTTGTAAATCTTCCATTCCGCAATAGTCGTAAGTAACTGTTCAGCAATTGCTATACCAGTATGAGGAGTTGGAAACTTCTTAAAACTAAGGATTTGTTTGCAGAGGTTCCAATCAGAATTGATGAAATGGCAAGTTATTACCATGTAGGGTGTCTGGTTTGATGAGGTCCAGACATTGGTTGTCAGGGAAATCCGATTGACTTTGCTAATATCTTTCACAAGCTGGGCTTTCATTGACTGATATAATTTGAGGACCTTGGTTGTTGCGGTGCCATGGCTGAAGAGTTTGAATCGTGGTTGCAAAGAGTTCACAAACGCTCAGAATAGGGGCTGCTTGACTAGAGTGAAAGGATGTTTGTGTGCAATTACAAACTTGATAAGTAGATCACAAGATTTCTTTTGAGAAAAGTTCCACATTGACAAAGAAGAAACCAATCCATCTGCAAGTTTCATCAGAGACTGTTTGCTCTTTGTAGCATAGGAGCTACATTGTTCTAGGTGGCGCCAAAGATGCTTTGTACCATTCGTGCTCTTCCCATCCAGCTCAGATAGACAATGGGCAAATGTTGCCTTCACATTTTTTCCTGGGGCGCAGCCAAGTATAAATCAATCAATTTCTTTTTTCAAATTTGAAAAAAAACATACCATGTGCCTTTTTCTTAAAATGTGTCCAGATATCACTGATGGCCTTGCACTTCCTTACAGATGGATCAGATTCAGTATTTTGATCAGTAGGCTTGCTTTCTCTTGGGTTATTTGGAGTCTGGGATGTTCCTGGAGTTGCTAGGTTGTTCTGAGTCAAGGCAGAATTGGATTTGGGAACATGAACTTGAATGTCGCAGGATTTGTTGGATGATGATGGAATGGCATGCTTATTTGCTTGCTTGGTGGATCGCGCCATTCGTGATTGAGTAATTGGAGGTGTGGCTGTGAGACTCTCAAAGCAGGGACTTGGATTGCAGAGCAACAGCCTCCTCAGGAGTCAGAGCATCCGCATCCGTGGCTAGATTAGCCAGGGCTAACTAGCTCAGATTACAATTGGAATAGGTTAATCCAATCAGCCATCCGCACGGGTGGGGATTAGCGGGTCCAAGGCTGTTGGAGCTTATGTGTTTAGGTGCCTATATGTTATGTGTTTGGCACCTAAACACATAAATTCCATGCTGAAAAGCATGATGAATATTCAATTTGATCTTAGTCCCAGGATTAGTGGGGTCTACATTTATACCCCACTAGCTCCAAACAGAGCTCCGGGTCAAGTTGATCCCCGGTTGACCCAACCCAATGCGGGTGCGGGGTCAAACTAAGTGCCCTAATCCGGGCTAACTTAGCGCCTGGTGCGGATGGTCTCAGGGACCTTTCCTAATCAGGTATTTGTTGGGTTCACGGGCCAACCCAAATGCAAAAAGTCCTGCCCAAACCCGACCCAATTATCCAATTGGGTCTCAGCGGGTTGGGTTGGTTTCTCAAAGGGAGGCCAGAAGGCTGCCCAAACCCGACTCAAAACCCATTGGGTCACAGGTCTTTGCGGGTCGACCCGACCCATTCACACCCCTATAATATAAGCTATTGAGCTATACCAGTCATCATCAGCTTTATAAGCTATTGAGCTATACCAGTCATCAATAGCTTGCAAAGCTCCCTTATACCGTTCATTGAGAGTATTGCAAGCTATTGATCACTGGTTGTAATGGTCATTAGGGGCATGGTAACTTCATCTGCTGGCTGGGTCATTGGGGGGGGGGGGGGGGGATGGGGTTTCTGAACTCCAACATGAGACCATGAGACATGGGCAAATGGAAAGATAATATTTTCTTCTGATTTGATCAAGGAGATAAGATAGTGTACAAGAGATTGAGATTATAGAGTACAATGTAGGAAATACATTCCACCAACAAAAGCTACAAGAGAGGGAATGAGGTTACAGATTAAGGTTGGCCAACACATCAGGTCAAGTTGGCCATTGCATGAGCGAGGTGGCTGAACCCAGTCGCAGCCCGGCGCTTACAAGGAGCTGGAGCAAGAGGGCGGGGGGGAAGGTGTTCTTGAGCACCGGGGCAAGGGGCAGCTGGGGTGCCAAGGTTCTTCTGGGGCACACCGGCGTACTGGCTGCACAGGGTCCACAGGTGGGGGTGGTCAACAGTGACTTGGAGCACATTGTCCGGCTCAAATATTTCCCTCAGGCTGAGCAGCTTTGACTGTACCATCAAGTAGAGGTCCTTCTGGGAGGCGCGGCGGAGGGCTCGCCGGAAGGCAGGATCTTTGCAGGCAAGTTTGAACCGCCGGAGTATCTCTATAAAGCAACAAGTGCACAAGAAGTAAGTAAATAAGATGCTTGCAGTATATATCTACCCATACATGTTTCTACAAAAGATTGCTTACCAAGGGCTTGAGCCGCCTCAGATTGGGGAGTATCCTCCATGTCAAAATAAGTCAGGGAATCTTTTGCCTAGCGCTGGAGGAGGATGGGAAGTAGAGATATTGGGAGGATATGTCTTATCTTTGAAGGTAGAGTTGGTGGCTGTGGAGTATGTATACCGGAAATACTTTTTACCTTGTGCCTAGTGTAAGGTAGACAAGGGCGAGGAGGAGAATGGGCGCCAGGAGTATTGCTGGATAGGTTGTGAGAGTAGATAATTGAGAAAGACTCAGACTTATTTATATTGTACCACTCTGAAGCTGAGCCCAGCTGCTGCTTTGTTCCACCGGCAAAAGCTGCTCCCCTTGTCCATCAGTGCTGCTGCACTTTACGCACTGTAACTGCTGAGTCTTCAGGAGACCGCTGCCCACGCGCCCTTGGGAGACAATCACACTCAGTGGTTCGGCTTGGCTGAACAACACTGCCATGGGCGCCTTTGTTAGAATCTACCTATTTTTTGGGGCCATCCAATGCATTGTGAAAATCCGGTATTTGGGATCCCGGTTCAATGTATCTTGCCAAGCTTGTCAAGTCAGCGGTAAGATATGATCCCCAAAATTTTGATCCAAGGCAATGTAGCCGTTGGTAAGCTTATGATGTGGGTCGGAATATAAGCTCTCCCTCTAGTTCTGCAATTTTTCTCACCTGCTAGCCCCAGAATTATCTTGATGCGCATTTCTTCACCCAATCATGCAAAAAACAGTGGTTTGTCTTTACTATATTCCTTAGAGATTCACCAATGAAAAGGCACAAAGAAAGATGTGGAAGAGGAGAGTCATTGATACAGGTATTCATCTTGCAAAGTGATATCATACGCCCAGTAAAGTGGTGAGTCAATCTCTGCAGGACGGAAATATTGATGCTGTACCTCCTTCCTCCGGTCGAGTGTCAAAACACCTGTGGCGTTGTGCTGACTGGAGAGAGCATGTACGGCTTTTTCAACTCCGCAGGCCAGAGGATAGTGGACCTTGGTTGGGATGTATCTATTGTGTCAGGCACGGTGATGCCAAGGGTAAAACTCTTCTAGCTACACTGGTGACTGCGCAGCGGTGCGGTGGAGCGCGCAGCAAAAAGCGCGGTGAAAATGCAAAATAACTGGGACAAGTTATTTTTAATAAACCCAAAAAAAGGGGTTTAACGGATGGGGCCAGGAGCGCCTGGGGTGTTTAAGTGCCCTCCGCAGCTCTTACAGGGTCTGCGCACGGGGTGCGCAGAGGTTTTTGTAGCCTGTGACTTGAGGGGCCCTGTGAAAGGGGGTATTTGTACGTCAAAACACACCCAGGATAGGGTTTTGGGATAAACTCCTGGTAGAAAAGGGAAAAAAACGCAGACTTACTCTAAGCAAGAGTCTGCGGCAAAAAAGCGACCAATTCAAGAAACCAAGGTCAAGGCAAAAGGCAGGCTGGCAAGAGCGTCAATTTAGACAAGGGCGGGGCTGACTTAGGCGACGAGGTGGTTGAAATGTATCTGGGGGACCTTTAATCGCCCAAAGTCCCCAGTTTATATAGTCAAGCTACAACCGGTAGGGTTGTAGCTCTGTTTAGTTATTCTTCCTTTGGCTCTTCGGCCGGAGGAGTGGAGCGTCGGCAGGAGTGTTCGTGGATTCTACAATCCACGTCGCTCCTGTCATACATCTTTGGAGATGGCGGGCTCTCTCCCTTGATCCAAGGGATGGTATTAGTTTTCCAGTCATTTTGTGACTGTTCATCTACGGCCGGGGGAGTCTCAGTAGTTCACTTTACTGCTACACTGCTCTGGCTGTTTCGCATTGGTCTTTCTGTTGACACTCTCCTAGTTTGATTGAACTGGAGAATGTCTTGCTGTTGTTCCAAAATATGGGTTTATTTTCTATTTCTATATTTTCTCATGATCTTACACATTTGTTCTCACACTATTTGCATATACATAGTCTATTATGGTTTTATTATCTCATCAACCAAAATATGTACTTACAATTACTATATATAGTCTCTCTTCATGAAATATATGTCTCTTGGGGGAGTTTTCTTTGTCTTAGTCAGATATTAGGATTCATAGCTCTACAGGTTATGAGCCCGCGCTGTGACCAGCGGGATATATCTTATTGCTAAGCTTCACCCTTCTGTGGATAGCTTGTTGATCCGTCTACTCTCCTCCCGAGAAACATCCTTTCTCAAACATATTTACTTCCACCCTTCCGTGGTTTTATCGTCAAACATCTTTATGGTCAAGACAAGATCTGATTGGCCTGACCTTATTCGTCCGGATTTTTCAGCTAGAGTAACCCCACCCCGAAGACCACTCACTTCCATCCCCAAAGAGTCCTTTGACTTGAATCCTTTTGTATCTGCAGACTCTTCACTCTCATCCGCTTCGTCTCATACCATGTCAGCCAAACAGTCAAACATTCCCTTCCCTTACTCTTCCGTTGACCACACCAACTCCAACCAATCCCCCGCCAAAAATTCCTTTCCAGACGCCAGAGAATCTAAACCCCCCGAGTCTCTTGATGCTATTATTGCTCGGGAATTGGAAAGAACAGGCCTCGCCGGGATAGATGAAAACCTCCTGAAGGTTCTTCTCATTCGGAACCTTTCAAACAACAGCCAGACAATTGCTGCGGCCTCATCCTCCCTTGTCTCCAGCCAACTTCAATGGCATCAACTCGGTCAGCAAATTTCCCCTCAACTCTCTCTGGACGGAACAAATTTTCCGTTGTGGTCGGCTGCAGTGATCAACACCGTCAAGAGCATAACGCAAAATGCCAAGTTCTTCAACACTGACGTTTTGGCGACTGATCCGGCGACATCCAACGGCGTTTTGGCACTCCTTCAACATTCGATTGATCCGGCGCTACGCTCATCCCTCAACGGGTTGACCGCGTATGGGGCCTACCAGTCTTTGAAGAAGCAATTTGCGGGCACTCCTGGTCTCTTATCCTGAGTCGATGGTCCGACAGTGCACAGGCCCCAGATGCATCGGACTCGATATTGTCCAGTTATGAGGCTTTGAAGCGGAGCTGCATCAATCTGGATGAGAGGCTGGGGGGTTTGACAGTAGATAAGTGTCTAGCTCTCTCTTTTCATGCCACCAGTGCCACCCACCGGTATCAGCAAATCATGGCTGATTCCGTCGATTCCCGGATTGCCATCAAGCCAGACCACATTGTCACCTCGGAGGAACTCCTACATATGGCAACTTGTCTCCATCAATCGGCTTCGGCTTCGGGGACGGCATCGGCAATGGCTGTCTCATCAACTTCCGGCCGCGGATCTCCCTCTGGTTCCTATCGTGGTGGACGCGGTCGAGGGGGTTTTCGCGGGTGAAAAACAATCTCCCACCGCTTGAAGACCCGAGGAAGAAGAACCCGGCGTGGCGGCCTCAAAAATCAAATGTCCTCTTGGGGCGATTGGTCACCAGGTCTGGAGAACTGGCGTCAATCTCAGCGACACCAGAAAATTCAGAGGATCTCCTCTGCGACACAGGCGCTACGCATCATGTAACGTCGCATTGGTCTATTTTCTCCCATATACGTCCTGCCAATTTACGGTTGCGTGTCGCGTCTCAAGACCGCATTCCCGTAGACGGCATTGGAGACGCAGTTGTGCCAACACGTTTTGGAGATTTGTATCTCAAGGATGTCTTACTGGTGCCTTGGGTCTCCGGAACTGTCATTTCGGTTGGTTATTTCGACAAATGGGACGGTGGTGTTGCTTTTGAGGACGGTCGTTTCACTTTTAACCAACGGAACCAACTCTTCCCAACGTACATAAGTCAATATCGATGGTTTATTCCTTCCCCCACGTCTTCTGCTTCCCTTCAGTCATGTTATCTCTCTCCTCAATTGTGTTCCATCTCTACCTCGGATCTCTGGCATGCTTGGCTTGGCCACATAGCAGTGCGCTTCTTTAATCGGACCATAAACAATCAATGTGTACATGGAATTCCTTTAAAAAAACTACCCCTTCCAAAGTCGAAATGCCATTCGTGTTCTCTATCGAAAAGCACACATGATCCCGTTCAGTCTCCGTCTCGTGAAGTAGCCGACGCGCCTGGCAGTGTGGTGGGAGTAGATCTTGTTGGCCCCTTTCCTGAGGCCCTTGATGGGAGCACTTATGGACTCGTTATTCATGATGTGTTCTCACGTATGACCTCGGTTGTGGGTCTCAAAGGCAAGGCGGTTTCGGATTGGATTCTGAATTTCAACAATTTGACCCCCCACACTATCAAAACGATTTGATCGGACAACGCTGGAGAATTAACGTCAAACAAATTCAACAAATTCCTTCAAGATCATAATATTCGCCACGAGCTGAGCATCCCGTACGAGCATCATCAGAACGGCAATGTCGAAAGGACAAATCGGACGTTACTGGACATGGCGCGGACATTTTTAATTCATGCTAAGTTGCCTCCATTTCTCTGGTTTCTAGCCATGAAACAGGCCGCCTACATCTTCAACAGGGTTGTACATACTGGAGCTGAGAAGTCGCCGTATGAATTATCGATGGGAAAACAGCCATCCCTTGACATGATCCGCGTGTTTGGCTGTCGCGCGTATCTGCACGACATCAACTATCCGAAGCAGTTCGTGCCACGGTCTACGGCTCTCATTTATGTTGGAATCCTGGACGACTCTCATGGCTGGCTCTTGTGGAACCCGAACTCAAAGAAACTCGAGCGGGGAGCATCTGTCATTTTTCACGAGGACGATCTGCCTTCTCAGCTCACCAACTCGGGTTCTGTCAATGCAATACTCAACTCGATTCGGGTCGAAAGGCTGGGCGATTTCAGTCAGCTTCGTGAGCTAGAGCTCCAAGATGCCTGCCTTGAGTCTACGGTTTCGGAATCCCCGTTTGTGTCCGATGCGCCGTTCACTTATCAACAAGCAATTAATTCGACTCTCCGGGCCGAATGGAAGGCCGCTATCGATGCGGAAATTGGGATGATGGTCGATCTGCGAGTTTGGGAAGAGGTACCTGAAGCCGAAGCCAGAGATATTCTCACATGTCGCTGGGTTTTTGCTCTAAAACAAACACAAGAAGGCGAAATTTCGAAGTTCAAAGCCAGGATAGTCGCTCAGGGTTTCAAGCAAGTTCACGGGAGAAATTTTGGCGAGACTTTCGCGCCAACGCCGACTTTTCCTTCTCTGCAAATCCTTTTGGCGATGGCTTCCCGTTTTGGGTGGCCTGTGGCCTCCTTTGACGTGAAGAGTGCATTTCTCCACAGTGATATCGACTATGATGTTTACATCCGCCCTCCGCCCGGCGTCAAGGCCAAGCCAGGTTGTGTCCTCAAGCTCCAGAAGGCGCTGTATGGCACCCGCCAGGCAGCTAGATGCTGGTGGATCCACTTGAAGACTCAACTTGCAAAAATTGGTTTCTGTCGGAATACATCTTCTGACACGCAAGGCGCCAAGAGGCGCAGGGGAGAAACTGAGTGCGATGCAATGCTTCGTAAGCCCCTCAGTTTCATCCCTCCAGACAACAGACACAGCCACTGACCCCGTTGTTTCGTTGTCCTTACAATAGGCAAAACGTGCAACAATCCCCCGAGGGCGCAGAAATTGGCACAAGAACACGGCAACATCAGGGCAGCCTCAGGATCCAGTTCTTCGATCCTGTGAGTATATAAAGAGCAGCTCAAGCTAGCTTTCGGAGCACCAGACTAATCATCATCTGCTTCCGTAGACCACTGTCACAGAGAATTTCAGATAGCTCCAACAGCCTTACTACTCGCATCAGTCACCTGACCAACGAGTAAGTCACATCAGCTCTATAATCTTTAGATAAAGGCACATAGTTGCTAACTAAGTTGCTTTGCAATCTCAGCCCCAACAGGATCAGTTCAACGCTCTAGAATCAGCAAAGACAACACCAGCGTGCAGAACCTAAGAGGTATTCCGCCTCCCAAAAGTCGTCTCTACGAACCAGGCATCATGCTAACATGATGCGTAATATTATTTCAGAAATCTTTATCTCCTTTTCCGTTCTATAGCCGATCCCACTCAATCATCTCGCATTCACCGTCCTTAGGCTTTGTGCCCTCGAATTCCATCTCTTCAACACTAGACTTAGAGACACGGCAAATTCGCCTGCTCTTAGGTAAAATCCACTCTCACTTAGAAATCAGAATCAGAATCCAAATAAATCACTATCATGTATATAGCTTTCATATTGGGTCTGACATGAAATATATCTCTTAGTTGTCCATAATCTTACAGTTTCGTCCCGAGTCCTGAAGATCAGTCAACCTATGTCTACCAATCCGGCAATGACATGGCTTTCTTATGGGTGCATGTCGACGATGGTCTGTTCACAGCAAGTTCCAAGGCGCTTTTGGAGGTCCTCAAGTCCCGTCTCTCATCCGTCCTTGACCTAAAGTGGGATGAATCGTTGTCAAGCATCGTAGGGCTGAGGGTCCAAGAGGTGGATGGCGGTTTCCAAGTCAACCAACCTATGCTAATTGAAAAAATCTTGAGTTTTCAGCCCTCCGCCATATGTACTCGTACTCCAATCTTGTCCACCAATCTTGAGTCTAACCCCTCGAATGGCGACATGGATATTGACTATCTCTCGCGCATTGGTTGTCTTCTCTATCTAACTATGGGATCCCGGCCCGACATCACATTTGCGGTCAATTTCCTAGCTCGTTTTTCGATGGCGCCGGATGCTTCTCACTGGGCTGCTCTTGATCACTTGATTTCCTACATTCAATATAGTGCGAAGTTGGCGCTACCTATTGTGGCTTCCAGACCTGTCGAGGAAGGCGTCGTAACATACGTTGACGCTAATTGGGGTGGCGAGGCTTCCAGATCAGTGCATGGTTTCATTTCCACCGCATGGGGAGCCCCGGTGTCGTGGTCCTCTAAACGGCAGACCTGCGTTGCGCGATCAACTTGCCAGGCTGAGTACATGGCTTTGTCTTTCGCGCCGAAAGACGCTTGTACTATAGCTTCTGTTTTATCTCAGTTCGTCAATCTCCCGCCTCCTCTTCTGTTGTGCGACAACAAAGCTGCTGTTCAAATCAGCTCCGATTGCCGAACCCGAAAAGAACATCAACATGTCGACCGTGAATTTCATGTGATCAATGAACTCCTGTACTCTGAGAAAGTCCGCCTCGAATGGATCTCGACCGACAGACAACTGGCCGACATCTTCACCAAGGCCCTTGGATGGCGGAAGGTCTCGTAATTCTTGGCGTTGACAGGATTGCGTTTGCAATCCATCACTTTGGCAAGTAACAGGGGGGAAGTATGCGCTAGCTGCGAGGAACATGCGCCCCCCACATCTGTCCGTCTCCCTCCACAAATCTCAAATCATACCGGCGGTTGATTGGTTCTACAGCAGCTAACCATTTTCACCTTATACTTTACAGTGGTCTCTGCGGCGGTTGAATTCCCTGGATCTTTCCATTATTCCTTTATTTTATCTTTGCATCCGGTCATTTTCATTTCTTGTCTCTGAATTTTTCTCTCAAATTTTTTGCTGTTTCTTGTTGAGTTTTTTTTATTTTTCTTTCTTTTGAAGCTTCTTAACATTTTTGTTTCTTTCTTATATATGACCATTTTTTTTCTTGATTTGTGGTTGATGAGGGGGGGAGTGTTGTTCCAAAATATGGGTTTATTTTCTATTTCTATATTTTCTCATGATCTTACACATTTGTTCTCACACTATTTGCATATACATAGTCTATTATGGTTTTATTATCTCATCAACCAAAATATGTACTTATAATTACTATATATAGTCTCTCTTCATGAAATATATGTCCCTTGGGGGAGTTTTCTTTGTCTTACTCAGATATTAGGATTCATAGCTCTACACTCGTGACCCGTTCTCTTAGCTTGAGAACGGGTTTTAACCAATTCATTAAGTTCTCTGGCTGTTTCTTTTCCGCTGGAGTTCTACCATTCATCCCTCAACTCGGTCTAGGATTTGAGGGGATATATCTTACATAGTTTTTTATGTGCGGCGCTCTGCGCCGTAATTAATATTTACTAATGAATACTCTTTTTAACCTTGTGCGCGGCGCTCTGCGCCACTGTTATTAACAAAAAGGATGTATTTTGTTCTCTTATCTCACTGCCAGCATAATTAGCTGGGTTAAGGTTATCCCAGTTAAACTGGGATGAACTCAACCAATTTAAACTTGGTTGGTCTCAACTGATGAAATATAAATCTAAGGTACCCCCCTTGGATTTATATTTCATTGGTCAAGATCAACCCATTTTAAATTGGTTGAGTGCATCCCAGTTAAGCTGGGATGACTTCATCCCAGCCAAATATGCTGGCAGTGTCTTTAGCGGCCCCTTGCGCCGCTACTATATATACTAGAGTAGTTAGCCGGGCTCTAACTTATTATAGTAGCCCGGCTGACATATTGAGCTTGTCTCACGCCGCCGATTGTCAATCAATCCCACTCTTGCTTTCTCTCAAGCTGTCGCCAGGTGGGGTTGATGCCATTCAGGAAAGAAACTCCCTATTGTGCCGGTTGTGTATTTGGGCTTCTTATTTTACTTATTTCACAATTTCCACAATTTTTGGCACCAAAACAGGATTCGAGATAAAGTTGGCGCGCGCCGCGCCATGTGAATCCTGGAAGGCGCATAGACGACTAGAAAAGAATAGATAATATTATATTTAATTGGAAAAAAGAGATGTTGTAAATGATTTATTGGACAGGATGTCATCCAGGAAGTTTAGTGTATGTAGTGCAGCATATGATAGCATCAGATAACAGATCAGAGCGGGGAAATGTTGTTTGGGAACACCACTCAAAAGATCAGATCAAGCTGGAAATTGCATCAGCCTGTTGGTTCAGCCCAGGTGCGTCTTGTTACTCCGCAGGCTTGGGCAAAAGTGTCAGCGGTGGGTTACTCGGGGGAAGATGCGAATCCACTTGATGGAAGTCTACTGGAATAATCCGGTGGCTCTGAGTTGTAGATGGGGTTGAATCTGATCCAAAGAGTTTACGCCCAGCAAATGATAAGTTTTGAGAAATTCAGGCTTGAGTTTCCAGAAAGTGATTTCTTGATATGAGGGGAACTGGCTATTTGAAGTAGTGATTTGTTGATGTGTCTTGAAATAAAGAGAAATGAGTAAAAGATGTTTATTATTTTTGTCTCTTCTGAAAGTCTGGGGAAAAATAGAATCCAGTGAGTACAGCTTATATCTCACACCCTGGCCAAGGCCAGAAGAGGGAAAACCCCTCTCCTGCCTCTCTTCCCACACTTGCTACGGGCAGCTGCGGCACAGCAGCCTGTAGCAAGTACCAGGCGTCCATTCTGCCAGCTGGGCATTCACTGGCTTTAGGGTTAGGGTATGACGGATTGACGCAAGGTGTTGCTTGGGTGGCGTGTTCAAAGATTGAGCTTCTCAATCATGTGAGCGGGCCCGGGAGCTACTGCCTAGTAGATCCCCAAGCCAGCTCCGTGTGGGCTAAGGGGAGTTAGCCACCTCCTCACTTTAGTCGCCGCTACCTTTGCTCAGGAAGCTCAAGGTTTCTGGGCGCCTCCTTCTGGGAAGGAGAGTGAGTCTGGCTCTAGGGGGGTTGTGTCAACCCTCCTTTCTGCCGCTAAACTCTTAATGGTTCCAGGTATCTTAGGTGATTAACACTCTAAGGTCGGAGCCCGCCGGGCGGGTGGGATCCACAACTGGGTGGGTGGGTGGGCGCGAAAATTTCCTTTGGGTTTCGACGGAAGGGAGTCGGCCGGAGAGTACGTTAAGGTTCTGGTCGGCGATCCTGAATCTAGTCTCCCCGGTTCCTGCCGGCGACCCTGGTCCGTGGGCGGGGAGCCGCAGCCGCATCTTCTCCCCCGTGCTGAGGTCTCTGCGCCTTCTTGCGCTCTGCGCCCGCAGCGCGCGTAGAGTCGGTTCATTGGGCGCTGCTTCATGGACGTCGCCCACATCCGCTTGCTCCTGTAAACTTTCAAGAAGCGGCAGCCAAATCAAACTTAAAAAAGTCCCTTGAGAATTTGAGCCCCCGGGGGGTAGGCTGAACTCACAAAGCGAGCCTCCATCAGGAGGGACTTACACTGTAGCTCCCCACATTGGCACAGCAAGAATGCCACTTTGATTCCAGTTATGTTCACAGCTGGTGAACAAATGTGGTCTTGTAGGGCTGATAGCATCCTCTGGGAGAAAGCTACACAAAAAATCAACCACCCAATGTGCACACAAGCTGCAAGGTGCAGCGGTCAAGTTGCGCACTGCTTGTAATTCCAGCTGTTTGGCTAACTTAACAAAGTCCCTCCTCTGCGGGCTGAGTGGGGAGAAGAGTGACGCCAACTGCAGGGAGGGACTTCGACTTATGTCGGGGTGCTCGCCTGAGAGCATCGGCCAAAAGCCTGGTTCAACTTCAAGACCCTATAGCTCGCTCGTTATGCAAGCTACATATGAGGTCCCGAGCATTGACAGATGCACCCGCATCTCATCTTTCTTCCTGTCAGCTCAGATTTACAAAGGAAAAAGTAGAACAGACAAGCAAAGCCAAAATAAGAGAAACAAAAACTTGACCCGCACAGACCTGCGGGGCCAGGCACTGCCTGAGAAGACCGCCGTCTTGAGTCTGGGTGAGCTTTTCAAAAATTTATTGAAAAAAACTTGAAAAATGTGATGATGATGTGATGAGCTCAAAAATTCAACAAAGTATAAAGCAGCTTAGCTTCCGATAATGGGAGGGGTAGCTTTGAAACTACAGGCTACAAAATTCAAAGTGTGAGTTTGCATCACTTTTTGGTGGATGGTCTCCCACCCAAATGGTGCGATAGCCCGTAAGCCCCTCCCTGCGGGAGGGGTGGCTTCGCCACCAGCCAAACTTAAGCTCCACCCAAATGAGCTACCCCCCGGACCACCACCCGAACTCCGAACTCCAACCTCCTGCATGGGGAGGGACTTTGATAAGTTAGGCTGTTTGGGGATTTTTGTGGAATTTCTGTGGGTGGCATGATTTTTGCCAAACACCTGAAATTATGTAGGTTGGATAGGAAAAATCAGGCCTACAACCTAAGCTATTTTATTCCAAAGAATGTCAAGCAGCAGCGAGGGACTTGGGTTAAGTTCGCAGCCAAATGGAATTTCCTGCACAGCCATCTCGGCTCTCTGCTGCGGAATGGATTATGTCAACAGAGCAACTGCGGACTTGGCCACAGGAGGGATTGACAGATCCCGGGACGTTAGCAGAACTGTCGCAGAAATGACACGTCCTGGCAACCTCTAGGACCGCCATGGCACGTTATGGCTGTCTTGTTGGCTGTAGGTCAGATTTTAGAAATATTTATTTCATTGATTGGTGATTAGTTTGTATGCTGTCTTGACTAACCTAGAAAAATTGCTCATGAACAATTTCTTGGGAAAGAGAGGTTAACAACCAAGTGGCAGGAGGACTCAACGGCTGTAGTTTACACAAATCTGTGTATTGTAGTTTGGCCTTGTAATTTACTTCTTGAAAATGGATGAGAACTGGGAGTTGACCGCAAGAAATTCCAGGCGTATGTGTTACGCAGTGATCCATAAGCAGGAGGTCCGGGAGAGGCTTGACTTGTGTCAGGTGCTGTCCGCATCCCGGGTCCAACGGCCCGGGCATCATGTCGCTCTCCATCTCCATCACCCTCAGCTTGGCGATCGATCAACTCCGAACCTCAACCACCCTCGAAGGAACGACCCGCGAAGGCGCATGCCATGAGGCAGCATAGCTTGACCACCGACTAATCACTGCAAGTCAACTCCAGCCGCACTACCGTACCTAGTCTGAGCTTGTTTCTCAACCGCACATCACAACTGATCCTCCCTCCCCGAGGGCCACGATGGCCACAACGAGTACTCCACACTTCAAACAGGGTGACCGGGTCTCAATACCAAAAGGTGTGTCCAATTCCGGCCTTTTATCAGAGGAAATAAATCATACCACTCCACCCAGTTGCTGAATCGCACTTGTACAATTCTTACCAGCTGGTGCAGGTCATGTGGCTTTCGTCGGCTCCACCGAATTTGCTAACGGCACCTGGGTAGGCATCATTCTCGATAATCCTACCGGAAAAAACGACGGATCCGTCGATGGTAAACGCTACTTCACCTGTCGTTCTGCATCGGGCGTCTTCGTCAGGCCTAGTCAAGTCACTCTCTTGAGTGATACTAGTACTAAATCTAAATCAACTACATCCGTAAGTCAGCATTACCCTTCCCAGTCTAGTCTCTGCGATGATTATCACACTGGATTGACTGACTTCACATATATCAACAAAAAAAAACATATCTACCCTCAGCGTCTCTCTACTATCCTAACACCCGGAGCTTCTGCCCTCAGTCGACCCCAATCAAGCAACTCTAACATCTCCACTACAAGATCCTTAGCAGGAACCTCCACTCGCATTAACTCCAAGGCTACCAACCTACCCAACTTCAAGTCACCCCCTCCAATAACTCGTTCTTCAACCCTAGGTCCAATGTCTCCCCCAAATCGAAACCCTCGAACGCTTCTGAAAACCAGTGCTGAAAGTTCCTCCAGGGCTAGCCGGAGCACAATGGCATCTGTCAACAATTCTGTCTCCGGTAGTCCAAGCGTAAGTAGAAGAGGCAGTACCACTAGCGTCTCGCGTCCAGACGCTCTCGCCTACGCTCCTAAAATGACTCAATCAACCAGTTTCAAGGGGCGGCAACTCACCCTGGGCGCAGCCTCCAAGAAAATCGTTCCTCCTAGCTCTCGATCACCCGAGCACATGTTCAGCAGTCATGCCAAGCCACCCGACTCTCTAGCCAATCTGATTGGACTCACTTCCAACACAGGTACATCCGACCAAGCTCGCTCTGATGATCTATCACTTTTCGAGGAAGACCCTATGCAAGACTTGGGGGACGTGGACGGCTTAGATCTAGATGAAGCAACTCCAGTCAAACGAGCTGTCAACCCGCTACAGCCGCCCCTTGATCCCAAATCGAGCCCCCAAATCAGCTCTCAAAATCCTAGTACTACCACACCCGTCGATCATTTATCTCTGACCTCAACACAGAAGCCCCCCGACGCAATTCACAAGACACCTGTTCGGTCAACGCTTGATGCCGGCTCTGGATCCCCTTACCCCAACACGGTCCCATCACGCGTCCATGAAGAATTATTAACGAAATACAAACTCATGGAGGCTAGACGCAATGAAGACAAAGAAAAACTCAGAGAACTAGAGAAGCTTAAGGAAGATAACGAAAATTGGTCGACTGTGATCAAGCCGAAGATGCAGGCTAAAGTTAATGAATGTCTGGAAGAAATCAAATCTCTGAAGAAATTGGTGCGTTTGTCATTCTCAAGTTCATAGTTTCCCAATTTAAGATCAGGTTTAGGTTTACCCAAGTTCTTCTGTGGACTGAATCGGAGATACTGTAGAATAAAGACCTGGAAGTTTCTCGACATGAAGCGGAAAATCGCCTGGCCGACTTTTCGGATGAAGTTGAGTTAGCAACATTAGACAAAGAGATGGCAGAGGAGAGACTGGACCAGACCGAATCGTTGCTAGTCGGCATGAAAGACGAATTAGAAACGCTCAAAGTCGAGCTCGTTTCGTTGCAAGAAATCCAAGGTATGATAAGGTTAAAGTCTCGCCATCGCCATCTTGAAGCCAACCTCTTTTTCAATTCTATTCTAACAGCTCGGATCGAATCCGGTGGGTCCGAGGAATCAGACCAATCGACCACACTGAAAGTCATCCAGCTGGAAAAACAAAACTCGCGTCTCAAGGAGGCTTTGGCACGGTAGATATGCATTTCCCTCCTCTTTTTCTTTCTCGAGAAACTCACTTGTTAATGGCTAATTTCCTACAGGATGCGAGACCTGTCTCAAGAAGCAGAGCAAGCCAGTCGGAAACGAATAACCGACTTAGAACAAGAATTGGATTTATCCGCCGAGTTGCAAGGTAACGACAGCCAGCATGGAGCTTGATTTGTCTGTAGTGAACTGATTCCGGTTATTTCTGGCGGCCAGGCGAATATAGCGTCCTGTTGAGCCAATTAGAAACGGCTGAAAGTCAAGTAGAAGAATTAAAGCAACAGCTGGATGCTTCGATGGGAGTCGAAGATATGCTCGAGCAATTGACGGAACGAAACCTGACTCTCAACGAGGTAAAATCCTCCCAACTTTTCGGTCCACGGCTTTCCTGACATTCTTGTAATACCCCGCCACAGAAAATCGAAGACATGAAGATGATCATAGAGGATTTGGAGGCTTTGAAAGAACTGGCCGATGAGCTAGAGGAAAACCATGTCGAAACAGAAAAACAGATGCAAGAAGAAATTGGTAAGTCTCATATTGAAAACTATGTGCTCACAAGCTCAACACGCCGAATGATCTATTCTTATTCTACTATCACCTCCAGACTTCAAAGATCTGCAGTTGCGCGAGCACAAAAGGCGCAATGAATCTTTGGAAGAATCTGTCGCGGATTACGAGAACACAATATTGCAATTCCGAGAGCTGGTTTTGAGCTTACAAACGTTAGTACAAGGTTGTCCCCGCGATTTTGTCCCGAGGCCTGACATGTTTTTATTTTTTCAAATGTAACAGTGATCTCGATGCTATGCGTGAGCGACAACAGATCCAACACAATGAGTCGCAAACATTAGCCAGTCAAACGCAGGCGATGTTGAATCTGAACCGCAAGCTACAGAACTCGAGCGTGAAGGGGCAAGTGAAGGCGATAGATCTGGAGTTGCGCAAGTTGGAATCCACCCAGGCAATGCTCCAATGTAGCATAATGAAGGTCAGTGCCCTTCGGATCACTGTTTTCTAAACAATATTGAGCTTGTCGAAATGGGCCTGATGATATGTTTCATACACAGCCATACCTACTCCCCGCTTATTATGAAGGAGATCATGACGCCGTGGAGTCGCTCATGTTTTTCACCCGCTTGGCGGCCAAGACGGATCTCGTGTCCTCAGTGATCGAACAGACCAACAACATCAGTGAGATCTCGAATGGGACTGTGACCGAAGTCATCCTCGTTGCTTGTGATGTAAGTGCTTATTTTTTTGTCCTTAAGAAATAGCAATGGGGAATGTTGACCAAATCGGTGATACAGACTCGATCGAAGTTGGCCCGGCTCTCGGCGCTTTCCAATCGCTTTGCCGCATTCATTCGCTCTTGCCCGCCCGAAAGCTTCATCAAGATGGGCGGCGTTTACCAGGAATTGATGGCTGCAGAAAAAAAGATGGACGGGTTTATTGATGCTTGTAAGAGGGAAGAACTCAAGGAAGGTGATGTTGGGAAAGAAATTGAAAGGTTGGTCTTTCAATCTATCAGCCCAACTCACATTCCTCTACCTTTTTATAACTCACTTACTCTCTCTTGTGTAGGTTTTTGCCACAGATGCGCCATCTGGCAGAGATATACATGCCCGATTCTGACTACGATGTGGCCGAGCTTCAGTACGGGGATATTTATACCCTCGATGTCGACTTGGATTCGATCTTAGTTTGTATCGCGTTTGCCAAGCAAACCATTGCCGCGCTGAAACAAGATGGCCGTTCGTTATTGACTCCTACACAATTTTCTTATTGCTATATGAGCCCATCGCTGATGTTGTTTCTTCATTTTCTTTTAGAGATCGATCCTAATGCGGATTTATCTGACATAGTATTCCGTCCACTCCAAAATCTACTTGGGCAAGCACGCACGGCCAAGGTGATATCCAAGAAGTTGCTGCGCCGGTTGCAGGACCTGATGCGCCAGTCTTGTTCACTGAACCCGAACCATTCGAATGCTATGACGGTCCTAAAAGACAACACATACGACCTCGCTAACGTCTCTTCACGCGTAAGCAACAATTCACACTTCCATACTCATGGGCAGAATTTGCCAGTATCTAATGCTCGAATGTTTGGCAACTCCTTTTTAATTTAGTTGGCAGATCTGGTGGGACGGTATTGCTCGGAGCTCGTCTCATCCAAGGAAATCTTTCAGTTGGATACTTACAATGACATTCTTCAAGAAGCCACGCGTGACATCGTCAAACACACCGGAAGACCTCTGGAAGAGTTTTTCACTCTACTTAGTCATTTGGCACGTGACCTGGGGATAACCCTTGGTGTAGCAACTGATCCCGAGCATGTCGCGAGAAGTAAGTGCTGACTGCATCTTCATTGGTTTTTGAAATCACCCGTTTGCAACTTGGCCGACCTTCTCTTGTTTTTCTCGTGGCCATTCAAGATACTTACGAACATCCCTGGGTCGCAAGGGTCGCCGAGATGAAATCTTCTGCGGCGATGAATGTTGACGCAGAGTTGAAAGTCCTGAAACTCAGTGAGGAAATTCGCGAGCTTGTTAAGGATACTCGAGCCAAGGTATGCATCTCTGGAAATTTCCGCGCAAGACAGGCGACAGATTGCTCAAACACTGTTTTGTTCTTGGGGGTTTTTCAGGATCATTCTTTACAAGAAAGTCAAGTGAAAATCCAGGTGATGGAGAAGAGAATGGAAGCGGTTAAGAAACAAGCTGATGCGATGTCCGAGCTTGAGTCCCGTCTCAAGAAAGCAGAAAAAGAAGTGAAACAATACGAAGAGCTTAACGAATCCATGCAGAACGAATACGAGAAGATGGCGGAGCAAAACAAAGAGTTGAAGATCCAACTAGTAGCGCTGGGAACTGATGAATCCAGGAATAGCAAGAACGCAGCGGCCACTGCCCCTGCACCCCTCGCGGGTATCTCGGGGCACGATTTCTATGTCCCTTATGAGGGGAATCTGGAGACCACGCAACTAGTGGAACAGGTAAACACAACACTTGCTAACTTTTATATCATGGGAAACACCATATTGACGATCCGCCTTGATGACATGACACACTACCACAGGTTGAGTCACTCAGGGGCGCGACCCGATTCTTACGAGCCGAGAACTCTTACCTTAAGTCCCAGAGTCTGCTTAAACAGCTCAATGCCCTACCGTCGTATAGCGTCCTACCGCCCACCTTCCCGCCGGTCTTACCAGGCGATGCGGACGGCAACCCGTCTTCGCCTGGCCCTGGCCAGACGACACAGGAGGACGAGCTCCCCACGGCGAGCCCAGCCAATCCGACCGACCAGCTTCGCAAGTTCGCGGAAGAGTCGAAGCGGCTCTATCGCGAGGCGCTCGCCATCTCCGCGAGCCCCCGCGTCGTCGACCTTTCTATCGTCAAACGCCCCGTCCTCCTCCATCCTTCCTCTTCCGCTACTCCCGGTCTGGAACAACCTGATAAACGCTCTGCTGCGACTAAGGTGTGGCAGTTCAAGGAACGCTTGCCCCAGGTCCAGGTCGCTAAACGGAGAGAAGAGATTGAAAAATTGCGCGCTAAGATCGAAGCATTTAAGCAACGGACTCACCAAATCACCTTCTAGCATTCTCCTCTCTTTCCCGTCTGGATGATGTCTTGATTAATCAATCCCTTCTCGGATCCTCCGTCTTTTCATTGATGCTCTCTTTTCGTTCTTCTCATGCCTTTTCCATCTTCTCTTGATTTTGTTTAGTGCATGTACATCTTTGTAAGCTAGAACAGTACTCTCTTATAAGACCATGTTGTTTTTACTTTTATTTATCACATTTTGGGAAATGGAATTGGGCCCTCAATGGTCAACAGCTTGACTGGCAGCCTTGATTGGTTGATCCTCAAGCATGCCTTGAGAAGCAATGAAAGTGTCTGGTCTTTTCAATTCAATCTTTTATCCTCAGCCCTTCAGCCTCCAATTCTACATAACTTCAATTTGCATCAATTACCACTATAGGGAATCAAAACCTCATGTTTCTTGACCACAATCAAATCATCAGCAAGGGTCTGGGAAACCTGTCAACTTTATGGATGATACGTAGAGCATAATTTGCCTGGCCTTTAGTCCTCCAGCTCATTGATATTCCTGTCAGCTTTGGAAGTGGGCAGTTGTCAGGGGTAGTATCTAAAGTGACTACCTCTGAATCAGAAAACAGAATGTAGAGTTCAAAGCTTGTTATGCTCAAGAAAATTACAAGGATATAAAGATAAAGTGGAGTGATTAGAAGAAGGAAGTGGGATCAAGGGAAAAAATGGAAAACTCAGAATAGGAGATAACTAAGAAAGGCCTGTATCAAAATACCTTGTTGTGCCCTGTTCACATTGGCAAATTTGTGACAACTTCACTGATGCTCATCATAAAATTTCATAAAACTTTCATGTTGATTCAGAATGGTTGGAAATGAAGGAAACTTGATTTGTAAAAAAAATGTAAATTTTATCATAAGCATCTGTAAACTTGGATCAATTTTACCAATGTGAAAAGGGCTAATGGATGACTTCCTGTCAAAATCTGTGGGCCTCCCAGAAGTGATCTAGAGCCCAACAAGCTATATTTCCCTGCAAGAATCTAGACTTTTTGGGTCTACACCAACATCTGTGAGGGTTCCAGATTGCACAGGAAGTCCTCCAATACACTTCAAGGATAATTAAATTTCCCAAAAAAAATACTCAAAGTTTGAGGTTGGGAAAATCATTGAAAAAAAATCACTCTGTACTGAAAAAAAATGCAAACTGAGCGTGCTCAGCCAAAAAAATAAAAATGTGTCAGACTGAGTAAAAAACAATGGGTCACATTTTTGGGGTGATTTGTTGGACGGGCCTGCACAAGGCCCACATGGGCCCCTAACAGGCCCGTTGGGCCCATTGAAAAAGTAGTATTTGTTTGGAATTCCGATGCTCTGCTAAAATGTGAAATGGGTCAAACTGAATAAAAAACATGGGGGTACATTTTTGGGGAGATTTTTTGGACGGGCCTGAATGAGGCTCACATGGCCCCCACAAAGCCCACTGGGCCCATTGAAAGAGTAGCCTTGGTCAAGAATGCCTATGCTCAGCTAAGAAACAAAAATGTGTCAACCTGAGTAAAAAACATGGGGCCACACTTTTGGGGGGGCTGATTGACAGACCTGCATCAGGCCCGTCAGGGCCCACCCAAAGCTGGTTTGGCCAACCCAGAAGTAGTCTTGGTCAAGAATGCCCATATGATGTTTCAGAACAGCACCAATTGACCACTAATCAACAGAAGATATTGAAGGGCTTCTCACATCTGTATGACATTTGTGCACTCACAGAAAGTATGTCCAGGCCCTTTCCTTTTCCTTGGAGCCCTGTTGGCCCGTACGGGCCTGATACAGGCCCGTCCAAAAAGCCTCCCCAACAATGTGCCTTTAGGGTTTTTACTCAGTCTGACACATTTTATTTCTTAGATGAGCATATGCTTTCTTAACCAAGGCTACTCTTTCAATGGGACCAGTGGGCTTTGTGGGGGCCATGTGGGCCTCATTCAGGCCCGTCCAGAAAATCTCCCCAAAAATGTACCCCCATGTTTTTTATTCAGTTTGACCCATTTCACATTTTAGCAGAGCATTGGAATTCCAAACAAATACTACTTTTTCAATGGGCCCAACAGGCCTGTTAGAGGCCCATGCGGACCTTGTGCAGGCCCGTCCAACAAATCACCCCAAAAATGTGCCCCATTGTTTTTTACTCAGTCTGACACATTTTTATTTTTTTGGCTGAGCACACTCAGTTTGCATTTTTTTTCAGTACAGAGTGATTTTTTTTCAATGATTTTCCCAACCTCAAACTTTGAGTATTTCTTTTGGGAAATTTAATTATCCTTCCAATCCTGCCGCTACCGTTCCGCGTGGGTTTGGGCTGAGTAACATCAATGGTACTCAGTTCCTGTGTGTTTCTCTTTGCAATCCCCTGATTTGGGATTGCCTAGGTGACCTGGGAGTTGTCCTCACAACTCCCCGAGCCGCCTGAGTGTGGGAAAGGTCCTCTCCTCAACTCTCTCCTGGCGTGCCGCGTCTCTCCTCCTCGTGACGGAGAGCTTGGCGCGACGGAAAGGTGAGCTGGGAGGGTGGCCACTGCTCCTGGGGAGTGTGGCCTCTCGTCCTGTGTGAGCACTAAGATGTGGGGTCTGAGCCCGACCCGTTACTCCAGGTGGCCTGGAGCCTGCTCAGACCCAACACTGCAGGAAACCTGGTCCTAGTGGAGGCCTGATGCCTCGACCCATCCTATATTTGCAATGTTATTCATTACAAAGCGTCTCCCTTCCTTCAAGCAACACCTATCATAGCTTTACACTTCCGTTACTTGTTCGATTAACTCCCCCAGATCCCGAGGGACTTTGACCCGTAGTTGGTAGCGGGTCCTGTGGTTCCTCCTAATTCCTCTGGATAATTCGTCAGCCCTATTCTCCGCGGAAGCAACGCGTTTTGCAATGAGATTGATCTGGTGTTCAACGAGCATCGCCTGTATCTTCTTCCATTCGGCGTTGACAAACCTGTCTTTTGATTTCCTCTTTGTGACGACACTCTCTGTTGTCGTGTTGTCTGTCCATACAATGAACGTTTTCCCTTCTCTTGCCCCGAGCTTGATTAGCATCAATAGGCCTAGTCGTACTGCGATGGTCTCCAGTCGCGAGATCCTCTCTTCCTCCCGTTTCTCCATGTCAATGTTTTTATCTAGCTCCTCTAGAGATCAAAGGCGGAATTGTCCCCATCTTCTGCCGATAATCACACCTATCCCGAATCCAGTCGATGCATCGCCGACCCATCCTACCTCGGTCGGCTCTTGTCTTGCAATTAATCTTGTTGGTTTGAAATTCGATAGTGTCGTTAGCCACGTGTGTAGATCCTCCTCGGCGTCTGGGGGTATTGGGCGGGCGGTTTCTCGGTGCACCCAGTCTTTAAGCCATCTATAAAGACCACATAAGTAGCACCTTAAATGAGGTAGGATATACGCTACATGGTTCAACCTGCCTGCAATGACCTCCACGTCATTGTATGTGAAGATTGCGCCCATTTCGAGGAAATCTTGAATCTGATTGATCCTTTTCTTGAGTTTTGCTTCAGGAAGCCGTACGGTCTTGTCGGTTCCATTCCAGATGAAGCCGACGTATTTTTGTTCCTCTAGAAAGGGTGAGTACTTTTCTTTGTTTGTCTTTACCCTCAGTTCGTCGGACCGTCTTACTATGTCGGCCATTAGAGTCGCTGAGCTGGGCTTTTTGACAAATAAGTTGTCGTCGACCCATCTAAAGACATTTAGGACATCGAATTCTGACAGCATCAGCTCCTTCCACGCATCTGCTGGCCGGCCAAAGGATCCGCAGCCCGCCACTCCACCAAATGCGATCCTGGTATCTAGCAGGAGTTGATTGTTAAAATCTGGTACCATGAGGTACGGCCATTGGTCCGGCGCGGTTGGGATCTGGCGGTACGCCTTTTCCCAGTCAAAAAGTGCTAAGAGGACCGGCTCTTTTTGTTCCTTGAGAAACCTTGCTACCGCATTGAAATCGTCCCAGGACGTCTTGAAATCATCCGTGTCTACGAACGAGTTTACGGAAGGGATTTCCGTCTTCCCGTGCGGGAACGATAAGTCATTGATTGGCCGCAAGGACCCGTCGCCGTTGACTACGGCACCCAGAGGATTAGTCCTGAAGAAACTGAACCGCTCTTATACCTGGTCGTACGTAAAGGGCCCGAACATCCTACCAGCTTCTATTTCTTTCCGAATGGAGTCCTCGATCTTGGTTTTCGCCAACAGAGCTGAGGTGTGGTTTGGGGGGGTGAAGTAGCGAATGTTGTCCGATAAACTATGTGGTGGGATCCCTTGGTTGAACCCATCTTGAAAGCCATCCAAGACGTCTTGGAATCTTGGCAGGAGGCCTGCACGCCGTAGCGCGGTTTCCCAAGCCTCGGTATTCATCTCGCAGGATACGTTTGTCGGCCATTTTGCTCCCTTAGGTTGATTGGTTTGCCCTACCGCTAGTCTTTGTCTCATGTTTATGACTTGTCGGCTCTGTTCAACCCTTGTCTCGTAGCTTTCACTCTCCCAACTCTCTACACTTTGCACAGAATGTACCAGATTGGGTACCATTAAGTTAGATTGCGAACTCTATTTGCATGTGTAGATGGAACTCAAAAGAGTGCAGAGAAGTTGCTACGGTCCCTTCATCAGGCGTACAAGAAAACAGAGGGTGGATTCAACTAAGAAAATTGCTAACTAGTAACCTCTCCCCTTGCCATAGCTACTCCCGGGTCTTCCTCCTCCTCCTCCCCCGCCTCGCGATCATAGCCTTGCCCCCACTTGCCTCCCTTAAACCCGTTGCCTTTGCCGCCGGTCTCCTTCTGGTTGCTAGGACCCCTCGGGGTTTCTGGGCCAGGCTTTGCCGCGGATGTGATCGCCTTGCTGGATTGTTGCAGGTGGAGCGGAGTCCTGTTTGCTTGCTCGCCTTTTGCCTTCGCCTGTTGACCAGTCGTAGGGTCCCAGCCAAACCGACATCCACCTGCTGCGTAGGGGTTGTCGGTGAATTCCGTCTCGCCGAACCTAACCGTTTTGGCGTGGACCTCTTGCACGATCTCCGTCCGGAAGATTGATATGTTCGCCACTGAGAGCCGCCCACCTGGTACGGGTACCCTTTGGCATAGGGCGTTCATCCGAACGTGGATGTCGTACCTTAGCGCCGTCATGAACCCCTCCCTCCTGATAATACCGTCTGCATTCCTCTTGTGGGCCACCAACCAAGTCGCCAAGTTGGCGTGGGATGGTATCTTGCTGACCGCTCGAAGAAAGCCTTGATGATTGACCGACCATTCTTGGTAGGTCTGGAGGTATTCGCTTGGGTACGGAAACCCGGTATATCTGAATCGGTCTCCGCTCGCCTCATCTGATTTACTCCTCTTCTCTGCGTGGTGGAGAAAGGCTTGTTCTTGCCACCACTCGTTGAAGATTGTCAAGGGCAAGGGAGCTCGGAATTCTAGGAGATTCTTGGCAAAGAATTGAGGAAGGCCAATATCGTCATTGTTCGGGATGGCCGCATCGTCGAACAGGGCTGCTGCTTCCGGTCCGGAGGAAGTCAGCATCTCGTCGTAGTCCCTGACTTTCGGTATGGACGATAGATTCAAGGCTGGGACCTTGAAGCTGAGGAGTTGATGCGGGGGGGTCGGGATGGCTGGTGGTGTGGTTGATGATGAGATGGGAGGTGCAGCGATTCGAGTGGGGAGGTCGGTCCGGGTTTGCCTGCCGGTGTCTGTCGCTGACTGGGTTGGTGATTGATGGGCTGAGGTCGTAGGAACACTTGTGATGGTATTCCCCAAGCCTTCACAGATCTTGAATAGCATGGTCGCCTGTTCCGATTTGCCTGCCGCCTCGGCCGCTAGCGCTTTCCCGATGACCTTTAGCATAATCTCTTGTATCCCCTCGCTACCACCTTGATTCTCCCTAGCCCTGATTTCCTGCTCTGCGTCCACCGGATTCTCTGCTAAGCGATGTAAGGCGCCGCAATCCGTCAGCTCCTTTCCTTAACCCTATCCTTCCTCCTTCCAGCATCTGTCGACGACTTACCAGTACCTATCCGGTTCCCGAGTCCTCCGATCCTATCCTCCCCCAGATCTCCTGACTCCCCTAACCCTGCTACCCTATCCTCCTCTCCTTCCTCCTCTCCTCCCTGATCCTCCACTCCTTGCTCCCCTGGCCTCTTTGATGTCGCTCTGGTCGATTGTCTGGTTGGCCCTTTCACGGTAACCTTTTTTGATTTCTTTGGGGGGGCTGGCGGTTGATCTTCGATCCTGTTTCCTTCGACCCTTTCCTCCTCCGCCATTGTAGGTACCCCTAGCTCCTCTTGCGTCCCGGTGATTCCTTGTGAGCGGTCGCTCGCCTCACCGCCTTCCGGTCCGTTACCTCCGCCTGACGACAAGCCGGCTGCCACTTTCACGGCCGAAGTCGCCGCTGCAATCGAGTTAAAAATTTTGTCAGTTTGGTGTGTTTTATTGGCGAAAATTCCTGTGCAAATTTCCTTGGCAATGTTGCGTTCGGCGTTGAGCGTTGTGTTGCCGGTTCCGTTGTGCTAGCTCCTAGCCGGTACCGGTTGCTCCCCGACTCACTAGGTTTGGGACCTGCCAGGTGCGCTTCAGCTGCGCACTGCGGTTGCCTCCGCGCGCTTGCCTCGCGGTGGCTCCACTGCCGCTGTCCCTTGGACTCGGCCCACCTCCCGCTGCGCTCCCGGTAAGCGCACATGAAGTGAATAGGTTGGGATCAATGCAGCTAGAAACCAACTGTGAAAAATATAATTGAAGGGATTCTATATTCAAGAGAGTCCCTTCTTAATTTTGTCTTTGGCAAAAGAATATGCTATCCTTAAGCAATACACTTTTTTATCAGTATATAATGATTGAAATTTAATTCTCTGATTGCAGTTGGAATTGGTATGGCAGTGTACTCAAGGCTGGCGTCAGTTTTTTGAATTAAGAGAAGATTGAAACATTTTCAGATGTGAAAAATGAAAGGATGTCCTTTGGGTGTTTATCCAAGTTTATTAAAGCCTCTGAATCACAAAACAAAACCTCAAGGGTTTCCCCTACAAATCTCCAAAAATCCCCCAAAAAAAATCAAGGGTTTCCCCTTTACAACTTCCATGAAAAAAACATGGAGGGTTTTCCCTCTACAAATGCCAAACTCAACAAAAACCTGCAAACAGCCACCTAACATCAGCAAGCTGATGCACCGTGGCCCACCGTCCATCCCTGTCTAGCAGGGTCAAAAAACGGTGAGAGGATGACCCCCAGCGCGCCGCATTGAAGGCATTATGCAAAGGGGGGCCAACGAGTTTAGCCCCTCAAACTGTGCAAGTGCAACAGCGGAGGGGGTTGAGGACGAACCGCACGCTGGAAGTACAGCGGCAGACGAGCGTGTACAGCCTCTCCGTCGACCGCACGAAGTGCGGGAGAGGCTTGTGTCTAAAACGCGCATGCTTGCGTGTCACGGTTGGGCTTTTGAGGTCATTTTGTTTTGTAAAAATCCTATAAAATACATCCAACTACCCAGTGGATAATAATGTTGGGCAGGGTGTGCCCAAGATGGGGGTCTTCATCCCCATCAAGAAGGATTTTGAATTTTTCAAAAATTGTATGTGTAGGATTTTTTACAAGCCAATTTTAGTCCAGCATGACTTTTTTTTTTTTTTCTTCAAACCAAACCATTCCTTATGTAGTCAATAGAGGACAAGACAGCCATCCCAGGATAGTAAATAGAAAATTTTTGGAGGAATTTTGTGAAGGAGGGATCCTGGTTGAGAAGCCAAGAATCAACTTCAGTTCAATCCTGAAGAGCAGATTTTTGGATTTTTGTGATCTTGCAAAAATTCCTGCTGGTCCAATTTTCAATATTTTTGTTTGAAAATTGGATGAGCAGATCCACACAATCCTCCTCTATCTCCCACCCAACTTTTTACCTCCGGGGAGATGGATGTACAGGAGGTGCAGCCGTCCAAACGTCGGCTACACCAAAACTGGCCAACCGTGACGCGGTTGTAAGTCGGTTTTAGACTCAAGTCCCTCCTTCGGAGGGGTCGCTCCGCGACCTGGGCTGCCCGCCCCCCCGCAGAAGAGGGACTTCCACAAGTTCGAGCGGCAGAGGACGTCCTGGGGGACACAAACAAGCAAGCCAAACCTCTTTTTATAGACAATCTGGCACTACCTGGCACTCAACAGACTCCACCAGCGCACTCGACTGCCAAAGGCCCAAATCCGTCTAGCCTTGACAACTACGCCACCGCCACGCACATCCGGTACCTCTGACCTGCACGGCAGTGCTTTGACCGGCTAGGCGTTGTCAACAAGACCGGAGTTTTTGCTGAGACCCTGGTCTCCCACCCATCTGATAAACATACATACAATGAAGTCACCGCCTCGCCGTTGTACTTGCCAGGGGCGCGCGTGCTCACACCACAACCCTTGCCCCTCTTGCCGTTGTTCTGCCTCCCAGCCGTTCCCTCGCCAACCACCAGACATGCAAACCAGCTGCTACAGCCATCTCCATCTAAAACCAAAACCAACACCCAACAGACCGACAGCCGGGATCCAGCCCTCACCCTGAATCAGACACACCATCGACCTGATCCCGCTCGCTATCCCGCCCCCCGCTACTACACCCACACCCCTTAAATACCCGTCTCCTGAAACAATCAACAGCGCACAAGTCACCGGCAAAGTGAGCCCCCCCCCCCACACACACACACACTCTCTCTCAAACCACTACTGAAACAGCCTGTGGGATTTTGCCCGTAGGTTCTGGATTTTGAGATCAGTAATATGCCTTGCTCCTCGCGATCAACGGCGCCCTGGAACGGACGAATGTCAAGCAACAGAGTAATATCCGGATGCTGAAAGCCTGGCTGGCCGGGGCCGGGCCCCTCTGTCATCCAAGCGACGCCAGCGAATCGAGAATTAAGTCTGCCTTTGGCGGGACTGCTGCTGCCACTGCGGGGGGCGAGGAGGACGAGCCACTGGAGGGCCTACTTGCTCAGGACCCGCTCTTTTCCCACCTCATCCACGCCATCCAGCCCTCATCCACAACCCCTCCAATGCACTTGTCCCCCTAACCCCTCCACACCCCCGCTTCATCCACCAAAAAACCAGCCCGGGCAAGCCACACATAAAACCCCTTAACCCGGTTGCACCAACGGCCTCAACCCGCGCGAGATTGAACCTCATGCTGACCTCTTGATCTTGTCTGTATCAAACTTGTTAGCCAAAACAGCTGATCACACCAATAGAAGACCCGACCCGGGTATTCATCACCGAGATCCTCAACACCGACGCCCAGCTGAGCTCTTCCCGCTTCAACTCGCCCGCCAAGCCCCCCACACCGACTTTCTCATGGGAGATGCCCGGAGAGCGCAGCTCCTAGGGCCGCGGTGTCCACACAGCCACAGGGACACACCCAGCGCTACCTGAGTCGGAGTTCTCCTGCAGCTAGAGTGATCACTCTGGGAATTTCCCAGAGAGGCGATGACGCCATGGAACTTGCGCCAGAGAGAGGTGACAAGTTCTAGAGCCAGGCTTGCGAAGCCTAGGTTTCTCCCTGGGAAAGCAGAGGCCTTCATCAGGAGGCCGACAAAGCAGCCGCTGGCAGCAGGAGTTTTCCCTGCTCCATCTCAGCTTCGTTGTACTGCTTTTCCCCGGAGAAACATTTTTCTTTTTTCACACCGCTTACCCACCCATCAAGACAGAGCCCAGGAGTGGGGCTTAGCGCCTCGTCCCCCACTCCCTGGACTCTCATTTGAGCGCTGTTTCTGCTCGGGAATGTGTCTCGACACTGCCAGCCAGGATGAACCTGGCCACACTGGCAGCAAGAGACCACTTTCTCCTTCGACCCACACACGGCTAGGCGCATAGTGAGACACGGGCTCCCCTCCCGGAAGGAGGGCAGAGCCCCGACGCCTAGCCGCGTCAGACTCAGTAGCCGGCACAGGTGAACAGCGGAGAGACTGGCCCACGCCACAACGCGTGCGGGCAGTGCGCTGTCACACTGTGCCCCCATGGGCGTACATCCATGGCGGGGTGGACAGTCTCTACCTACATGCACATCCAAACCCGCCCGTCGAGAAAACTGCTTTGCGGACGATCTCAGTGGCGCTTGCGGCACATCTCGACCGTCCTCACTCGCCAAACCATGCCGCTATCAGTGTGATCTAGCTGCCCCTGCCCATCACATCCTCTTTCTCAGGCCCCGACAGACCTGGGTTGGGGCCGGGTTCATCCAGAACCCGCCCCCTTGACCGCCTGGACTCTGCTCTCCCCTCTCGTAAGAAACAGAATCTTGGGGATCCCCCGGCTCTTGCCGTTTACCCCCGTCCTCATCTCGGCGACGCAAACAGTGGCCGGCCCCAAACAGTGGCCGCCATTAGGCCTTTCTTTGTTGGCAAAGTGTGCGCTATCACTCTGGCCTCCCTTACACCTCCCCCTCCCCCTCAAAAACACACACATACTTGATGTCGCGGCTTGTCCGCCCGTCCGGCGTACACGCCGACCCGCCGCTCATAAGTGCACCCCAATGAGAAACCCATCGTCGACAGGACAATTATTTCCCGGCCTCTGCCAATCAACCCTTGGCGTTTCTGAGGACAGTCACGTGGTCCTGCTTATAATAGCCTTTCTTGTCTCCCCTTTGATGTCACCTTATCATCCTCGCTAAACACGCATAACCGCCCCCAACTCCAACCAAATCATACCAAATAACACATGGGTATCTGCTCTGTTACCATTCTCTGGTGTTGATTTGTGAATTTATATAGATATCTTACCTTTACCCAATCATTCAACCCAAAAGAAATGCAGATAGTTTATTTGAAGAGTGGAGGAGGACGGGGTGCAAATGATCTCAGATGGATCATTGCTCTCCATGAATATGTATTACTCTGAGGAAGAAGATTCTGGAGGTGGAGAGTATTGTCTGCAATTAGGTCTCATCAGTTCAAATTGATGTATGTTGTTGACTGATGCTACATTTTTGACTGATGCTACATTTTTGACTGATGCTCCATGCACATAATAGCTCCTTTTCAGCTTGATACACAACAGATTACTTATCAGCTGCAGGCCATGACTATTCCCCCTTTGCTTGTCAGTGACTGTATACTATTCTTGACATGGTCAATTGGCATCCAACTCATTTCTACAAAATCAAAGTTTGCTGGTTTTTAGTTTGCCTGATTGAAATATCCACAGCCAGCTGAGCAGTGCATGCTTGTTTGTAATGAAGAGATTTGCTTTCTACTTGGGATTTCTGAAACGGGGATTGATGCAATTTACACACTGACTCATCCAAAACGGTGTTATTCATTTTTAAGGTGTCACTGTTAGCCAAAGAATAAAAAATGCAAGTTCTCTGCTTGATAACCCATTAACAAGCCACACAATTATTAGTGTGCAGGCTGGCCTTCTGGTGTCTTTTTCAGGAAACATTTTCTTGAATGCTGTGAATTGAACCCCTGATGCCCTGCAGAGGTGCAGCCATCTTGTCTCATATTATTTTTTTGGTTTCTGTGTAAAAGGGTCTTGCACAAACAATATTGATTCTTGCTTATCTGTAAACTGATCATTGTACCATCAATTTTTGAATTGTTGCTTATCTTAGTGATCATTATACAACTACAAGTGATTGATGCATATTTGTGAAAACATGCTGTCGGAATTTGGTGATGCCATTTGTCAGGGGAAAATATTGCATTTAAAATTGGAAAAAGGTGCATTTATGTTGGAGATTAGGCAAAACATTGTGAAAAAATGATGTTTGGTAATGCCATTTTTTATCCAAGATTATCTGATTTACTATTGGGCCTTAGGCACATATGTACCTTCAAAACTTGGCATGTCATTTATTCAGGAAAAGATAGAGGTGAAGCAAATTGTATATGTCACATACAGTTTAGGGTGGTGATTGGGCTGCATCTGAATGTTCTGACTGAAAATAAGGAACATATGGTTCACACAGGCCACACTTGGTATCATGTAAGATAGACTGAGTTTTTAATCCTGTGCCATAGATCTTGTGGATGGGCTGGGTCTGATTTGTCTATCCTTGCCAGAGCCCATACCTGTGAGTGTGTTTTTTTCCCTGCAGCGGCGCAGCCGCCTTGGCCTCTAGTCAAACCCTTAAACCCCAAAATAATTACATATCTGTATGATTCTTAACAGGGTTTTTTTATCAAAAAGGCTTTATTCTGCGTGAGATCCCACAGGGTACAAACTAGAGCCTGTGCAGTGTGATTTGGGTGCAAGCCTTTCTGTGGGACAAAGTTGTCTTGATGGAGCTGCCCTTCAGGCTCTCACTGAGAGGCTTGTGTTAGACTTGTGTAGGAGCAATCCTGTCTTACTTGTTTCTAGTTTGGAGTGTTAGATAACATTTCACAGACCACAGCGCAGTACATACTTGAAAACCTTCTGTAAAAGCTTGCCCTGGAAAATCTAGGAATTCATATGGGTACAGATTCTAATTGTTTTAAACAGGTTTTAGTTTGGGTGAATTTACTTTGTGTTTTGTACATACAGCTGCATCATCTGATCTTGTTACATTCAATAGCCGCTTACCCTTGTTCAGGTGCTTTTCAGATACCCTTTATTACCCCAATTTATCAGATAATTTCAGCTTACCTTTGCTCATTGGGTGAAACTCTTCAGTTCAGCAAGCATGGGATGGGGAAGATCTATGTTTCTTGGGCTTTCAGCCATAATTTTAATTACCAGTGCCAATGGAGAGTTCATTCAATTTCCCAATGGAAATCCAGTGGAATCTATCTGGAGCCAGTTATCCCCAGTAGGGACACCAAATACAAACCCAGTTTTCTCACCCTTTGAAGGATTTGATGAATTTTCCAACCTCAATGAAAATGACTTGTTTTCATTCCACTTCAATGGCCATGAAGGAAATCCAGAGGTCAATTTCATCCCCCCAAGCAACACAAATGACTTTCAGGAAGTATCTACAAGACCCAAAATCGGTCTTCACCCAGAGTTCTGCATAGATCATCCAATATCCCAGCGCAAAGAACAGATAACCAACAAAGCTTTGGAGACAATAATGCCAATAAATTCAGACAATGTTTTTGCTGGTACCAATCAAGATTCTGTCCAATTTCCTTCTGGAAATCCAGTGGAGTCATCCTGGAGAAATTTCTCACCACAAGAAACAAATCTAGTTCCCCCATCATTTGAGGGGCTTGAAGAATTTTTCAAATTCAATGGAAATGACTTGATTTCATTCTCCTCCAGTGGCCATAAAGGAAATTCAGAGGTCCCTTTCATCTCCCAAAGCCACCCAACTGACTTTCAGGAAGTATCCAAAAGACCTGAAATCAGTCTTCACTCAGATTCCTGCATATATCATCCGATAGCCCAGTTCAAAGAACAGACAACCAACAAATTTTTGCAAAACATAATGCCAATGAATTCGGCCACTAATGTTGCCAGTGTCAATCTAGATTTCATCCAATTTACTTCTGGAAATCCAGTGGATTCAACTTGTGGAAATTTATCACCACCAAATACAAACCAATGTTCCATTTTATTTGAGGGACTTGGTGAATTTTTCAAACTCAATGGAAATGACTTGTTTCCATTCTCCTCAAGTGGCCATGAAGGGCATCCAGATGCCATCATCCATCAAGGCCACATAAATGAATTTCAGCAAGCATCTAAAAGGCCTGAAATCAGTCATCACCTAGATCTCTGTGTAGATCATTCACTATCCCACCATGGAGAACAGACAACCAACAAAGCTTTGCAAAAAATAATACCAATAAATTCAGACACCATTTTTGGCGGTGCCAATGAAGAGTCCATCCAATTTCCTTCTGAAAATCCAGTGGATTCAAGCTGGAGAAATTTATCACCACCAAATACAAACTCAGGTCCCACTTTATTTGAGGGACTTGATGAATTTTTCAAATTCAATGGAAGTGACTTGATTTCACTCCACTCCAGTGGAAATGAAGGACATATGGCGGCCACTGGTATCTCCCAAAGCCACCTCTCTGAATTTCCAGAAGCCTCTTCAAGCCTGGAAATCAATCATCTCCCAGATTTCTGTGTAGCCCCGCCACTTGCACCATGCAACAAACAGACAACCAAAAAAATTATCCAAACAAAGATTCCAATAGACCCACTGATGGTCAATTATTCACTGGAAAGAGAAAATTATGCTTCAAAACCAAAACAATTTGGCCTTCAAAAGGATCCTCAAGCTTGGCCGGCCCATGAATCAATAAATCATACCAGTCATTCAAAACCAGAAACCTTTCTTATTAGTAGGGATAGTGTTGACCCATCTCCATCTCAGTCATTTGGTGGTCAATATCAAGCTTCATATGTTTCCTTGGGCTCTGAATTTTGTTCAACAAGAACAACTACCTCTCCAGCAACATCCAAAAGAAAAATTAATGGGAATCATCCAATAGCTTACCAGACAAGCCATTTCAGCAGTACAATCAACATAGGAGACAAGAGTACTTTAAAAAATTATGATTCCTCAACCAAGAAAATCTCAAGTGTTGAGAAGGTCCCTGAGGAAACCATTTCAGCAGCAAAAATGAATGTAAATAAGGGCACAAAAAGAAAGATATGTCAAATTATGGAGCTACAATCTCTTTCAAACCTTCCAATTCATTCTGAAAAAAAATATTACGAGGAAGCTGAATGCTCCAGAATTACTGGAAAATATTCCAAGGATTCTAATATAGAAGTTGATGAACATTCTGCAATACAGGGAGGAAGGCAAGAGGATGCATTGAAAACTCCTTCAAATGTGCAAATCCCCCTGAATGAAAGTGAGGTTTTACCAAGGAAGAATTTCAACAGATTCAATTTGAACCATATCCTGAATTGTGAGAAGGTACCACAATATTATAAGGATTCCCTAAGGAAAATAGCTAGTCTAAGAAGAACTCAATTTGTGACTGAAGAACAACTTCTTGAAATTAATTGTGGATGTTTGTGCAAAAGCCATCCTTCTACTGAATCAATCAAGTCAGGAGATTATAAACTCATCCATAAAGTAAATTACTTTCTGGAAAAAAGAAATTTATGGTACATTTATTGGTATTCAAACACCAAAATCAATATAAGGGATACCAGAGTGCATAAAAGTCTACTATCATTACCTTTATTTTTATTTTATGTTGAAGTCATCATAATAATCATTCCTTGGATAACACAGAAAAAACAAAATGAGGGACTGAATTATAAAGAAGAAATAGAGAAAGCCATCAATTTCTTCCAAGAATTCCATATTCATCTGTTTTATGATTCACAGGAGAAAGCCAACAATAGATGGAAAGCAAAGAAGCATTTAATTCAAAAATATCATCACAAAAGAAGCCAAAGACAGTATACAATGGTAATCCTTTGGCATGTTTTAGATCTCTGGGTGGAGACTACTCTTGATCCTAAAATATGGAATCATCTTTCATCATATGGTGAAAAAACCATCAATTCAAGAGCAAAGAATATTATCAACAATATATTCTACTTTGGAATTATAAATTTGACAAAAAACCTTGAGGAGAAAATGAAACAAAAATGATTGATCTATCATTAGTTACACTTGTAGATTCTGTGCAAATAGTTTTTGTTTGTACCTGTCATAAAGATCAAATGGTCTGGCCAACACAAGAGCTTGAATACCATTTTTATTGGATTTTTCCATGAGAAATCATTGTGCACTACAAAAAACTTGTTGCACACTGTTAAAGTGGTGCAATTTCCTAAGTTTTGAAAGCCTCATTCTTGCACAAAGTAGCCAAAAAATTCTGAAACAGTTAAATATATGTTTGCCATGATTCAATAAATTACACCAGGTAAAATGTGATGACAGCTGGTGGCAGGTGACATTGAGTAAAACATGTTCAGACACCTGAGCTACTGTGGCAAGACTCCACTAACAAAACAATGGCCCCTTTGTGGTCATTGGGGAGTCCCACTCAATGGTTTTTGGAGTATGATTGGAGACTGAACAAGAGTCTTCTTCACATCACCTGCCCTCAGGTTATCTCAATTTTTCCCTGGTGTTATTTGGAATTTTCTCCCTGTGGGAAGATGAATTCCAGGTCCCCAAATGACTGTACTTTTTTTTGATTCTTAATGGGTTTTTACAGCATACAAGGGAGCTTCAAAAAACTCCCAAAAAATTCACAGAGACCAATTAAAGGGCCTTCTATGGATTCGTCAAAAAAAAACTTGAAAATCTTGCCTCCTTCACCCGCAGTGCGCGAAGTGTTTGGAAATGCGCGCACTGCACAGTGCGCGACGAGTTTTTTGCAGTGCACAAAGTACATCCGTAAGTAAAAAGGCTGAGAGATGAGAAGATGTTGAAGTAAGAGATGAATAAAGATGTTGTGGAAAGTAAGGAAAAAGAGAAAGAATATCAGAGAGAATATAAAGCCCCAATCACAACACCGCATTGTAATTGCTTGGTCTTGGTAGAAATCTTGAGACTACATGTTGGCTTGTAATAATCTGGGGATCCATCCTTCCAGGAGGGTCCCTGTCTTTAAACCTTTTTCAAGCATATGTCATCACTTGGGTGAGGTTGTTTGCTTATTCATGAGGGAATATAATTCCCTAATGGTCCTGAGGACTGGCTGAAACAGTCACTAGTACTTGGGACCCGTATTTTAAATAAGACTAGAGTCCAAAGCGGCTACGCCGCTGCAGGGTGTAAAAACCGCCTCCTCCCACATTTCCATCTCCTGTTGTTTAGCCCACCCAGGCCCAAACAGTTTTCAACTATTTATAAACAACTAGAGTTCAAGGCGGCTACGCCGCTGCACTTTCAGGGGTCCAACCTTTACAGCCCCCCCTGACCAAATCAAAACCCCAAAGATATGATCTCCAAATGTTTGAGTTGCATTCTTTTGTAGATCTCCACTTCAAACTGTCCCCAATCATACTTGACCCTCAAGTTGAGTTGTTCTCAACTTCTGCTTAACTGCTCATCATCTCAATTAACAAGTGAACCATGAAATTCACAATCTCATGGTGTATTGGGCCCTGTCACTGATGTGCTCTCAATCAATTCCCTGCCCTTAGCTAATTGGAGTATTGGTGGCAGGACAATACAAATGATCCTTGTGGATCTTCAATATTAGGGAAAAAAATTGTTCAAACAACTCTTGTGAATGCTATGGTGTTGGGTTTTGTTGATCTCCATCTGGGGCTCATGTTGAATTAGCACCTAATTAGCCCAGCAGAGACTCATGCCTTCTGCACCCCGTCTGATTTGTGATGAAGATTTTGGGAATGAGATCGGTCTGAGAGAGAGAGAGATTCATATCCTGTTTTGCTAGATGTTTGACCAGGCCTATCTTCAAGCTGAGAAGCAACAGGCCAAGGGTAGGCAAAAGGAAATTTTTTGCCTGGAATGTTTTCCAGTGGATCATTGTAGCTTTTCAGACTAATATACTCATAGGTCAGTTTACACACACACTGTTTATCAAGAAGATGTAAATACCTTATCCCAGAAACTTACAACCCATTGAATGGTTGATTGACATGCGCAGTTGGCGCGGGAGCAGTGGGTGCATTCTACGGATCGCGTCTACACGGGCCCGAGGCGGAGGCGAAGGTGTTTTTGTCTGCCGGTCGAACTAAGAAGCCTTTCAGACAGAGGGCATCAAGATCTCGAGTCAAACATATGGCACGTACAGGGTCCGGCCAACGCGGGTGTTCGAGTTGGTCAAGCGGGCCGACGAGCTCGGCCCGCTAGTGGAACTGGAACCGGACGCAGATCCGGCTGGGATTTTGTGGTTTTCTGCACAAAGGTGTTGCCCGACCGGTTGATGACCCTGCTCTCCTCGCGCCTCTCTTGAAAACACCCAACGACGGCCGCCATCCTCCGACATTGGTGCTCATCCAAAACGGCATCGGCTTCGAGGATGCCCACTGTCAGAGACACCCCCAGGTCCTCATCCTCAGCGCCGTGACTGTCGTCAATGCTGAACAGCTGCAGCCGGGCTGAGTCAGACATAACCAATGGACGCGGATCAGTATCGGGCCCTATCTCGACCATCCCCATCCTCCAGTCGCCTCTCAACTTGCGCTCCATTCGCAAACTCGGCTCAAGCTCCACGCCAAACTTTTTCGGCACGGCCAGATCAACGATGCTAAGATCTATGGCGAAAGAGAGCTCCAGATCCTTCGTTGGCACAAACTAAAAATCAAGTCAGTCCATCAGACCCCTTCGCAGATCTATGAGGAGATCAGATGGGACTGACAAGAAGATGTAACATGAAAAAACTAAATGCAGTACTTCCATGAAACCGACCTTGATCCTGTCCGGTGGAATGGCGCCCTCAGAGATGGTGAAAGACGGAGGCCTGCAGGAGCATTTAGCGGGATGCATGGGGGAGATATTTGGGGCAGCGTTGAAAATCTTTGGGCTCGCGGAGTTCCCGGCCGAGTTTGCGAGCATAGAGCAGATCTTGCGGTCGACGGAGCGCGCCGGTGAGTGGGCGACCATCAAGCCCTCGATGTTGCTTGACTGGGAAGCCGGTCGGCCGCTCTAGACCGAAGTGATCCTACAAAGGGTGAATTAGCTTCAGTTTGAGATCATGTACCCCACCCGAACCGACAAGATCAACCTACTGAAGGCCTCTAGAGACTTACGACAAGATATGAAAGCAGCAGCTGTGCCAGCGCCAATGGAGCTGAGGTAGTTGAGATTATGGGCCAGGTGGGTTTTTGGTTGGGATGCCGAGCAAGTGGTCAATGGAGCGCGAAGAATTTTTGATATTCTGAGAGAGGTCTTGACAAGAACGGCGGGATGGGCCAAGTTGAAATTGGTGGCAGACGGGAATATGTTGCGGGCGCGGATTGCATCGCAGAGGTGGTGGTCGCAGGCGGCTTTAGATTGAAGGCCACAAAGGCCGGTCGTATTAGGCGAAGAAAATTGACAGAGCAGTTGGCGAGACTCCCAAAGCGCTCGACTCCCTGCCAGATTGGTATGTACCTTGTTGATTGCCGTGGCACTGGCTTAGGGGTAGTGAGAGGGGCTGTACATACAAGCAAGGAATCACTGTATTCACCTGGCAACGGGCACAGTGGCTTGTGGCTTTCTGGGCCATCCTGGGCCAAGGTGATGATGGTGCGCTCTGCAATCACAGCTTCTTCAGTATATAAGGGGCCTTCTACTGCACCAAGGTTCATGCCCCAGGTGATCCTCCCTGCTCTTGCATTTGCAGAGCACTGGTGGTGATCCTCCCGCTCCCTAATTGCACTTGCAATCGGCTGAGGGGTTTGCAGCCCCGACTTTTGCCCCACGCACTTGCGCCAGGCTGAGCGGGTTAACACCGGTCTCTTTTCACCTGTGGCATGTCACAGGCTGGGAGTTCGTTAAATCCTTTGCTTTTTTTGTAGATATGTTTCAATTAAGATTTGTATTGTTTGTTTGTTCATTAATTTAGCTTGTTTTACTTTCTTTTTTTTGATTGCTTGTATATAGGGGGAACCCTTGATTTTTTTTTTGGCAAAACTGTGGTTTTAATAAACTTAGATTTTTACAACCTCATGATTCTGTGGTCTCCATCATGACAGTTCCCACTGGCAAACACAAAACTCTGGCCAGGCCCAGTCCCTCCCCACACCCATGAATTGGAAACCAGAAGGTTCCTGGAATCCCATTGTTACTCAAGCAGCACCACCCCCCCAGATTACCCCACATTCCCTGCAGATTAAAGATTGTGCTGCAACTCCAGCTCAACCCCCCCCCCCCAATTGTCAAGCTTGGCCATCCCACCACCCACACAGTTCACGTCCCCCACTACCCACTGTAAACCCAACACATAATCTGATTTATATGGCTTGAGGAAGTGCCAGCGTCAGGTATGCTTGGGTCAAGGATGTTTTGCAATTGGTTGCCTCCTCTTGTCCCATTGGGAATGGAGTACAAGCAAGAAAAGGGATGTCTGCAACAGCACAAGGTAGGACTCAAAATTAGCACAAGTCCCTCCTTGGGGGAGCACAGTGACCTCCAAAGGAGAGACTTGTGCCCAATCTCCCATATTTGGCTTGAGGCTTCCCAGCCAATTGTCCAAAATTCCCTTTGAACCTGTAACAACAAAAAACTTTATTTTCTGCATAAAAACCCATCAGCCTCAGGCCAACAATGGGACTTTAGTCCTAAGTCTCTCCTTTGGAGACACTTCACACCTCTTTGGAGAGGCTTAGTTAATCTTGGGTAGGACTCAGGATTGAAACTGGGATGATGATGTTGCCATTTGCTTGTGATTTAGAGCCTGGATCCTAAGGGGTAAAAAGACAGAATAAATGCTCAGCTAAGATTTCTACCAGACACAAATGAGTAATATGTTGATGATTAAAATTTTATCATATGGTTGCATTTCAAAGGAATTTACATAACCCACCTAAACATGTTGTAAAACAAAGTAATAAAGCAGGAGAGAGGATGAAAATACTTTTTTTGAAACCAACTTTTGGTTACCTTCACCAAGGCGCAAGCTTCATGAAAGATGGAAGGAATCAGCACCCTCTGCTATGACAATGGTCAGATTCTCAGCACCCAAGTCTTGACTTGAATACTTGGTTAGTTTAAGGTACTAAAGGATTCAACAGTATCCATACATCCATATATTTCAGGTGCTTGCCAGTTTCTGCTAAGAGGGATTAACATTAACACGTATCATAAGGGATGGAAGATATTTTTCCTGGGGAGGGCCCTGGTTAAGCGGCCTTGCAAACTACCTTTAAAGCGGGGTGCAAGCCACAGAAACCATTGATTGGGGTGCACCTGATCTAGTGAGAATAAAAATCAGTACAAACTCAATGGCTTTTGAGTGGACACAATTTTTGACTAACCAGTGATGGACTGCAGAAAATGGCGGTGCAATGGAATGTCTTATGATAACATGATTTTGATCAGGCCCAGAATAGCGGCAGAATGCATATTTTAACCATGATAAGCTCGCATGGCAGATGTCAAAGTTAGATTGGAAAAATAGGGATGGATAAAAAGTTGGTAACAGGTATGACAAAACTTGGAATTCAGGGAACGGATAATGTACCTTCAATTGACCAATGTTCCGACTCGGTGTTTCCAAAGATGTTGATGATTTCTTGCGGCGCGGAGCTCTTGAGATCTCAGATTGGGAACATCAAGAAGCCTGCCATGAACATTTTGATCTGTTGAGTAACACCTTCTTACAAGGTCAAGTAAGTCACCAGCTTAATGAAATCTATGATGTTGTCGATTGTGACCAAGGTTTCTGAACTATTGGCTTTCATCTCCACAGAAGAATGAACTCCACAGTTAGATCCTTGACTGTAGCGTTGTTGATTGGGATTTGCTGAATGGCTTCGCGAGCTCCGCTTTCGGAATGACTGGCATCAGCTTTGATGGCATGTACTCGTTACTGGCGATGGTGATTGATAGCGGATAATCCTATACCAGGCAAGCAAAGTTTCAGCTGAGAATAATTTCAACAATTATTGAGTCCATCAACGCTTTGGCCATAAATTAGTTCAGCACCTTGAACTTCTGAGCCGCTTGATACCTCTCTCTCTTTCTGCTGTCCAATCCAAGTATATTAAAGCTTCAGGTTTGTAGAAAAAAAATCCAAGGGTTCCCCCTGCAATTGAACAAATCACAAAAAAAAATCAAAGGTTCCCCCTTTTACAAAAAAAGCAATCAGAGGGCCAAATTCAACCTACAATCCCAGAAATACACAAAATAAAAGCAGGCCATACAACAAAAATGACAAAAAAAAGTCCCGCACCCAGCCACCCAGCGCAGCAAGCTGACACACCGTGGCCCAAAGCCCATCCCTGTCTGGCAGGGTTAAAAAGCGTTGGGAAGAAGACCCCCAGCCCTAAAGCACAGGGGGGTCAACGAATATCCCTCGCCGGACTGCGCAAATGCAACAGCGGACAAGGGTGAGACGACCCTCAAGCTGGAAGTACAGCACAAGAGTCGCCTGAGGAAATAATGATGCCATTGCATAGGTATTTATAGACCAGCTTGCCAGTATTCCCCAATCTTGCCCTCTCACCAACCCTCTCCTCTCCTTGCAACCGGACTTCTGGCAACGCCCGCCATGTCGACGCCCGTTCCCCCTGCCTTGACACTACACAAGCAGCCCCCTCAAGCCATCACGCCACCGCCATTCCGGATCCGGTTTGTATCTTGACCAACGGTCGCCGCGGCCCGTGTCATGACGAGGATGTGAGTCATTGGTCAACTTGGCCCTTACTACTAGGGTACGGCCCACTTCTTCATCTGGTTTCTGACTAGTTCGATTTACATCCAGCTCGGCCCAGTACGCCTGGCCAGGGTCGCCGCTTGTCGGCGGCAGCAGCAGCGCTTGGACTGGCGTCTGGCTCGGGTAGGTGAGCCCCGCAAACTGACCTTTGACTCCGCCCAACAGCAAGAGCAACAACAAAAACAACAGAAGATGTGACAGGGGAGATAACAACTTCGGTCACTTTAGGTTTATGTACCCACTCAGCCCCACGGCGCACGACATAAGGCGCGACCGGCGATCTCAAAGTCCACGGAGATCGTATGTAAGCTCATGCTCCAAAACTCAAATTACTGTGGAATTGCCCAGAAATTGCGTTGGCTATCTCGACAATCTCAAGGGTTGAAAATGTTGTTTATGCTTTCGTTACACACAGCTTTTCCTAACCGGGGTGTTGGCGCTAAGATGGCATCATCCGAACCCTGCCAAAAACAATCATTTTCTTCAAAAGATTCGCCCCATCATCATTTCTGGAGGGCCAGTCTTTCGTCGTCTGCGCTGTCTTTTCCTTCATGGTCACGTTGCCCACCAATGCAAACACGAAGTTCGAGCCAATGCCGAAAAACTTGCCTGAATTTTGATTGGCCCGGGCCAAGGGCCGGACTATCTGCAGGCGGGCGCACAAGCAGACCGACCTGGAGCGCTCAGCGTGGCTATTCGAGCGTGCGACCTGGCAGGGCGGCGGGTGTGGGACCGGCATGCCCATGTGGGACCTCTCCCTCCGGCACGGCTGGGGCTGCTGAGTCCGTCATCAAAGACCTCAACCAGTCCCGCCATCTTAACAACAACAACAACCCCTCCGGGATCCCCGCCTCCCCGGCGAAATCATCCTCCCCCCTCGATAAACAGAAAGACGACGTCGCAAGTCCGAGCTCGTCCTCGCTATCTACGAGCTCGGCCAATTCTTCCTGCGCGGCTGGGGGAGCAAGAAGGATAAACAGCTTGTCCGTCTCTCCTTCCCCCTTCTTTCCTTGAGTCTCGCCGTTTTGACCCCTCGGACGTTGTGTTTTTTTAGGTGATCTATGACGTTGAGTTGGCGGCGAAGCTGGGCGACCCGGATGCCCAACAAGGTACGTTGGCTTGCAAGCGAGGCCTTGGTGCTGCTCCAGCCCCGGCGTCCGGCGCAGAGCCACACACACAACCAGCTGACACCCAATTTGTGTTTGTTTTCTTTGTTTGTGTGTGGGATGGGGGGGGGGGGGGGGGGGGGGGGGGGCAGAGCTGGGGCTCTGCAACGCCAACGGCAAGGGCACCAAGAAGATCTCAAGCTGGCAGCCAAGTATTACCGGATGGCGGCCAACCAGGGCGTGGAGATGACGGGCTCGCAGTGGGTCTGGAAAGACAAGGTCCGTCTCTCCCCCTCCCTCCCCTCCCAGTGATCCTCGGAGTGCTTACTTCCCCTCCCCCCCGCTTTCTTCGCAACTCTCAAACAGTAAAATTGATCCCCCCCCTCGTGGGGGCCTGAGCCTTCTCGGATGGCTTCCGTGTTTGGCCCCGCCTGGTCTCCATCCTTATGTGTATGTACCGGATATAGCAGTACGTAGCAGCAGTGTACACCCCGCCCGAGGGTTCATGTTCTGACCAACAACGGCCACGGAAGCTCCAGTCGCGCGCGCTCTCGCCTCGACCCCCTCGCTTGCTTGCCTCCTCCTCTTCCTTGCGCCCGTGCATTCCTCGTTGCCCTGTACTCTTCCCGCTTCCCATCACCTCTGCCATCCTATCATCACCACCATCACCGTCCTGCACACCCTTCCCTTGCTGAACCGACCCCTCCCTGTTGTCATCCATAAATAATTTGCCCTTCCGCCATCAAGTGTCTTGGCTTTGTCATCCTTCCTGTCTTCTTGGCCAGCAAAACTGGCCAATTGTGCTGACAAATTGGGCCTAACTGTTTTTGATCTTTCTTTTTTTTGGCTTGGGGTTGATTTAAGATTTGATCATGTACATATAGATACATATTAACAAGAACAAAAACAATTCAAATTTTTTGTTGCGCTGTGCTGTTTGGAAATGGACCAGATTTCTTTTTGGCTGATTCTTCTTTGTGATTACCAGCTTTTGAATGGTTCATTATTCAGCACAGTGGAGGACTTCCTAGACAGTCTGGTACCCTTGTAGATGTTAAATTAGGCCCACATAAATGAAAGGGTCAATCTAAATGCACACCACTTTTTGACTAGATGCACGCCAAAAAAGTGGCGTGCACGCCTGTACGCCAAAATAAATGGCGTACAGGAGCAGTGCACGCCATTTGTTTGGCGTGCGTAGCCCTACACGCCAAAAATACTCTTTTTTGGAAGAATTTTGGCGTGCACAAACCCTCCACGCCATTTTTTTTGGCGTACAGGCTTTGCACGCCACTTTTTTGGCGTGCATCTAGTCAAAAAGTGGCGTGCACCATGTTGAATGCAATTTTTTTGGCGGGAACAGTTGCGCACAACAAAATAGGGTGTGACCACTGCGGCCCAATGACATATTCATGTACTATTCATAGTGCCTGCGCCAAGCTCTGCACTATGAACAGTGCCTCCACCAAGCTCCACCACTATGAATAGTGCCTCCGCCAAGCTCCACCACTATGAATAGTGCCTCCGCCAAGCTCCACCACTATGAATAGTGCCTCCGCCAAGCTCCACCACTATGAATAGTGCCTCCGCCAAGCTCCACCACTATGAATAGTGCCTCCGCCAAGCTCCACCACTATGAATAGTGCCTGCGCCAAGCTCCACCACTATGAATAGTGCCTGCGCCAAGCTCCACCACTATGAATAGTGCCTCCGCCAAGCTCCACCACTATGAATAGTGCCTCCGCCAAGCTCCACCACTATGAATAGTGCCTCCGCCAAGCTCCACCACTATGAATAGTGCCTCCGCCAAGCTCCACCACTATGAATAGTGCCTCCGCCAAGCTCCACCACTATGAATAGTGCCTCCGCCAAGCTCCACCACTATGAATAGTGCCTCCGCCAAGCTCCACCACTATGAATAGTGCCTCCGCCAAGCTCCACCACTATGAATAGTGCCTCCGCCAAGCTCTGCCACTATGAAAAATATTCATCCTGGCACTATTCATAGTGGCGGAGGCACTATTCATCATGCCGTTGGGGCGCAGTGGCCAACTGTGCCGCCAAAAAAACTGCATGTAAAACAGTGCACGCCAACTTTTGACTATATGCAGGCCAAAAAAGTGGCGTGCAACGCCTGTACGCCAAAAAAAAATGGCGTGGAGGGTTTGTGCACGCCAAAATTCTTCCAAAAAAGAGTATTTTTGGCGTGCAGGGCTACGCACGCCAAACAAATGGCGTGCACTGCTCCTGTACGCCGTTTATTTTGGCGTACAGGCGTGCACACCACTTTTTTGGCGTGCATCTAGTCAAAAAGTGGCGTGCATTTAGATTTACCCTAAATGAAAATGTCAAATTGATAATAACTATCAACCATAGATGTGATCTGATGGTATTCTGATTTTTGATAAATATATCTACATGGTTTTTACTTATAAAGTTAGATCATGGGCACATCCAAGTATATTAAAGTCAGTGAAACATAGAATGAAAGATCAAGGGTTCCCCCTAGAAATATACAAAATTACAAAAAAAAGATCAAGGGTTTCCCCTTTACAAAAGCTAAAATCCACAAAAAACATTCTGGTATAATTACAAGTCACTCAGACACAAGAAAAAAAACTACACTCAGCCCGCTAGCATCAGCAAGCTAATGCACCCGGGCCCACCTTCCATTCCTGTCTAGCAGGGCTAAAAAAGGTGGGTGGATGACCCCCAGCGCGCGCAGTAAAGGCATTATGCAAAGGGGGGCCAACAAATATTGCCCCTCAGACTGCGCAAGTGCAACAGCGGAGGGGTTGAGGACAACAGATAGCTGGAAGTGCAGCATATCCAATTGCCTGGGGAGACAGGTTGCCTCGGAGCTATCCGCCTTTTAAGCTCTCCGCTCATCATCCCTGGACTCAATCCTCAACTTACTCAGGCCAGAATGTTTGCTCCCCTCACGCAAACGCCACGCCACGCCGGGGCCCCGTAACCGTAACTGATTCCACGGAAACCGCGCCAGCCACTGCAGAAGACAAGCCTCAACTTCACCGTTGCACAAATCCTCGGCCGTTCTTCCTCAATCAGGCCATCCCCCAAGTAACATGCGGCAGCTTCATCTGCATTGAGACGACTACGCCTCATCGTCCAGCTCCGCATCCTCGTCGCAACCCTCGCGCTGGCCACCAGCGCAACGCTCTGGCTGCGCTGCCAACAGACCGACTGTCTCTCGCTCGCCGGCCTTGGCTATTTGCTCATCTTCGACGCCCTGGGCGCTGCTAATGCTGTGCTCTTCGACCCCCGTCCGGACATCGGAACGGACCGGCTCTGGGATGCCTTGGGCCTCAGAGACGCCGGCGCTAGCATCCGCTTGCCCTTTGGTTACGCTCCCCTTCCCCTAATCCCCCTTTCCGTTACATCAGCTGACGGGTGTTTTTTCACAGGAAGGCAAGATTGGCTACCCTGAGCATCTTCTCCCAAACCCTCTTCCTGCTCTTCAGTGCGATCTACGTCTGCAAAGAATCTGTCGAGCACATGATGATCAGCCACCCGGATGGTCCGGACAACGCTGGCAGGGGTGGGGGAAGCCATGTGGGCCACTCGGAGCGCCACCAATCCGAGTGGGTGTCTACCAGTTTCTTCCAGAATATATAAAAAGACTGAGTGTTTGTTGTTTTGTTTTGTGTGTGCGTGTGTAGGATGGAGATCTTGTGCACGCTTGTGGGCTCTGCTATTGGCCTCGTCCTCTTCGACGCCCTGGTCTCGCGCAACCACCATGCAATGGCCTTGATCGCCGCCTGCGGGGGGGAAGGGACGAAGAGCGGGGGCAGCGAGCGGAGGTTGAACCCGTTATCAACGCTGTTGCTGAGATTTGGCTTATTGGTGATGTTCTGCGGCTGCTTCACCTCTCCGTAAGCCTATATCCCCCTTTCTGCAGAAGAGAAGCTGGCGCTGAAAGACGGTCTTGTTGCTCTTGTGGGGGGGGGGACACAGAAGCCAGTCCAGGAAGGCCAAGCAACCTCTCCTGGCCAGCTACGGGCTTGATTTCTTGCTCAAGTGCTAGAATCAATTGTAAGCAGGCTTGCTAGCAAAAGGAAACTTTTTTGCCAAGTCTTAAATGTCTTGCTTCCCACAATTTATCGCTTAGATTCAATCTTCACAACTCCAACACCGATTTTCACAATGGGTTTGACACACCCGTTTTCTCTCAAAAATCACCGGCTTTCTAAATACTTGGGACTCAAAAGTGAAACAACAGTCTTTTACTAATTGAAGCATTGATATGTAAGCCTTCGCAGCTTCCCATCTCATCAGAGCAACCTTTTGCTTAAATCATGCTCTCGCCGGCTCCTCAAGGCGTGCAAGAAATGCCGTGCTTGCCAGCGTGGAAGCCTTTTTCAACATTTGAAAAAGTGAGACAGCTGTTGGGTGTTTTTGCCCTGATGTTTCTTGGTCAATTTACACGCACACATGATTACCAGATGCTTGATTTTCCCAAAAGCTCATTCATGGCTCTTGGAAGATCAAAGGTGGCGTGATGGAGAGGGCAGTGATCAGCGATGGGGGCGATCTCCTGGACCAGATGATCAGTCTCTTGACCGCTGGCGCCGTTGGCAATCTTTTGGGGGACCCGGAGCTGAGCGGGCCAGTGAAATCCCGGATGCTACTCAACCCACCCTTGCAGAAACTCGTACTGCTGATCATTCACTAAATTAAGGTATAATCTGATGTTCTTTTTGATCTGTAAGCCTAAGAAGATCTATTTTAAGAGATGAATTATTTTCTTCAGTCACAATATCATCAGTCAAAAAAATGAGAGGAATGTTAAATTATTTATTAAAATAAAAAGGCACACACTTGCTGCCACTAAAATTCAGATTATCTTTGGAGGTATCTCCTACTTAATTGAGAAATGTAAAATACACCTAGGGAAGGAGTACTAACTGGATTCAATTTGAGAAGAGCTTTTTTATTTGGGAATATATCAATTAATTGGACATAATATAAGTTAAGGTGTGATCAAGTGTTGATTTGCATTGTGACATGGGAAAAGAGACTCTAAAGAAGAAACAAAGGTATACTAATTATTGAGATTGCAAGCACTCAAATGAGGTGATCTATTGGAAGATTGAACTGCTGAGTTGATATCTCTATCTAGGTGAATCAGAGAGCATATCATCCAGGGGGTATTAAATCTGTCTTGAATTCAGTGCGCAGTGCTGCCTAAGGAAAGATTAAACAAAGGAGGTCAAGCAATGAAACCTTGGATTTGCAGCGGCGCAGCCGCATTGGCCTCTAGTAATTCCCAAAATCACCAAGTGATCTATCATTCTAATGGATTTCCATATTTTATTTTTGAGGGATCCAAACAAGAAACACTACTGAAACAAGACAACATGCCACAGTTTGACAAAATGGATTCATATTTCAATACATTAATTTTATCTTTTTACCTTTCAGCACATTGACCAAAATTCTTTTGCAATCAATCATAGTGTGATTCTATTGGTGGCCTCAAAGAAATAAATCTGTTTTTGGCAAAGTATGTTGATACACCTCCTTTGGTAAGGAGTATGCATTTTATGTTCAGTGGTGGAGCAGCCTTGTGAGTAGATGAAAAGTTTTAAGATTATGACTGGAACAACTTGTGATGATGTGTAGCTTGAAGTGATTCCAATGAGAAATGTGCCAGTTTCATCACTCCGGTGTGACTACTAAAAGTAAAGACAACATTATCATGACTTTTTGAGGATGTGGTGGTCATTGTGGGTGATTTTGTGCCTTTTTCCCCTGCAGCGGCGCAGCCGCCTTGGCCTCTAGTCGTCTATAGGAGACGGGAATAATCCAGTGCGACTGAAAACACAAACGCTTGGGGGTCGTTCTCATGGTCCCACCACATTTGGTACTGTCTTTCGGCAACAGCTTTCGAAGCTAACAAGAAAAAACTCCTGAGTGGGTCTACAAACCACACAGCGATCTGCGTTCGAGTATCACTTCAGAAAAAAGTAAAGCTCACTTACCCTAAACCAGTTCCCACTTCATCAAAATAGTCGACCTCAAGCATTGGACAACAGGAGGAATAAAGCTCGAAGACCCGGATAAGCAACCCCAAATTATAATCCTCAGTTTTTGCCTTTGAAGTCTTCCTAAAGGACCCAAATTCTTGTCCCTGCGCAAAGTTGACTATCAGACCCAGCCTGAACGACCCATTTTTGTATCAGACAGTACTGGATCAAGGGGGATTGTGAGTTAGTGATTCCACTGATCAGCCTACAGCTTAGATGTAAACCCGTTAGTGATCCCGCTGATCAGCCTACAGCTTGGGCGAAAACCTGCAGCTCACCGCATAGCCAAATGATGTGCTTTGAAAAAATGAAACCTACAGGAGTTTCAACCCAAGAAAGCAAAGAGTGGAGGGATTCACATACACAGGAAACTTTGTTTAATTCCACCCCTGGAAAAAAAATCAATTGACAGGGTAAAGTAAACTGGCATTTTGATATTTTTCCATGGTTTGTTTTTGTATCGGAAAAAATATATATCTTGTATAATTTGTGTGGAAATGTGTAAAATGCATAATTTTAGATAGAATTATTTTTCATCACCATGTTGGGATGATAATTTGTCACATCAAGAAGTCAGAACTCTGTCACTGTTTGCTCTTTTTTTCATTCATCATTCTTCAACCCATTCTGTTCTCTTCTACCTTCATTATTTATCGCATTAAAATAAACTGCAACTTTGAATTTTTTCTGTGGTTTGGTTTTTGTGTTGGAAAAAAAATCAATCTGCCAAATTAATGAGAAACTTGCTTGTGTGATTTGTCAAGGATATTTAATTGTTTATAACATATTCCATTTATTTTTTCACGTTTCTCCATGTTACGTAATTAGATTTTTCTCATGCTGTGTTGGTGTGCGTCTAGTGGGGTTCTCACATTAGCTACACACTGCAAAAAAAACTTGGTCAACTGCTTGCAGTTGACATGCAGGATACTCAAGCCAAGCTACCATTGTAACTCCACCTGAATGCACAAGTGCCTTTGTTGGCACAGTCACTGTGCAAGGTGCACAGTGACTGTGCATTGAAGCTTGGGTTGAGTCAAACCTTGGGTAAGGCTGGTGTAACACCACAAGCTTCCTCAGAGTTACCACATGTCAACTGCTCACAGTTGACACAGTTTTTTTTGCAGTGACAACTTCAATCATATACATGCATGCCTGCGTTGAAAGTAGCTTGGAGGGCAGAGTCAGTATTGGGGAGAAAGATCACATCTGAAGCCTCCCGGAAACAAAATCCGAGAGGGTTGCAATGCGCTACTGGCTTGCAATTGGCTGGCCACTTGACTTGGTTGGATAGGGATGATGTCTGGTTTTGTGGTGCAGGGCATAACCTGGGGCAGGGGGGGGGGATGGAAGGGTGGGACGGGGCGGGCGACGGGGCTGGCCGACGCTGGTGTCGACAAGGGAGGAAGAGGGACAATCTCCGTTGATACGTTGGCTAGGCTTACTGTGTTAGGAGGGACAGGAATGGCAGGGGCCATGGGCGCGAAGACGTGCGCGGCGAACTTTCGAGCTTGCGGATGGTCCGAAAAAGGTCGCCCGCGGAGCCGGAGAGCAGGGTGTTATTGGACTTGAGGATTCTGCGCATGGTCTGGAGCTGTTCAAGTCTCTCTCGTCCATTCACAGTTGTTTTTGATGGTGGTGGTGGACGACAGCGGCGTCGAGGATGTGTTTGGGCGGGCCAATGAGTATCTAGGCCGTGAGCCCGGGCCTGCTTAATGCCGAGTCTCCTCCACGCCGCCCATCGGGTCCAGAAGCGCGACAGCTGCTGCAGCTACATTGGCAACGGCGGAGGATTCTGACAGGCCCTGGTAGGCTGATTTTGGTTGAAGCTAACAAAGAAAATAAAGTGTGGTGAGTTTTTTGTCTATGGTCTTGCTGAGTGGGAATGGGGAGGGCGGTCTTTTTGAAAGGGGCTGGTTGCTATTGGTTCTTAGCAAGCCAAGGCACGAGCTGGTGTTTGAAGCTGGTAAGCTGGGGTAAGCCAAGGAGGATGTCGATGACGGCGGAGAGCAAACAAAGATATGGGCGGGGACGAGGGCTCTGGGGAGGATGGAGGTAGGTCAGCGGTCAACCAAGGCCATGGACGCCTTGTTGAGTGTGCAGGAGCTCCACGGGTTCGGCCCGGAGGCTACAGATCTGCATCTCCGAGCCGAACCCGTTGAGCTCCCGCAAACTGAACAAGAGAGGGTAACGAGGGTGAGCACGGGATCTGTTTGAGGCAGCAAGAGCAAGTCCACTGCAAAAAAAACTGTGTCAACTGTGAGCAGTTGACATGTGGTAACTCTGAGGAAGCTTGTGGTGTTACACCAGCCTTACTCAAGGTTTGACTCAACCCAAGCTTCAATGCACAGTCACTGTGCACCTTGCACAGTGACTGTGCCAACAAAGGCACTTGTGCATTCAGGTGGAGTTACAATGGTAGCTTGGCTTGAGTATCCTGCATGTCAACTGCAAGCAGTTGACCAAGTTTTTTTTGCAGTGGTCAGTATCTTCTCTTGTTGTGCCCAGTCGGACGCACTTGCCGTCTTGTTGGTCAAGCATGTTTGGCAGCCGCTCGTAGAACACCGTCGTAGAATGATTCTGCTTTGTCGGGTGTCGCTCAGCTATTGCTAGGAGCATTCGCTTGTAGATAGGGTCCATCTGTGTACACTTCAAACTCAATTTGGACACCTGTTTAGCTTCGTCGGGGAAAAGAAAGCAACAGAACATGAATGTCAGACCTGATTTCCTGGGCTGTGTAAGGCGGACAACCACTTGTATCAACTCATCGGAGATTGGCAGGGGGGAAGCCGCACCGTCTCGGTCACCAGGGTCCTATTTGGGGGCAGTTGGGATTTGTGCTGCTGTGTAACTGTAAGAGAGAGTTAGGGGTTAAAAAAGGGGAGAGGATGGGGGTATTAGCTGATGTGGGTTAGAAAAGGGGCATGAGAAAAATATGTTTTGTGAGAAAAACACCTGACCAAGTCGGTGAGTGAAGCCGCGGCTGAGTTGGTTCAGTGGTGATCTAAAGGCGGTGGTGGGGATGGAGACGGTAGCAGTGGCAACTGGCGACGAGCAAGGCGGTAGCGACATGGTGTAGGGCGGGCACTGGCGAGTGCTGGATTCTTATTTAAAGGAGAGCAGGTCACACCAAATTATCCCCCCAGGGGATCCGGTTTTGTCCTACCCCCTCCCTGGGAGCCCTCTAATCACTTGTTTTAGGCCCTCCCTGGACTACTTTAACAACCGGCCCACTTTTGCTTGTTGCTAAGGCACAGCTGGAGGGTCATCAATAGGGCCTTTGGGGATTTTCAACGTGTGCTATGAGATGAATGTGACTTTTTTGTTGCATTTTTTGAGAAATAAACACCCCAAAACTTAGATCTAGGGGTCTAGGATTTTGTGGATTTAAGATAGTGGGATTCTTGGCGTGGGGGGTATTTTCTCCACACGCTCTATTAGAGTCAGTCTCTTGGCTTGTGGAGCTAGCCCCTCCGCGCGCTCTGGAAGCAGTCTCTTCATGGCGCGTGGAGGTGACTCCTTGGCTGCGCGCGCTCAAGGCTGACATTCGCCCCCACTAAAAAAGAGAGGCTCCGCTCTATTATAGTAAGTTTCTCAGCGCGTGGAGGTAACTCCTTCGTGCTCTCTGGAAGCATTCTCTTGGTGTGTGGAGGTGACTCCTTGGCTCCGCGCGCTTGAGACAGACAGACAAGTTCTAGACAACTATCAAATGCGCCTGAAAAAAGATTCAGTGGAGGCATTAATATGCCAAGCGTAACAAAGCCCGCGGCACCGCCAAGCCGTAGGTGCAAGCGTGGCTTACAACTAACACTGAGATTCTTGCATGAGAGAATCTCAAAATGAAGCATGGGAATTCTTTCTCTTTGATTATAAAATCAGGTTTCCATTTTCTATCCCAGCTGAGCGCCAGCATCTTGGCTACAATCCTACATAAGTAGCCACCCCCCAAGTGTTTTCATTTATTTTCTATCTTTTTTGGAAATCAGTGATTTCTTGGCGACTTGTCCGGCTTTTACAGTTTTATCTCCCACCTAAATTAAATCTTAATTAAAAACACACCTCCCTTGCCAGTAAGCGGCCAAGTATCTCAAACTTTGAATATTTCTTGGGGACAAGGGCGATGGAATCCCAAAATTCTGAAGATACAGTTGGATTCAGAAAAATACAAGCTTCCATTTGTTAAGACAAAAAATGAGCTTGTCAAAAACTGTGATCTGCAGGTGGGGATTACATTGGCCACCACCAAAACAATGAACATCCAGATTCTCTCAGGCCAAAATGCCTGATAATTAATAAGTCCTCTCCCTGCGGGAGAGATCTCAATTCTATGCATCTCTCCCAGGCCAAATGGGTGCCCCCCGGCCGCTTTGGGGACAAGGGCTTAGATATGTTTGTTAATATGCATGCAAGACTGGATCAAGGCCAGCAACCAAGTGGAATCAAAGTGATTTTCCTGCATTTTTTCTCTTTTTATAATTTTTCTGAATCTTGTAGGATAAAATATGAAGCCAATCAATGACCTTCAAGGGTCTGAATTTTTATTTTTTGTTCTATTTTAAATCTTTGGCTGGGTCCCACGGGCTGTCCATGGGCAGCCCCACTGCTAAATGGGTTTGGGGCAGGTTGGCATTTTGAGAGAACTTGCCCAGCCCAACCTGTCCACTAAGGTCTTGGGCCAGGTTGGGCTAGCCCTTGGGTGGCCCAAGCCCGTCCAATTGCCCTCCCTATTCATTCTGCACTGGATTAGGTATTCAGGAAAACATGAAAACATGAGGTACAGTGCACCACAAATTTCCTGTTAGCCACAGAGTACATGTCACAGTACCTTACACATACCAAGTACCTGGAATTGTTTATATTACACATAGTACCTTCCTTTTACACCTTTATCCAAGTTTATTAAATCCACACAAACATGGAAACCTAGATCTAATTTTTGGTGTATTTAAAATTAAAAAAGAACACAACAGAAGAGCACACAATTTGGACAATACAGGTAGCCATTGAAAATATCCCCAAAGGCCCTATGGATGACCCTCCAGCTGTGCCAAAGCAACAAGCAAAAAAGGGCCAGTTGTGAAAGACTCTGTGAAATAGCCGTCAAGGAGGGGCCTAATCAAGCAGCTAGGGGGCTTCCAGGGAGGGGACGGACAAAACCGGAACCCCTGGGGGGACAATAGACACCAACCCTCCCCTCCTTCAATATCCAAGCTCAGCAAACCTTTGCCTGTCAGAATGTGACTCAGCAGCCGCCTTGGCGTTGCACAAACTGTATCTTTGCCAATGTCACACCCACTGTATCCTTGCAAACACCACACCAACGCCCACACCTGCCGCGGCGAAGACTTAAATATTCAAGCTCAGCAACCCTTTGCCTGTCGGACTGTGACTTGGTAGCTGCCTTGGCATTGCGCACACCATATCCTCGCCAACGCACCACCCACCATATCCTTGCAAAAACCACACCAACGCCCCTTCCGCGGCGAAGACGGAGGCGCTTGTCAACTGGCTGTTTGAGTTGAACCAATGCTGCCATGAATTCCGTCAACTTTCCCTGTCCAAGAAACGGGTGGTCGTCCTGAAGGCGTATTTGCAGCAGATTGGGGGGGGGGGGGGTGTTTGACAGCTTTGAATGCAGCAGACTGATCAGTGTTGTTGGCAAGGGGGGGCTTGAGTTGGGCCAAGATGAACGTGGGGATGAAGGGTCTTGAACAGCTGGCCAAGGTGTACATCAGCTGCAACTGGATCCTGGCCAGCTTGCGGGGCTGGCAAGGGAACAATGACCTGGTGAGAGCCCCCACACATCTCCATGACTCCGTGGGTTGCATTTCTATGCCAAGCTCTATAACAAAATGGGGAAGGAGAAATTGTTGAACAGTGTGGAGGTTGAGCAGCTCCTGATGTCTTTCGAGGCCAGGGCAGGCTTTGATTGGACCCTGTTCACTCCTCTGGTTGGTGTGAGAATAAAGGCTGGTACGTCGGAGGAAATGTACGCTAACTGCCTTCTTCAAGAATATATGTGTCTGGGTTGTGTGATTATTGGTGACTTGGCTCTGCACTGCTACTATCTGCTAGTCTTTAGCGCTCCTCCCTGAGGCTGATCTATAGCGTAATAATCCGCAAGTAAATAAAGCTCCGCACTCCACAAGCACAGTATCCGTAAGTAAAGATAAGGTCCGTATATCTCTCATAATACTCTAGTACGTCCGTAAGTGTAAGTACAATATTGATGAGTAATCCAATGATAGGATAATAGGATAAGGAAAAGAGAAGAGAAAACCGTGAGCCTCCCCCATCCTTCCCTCCACGCACGTCACCATTCCCACCCAATCTCACAGATCCAACACTTTCCCGTACTAGTCATTCAGCTCCGCCCACTTTCCACACGTCATTGTCCCAGACTCCGCTCCTCTCCAACGCTTGCCCTCTCACCAATGGTGAAACTGATACTTTACAAGTATCAGTATTGTGTGTGTATTGTATCAAAATAGATGTATTTTGGATGTATTGGTTATCAGATACAATACATGGTTTTCCAAAACTGTGTATTTGGGTGCCCAATACAATACAATACAGCATGTATCAGGGGAAATACATGCTGTATTGTATTGAAATACATGTATTTGTGATGTATCTGATATCAGATACAATACACACTTTTCCAAAACTATGTATTGCCAATACAGATACAAATACATGTATTGTATCAGTTTCACCGTTGCTCTCACCATCCTCTGTCTAGCCCCGCCAGCCAGTCTCTCACCACCTCCTCTGCCCCAGTTCCACCCGCTGGTGGAACCTGCTTCAGCTGCCGTGGCTCACCTGCTGACGCGCCGCTGCTACCAGTCCACGTGTGTAGTCCGCCGCAGTCCGGCCCTGTATTTCCGCTCCGGTCCAAATACCCAACCCAGAATCCGCAATCCGTGGTCTGTGCATTCCATACGCGCGCGACTTTCCGTAAGCTTTCTTAGTGTGCTTTTGCTGACATCATCCTCAGTGCTTATGTCACAGGAATGCACTCTGACTGAGCCGCTCTGTGAATTCCTGCCCGTGCTATCTCTGAGTGGAAATTCTACCACGCATGCCCATATAAATCACCACATTGGCCGGTTTGAGGATCTTGCTAAACGGGCCAACAGAAAAATAGATTCTGAGGAAGATCCGAGGACAGAGGGCGGGGGAAGTGGAGCAGAAGAGGTGTCAGATCCCTCCCGGGAAATCCTGCCGGTGATTGGGCTGTTGAAGGGGCAGATGAGCTACATAAATGTTGGCAACATGGTGGAGCCAATAGGGGGCTTCGCAATCAGCATTTTTGCTTCCCGCGGCACTAAATTTTTTTACTCAAGGGTGACATACTTGCTTAAAGGTTTGGCGTGAATTCCCGCAAGAAATCGCCCCAAGGATCCTCATAACAATACTTGCAAGCTCTTGAACACCTTCCCGGGTTTCCTTATTGTTAAACCCCCTGATGGTCAAGGTGAACTGGTGAAGCCAATTGCGCAGGAGCCCAAGAGCAAGCTGCTGCTCAAGATGTTCTTTGATCCCTTATTGCTCCGGACAATCAGCCGTCGCGGCGAGCTCCATATCCAGCTCCACCTGCTCTACGGCTGGCTCAAATTCTCCCCGCCGAATACCTCGCCATCCACCTTCCAGCCCCAGCGCGATGCTGTTCCCTCCCCACGGTCGCCGTCACCGCGGCGAACAGGCTGCTGCCACCCTCAACTGTTCCAATGATCTCTCCGTGTTCCCCGTTCTACTCAACCGTTCTGCCCATTGCCCCCTGTGAGCCTGAGTATTTATAGTGACAGCAGGACACAAGAAAATGGGGGGCAATATTTGGATTTCTTTGGATAAAGAAATTACAAATATAAGAGAGAGAGAGAAAGAGAGAAAGAGACTGAGCAGATTCAAGATTAAGCAGATATTCAAGGTTATTCTGCTGGGAATGCATGTCCACTGGCAATGCTACCTCTTCATGAGAGTGCTGCCAAGCTGTGCTAGAGAGTGCTACAGCCTCCTCTCACCAAAGAAACGTGGAGGGCTTCTGGATTGGACAAGTTTAATCCAGCCACAATTTTTTAGCTTCCTTCTGGATATTCAAGGTTCTTTAAAGGGAAACCTATGTGGTTTGTTTCTTACAAAAACCACAGAAAAAGAATGATGTTAAGCAGGGGCAGCCCTGTGATCAAGGATAATGCAAAGGCCAGCAAAAAGAAGAGCAATCAAGCAGAAACAGAGTTGTACCTCTGAGATAAACAAGGTTCACTGAAAAAGGTTACTTACTGTCAATATCCTAGGCACCTGTGACGGTAGGTATACTGGGAGTGTGGTAATCTCTTTGGTGGTGATCCTGGGGTTATCTGGGGTGTGGTTCTGGTGTGCTGAAGTCTGTAGATCCTCCTCAGGCAAGGGGGATCCTGACTAAAAAAAAATTCACAGTTTTCTTATGTAATTTACATATGTACATGTGGTTTGGCGCGCCTGGTAGCGCTGACACGTTGCAACTGCGCATGCGCGCGGCAACTCAAGAACTCAGGGAAGGAGTAGAGTTACAAAGAATTGGTAAGTTGTAACTAAGGTTAAAATTGCATGAGGAAACAGAATATGAAGTCAAAACAAGGGTATCTCTTAAGATGAAAAATATATGAAGTAATTCATATGTAAAAGTAGAAAAAAGGCAGACTTTAGGTCAGCTGAGTTGACTCTAAGGCTGACACCCCCCAACCAAGTCTTTCTTGGGCCTGAGGCCGCCTCAGCCTCCCTAAAGGCAATTTGGGTCCAAAGACACTTACCCCCTCCTCTTGAAACTGGGAACATAGATTTACCATGGATCAGAGACATGTATGATTATTGATATATTATATTGGTATCTAGGCTCAGTGAACAAAGTTGTCCTTTTGAGATGGAAATCAAAATTGAGACTAAATCATCACACAGGAATGGGAGTTACTGAGGAGGGGTATTGCAGTGCATATCTATGGTCTCCATGCTGTCCTCAATCAGGGAAAAAGACAGGCTTGGACTTTGTGTTTGCAGCGGCAGAGCCACCTTGGCCTCTAGTTACATATATATATCATTAGATACAAGCTTAAGAATGTACTCTTGTTATACATTATATTACAGGTAACCATATTTAAATATAGTTACTTCAATGTACTGTTGTTATAAGAGTTAAGTTGCGTGCAAACAACAAGATGGCAACATACCTTAACATTACTGTACAAGTGAAATACCCTCAAGTCAGGTATCACTCCTTTATCCCCTGTCACACTTCATTCCCTACATCAACACCGCACTTATTACACTAAATTACATTAGCTCCTCTAAAAATTGAATGTAGCTGATAGTTTTCAAGCTTTCAGTCTTTTAGCTTTAGCTGTAATATCAAACCGCTAAACTCCGCTAACGCTAAACTACAGATAAATTACGGCTAATTAGCTGACCGCTACAGCTAATTAGCTATCATTTGCAGCTAAACATGCAATTTTTTCTCAAATAATTTGTAGCTGTAATTGTAGCTGAGTTTGTACTACAATGTAATATTAGGGGGTTTCTAAGTTGGCCAGATGCAACTTGCATGCACTTTTGCAAGCCAGTGTTCAAGAATGAACTTGAACACCAAGTTGCAAAAGTACATGCAAGCCACGCTGTACTACACCCCCTAAGCCTGCTTGAATGTATTTTTGAAATTTGGTGTTCAATAAAAGCCTTGAACACCAACTTGCAAAAGTGCATGGAAGTCGTGCATGGCCAACTTTGAATCCCCCTAGCTTGGCGGCCGCAAAAGCCGCTAAATTGCAAAGCTACAAAGCTAACTGTAGCGTAATATGTTCAGCCAGGACCCTGGAAACCTCCAATAAATGAGCAGCATGAAAATGTATGAATTTTTGCATTTTCTTGCAAAATGGTACGCAAGAAAATGGTATGAATTGGCTTGGAAACCCAAAAGGGTACGCATGAAATACCAAATAAATGTATGAATTTCCAATGAAATTCAGGTAAGTTGGCTAAAACTCACAAATCACCGCTTAAAATTGGGGTATTTGGGACCCCTGGTTGGATTTAAGCTCTAGCGTATGCATGAGCCAAAAAAACCCATTCCCCGGTGCCCCCCAATGTATGAATTTAGGTGAAATTCAGGAATTTACATACCACCCATTTATAGGGGGTTTCCAGGGTCCTGTGTGGCCTTGCCTACATACATAAACTATTGATTATGATGTAAATCCAAGTTTATTAAAGCCTTGGAATCACAAAACAAAAATTCAAGGGTTTCCCCTACAAATCTCCAAAAATCACAAAAAAAAATGAAGGGTTTCCCCTCTACAACTTTCAGAAAAAAAAACATAAAGGGTTTTCCCTCTACAAATGCCAAAATCAACAAAAAAAAAACTATGAAAACCAAAAACAAAACAATAATCTGCACCCAGCCACCTAACATCAGCAAGCTGATGCACCGTGGCCCACCATCCGTCCCTGTCTAGCAGGGTTAAAAAATGGTGAGAGGATGACCCCCAGCGCGCCGCATTGAAGGCATTATGCAAAGGGGGGCCACCGAGTAGAGCACCTCAAACTGCGCAAGTGCAACAGCGGAGGGGGTGAGGACGAACCGCACGCTGGAAGTACAGCGGCAGAGGACGCCCTGGGGTACACAAGCAAGCAAGTCAAACCTCCTTTTATACATAGACAATCTGGCACTATAGACTTCGCCAGCGCACTCGACTGCCAAATCCATCTAGCCTTGACAACTACGCCACCGCCATGCACATCCGGTACCTCTGACCTGCATGGTGATACTCTGACCAGCTAGGCGTTGTCAAAAAGACCAGATTTTTTGCTGAGACCCTTGCCTCCCACCTCATTGGATATGTACCAACAAATTCACCGCCTCGCTATGTATTTGCCATGAGAAACGGATTGCCAGGCGTTTGCGCGCTCACACCAGCTCAAACGTCAACCCTTGCCCTGTTGCCATTGTTCTGCCTCCCAGCCGTTCCCTCGCCGACCTTTTTCAAGCCCACAAACTTGCAAACCAGCTGCTACAGCCATCTCCAGCCAAAACTAAAACCAACACCCAAACACCAGCAGCAGCCAGTCCTCAGACCATCATCCTGCATCCAGCCATCCCCCCGGCTCAGACTGACAGCCGGGATCCAGCCCTCACCCTGAATCCGATACCCCATCAACCTGCTCCCGCTTGCTATCCCGCCCCCCACTACCACACCCACACCCCTCAAACGCCCGTCTCCCAAAACACTCGTCAGCACACAAGCCAACTGCAAAGTGAGCCTCATCCCCACCCTCACACACACGCACTCTCTCCCAAAACGCTGATGAAACAGCCTGTGGGGCTTTGCCCGTAGATCCAGGATGTCGAGATCAGTAATGCCTTGCTCCTCGCGATGAACGGCGCCCTGGAACGGACGAATTTCAAGAAACATAGTAAGATCCGGACGCTGAAAGCCTGGCTACCCGCTGGTCCCCTCTGTCTTGCTCAGGACCCGCTCTTTGCCCACCTCATCCACGCCCTTGTCCACAACGCCTCAAACACACTCGACCCCCTCACCCCTCGGCTCCACCCGCCTGCTTCATCCACCAAAACCCAGCCCGCGCAAGCCACGCATAAAACCCCTCCACCCGCTTGCACCAAGTTCCTCAACCCGCTCGAGATTGAATAGCATGCTGACCATTGTTTTTGCTTTTTTCTGTATTGAACTCATCAGCCAAACAACCCATTAAGCCATCATAAGACCCGACCCGGGTATCGTTCACCGAGATCCTCAACGCCGACGCTCAGCTTAGCTCTCCTCGTTCCGACCGGCCTGCCACGCCCCCCGCAAAGACTTTCTCGCAGTCTCTCCCTACTCATGCACATCCTCGTCTCGCACAAGCCTCCGCCTCTCGCGCCCGGCGACCACTCCTACAGCCCTGCACCCCCTCGCTCGCAATCTCCTCCGCTTCATTAGATTGTCTCGCACAAGCCTCTGCCTCTCGCGCCCAGCGACCGCTCCTATAGCCCCGGCGCACCCCCTTGCTCGCAATCTCCTCCGCTTCAGTCTCATCTCCGGGGTTATCGAGCTGACACTCCTGATGTCTGTCTGGATGTGGCTTGTTGGACCTACACCTCTGAGAGTTAGCTACACAGTCGTCTCTTCCTCAGCGGGGTCAATGGGGTCCCCTGAGGAGAGGGCAATCACCACTTCTCTTTGACTTGCCCTCTCCAGAAAATAAATGCTGACCTCCCTGGCGTCCCTTACCTTGTCTGTTTCACACACCTCACCAGCTTTAGGTTGCAAACTCTCACAAGGGTAGTAATACAGAATTCAGGCAATGTACATATGAAGTTATTTTGGCGGAGATACCAAGTTGAAGTCCAACCTGCTGCTACAGCTAGGCAAGAAGCAAGGTCAATTTGAGTTTTCATTTGAATCAAGGCCCTTACTGGTTGCTGGACACAAGTTAATCAGATGTATCAAAACAAAGTAGTTCTGGGAGAAGTACCTAAAGCTCTTTGCACTGGTTGGCCAATGATAAGAAATAATACTGATATGCCAAAGTGGGATATGGCATTGCCACTGCCCCCTTTTTTTGGTGGCAATCTGATTTTCAACTTACCAACAAAGGGTGCACCAAAACTGGAGTTCCTATGAGTGGTCTGGTAGACTGTCCTTCTGGATTTGGGTCTAGCCACAGTAAATGAGAGGAAAATTTGCAGAATGAAAATGGGAGGTGTCCTGGGGGTTAATGCTATTGATAGGAGGGGTAAGTAAAAGTTCTGGTGGGATAAAGGATGAATCCAGCATGTAATAACTTACTGGTGGGCAAACACCTCTCACAGTAAATTTAGGCTGATGTGCCAGATTTTCTGGGTTGATTGTTGCTGAATTATTTTGGGTGGAGGATGATTTTTCTTGTTTGCATCAAATTTTATGTCAACAGTTCTAATAGGGGCTCAAGATTCTCCCAGAAGATGGGTATAAGCAGCAACCAATGTTATGCTCTATCAGGAAAACTTTGAAGTTTGCAGCGGCAAAGCCGCCTTGGCCTCTAGTACATAAACAATACATGAAGTAATCTAATTCAAAGAGCACTGAATGGAATCATTGATTCCAATGATCAGCTAGTGTACACAGCTACTGATCTCTAGTCTTATGATCAGTACTGATCATGGCACTGCCCTGATCATTTCCAATGTTGATCTTCATGAGGATCTGCTTCCCTTGAGCGCTTCCAGTTCCCTCCTGGTCTTGAAGCGCCTCCAAGTGCCTCAAATCCCCTCCTGCTCTTTCCCCCCTTTATATAAACACGCCCCCCAGGACTGTTTATCCCTCAGAATATTATTACAGCAAAGTTCAACCCATACTATAGTTAAACAGTACTTTCATTCTCAACCATCATTCAATTCAGGAATAGCATCAAACAACACTGGGTCGCTACGCTAACCATAGCGGTTAGCGTAGCGTAGCGCAGCGCAAATGCGCTATTTTTTAGCGTAGTGTTAGCGCAATTGCACGCATATGCGCTAACGCTACGCGCACGCGGTGCGCAGCTATTTTAGCTGATAGCGTAGCGTTAGCGCAGATGCGCGCAATTGCGCTAACTCTAAACATGCAGGGCGCAAAAGAGCGCGCGCTACGCTGCGCTACAGCGCCTTTAGCGGGAAAAAAGGGCTTTTTTTCCGCTAAAAGCGCTGTAGCGCAGCGCAGCGTAGCGTAGCGACTGTAGCGGCGCGCTAACGCTAACAAAGAATTGGCGCGCTGTTAGCGCCGCTGAAAATTAGCGTAGCGTAGCGGCGCTAACAGCGCGCTAACGCTATGCAAAATAGCCGGGCGCTTTTTGCCGCTACGCTAACGCGTAGCGCTGAAATAGCGTAGCGTAGCGTAGCGTAGCGTAGCGACCCAGTGTTGCATCAAATCTTGATTACCCTTACCTTTTTGCAGGTAAAACCACAAACCCAAGTTGAGTTATTCCTTGGATGCCTATTAACACCCTGTGTTGATCTGGATGCGCCTTCATTGAGCAAGCCTCTCAGTCAAGATTACTGATAGAGTGAAACCTTATACAGGTCTTACCACAAACCCATTGGCCCATCCTTTGTACTTTACACCATCATCTTGCTAGTAACAACCCTCTCAGACACGGTTAGTCACCTACAGGCTGACAGTTCCATACTATGCAGTAGTTGGAAACAAAAATATATTCTCAGATGTTGGGATTTTTTCTTATTCCATAGGAATTGAATGGACTTGAAATTTCTTGACATGTTACAACACTGATTGAAGATCAATAAAAAGGATTGAAGATGATCATTGGAAAAAGACTCAAAACATGGGGGAGTTCTTCCTGGAAGTTTCAAATTTTTACCAAACTATGGAGGCACCTCAGTTACATTTGAAGGCCTTGATCAACAGCATGATAAAAAGTTGACCTGCTGTATGGGATTGTGTTTCCTGACCAATCAGCAGAAGTTCTTCATTTTGCAAAAGATTGTTAATAACAAAACACCTTCAAATGGGCTCTACAAGTTTTTTGTAATTTTCTATGATGAGCCCTTTTAACAGTGCTATGCAATGTTGTGTCAAAAATTGAGCTTGTCACGCCATCTGATTATGTGACTTATGAGGTTACGCAGACAAAGGTCACCCCTGAACCTTTTATGGCATTCACAAAGTGGACTGGAATGGTTGATCATGTCCTTCAAGAGCCCAACAAGTAGCTAGTTGCTAGTCTTCTGTCTGGCTGAGGTCTTCTCTTGGTCAATTATTTTGCTTGTTTTTTTTACCGGTGAAAGGCTTTCAGGGCAAACTTGTTTGAGGTCGCGTTGTTGGGATTGCTGTTCTTTGAGTGAATTGTTTGTGGCCGAGACTAGGTGTGGCTGGACTTCCCTATCAAGAACCATCACCAAACCGGAACTGCTTGACCGGCCGACCAGCGTGTGTCCGTTCAAGATGTCCAGCCCTTCAGAATCTCCGTCATCTCCATCGTCAGGCTCAAGCTTGCCACCACAGGTGATTCATCCAGATCAGTTGATGGATTGGAAGGAGTGGGAAGGATGCATGAGGAAGATACAATCGCGTGGTATGTCCTATATCTTCGGTTGCACACAGCGCTTAGCCGAGGTATGGCACTTGGAATATGTTCTTAACTTTTTGTTGCTCTGCTTGACGAATCGCACAGGACTCACTCGCTTTTTGAATCGTTACGTGGCTACCAAACGAACGGACATCGACAAGTTCTTAGTCAACCTCGAGCTTACAATCGTTCAGTCACCTTTCCTCACTCGCATCTAACATTGTCATTTTCATCGCCGCAGGATATTTGCCGCCCTTTTCTGATAAAAACGGCTCACAACCTTTACAGTCGATCGCAATCAACGAACAATCATCTGATGATCGAGACGAAGACCTGAACAAAATCCAAGCCCTTGTCAGGCTAGAGAATTCAATCCTCAAGTAGTCAGTACATCAATTTCTCTCCTTGTAGGACTCCATAGTCGACTGACCCTGAATCGACATTAGCGTGAAGGCACGCAAAAAGCTTCCCGAGCTCAATTCCATCGATGATGCAGTTTCTTTAATCCAACGAGCCAAAAAAATCTTGATCTTGACCGGAGCCGGAATTTCCACTTGTCTTGAGTCTATTCCAATCTTATCTTTCCATCTACCCTCAAGCCTATTTTCTCAAATTGACACCACAAAAATGCGAAAAATGTGACGTCCACCTTTCTCAAGCATGTGGCATCCCGGACTTTAGATCTGAGAATGGTCTATACTCCCAGCTAGAAGATTACGAAGGCTTAGATGATCCACATGACATGTTTGGTGAGTCAATGATCATATCTTCATTTTTGCGCTTTTAAATATAATCTTACTTTTGCTTCTCTATCCGTTATACATCAAACGTTCGGCTGAACAAACAAACCGTTTTAAATACTCGCTTGTCGTGACAAGATCTGAAATTCTTTAAGTCAAATCCATCACCATTCTACAAATTCCTCAAGACCATTTTCCCTTTTTCATCAACCAGCAACAGCAGCACTAACGGTGCAAGCACCAGGTCCGCATCTTCTCCACCGGCCAAGCCAATTCTTCCATCCGATTCTCACCGGTTCATCAAATTAGTGGAATCTAACTCAAAATTATTGAGGAATTATAGTTTAGTAAATTCTCTCTTACTGTTTCTACAAACCGCGCTTAATTTATTTGCGCCTTCATCTGACAATAACCATTCCCTTCGATTCTATTGAGGGAAAAAGCTCAGAATATAGACACTTTGGAAATGAGAGCTGGTGTCAAGAATTTGATCCAATGCCATGGTTTGTAATTCATTTTTTTACGAGTACAGAGAGTGCTGATTCAAGAAGGGAAAAACACGTGCTGACAGCAATCTAACCGGATCTTGTGATCAGGCTCATTTGCCAAATTTACTTGTCTGAAGTGTCATGCCAAGTACCCAGCGAGTCAGTTTGAAGACTTGATCGCACGAGGCCACGTGATACTTTGTCCGACATGCAGTAACCCTGAGACTACCGAGGCCTGCAAACCGAACTCGCATAAGCGCAGAAAAACAGATTCTTACAAGTTCGATGCCCCATCGTCTGATGATGAGCCGGACATTGATTGGGTTAACTTGGGACTCATGAAACCAGATATAATATTTTTCGTATGTTTTTTTTCTCGCTTTCCCATCTATCCAATTTCTCTTCGCCCAAAGATACTGTTCGAAACATCTATGCGTGAGCATAGCTTGAAAGTTCATTTTCGTTTTCTTCCCCTTTTCTGCTACGACTCGATCTATAATTACGTAAAAAAGGGGGAAGGCTTACCGGCAGAATTTGACGAAGCGATTGAGAATGACCGGTTCGAATGCGACCTGGTGATAGTGATAGGGACCTCATTAAAAGTGGCGCCGGTGTCGGAAATCATCAAATTCGTGCCAGTGGAAGTGCCTCAGATCTTGATTAATAGGGATCCGATCTACAACGGGAGGAGAAAGACGTGTCCGATTCCGGGCGAGGGGAAGTTCGAGTACGAGGGGGACGAGTTCGAATTCGATATCTGTCTGTTCGGCCAATCTGACCTGGTCCTGCGTGAACTATCTCGACGACTCGGTCCTTCTTGGCAAATAGCTCATCCCACAAATCTTCCTGGAACCTCGTCTGACACAGATGGCGGTCCTGCAAATGCTCTATCGGGTCCACCAGATCAAGCAGAGGATCCATCGAGCAGTAAAGGGAAGCAAGCGAGTCAGTTTACACCATTTGGTCAGCACATCAAGCATATCTGGCTGTTTCCCGGCACCAATGTGAACCATTCGTGGTTCGATAGATGGAGGCTGCTGGAGCAGGCTGGTGAGAACCCCGCCAGCGATCCTCAAGAGCTCAGTAGCTCCGAAGATTCCGACTCTGGAGCAGCACAGGAAGAAGTCCACAGCCCGGCTCAGAAGGATCTGGGAGAGAATCTAGACGGTCAGATTCAACCAGCAAAGGAAGAACAAGTGGGCGACTCCATCCGCTGTAAAGATGAGAAGGATCCTTCAATCGATGCTGCTCTTGTTGGCCGGATTGGCCACGCAACTCGGGCCGACCTAACCGCCGATAACGAACCTCCAGCTCCCCTCGGAGAGGGAGACACGGATACTGACCAAGCCAAGCAAACATACCAATGACTTCGAACCGCAAGAATTCAAAACTTACGGTAGCGCTTCTCACTCGTTGATATTCAATTCATAGCCAACTGCCGCCGTAACGAAATCACACAAGATGCTAATGTTCACAAAATTCATTTGTAGGCTAAATCGTATTATCAGAAATTTAATGGCTATATATTCATTTTCAGAAATAGGATTAGACGTGATCTTTCCACACAAGTTAAATTGTCATTATCTTGATGCAGGAAAACTCTGGCCCTAATCTATTCATACATTGGGGCTGTTGCTATTGATGTTGTCTTTTGGCTTTTTGAAGCCTAATCCTTTTTTCTTTTTCCTCTTGATGTTGGTTTATTGTTTTTGTGGGTCGTCTCATCAATTTGGGTACATTTGAGGAGCTAGTTAGATATGGAGATACTTCGTATTATAATGATGGTGCAGATTACATACTTAACTCTTATGCAACTAGGACTGAGCCACGTGCATTTTGGTACCTGTTCAATAAGCTGCACGAGAAAAATGAAATTGAGGTAGGTGAAAACAGAGCCTGGAGTGGGACTGCGGAAAGCTCTCAACAGAAACAAGTACATAGCACTTGTTGGATGAGGAATACATACTGACAAAGCCGTCAAGGAAAAGACTCAGATAAACGCTGAAGCATTATTCCTAGGAAGTTTTTTTTTTGCAATTTCACCTAGCCAGTCAATATAGAGCATGAAAAATAGTGAATCTAAAAGCTATCAAGATGGTTGATTAAAGGAACCTTTCCTAGATCATTAAACATTGTGAGATTTTCTAAAGACGTGGTATTTTTTATGATTGGTTGCGCTATAACAGGTACATAATTATAAATATTAGGCAGAACGAGAGAGAGCTCATGCGAGGGAGGTTGGTACAAATTTGCAGACGGTTTTACAAGATTAGATTAAAATGTGAGTTCGATCCTAGATAACAGTACCATGGGGTCAGTTGATTGCGAAAAAACCATTGAGCCTAAGGGTCGAAAAAACAAGAAAGGACCTACTTGAGGTTCTCTGAGGTGATCCGGATAGCATGTACTCCATGCTCGCCCGGCGTGCCGTTCTTGGAGTCCTGAGAGGTGTTAGTATAATCAGGATCGAGGGTCAGTAAGCTAGGGAAAGGACATAGTAAAAAGCATGTCCAATCGATGATGAGACGGGGGAACTTACATCGGTGATTCTGAGCCCTACAGGGAGTTCGACTTGTTTGGGCTCAGGATGGTCTTTAGCAGACAAATGATCCTTGCACGGAACCACATGGCCATGCTCGGGAGCTGGGAGATGGTCCTTTGGTTCGTTGTGAGGGCTTGAAGGTGGAGGAGTGGGGGGGTGGTCTTTCTCGAGGGGCTGATCCTTTGGTCCATCGTGAACATCCAAACCAGGCAGAGCGGGAGGATGAGCGAGCGAAGAAGCCGGGGTGATGGTGTCTACGCGTTCGATATGAATCCCGGCAATGGCGGCGATCTCTGTCCTGTCTGCCTTGGCTGTTTCGGGTCCCTGGGGCCCTGGCTGGGCGTAGACATCTCCAGCTGGATGGGGCGCGCCCGAAGGAAGAGTGACGGGGTGGGCGACCGGCCCTTTTGCATCAGTTACTGGAGGGGGCGGGTGCTATTGCAGAAAGGATAAGTGAACACGGTTCTCAGGATCATCAGCCACCTAGATCGGACGTCACTGGACCCATTTAATGCGACGATCTGCTTACCCCCTCCGCGCCGTCCTCTTTCTGAGCTGGAGGCCCGGCTCGCAAGCCAGGCGGAGGCTGATCATCCCCGCGAGGTTTGGCATGGCCATCTGGTTGAGGTTTCCCATCTGGATTCGGCGCGTCTTCGGACTCCGCAGGAAACGTGTCGTCAATTGAGGGCGGCGGATTTTGGGTATTCTGTTCATGACCTTTCCCGCTGTCCTTTTGGATGGGAGAATTCTAAAGCACGTGCCGAAAAGAGATCACGAGATATGTGAGTAAAGCAGCATGCTTTGCCTAGCGTTCAACTCAAGTCCACTCACCTGCCCGAGTGCCGGGTTGGGGGGAAGCCCTTGGGAGTGATCGGCATCGGGGGCGTGTTTGTCTTGAGGCTTCTGCTCGGCAGCTGGGGGCGAAAGTTTCTCGGGGCCTTGGGGCTCAGGAAGCTCAATGAGCGGGACGAGGTCCTTGGGCGGCGAGCTGCCAATAATTTGGCTCAGCTGTTGAGAGATTGTTCCGGCCTGGCCGGATCGCGGTTGGACGAGGTGGGCCTTTTTCCTGATTCGTCGGTTGGCTTGGCCGCTAATCATCTCGTGACGGGCTGCAGAGAGCGGGGCAGATCCGAGAGCATTTGACGACTCCCGGAGAGCGCCGATTGGGTAAGAAGAATATTCTTGGGTGATAGCCAATACGGCCAAAAGGAAGGCACTTCGGCTTCGGGCTGAATGCATATCGAGCGAGGCTGGGCAAAGCTGTAGCGTTTTCTTGATCCTTGGGTAGGTAATTCTGGAAAGACTTGAAGCTGTCTTGTCTTGGCTCGGAATGGTCAGTCGAGTGAGGCACCTGGATATGAGGGGATGGTGGGATGGGGTATACATACCACGCTTTATATGTCTCCAAAAAAGTCAAATCCCCGACAAGCATGGACTGTGGGGCCGGGCTCGGCGTGTACCGAGCTGAGTCAAACAGTGGATCAATGACAAGCTGCAAAACGATCTGGCTGTTTGGACTGTTCATCAAGCACATCCTGCTCAAGCGCGTCAAAGGGCTGCCGACGGCGCGTCAAGCGGGGGAAGAGTTGTGCAAAACGGAAGGACAGTCATCAACTGTATCCCGATCATCGGCCAGCAGTGGTGCCGGGCAGATCCTCGCCGATCTCCTCCGCGTGGATCAAGCGGGCCCAAGGCCTCCAATTCTTCACATCCGAAAAGATCGGTCAAGCATCGAACAGGTCGGGTGCCCGATTGCCTCTACATACATCCATTCCTCCCTCCGGTCGGAAGCCGGTTGTCTTCCGGGTTCTATCCAGTGTGGGCGGGTGGGACAAACTAAACAGCAAGTCCCGCAGCTCGAAACGGGCCTACTCGCCACCAAATACTTCGTCATCGCGTTGGCTCTCGTCGAGGAGCAACTGACAGTCGAGAAAGCCAGCGACGCCAGCCGAGTTAGTCCTCAGTCCAGACTCAAATCTCTTGATGGTGTCAAGTTGAAGATAGTTGACCCTTCCGTCAAATCCTAAGATTCACTCCTATTTCTTTCATGACCAATCTGGCAATCTGAATTCTCTCCCTCGCCAACCGTTCTCCTTCTTAGTTCATGACGTGACCAGGATGAAACTAGGCAGTGCTAAATGTGCGTTGATTAAATAAAAACCCTATCGGTCCATCCAGCCGAAACGAAATTCCCAGAGTTTGTTCTAGCTAACCCCAAACGTGAATCTCCTGTGCACTGCAGTTTTTGCCCTGCTGAGAAGCGATGAAAACAAGCGGGATCACATAGCCATAAGGGGTCCCTCCAACCATAGATGAAGCATCACTTTGAGGCTGAAGCTCAAATCGGGCCATAGGTGCTTTTTAAACCCAGCATTATTCTTGATCGACAACCGAAAAGCTTGTGGAGGAGGCTGAACCACACACCAAGGTGAAATCGTCCTCGTCGGTTCGGCCCAGATCTTACCGGGTTGTTCAGCGGGGATCAGCCTTTCAATGAATAATGAACAGCCTGGTTTTGAATTTATCACTTGGCTTGCGAAAATATGTATGTACAACATTCCCCTGGACAATCAAACATGATGGGCTTTGTGTTTTGCATCGACATCACTATCGCTCACGCATCCGGGGAAATCCTCGCCACATTTTACATGAACACCGTCCTATAGATGATTGATATCAAAAAATGAATCAAGAACAAGAAGGTAATCAGCGGTTGAATTTACATTGGACCCCAGACGTAGATATGAATTTGCTGACATTGGATACAGGCTTGCTATATTCGTCGCAGCAGTATTTTAATAGAGTGTGCCCGGCACCTGGAGCGCGACAGTCTGCTGTGAAAGTTGGTCGGGAAACTTTTGGAAACAAATAGTCAAAAGGTTAGCTCCAGTGTAGATATCCTGCCGATACCTCAACAAGATTAAACAAAGTCAAACGTACTCTTGCAATCCGTCATCTGCTGCCCAGGATTGCCCAGACCCGTAATGCAGTACAGCCTGGGATGATCTCCGTGGCATTTGCCATCAGCGGCAACTTGTATTGATCCAAGGGCAGCCGTGAAAGATATGAGGACGATTGATTTCAGGAACTGCATGGTAAAATCGTCGCTACCAAATATATGCCGGGGGGAGTCGGGTAGAAAGCTTTATGTTGTAAGTAGAACTGAGGATGAGGCTCAAGTATTCGATTTGGAGTCCGTTAATTGAAAGGCTAATTGAGGGGGGAGGTGGGGATGCGAGGGTGGATGTGGTATGTAGATTGTCGCTTTAAATAAACGTGTTCTGTTCCATCGTAAATATTTATTTATGTATCTTTCCAGTCGAGGTGGCCACGCCTTCGGCGAAGCCTCAGGCAGGGACTTCGTTGATTCAACGCTGTATCAGGGCCACAGTTACAACGTAAAATATGTATGCAATCAAGCCCCTCCGCGAGTCCCCTTGGCTTGACTGTCAGAATCTCAAGCTCCCGCAACAAATACCAGGGGGCCAGGGACAGTCGAGTTCCACCAATACCCTTCAATTCATTAATCATATGTAAGTTCACCCGAGAATCAAATCAGGGCCCTTGTCGTCGGCTTCGACAGGCTTCGACTCAACACAGCCGGGGGAATCGGAAAACGCCCGTGCGACCAGGCGCATCAGCCATGGTACCCCTGACAGGCAAGGTCGCCTCAGGTCGCCATAGCCCAGATCATCAAGCAGTTGTGCTTTCGGCCCTTCTCGGCCAGACTGCCTCAGCTACGACAATTTGGAAGAGTTGGCGACGGCCGCTACTTTCTCCGAAGCAACTCTTTCTGAAATCCACCCCTTCTCTTTTTTCCTTTGACTCTCTTCCTCTTGAACCTTTTGCATCATTGAATTATCACTCAGGCACCTAACCATCTCTCTTGCTTTCTGTGTTTGCTTATCCGTAGGGCTTATACTGTAGCAACATTGCTTCTACTTTGCATATTCATAGTGCACAAGGTCAAATCAAATCTGCACTTTTTAAAAAAAAGCAGCCAGCTGAGTCAAGTCCTCCATTTGGTCAAGTGCCCTCCTGCCGGTTGCTCAGGAGCTCTACGGAGCCTAGCACATCCGAAATAGAAGGTTTCACGACGGAGACTAGGGCACTTGCTTGAGATTTTTTTTATTGAACTACATAATCCAGTCCATATGTACTAGAAACCCGCAATCACCCGCCCCCAAGAACTTGGAACATCATCTGATGGAACAGTAAGGGCGATCCAAGGTGAGGGTGATGAATGTGGTCCCCACGATCTGGGTCCCCGGAGAGAAACTGGCGGGCTGAATGGGGTACAACAATCCATTGATTCTGCACCAGCAGATTGGCACGCATTGTTCTACTGAGGCTGACATGTTATAATTTACGTTGACATGTTATAATTGAGACGGGTACACATGTTTAAAATTGTTATCACTGCCGCCAGTCAGTTAGACTCGGAGAAGCAGACCCTCGCCGAATGATTTCAAAGCCATTTTACATGAACGGTGCGTGCTATGTCAATCCGGCGAGCTCCGCTTGCTTGACTCTCGATGGATCCATCTACCACAATGAAACTTGGGAACCCTTGAGGTACTTGTGAGCTGATTCAGACCTTTGAAATTTGAAGGATACGGTATACATGTTATCAGTCACCGCGAGTCAACAGAGAAGGCCTCCCTGTCAGGCTGTGCATTGAAGCTTGGTTGAAACAACCTTTGAAAAAGGTTTGATTAACACCACAAGCTTCATCAGACTTCCCACCTGTCAACTGGTGGCAGTTGATCCACTTGTTTTTGCAGTAAGTCAATGGCCCTTTTATAGTTATCAAAGATGATGTTAGATATCTATATCTGATAGGGTCATGGCGAAGTATGGTGGGGAGTCACGGTTCTAATGAGGACTGAGAAAAACCAGCTGGATGGTGTCATGCGTAGGTCAATCCGGCGAGCTCCGCTTGCTTGAATCCCGAATGATTCTTGTAAGTGTGTCACAAGGATCCTTGAGTACCTTGGAGGTAGTTAAAATTGAGCTCAGTCAGACCTTCGAAACGAAGTTTTCCTCTGTTTGAGCCCGGAAAACTAAGGAGAAGTATTGTTTCGCCTCTGCCACTGCAATTTCCAATCCAATGGCAACCCTTCTGGTTATTCTACAAAGGTAGGAAATTTCTTTGCGGCAACACAGGGCTGCTTGTTGCTTTATAAAATTCGCTTTCGCCAGTACCTTTCCAGACTCATCCATTGATCTCCTTCTCCCAATTCGGCAAATAAATTAGGGCACAAAAGTCTAATAACAAGGAAACCCTCTTGATTCTTAAATCACAAGAACAGACATACTAAAATGCGGTCGGCGATCTTTACCGGAATATACCTAGTCTGGCTTGCCTGTTCGACGCACTATGTCATGGCGGCGCCCACGGGGGCCGTCAGAGCAAAAGCTGGAGGTAATTTCAGGTCGTCAATTGTTAGAAAATACGTCAAGGTGACTGATGCCTCTTTGTGGGATTTTGTAGGATGCGCTTGTTGTCTTCACGTCAAACAAGTACCGCCGCCAAACCCAGTGATGCAGGAGAGTGAAGCGAAGGTTGTTTCTGGAACGGAAAAATTGATTGATAACCCTAGCAAAGGTGAACCCCCAGCCGTTCCAAGCATCTCAAAGACCCCTATTTCGGAAGAGAGGCCCTCAAACAATGACGCTTAAGATCCCCTGAAGCCCCCCAAAGGCAACATTTAAAATGGTGTGTGGAGTCTTTATTGTGGCATTTTTGTTTCACACACTGATTTCACACAATAATCAAAGTTGCGGGCCTATTTCCCCAGATCAGCAGGCCCAACACAGATGCAGATTTGTGTTCTGCTAAAAAAACCATGTCTTTCTATATATATTACTTTCAATTTGAGCCCATCAAGAAAAAAAAAAAAAAGCCCGTGAAAGATTCCTGAGATGCTTTCGATTCTGGCTTTCTGCCCTTAAAATTAGAAACCCTACCCTCGCCCCAAAGAGGAATAGTCTCTTTCCTTCCACGCTGTTCCAGTAGCTAGTTAGGCCTTCACCTCAGGCCACCCCTTGCATGTCTTATTTCAGTCTTCAACACTTGAAATATAAACCTCAGCGGTTAGGAGTCCATAGGCATCAGACATGCTCCCTCACTCATTGTAGGCATATTCAGATGTAGGCCAATTCCATTTCACATGCCGGTGATTTGTGACTTTGAGACAATGAAAAAGATATGCTGGAGTTTCTATCAACAGGGCCAATGGTTTAAGTCTTTAAATGTCTCAGAAATGTTTTGAGCTTTGAGTACATAAAAGTCAGAATGACATGCTAGAATTTAGAGATGGCAACACTGCACCCGCCGCGGGTACCCGCCAATGGGTGCGGGTGTCTAAGATGCTGGGGAAAATTGAGCGGGTCACCCGCCCACACCCACCCACTTCTGGTGTTGCAAGCCTGTCTCTAACTTAACACAAGTCCCCCACTTCGGAGGGCCCTGGTACAGCCTGGGCTGGCGCGAAGCGCCCTCGCGCCAAGCGCGACCTCCCAAGGAGGGACTTGGGACTAATTTCCACATTTTGGCCTGAGAGATTCTGATCTTCCAATGAGTTTGGCTGGTGATTTTGTGCCTTTCCCATTTTGACCGGGTTCCCAAAGGTCCCCATGCATGCCCTTTGGACCATAAGATTTACCTCACTCTTCTCTATCTTTTCCCACTACACACATGCCAAGAAGTCCCCGCATTCTCATCCCACAACCCATCAAACTTATGTATTTTGAGGTATCTTCAGGGTATTCTGAGCTGTATCATGTGAATGTATTGAACTAGCTGAGAAAAACAGTACAGCATTCCATTCATTCCCCAGGAACCAAGCTCTGTTTTAGATGCCTTGGCAAGTCAAGCTTGTGCCACCAATCCTCATTTTGAGGATAGGGACCAGGAGCTAGGAGGGCTGGCTCTTCCCCTAATTCACGGCTTGACTGGAGGTGGGCTACTTTTTCTTGTGCAAGGGGTAAAATACAAAAACCCATTCAAAAGCCACAAACACCCAGAACTCTCAGGAAAAATGTATGACATTAGTCATGAAGCCTCTCCTACAGAGAGTCCCTTTGGGACGCGGGGGTGCCCCCTTCTGTTCAAGAGGCTTAGTAATTAGGCTAGAGCCTGTCTGGGCACTCACCAAAGTTTGTCCAAAAAAAGGCCAAGTGCGTGTGGCCAACCCTAAAGCCTGCTTGGCTGATCCTCAGCCCTCCTGGAACACTCCCAACCCACACTTGGCACATCACAAAGTGGGCGGGTTTGGCACAAAGCCCCGCTGGGCCATTTTCAAGCAAGGGTGCCACACACACCAAAAGCTGTGCTGGCCATCAAGGAGAGAAGTTTACCTCCTTGATGGTTGGTCTAAAAACTGGTCATTGAGAAGGGAATGTAGTGTTACACCAAGGAACTCTTTGTTGTAATTTTTTATTTATTTCAGCCAGTAGTAGTAGTAGAATGAAGAATAAAGAAGCAATCTTTACAAGTAAACTGAACAGGATTTGACAAAAACAAAGAACTTTCAAAACTAGAACAAAAAAATAAGCTGTGACTCCTTGAGTTTTGATGAATTCTTAAAGAACCTAAGATTTGATTGCTAAAGAAACTAAGACCAGATCTAAGGACAAAAGTAATTAGAAAAGAGAAAAAGAACAACACATGATTTTTGAAGAAGAATTCATACCCGGCAAAGTGCTTAGAATAGCGGACAGACAACTAGACAGAGAGAGAGAGTGGACAAGAACGGAGAAGCAGGGACTAAAGACAAGAGAAGAGATTAGTAATGATTAGATGATTGTGAAAGAGGACTGGTTCCAAGATTTGACTGTTCACTTCTCACCAAGTTGAGAAAGGGACGAGACGTCCAGAAGAAGTGTTGATGAGCTGAGAGTTGAGTCGAGTTTTGTGGTCGGTGATTGAATTGAGAGTTTGAGGTCGGTGATTTGAGGGAAAGGAAAGGAAAAGGGAAAAGAGAAAGGAAAAGGAAGGGGAGTAGTGTTTGTCGGCGGATCGGAGAAGTGAGGGATGACTGAGAGCGGAGATCCGACCAGAAGAGTGATATCGGTTGACTGGAGATCTTGAGAGCAATTAGGTTTTGGGTGATGATAGTCATGCTTTCGACAGGCGGTACTTGCTGGTCATGTGCCGCAGTTTCAACTGTTGCTGACCGTTCACAGACAGTGGCCGCGGAAGTAGCGAGATGTTACGTCGAGTTTCAACACCCCCCGCAACTTGATGAGTAGTGAACCAAAAAACAGGTTTCTTTGAGGCGGTTGAGAGAGCTGGTATTGCTGGCTTTGGTCAGTGGATCGGCTATCATATCTTCAGACGGAATTAGAGTAACTGTAATTTCATTTTTATTTTTCAGTTCTTGTAGCCATTTGATCTTGATGTCTAGGTGTTTTGTCTTGGAGTTAGAGCCAAAATGATTGATTTTTTCAATGAGTCCTTGATTGTCAACGTGAAAATTTGATGGCTTGAGGTCTTCATTCCAGAGTTCTTCGGCAAGAAATTTTATCCATTGATTTTCTTGCACCCCGTCCGAAAGTGCGTTGAGTTCAGCTTCAGTCGATGAGAGAGTGATATTTTTTTGTTTCTTGCTGTTCCACGCCACAGGGCAAGATTTCCAGAAGCATATGGAGCCGCTGCGCGAGAGACGTGTCTCTAGGTCATCAGCCCAAGTGGCATCGGTATAGTGTTGAATTGCTTGAGATTTATTGTTGAGATTTGGTCGAAGAGTTAGATGCAAGTGTCTTGTGCCTTTCACATAGCGCCAAACATGAATCACCTGTTTCCAGTGAGAGATTCCAGGGTTGTTGTTGAAGCTCGATAATATGGAAACAGCAGGTGCCAGGTCTGGTCTGGTTCGGCAAGAGAGGTAGTTCAATATTCCCGTGAATGTCCGATAGTTGATCTTGAGCTTCTTGAATTCAAGAGATTCTTCTTGAGTGGCTGGTTTCAATTGAACCGCAACTGATAGCGGCGTTGTAACTGAGCGACAGTCGGAGAGTCCCAGCATGTCTAGTCCTTTGTCGATGAGTTTTTCTTGCGACAGAGTAATGGCGTCTTCTGTCCGTTCCACGTCCATCCCCAGAAGTGTGTCTGGTTCATGTGCGGATGAGTTGGGAAAGCGATGGAGAAACAGACTTTCGAATACCTCAACATTGCCTACAACAACCAAGTCGTCTACATGAAAAAAAATGAACGAGTTCTTGTCTTCATGAATATAGAGACACGGATCGGCGGTAGATTGATGGAAGTTGATGTCATTGAACCATGATGTCAGAGTTTCAAACCAATTCGCCGGTGCTTGTTTGAGGCCGTACAGAAATTTTTTGAGGCGGAGAAAAGGTGCTTTTCGAGAGGAGCCTTCCGGAGTTTTTATGTACAGTTCTTCTTTTAAGGGAGCGTACAGGAAAGCACTTTTTACATCAAATTGGCGCATGGGTAGTTTCTTGTCGACCGCGTACATGAGGAGCATCAGCATCGTGGTGAATTTGCCAGTCGGAGCAAAAGTGTCGCCGTAGTCTTGACCTTCGATTTGCTTGAATCCTTGTATGCACAGCCTAGCCTTTTTTCTTTCGTCAGACGAGAGAGTAGCTGGCTTTGTTTTGAAAATCCACAGAGTGTGTAGAAAAGATTCCGGAGTGCTGAACATATCCTCCCACACATCGTGGTGCTCAATGTTGTTGAGTTCCTTGTTTGCTGCCTTCTTCCAGCCTTTCTTCTCCTTTGATGCCATTGCCTTTTTGAAGGAAGTCGGGTCGGTTGTCAAGTGAGTATATTTGGTTGGTTTGACTTGAGACGTTCTTTCTCTGAGAACTCTGCCGATCGGTGCTTCATTGTCGAGATTGGGAACTAGACCTGACGCCACTTCATCCTCACTGTCTTCATCCGTTGATAGAGTGTTCTCTTCAGATTTGTTTGATTCTGTTGGATCTGATCCGGACTGCTCGGTTTCTGAGGTTGGTTCGTCTTCAATCTCAAATTCCCAGTCTACCTTTTTCTTGTTTGGTGGAGAGTAGTCCAGAAATCGAACATTTTTAGTTTCAACAATTTTTCCGGAGTCAGACAGAATTCGATATGAACGCAATTCATCGGTATATCCAATCAGAATTCCCAATTCTCCTTTGGGTTTGAGCTTGGAGAAGGACCGAGTGGGTTGGATCAGAAAGGACACGCGATTGCCGATTGGATGGAAGTAATTCAGCGGAATGGAACGATTTTTGAACAATTCAAACGGCAACTTTTTTGAGCGATGAGCAGGGATCTGATTCAGCGTAAGTGAACTGACTCTAGCAATTTCGTCCCAGTAGTGTTGATGTACGCCAGAGTCTTCAATTATTGTTCTCATTGATTCGAGAATTGTTCTGTTGAACCGCTCAGCAAGTCCATTCTGTTGAGGGGTGTACGGATCTGAGCATCGCTGTTTGATCAGATGCTTCTGACAGTAGTCTTCAAGGCTTGAGTTGAGGAATTCGGTGCCTCTTTCTGAGTGAAGAGTGGTTGGATAATACCCAAAACGTTTGGCTTCGACGTCAATCAGATAAGACAATGTTTCAGGTACATCGCTTTTTAGTTTAATTGGAATAGCAGCGCAAAATCTGGTGCAACTGTCGACTATCGTGAGAATGAAACAATGTCCTGTTTTTGACGACGGCCAAATGGGACCAACAAGATCTAGATGGAGTTCTTCGAAAGGACGCGAAGCAGCTGAATGAACAGAGTTGAATGAAGCCTTTGTGACCTTCGCAACAGCACACTATTCGCAGTCCTGAGTGATTTTCAGTGGAATTCCCAGTTTCTTGCGTAGTCGGTGATAGCTCACATGACCCAGTGACTTATGCAGATACTCAGCACTGGACAGATTACTGGAATGCACAACATTTTCGAACTCAAGACTCGGTAGATTTGAAATGTAATTGCCAGTCATTTTAATTTCATTGTTTTTTGAGATTTCAAAGCTATTTTTATAGAAATGAACAAGATAGTCTTCAAGCGCCAGACAACGAACTGAGAGAAGGTTTACAACGAGATCTGGTATGAAGAGGACTTGATTAAGAAACAACTCTCCTTGATCGTTCTTCAGTCTGATGGATCCGATGCCTTTGATACGTAGATCATCGCGACCCGAGCTAGTCTGAACAGATCCTAGTTCTTTGTGTTCTAGAGTATGAAATAGATGAGAGTTTGAAACCATGTGAGCTGATGAACCCGAATCAAGAATGAATAGGTGTGGTGATTTAGAGAGAGATGAGTGGAAACTACTGACAGTAGTCTCAGTCTTCGGATTGACTTCTCGTTGATATTGAGGTGGTCGAAGTTTAGGGTATAGCATCCAGCAGTTGGATTCCGCGTGAGGAGCTAGAGTATTGTGCATCGCAGGCGAGTTTTGAGTTTTACGGCGACATTTGGTGGATTTGTCAGTGTACAAGGTGATGGGATCAGACCTGGTACCACTTCCGCTAGCTCGCAACTCTTGATTGTCAGCATGCAATCTGAGATGATCTAAGACCGTATCGAGAGTGATCTCGGAAGCTGAGTGAGTCATCGCATCGGCTATGTGGTGCATATTGGCGGGGAATTTTTCGATAACCAGATGACCGATAGCGTCCGTCGGAAGTTCCCAGCCCACTTCAATGAGTTGAGTCTCATACGTCTTCATGGAGGTTATGAAGCCGGGAATATCAGTCGGAGTATAAGGAGCTCGAACAAAAGACCTGAAAACTCTGGCCTTGTTTGAGGATTGATTTGAAGCGAAGAAGTTGGTGATTGACGCCCAAATGAGTCTGGCGCTGTCTTCGTTTACCACATTGATGACATTGGCTTGAACAGCAGAGTTGAGCTTCGCTATGAAGATGGATTTGACGAGCTTGTTGTTCGCCTCCGAGATGGTGCCCTTTTGAGAGACGACAGTGTCCTTGAGATCGATTAGATCCAAAAGATTGAGAACACGTCGCTTCCAGTCCGTGTAGTTGTCCATAGAGAGGAGGGGAATTCCCTCGATCGACGATTTGATCACGGCATCTTTCAGTTTGTCAGCCATGACAGTCGATTTGTCGGTCGTAGTTGTCGTAGAGTGAATCTGGTCTTTAGAATCCTTGGGTTGATTGTTGGTTGACATGAACGGGTTTTAGCGCTTTCGACTGTTAATCGTAAAGAACCTAAGATTTGATTGCTAAAGAAACTAAGACCAGATCTAAGGACAAAAGTAATTAGAAAAGAGAAAAAGAACAACACATGATTTTTGAAGAAGAATTCATACCCGGCAAAGTGCTTAGAATAGCGGACAGACAACTAGACAGAGAGAGAGAGTGGACAAGAACGGAGAAGCAGGGACTAAAGACAAGAGAAGAGATTAGTAATGATTAGATGATTGTGAAAGAGGACTGGTTCCAAGATTTGACTGTTCACTTCTCACCAAGTTGAGAAAGGGACGAGACGTCCAGAAGAAGTGTTGATGAGCTGAGAGTTGAGTCGAGTTTTGTGGTCGGTGATTGAATTGAGATTTTGAGGTCGGTGATTTGAGGGAAAGGAAAGGAAAAGGGAAAAGAGAAAGGAAAAGGAAGGGGAGTAGTGTTTGTCGGCGGATCGGAGAAGTGAGGGATGACTGAGAGCGGAGATCCGACCAGAAGAGTGATATCGGTTGACTGGAGATCTTGAGAGCAATTAGGTTTTGGGTGATGATAGTCATGCTTTCGACAGGCGGTACTTGCTGGTCATGTGCCGCAGTTTCAACTGTTGCTGACCGTTCACAGACAGTGGCCGCGGAAGTAGCGAGATGTTACGTCGAGTTTCAACAATTCTCCTCCTAAATCAATAATTTTCTTCAAGTTTTTGAAACTAGCTGAATAGCTGATCCTTCAGACCACTGGCTTTTGAGTGACTTGATTGAGTAACATGAATAATCCACCAGCAACTAGTCTGCAAGACAAAAAAAAACAAGAAAGAAAGAGAAAGAGAATTTTGCCGAGTTTGGCCCTCCATTTATCATTAAAGCCTCCACAAGTGCAATTCATAATGCATATGCATGATGTATCACGTCCACAAATTACATGCAACAGGGAAGATTCCCTTCTTGATGATTGATACAAGTATTGCCCACTGAGAAGGGAGTCTTTCCTCCCTAATGACCAGCCTACAGACCGGCTATTGAGAAGGAAAAGCTCCCTTTATGATGTCCAATGTGCAATGTTGAGAAGGGAGAACGTCTCACCTCATCAAGGCACATTGTTCTTACATTTTGAGGCAGAGACAAGGAGAGGGTCTGATAACTGTGCAGTGTGCATGCCAAGTCACAGATCCCATTGGCCTAGAGCTTGATCTTGCCCAAGCGGGACTTGGCTGTGTGCCAAGCTCTGCCCCCCGCGCAACCTGCCCAATGAAGCCTGCTGGGCACATACCCAACCCCCGGAGGCAATTGGCCAAGCAGAAGTTGGGTATGTGCCTAGACACCCTTGCAACACCATATGTGGGTATTTAAGCGCCGCAGCTGCACAAACCATCCAATTACCTTTTAACTGAGGATTGGGAAAGACAGAGCGGAAAGTGCGCAGCGCGCGTGGCCAAGTGCCAAGAACCCTCCATGGTGCCGGAGGATCACACGTTCACTTTCAGTGTTTCTTCAAGACATATTCAGTGACTGAGGTCACCTAGGACACCTCAGGAGCCATGCTTTTAGGGCTGACTCCCCAAGAACGCCATGGGTGGGTTGGGGGGGGGGGGGGGCGAGTGCATGGCACAAGACCTAGCAATAGGAGGTAGTAGGTCAGTGGCCAGGGGGAGACGCTGTGGTACCACCAAGAAGGTTTGGCTGTGTCTCACAACCACAATGGTGCTGAGAACTAGGGTGCACTGTAGCACCCCCAGAGAAGAAGGGCACACCAGAGTGTGCTGGGGTTGGTGCAAGACCTTAGCGGTAATCTTCTAAGTACCCCTTTGTGATGTTGAGTCAACCAGCAACAGAGGACAAAAGACAAAATGCAAACATAAATTTGCATATGAAGTGAATTTTCAAGTTGTGGGTACCCGCCAACGGGTGCAGATGTCAGGATTTGGCCAAAAGTGCCAGTGGGTACCCGGGTGCAAGAGTGCCATCTATATGCTAGATAAGTGGTGAGTTGCATCAAGTACCAGCAATACATACCAGAATCCCATTGAGTAATTTAACATAGCCTGTGTAGAAAATAGATCATACACCAGGGATGCTTGAGGGGCACTCCCCAGGGAGTGCCTTACCTTGAATTTTTTCATAACTCAGTACAATGTCTACTACATCAGGGGGTTTTAAACATGGTGCAGGTACTAGTTCAGGAACCACAATCCAGGAAAACAAAGTTCCTGCAAAATGAATTTTCAAATTATTTCTGTATGTTTTTTGGGTAAAATTGGGTGGGTGTGTTGCAGGTGCCCTGATTTTGTGAATTGGGGGTTCCTGAAACAGGACCTGCACCATGTTTGAAACCCCCTATCATATGTGTAATCAAACATGAAATGATATACAGGTATATATGAAGTATCCATAACTCAGCTGGAACTCTTCTGTAACTCATTAGTAACTAAACTGGACCACAGAACACAAATTTTCTGTAACCAAAGTTTAACTAAAGTGCAAAGCACCACTCACACATTTTTTTTACCCAAGGGTGAAGTCAATCTGAACAGTGTTGGAACCATTTCATCATCCTGTACCCATTGCTGTGGCCTCAACAGAATGTGATTGGTTTGTGATTTGTCACCCTATTGTACACTTGGACAATAGGGTGACAAATCATAGTCCATCAGGGCAGTTACAGCTAAATATTTCTTAAATTTTACCCTCATTTACTCCACAGAAATCCCCCTCTGGTATGGAAAATGTCTGATTTGTCATCCTATTGTACGCGCGTATAATAGGGTGACAAATCACACACTTTTCAGACCAAAGGTTAATTTTTGCCAATTAAATGAGGGTGACACGGTTTGGAAAAAATTCAGCTGGAAATTTCCCTCTGGTCTGGAAAGTGTGTGACTTGTGTGTGATTTGTCAGTCTATTGTACTAGGGTGACAAATCAAACACTTTTCAGACCAGAGGGACATGTCCAGCTGAATTGTTTCCAAAACATGTCACCCTGATCTTACTGGGCAAAAATTCCCCTCTGGTCTGAAAAGTTTGTGATTTGTCACCCTATTGTACGCGCGTACAATAGGATGACAAATCAGGCACTTTTCATGCCAAAGGGGGACTTCTGCCGAGTAAATGAGGGTAAAATTTAAGAAAAAATTAGTGTAACTGCCCTGATGGAATATGATTTCACAACAACAACAACACACTAGATGCTCCACAACAACAACTAAAGAGATCAACAACACCAAAAAGGAACAAAGGGTGGGAAAGGATAGTAGAGAAAAGAAAGCCATTGGACTGAAGACAATGAGAGTAAAGAGAAACAGAGAGAAAAAAAGGAAAGAAAAGAATGTAGGCCGTAGCTCTGGAATCCAACAGCTGCTTGAGAGACCTCTGCCGGAGCGGAGGCGGAGGCTGAAGCCGGCGGAGCGGAGTAAAGTAAATGGAGGCTGTGCAGGACTGAGGATCTGGGGTGGGTAGTTTCATATGGCAGAGAAGGAGTTTATTTTGAGGATTTTTGATGTCCGTTGAGGGACTCCTGTCCGTGCTAAGCAGCGGCAGTCGTGCGGGGGGATGGATGCTGTTTAGGCTGCCCTTGGGGTGATGGTCTGTAGAGATGAGCGCTGAAAGTGGGGGGATCTGAGATAGCTTGTGGTTGGGGGTGGTTTTGAGATGTTCGCCGGGGTGTTGGATCCTTGGCGGCGGTTGTTTGTTTTTGAGGGAGTTTGGAGGGATGTGATCTTAAGAGAAAAGGAAAGAAAGGATCTGAAAAACTCTGGATGAAGATGATCAGCAAGCTGAGCTCAAAGGTTGGAAACTCTGGAGTCTGATGATTGATCAATAAACTCCGGATGGTCCGTATTCTGGGGATCAGAATGCCATGGCTCTCCCATCCTCCAAGTTTGGCGAACTTGGACTCCGGGAGAGCCACATGCCACGTACATTTCATCACATCCTCCCGCGCGCTACGCGCGCGCACACACACACAACAAACAAGAGAAGCAGGAGAAAAGAAAACAACACAAGGAAAGAAAATAAAGGAAAGCACAGTATGATGAGACAGAAAGAAAAGAGCCAGAGAGAAGAAAGGAAGAAAGGAAAGAAGAGACAGAAAACACTCAAGACAGGCAAAACAAACAGAAAGGGAAAGAAACCAGAACCAAACAAGGAAATAAACCCACAGCAGGCGCTGTGTTAGGACCAAGAAAGATGAAGAAGGATGGGGGACTGAGAAGAAGTGGGAATGGAAAGGTGGAAAGAAGGAAAAATGAGGGAGGGGGAAGAGATCTTGAAGGGGGGAGCCAGTTGAAAGTGGGAAGGTGATGAGAAGGCTCTTGAGGTTGGATTCTTGATGCCTTGATGAGTCTTGATGATCCTGGTGGCGGAGTTGATCCTGACTAGCTGGCCACGAGAGGGGCCACCACACCGTGAAGCCCTGTACCAGTCTGGCCACCGCAACGCGCGTTCAATAGGGTGACAAATCACACACCAATTACACATTTTTTAGAACAGAGGGGCATTTGCAGCTGATTGATTTATGAACTTTGTCACCCTTGTGTACCCAGCCAAAATACAGTTCTACTGCTCTTGTGCAAATATTAAAACGTTTTGCACTTCTGATATTTTCTTTATCCAAATCTAGGCAGTTGCGTTTCAGGTGTGATATATATTTGATGAAGGCAGTTCACCCCAATGTGAAATAAATTGGATAAGCAAGAGCTACCTGATTTTGAAATGTAGAACTTATGTTAGGATTGACATGAACTTGACTTCAAGATGAATTCAACATAGTTGATTGACAGTTCACTTCTGAAAGTTACATATCACTCCAAATTAGATTGGTATATAGTTCTTGCCCAGTAATTGAACAATTAAACATCGCATTGTAAGGACTTCTGCCCCAGTTCAGACAAAAACTAAGCCCAAATTCAGCTGTGGCACTCCCTGGGGAGTGCCCCCAAAGCTTCCTTGATGGTAGATTTTGAAATTTCTACATGGCAGGCAATGGTTCCCTTTACTGAAACAAGTGCAGCAAAGCACAAAGGGCTGAAATGAAGTGCAAAAGCAGGAGATGCATGGAAGTGGGTGAGACCTGACTTAAACAAGTCTCTCTGTACTTGGGGCAGAGTTGGTTTGGCCGTCTTGCAGGGACCCTCCAATCAGTGACCCTCCAATCAGTGCAATGCAACAAATCTTGACTACTCTTCCCAGGCAGGGAGGGTGAAAGTTGCAAAAAACCAAAAGGTAATTAAAATGCATACACCACAGGTGCTGCTTTGAGATTTTGTGTCCCAGCGCCACTCCAAAGAACAAACAGACATCACAACAGGCCCATTGTGAAGTTGCTTTGATTAAGCTTGGATTAAAATTATTATGTGTGCTGTCTTTGGGTCACCAAATTGCACTGGTGGTGTAGTCATAAAAAAACCTTTCATTCCAATTCAGACTACCTGAGCAGGAACTCTCAGACTTTTTACAATCTTCTCTTATCTAGTCTGAAAACCCAAAGATAACAAATCTTGATCCTGGTAACATTACAAGCAATGCAAAGACATTTAAGACTTGATCACATGGTATAAAAGTGTAAATTTGGTAACCATACATTGAGATATTTACTCCAGAAACAGTGCACTTAGCTTAGTTGTTAAAAAGCATCACTCGTGAAGTTTTAGGACATGGGTTTAAATCCCATAACAACTTAAATTTTGGTTTCTGACACAGACTTCTCAGAGCAACTCCAGTGGCGAGCTTAAAAAAGCCTGTAGATCAGAGGGTTGGGGGGGGGGGGGGTCCAACCCTGCGTCCCAAAGGGACACTCTGAGGAGGCGCTTATGTATGTTAACTTTGCTCTAGTGGTGGGTAAGGTTCCAATCCGGTGCCCTGGAGCTGGATAGCACCTATTCCACACCCTGACCCTGGTCATATCCGGAATCCGGCTGGATTTTCCCAGATCGGAAACAGGTACAAAAGCAAGGGGAATTTCCCCAGAGAAGTGCAAATTTGATTGGGTATGCCGGGGATTCCCCAATTCATGCGGGTTTGACGGGTATTCCCCAAGAAAAGACCCAATTTTAGGGTGTTTTCTGAGGTTTACCCGCATAAATCCCAACTTTGGAGCACTTTTCACTATCCAACCGGATTCTGGATCTGTCAGCCTTAGAGTCAGCACAGCTGACCTAAAGTCTGCCTTTTCTACCTTTGTACATATGAATTACTTCATATCTTTTTCATCTTAAGAGATATACTTGTTTTGACTTCATATTCTGTTTCCTCATGAAATTTTAACCCTAGTTACAACTTACCATTTCTTTTTAACTTCACTCCTTCCCTGAGTTCTTGAGTGGTGGCGCGCATGCGCAGTTGTGACATGTAAGCACTACCCGGCGCGCCAAACCACATGTACATATGTAATTACACAAGCAAACTGTGAAAATTTTCATCCCCCCTGAGGAGGATCTACAGACTTCAGACACCCAGAACCACACCCCCAGATAACCCAGGATCACCACCAAAGAGGATACCACACTCCCAGTACACCTACCATCACAGGCACCTAGGATATTCACAGTAAGTATTACTATCTCACTGAACCTTGATTATCTCAGAGGTACAACTCTGTGTCTCTTTGATTGCTCTCATTCTGTCAGCTGGCTACGCAGCGCAAGCCAGTGTAACACTTATATTACAAATAATTATAAATAATATTAAATTAATATTTCACGTTTTTTGTGACAGATATCTATGTGATCTGTCACATATAATATAAATCCAAGTTTATTAAAGACACAGTTTTGACAAAATCAAAAAAATAAAGATCAAGGGTTTCCCCTTACAATTACAAAAAATGAAGAAGAAAAAAATCATGGGTTTCCCCATTAACAAAATCTCAAAAAAAAAAAAAAATGCTGAGTTTTCCCAAAATCTCAAAAAAAAAAAAATGCTGGGTTTCCCCATCACAAAAAAGACACAAGCAAGTTTTCAAGCTAGCCTTCCAACAGCGGCAAAGCCGTGCCCACAGGCTCAACACCCAGCCCGTGTCAAGTGCACGGGTCAAAAGTGATGGACATGAAGGCCCCCGGCCCGCAGCGAAGGCTGCAGACCCATGGGGGGCCCACTCTTTGCCCCTCAGACTGCGCACGCGCAACAGCGGAGGGGTTGAGGACAACGGATAGCTGGAAGGGCAGCATCTCCAATCGCGTGGGGATTCAGCTCAACACCCAACTACCTGCCTTTTAAGCTCTCCGCTCAAACACTCGACTCAATTCTCAGACCCCCAGGCCACCAGAAATTTCCTCCTGCCTATGCCTACGACACGCCGTGGCCCTTGTAACGGTACGTGATTCCATTGCAACCGCGCCAGCCACTTTGGATCCGGATGAGAGACCAATGTATACCCTTGACTCCTGCATTCATTTGGCTTCGCCTTCTTAATACAGCCCACGCCGCGGGCCTCACAACCATTCTTGACTACACTTTGACTGGCCTAGATCATCCCTTTGCCCGGAAATTACGCCACAGTGCATGAGTCAGGACTACTCATAGCTGCTCAAGATTGTCAGTGACCCCGCCAACGGGTCCGATTTCCCTTGCGCTCTACGGACTTGAATCCTTGAAACTTGAAACCTATTGAGTATGTGTTTTGATACCTATCAGGACCAAGATTATCCCTCCTTTTACCGTTGTCACCAGGTGTGATTTTCTGACATGCGGCCTTCTTCCATGACGACAAGAGACTCACTCTGCTTGGCTTCAAGTTCAGCCATAACCTCCACTGGACGGTAGAGTCACAAGAACGTTCTCCCAAGTGTCAAACAGGGCGGAAGCGGCGGCGGACGACGCGAGCGGAGTTCATGCGCTCGGCGGGCTGACTCGGCCTCAGGCTCCATTCAGTCCTATGCAGCTCCCCTGGCGTCGTCGGCTACGCTTGCCCCACCCTCGACCCCATCGATATAAGATCCGCGTCATCATTCTACATATATAAGGGCGGCATGCAGGGGGTTTGATGGCCACTATGAGTCCTTGTGTTGACCACCATCGGCGTTGCCAATTCTGCAGTTGGATATCAGTTGGTTTCTCTTTCTCCCCAAACCTCTCCCTATCAATGTGAACCCAACATACCTGACCATTCCCTCAGACAGGGTGACGGAGGCTTGTGGTTGTTCTCGAGAAACGGACTGTTTGCCACCAGGCCCAAGAGCGCAGGCAAGTTGCCCGCAAAGAGAGAAAAAATTAAATGGGGAGGAATTATCTGAAAAGATCAATCATAGCTGGCAGTTCTAAACCCGTACCAAGTGGATTCATTCGTTTGGCACGAGACTATTGAAATCAGCCTTCAAAACGGTGTCCGGAGCGTTCAAGGCTTCCCAAAAACCACCAGCTAAGTTAGATGGAGTGGGCTTTGGAGTTCCAGCCGACCTCGGTGTTGGTCCGGCCACGTTGCCCGCCACAGGGGCCCCGCAACCCAAACGAGTCATTGAGTCACCAAGGCGTATGGTCTCTAAACCTCTACTGAATCGTCTCCCTCCGGCCGGTCATCATAGATTGCTTTTTGCCACTTCCTCGACTTCAAACTCCCAGGCCCGGCCTGCTTGCCAAAGGGCGGTTCGCTAGCAGTCACCATTGCTATAGCTCTTGGGCAATCCTGGGCCACTTACCCAAAGAGCTCAAGGAGGCCCGGGAGCTAGGCATCATTGCCTTGGGCTGTCTACTGGAACACCCCCCACACATTTTTTTGTGCGTAAGCTCATCAAGGTCGCTAAGACCAATATGTACTGGCTGGTTTTTGCCTTGACATGAGTGCGCGGCTACGCATATTTGGGGAACATCCTGAGTGTGTTTGGGGGCTGGGGGGCCATCATGCGGGTTGGTTGCTTTGTCCCTCACCATATCCCACATTGCCCCCCAGAGACACGCCTCCATCCTCAGCGCCAGTGGCATGGCCCTTGAAGAGTGGATTCTGGAGGCCCAGGCCACACACACAGCTTTCTTTAATTTTCCTTTCTTCTCTCTAATTATTGCAATGAACATCTGTACTTGAGCTGTAGTATTAAAATTCCATTGTATCAATGTGTGGAGATGTTTCATGTTCAACAGGAAGACTCTTTTTCATATTTTTCTTCCTCTCATGTATATTCCTACTCAGTTGTAATGGAAATCTCCCAGTTTGGCATGACTGATTCAACAAACCAAATCTGCAGTCTTTGTGCAAATTTGGATAAATGTTTCAAAAAAATGAGTCCAAAGAGAACAGGATCCTGCTTTACTGAAAACTTTCTTTTTGAAAATAAAAATCCAATCTGGTTTGAAAAATGCAGTCTAAACCAAGGGAGAAAATTCAATGCTGATTGATTTTGATAGGCATATGTTTTGCCCCATATGAAATATTGTTGAAATACACTATTTCATTTCATGTCCTCTTCTAATCCATCACTGTGCATTGTTGAGTTGCTCATCCTTTGACAGCCACACATTCTTAAATCTGGATTTATTTATTACTTCTGCCATGAATCTCTATATGGATAATGGGGTGGAGAATGAGCTGAGTTCGCCCATGGCAACTATGGGCCCTTTTTCCACCAGTTAAGTTTTGATTATTGATAACAGGGAAGTGTGAAGACATGCTTTGGGTGTCCATATTTTTGGTCATTTAAAAATTTGTCAAATACCCCACCAGGGTGACAGTGGGCCTGTCACTTCTCCACCCTAATGCATGATTTATGTACAAACGCAGCTCAAAATTTATTAATTTGATATATATCTCAGCTTTTTTTATACTTACAATCAATACATGATCAGTTATCAACCAAAATGGTCCTTGAGTGTGACACATTAGTCTTTATCTCAAGTATTCTTTCTGCCAACACTTGCTAATAAATAATAATGTTTAAGCTTTATTAGAATCTGTTTAATCTTGAAATTCTGAGTCTCCAGACTCTGATGTCTCTGGTTGGTATGTAATCCTTCAATTCTCCCTCCTGATTCAGGCCTTCTTTATAAGGATCTCTTACAATCTGAAGCGGGAGTTAGTATCTTAAGTTTGAAGAACTCAAGTCTCAAATCTATTTGTGGAAAAATAATCTGCAATGTGCTGCTAGACCAAACCCCTTCAGCTTGCAGCGGCGAGGCCGCCTTGGCCTCTAGTGATTTGAAAACTGTAGTTTGTGTTTTGAAAAAAAAAACAAGTTGAAAGACTTGTAGCCTGCTATAATCTCCTCTCACTTCAAGGATAATTAAATTTCCCAAAAAAATTACTCAAAGTTTGAGGTTGGGAAAATCATTGCAAAAAAAATCACTCCATGCTGAAAAAAAATGCAAACTGAGCATGCTCAGCCAAAATAATAAAAATGTGTCAGACTGAGTAAAAAACAATGGGGTACATTTTTGGGGTGATTTGTTGGACGGGCCTGCACAAGGCCCGCATGGGCCCCTAACAGGCCCGTTGGGCCCATTGAAAAAGTAGCATTTGTTTGGAATTCCAATGCTCTGCTAAAATGTGAAATGGGTCAAACTGAATAAAAAACATGGGGGTACATTTTTGGGGAGATTTTTTGGACGGGCCTGAATGAGGCCAACATGGCCCCCACAAAGCCCACTGGGCACGTTGAAAGAGTAGCCTTGGTCAAGAATGCCTATGCTCAGCTAAGAAACAAAAATGTGTCAACCTGAGTAAAAAACATGGGGCCACACTTTTGGGGAGGTCTTATTGACAGACCTGCATCAGGCCCGTCAGGGCCCACCCAAAGCTGGTTTGGCCAACCCAGAAGTATTCTTGGTTAAGAATGCCCATATATGATGTTTCAGAACAGCACCAATTGACCACTAATCAACAGAAGATATTGAAGGGCTTCTGACATCTGTATGACATTTGTGCACTCACAGAATGTATGTCCAGGCCCTTTCCTTTTCCTTGGGACCCTGTTGGCCCGTACGGGCCTGCTGCAGGCCTGTCCAAAAAGCCTCCCCAACAATGTGCCCCTAGGGTTTTCATTCAGTCTGACACATTTTATTTCTTAGCTGAGCATATGCTTTCTTAGCCAAGGCTACTTTCTCAATGGGGCCAGTGGGCTTTGTGGGGGCCATGTGGGCCTCATTCAGGCCCGTCCAAACAATCTGCCCAAAAATGTACCCCCATGTTTTTTATTCAGTTTGACCCATTTCACATTTTAGCAGAGCATTGGAATTCCAAACAAATGCTACTTTTTCAATGGGCCCAACGGGCCTGTTAGGGGCCCATGCGGGCCTTGTGCAGGCCCGTTGTGGTGTTCCATATGCGTGACAATGCCAAAAGCACATTGCAGAAGTATTATAGTATAGGGAGTGTGTAATACAGTGCGGGGGAAGAAGGGAAGAAGGAGCAAGATGGGAGGAGAGGCCTTGACCCCCAACATTGGGAATGGAACAGGTTAGACAGTGGATGCAGAGTGTGTGGAAGAGGATGGAAGATGGCTTGGTTGCATAGCAACACATGACATCATGCAGCGCAGTACATGCATGAAAGTGCTGTGTAGCTCAAGCGCCTCATGCAGCATATATCCCTCATTGTTTGTACGCATAGTACAGCATATGCAGGTAGATAAGCTGTACAGGAAGTGTCTCCCGCAGCATAAATCCCTCATTGTTTGTACATGTAGCACAGCATATGCAGGCAGATAAGCTGTACAGGAAGTGTCTCCTGCAGCATAAATCTCTCATTGTTTGTACATGAAGCACATCATATGCAGGTAGATAAGATGTACAGGAGGCGTCTCCTGCAGCATAAATCCCTCATTGTTTGTAAGGCAGTGCAGCACACGCATGCAGATGCTGTGTAGTTGAGTGTCTCCTGCAGCATAAACCCCTCGTTGTTTGTACATGCAGCGCAGTAAATGCATGAGAGGCTGTGTAGTTGAGATCCCCTGCAGCAATAATCCCTTATGGGGAGCTTCCCTGGAGCAAAAATCCCTCACCCTTCAATATATAAGAAGGCCCTTTCTCCCCTCATCAGACTTTTCCCCATCAGCCTACAGAGGTTTGGTCACAGTGGTTAGTTAGTTACGGTAGTTAGTTAGTGTTGCAATCAGCCTAGGAAGGTTTGGTCACATATGGTAGTTTAGTCAGCAGTGTGGTTATTAGCGGTATTAGTGGTTAGTGCAAGTAGCGTAGAAGTTTAGTAGCAGTATTAGTGTTTCAGCAGTAGTAGAACCAAGCATAACACAACAACAAGTTTGAGTTAAACAGCGTATTAGTAACGTTTAGTACAAGTATAACAAAGTAAGTATATTGCCTGCAAGCGAAGAAGTTATAACAGATTTGCTAGCCTGTTGAATCAAGTGATCTAGGTCTGATAGAGATTACTATATGAAAGTAAGATCTATCTTGGAATCAGCCATATCTTTATAAATATTGATTACAAGACTCTTAGATATTTGCATAGTATTATTAGAGGGGCAGGTCTTTCAAACCACCCGTAAGTTGTAATAGCCTTTCAACCTATTAAGCAATTTATTTCCCCCTCAGCGGATATTTCACCAAATTATATTTAGTGTCCCACACGAGTCCTACATCTGGTGTCCCAACAGTGGCCGATTACCTTCAGCAAGATCATCAATTCAACAACCAATTCAAGCAAATCAACAATAACTTCGACTGATAGTGGGGTACGGTAATTGAGTGGACAGCGGCAAGGATAGGATTTTGAAGGACGGTGAGGATAGGATTTTGCGGGGCGTCAAAGATAGGATTTCGAAGGACAGTAAGGATAGGATTTTGCCAAAGGAAGACAGCAAGGATAGGATCTTTTGGCTAATAAGGAGGGGGGAGAGGATAGGAATTTGAACAAGGACAAAGGACGTGAACAAGAATTTTGGAAGGCAAGGATAGTATTTTGGTAAGCAGGGATAGGATTTTTGGAAAGAAAAACACATCAAGAGAAGCAGGTGTTGGTGTATATAGAGTAATACCTTGGGAAATGGGGTGTTAATTCTGCAATTGCAGCATAGCACCTACCATTAAGGACAACATGAAATATTGTACATTAAGATATTGTTTTCTCTAGGTAATTATAGTGTTATAATGAAGCAAGGCTGATCTCATTTTTGGTTTGTAGTACATTATTGCAAGTTGGTATCCAGATTGCAGTGTAGGTTTTCCAGAATCTTATATCAGAGGTAGACTTATTTAGTATTTTGCAGCTCACAACTCACTTGGCTTAATGAATTGCACCTGGGTTAAGCCCAGGTGATGAGTTCATGACTTGCCCAGTTTCAAGAAGGCATTATGAGTTCTCTTTCAGGTGGGTGGATTTTAAAAGAATAATTGAATGTGATTTATTGCCTAAATGAAACCGACACACTGAAACAAAGAAGAATTAGAAAATGAAGACAAGGGAGGTTGAAATGAGAGATTGAAGAAGGAATGAAAACCAACATATTGACGAGCAAGAACATGAAAGAAATGGCGGCGAGGACTAGGAGAATTGTGAGAGAGGACAAGAGTGCAGAGCTGAAAGATTGAGGTTAGTTGGGGTTCTTGAGTTGACGAGTGAGGAAAGACTGAGGGTAGGATCTCACCAGACAAATGAGAAGGAGGAATGATTTAGAAGAAAGAAAGGAAAAGAAGAGGATTGAAGAGAGTTGAGAGTCAAGGGAATGAGGTTGGAGTTGAGCGAGGTGTTTGTTGAGAGTGATGAGATGAGCGGTCGAGTAGGATCGAGTGAAGAGATGAGCGTCCAAGTCAAGCCGATTTGAAGGAGTTTGATGAAGAGAGCGAGATCGAGAACGGAGGAGAGAGAAGAAGAAAGGGACGTGGAATGAGGAGTGTCACGAGTGTGACAGAGCAGTGATTTTTACAGATTTATGAAATTCTTGGATGTAGAACAGGTTGGTTAAAAAAAAAAAAAAAAAAACATAGCAAAGGACAGCAAGAACATCAGAGAGCTTAGTTAGGCAGATTGTAGGCGAAGGGATATTTTTTAGCAGGACGAGGCAGAGAACCGATGAACTGAGATACAACAAGCTAGCAGGGACGATAGGATGGAGATCGGCGAAGTAGAATGGCCGGAGACGAGTAGCAAGGACGACGGAGGTATACATAGAATGGTCGCAACTGACATCTACAGGTGAAAAGAGTCAGGATGTTGGCGATAGTAGGATGGTGGGGCTATGGCGAGCAGTGGATTTGGTTGAATAGGGCAGCAAGAAGACCGGCGAGTGGCAAGGACGACGGAGCTATACATATGATGTTAGGCTTGAAATTGGTTATAAGGAGATCGATCATGTGAGGATGATGGTGTGATTGAGTAGAGCAGTTAGGTGGCACAGTAGACGATTGAATCGATTAGATTGGATAAAATAGAGCATTCAGGAGATCGGCGAGTGGATAGTAGCAGATTAGTGTCATTCAAGCAGATCTATGCAGGGCTTATGTTAGCAGCGACGAGAAAAAGGTAGGTTTGGCGTTAACGATATCAAGGACGTGGTGGCAGACTATGCAGCACAAGGCGTGGGGAGAGCTATCTTCAAAGTGCTTACCAGTAAGAGAGATCAATCAGCGACTGCATCCTGATTGGATTGGACTCAGGAGCAACGATTTGTGGATACCACCTGTAATTGAACAAGGCAAAGGATTAGCTGTTAAATAAATCAGATACATCAAGAAAGAGAAAACAGCCCTACGAGCAGCTACTGACACCAATGAGGGTCGAGGATTCGATATCAACATGCCAATGGGCGGGAGAAGCATCCAGCTTTATCTCCGACAAGGCCAGTACGATCGGACTTAACATTGGAGAGCGCACCGGGCGCAGCAAGCGAGGTGTGCTTAAGTAATGTAATCAGGGCAGCAATACGCGATGGCGCACAAGGAATACCAGGGAATCAAGAATTCAGTCAGATGAGAATGGAGCACAGATTTTCAACAGCTATTCTGCTAGCCTCCTTGGCAAGAGGTAAAACTGCCTAGGCCTCCTTGGCAAGAGTTAAAACTGCCTAGCTCTCCTCAGCAAGAGATGAAACTGCTTTTGTCTCCTCAGCAAGAGATAAAACTGCTATGTTTACACATTCTTTAGCTCCTCAGTATAAAGTACGGCAGATTAGGGAATTACATATTCAAACCTAAAGAAGAGTTACAGCGTAGCGGACAGGTCTTGGAAAACTTCAAAACTTCAGATTTGAATTCTAGTAAGGAAGGCAACATCAGACATCAAGAGACACAACCTTTGAAGCCATGCTTGGAGTACAACAAGAAGGACAACTTTGGGATAGGAAGAAACTCTCAGAAGAAGTGGACAACGTGGAAGGATTATTAAAGTAATATATTGGGACAACAGGACCAACAGTGTGACATAGGACGAGCGGGATTCATAATGTGGACGTTAGGAGATTGGATACTAGAAGATTAGTTTTGGAGAATGAGTAGTGTTATTGATCAACGGGTGAAGGATGAAATTATTCCGGAAACGTAGAAGATAAAGAATGTTTGTTTGTTTCCCCAATCAACCTGGCAGGTGGCTAGCCTTTTCTTTTGGACGGATGCGGATATAGAGGAAGCGGAATAAGGCGTGGATATGCAGAGGGCATTACGGGCCTGGGACTGGGACTAGCTAGTAGGGAGGATAGATGAATCTGTAATCCTATGGGGCAGAAATTTGAGACTGGTGTGATGATATAGGGCATTGAGGATCTTTTGGCGTGTGAATATGGACTCGGAGCGGATTGGAATATCACAAGGATGGACGGTATTAGCGGAAACATGCATACTCATAAGGTGTTGTGACAGTACAGTAGGATATATATTACTGATTGGTGGGATTATATGGTTCCTTTTACAATAATGATCTAGAATATTGGAAAGCATTTGGTAGGCAAACAGTTTCCTTTGTTTAGCTGAGGGAATAGGGTGGGCCAATTCAACACAAATTACAAGCAATTTAGCACAGCAGTAGTCATTCATTAGGAGATTAAAGGGATAGGAGAACGGATGAATTCATATTTGGAACAGGAAAATACAAACAGGCAATGTGGATGGCGTGGAATGGACGTTGGAAACGTACGGCCAAATAACGGGACGAGATAGGAATTTGCGGATTAGCGGGGTTCATCAATTGCGGGCATCAGGATTGGACTATCTGGAGAATCAGATTGGGTGGGTATCATGCGGAAAGGACAAAGGAGTCTAGACCTTATTGAATACTAATGTTCAACAACCTTTTGTGGAATAAACGGGCCTTTTCCTTGGGACAATGTCATTAGAATGAAGAAGAAGAGGGATTGAATTTGGAATGTTTTTTTTCGTCTTGCATTGGATCGTGGATGGGCATCAGAGAATGACACCTGGGATTACAGTGGAGATTGAGCGGTGAAGGTTGACGTTGGGCACTTGGAATTGGACCTAGTTTGTAGGGAGGGGAGATGAATCAGTAATTCGGGAGTTCTTTATTTCAACTGGCACTTCGGTATACTAGGACGACATCTGTTGGACGCACAAAAACGGAACATGGCGTATTGGATTGGGGCAAATGGAAATCACAACAATTTGAGGATTCTTTTCAGTGAATAGTTGAGCAGGTTCTTTTGGCATTTGTCACGAATGCTGTGGACAGCATTAAGTTGGGGGGGGATGTGGTGTTCCATATGCGTGACAATGCCAAAAGCACATTGCAGAAGTATTATAGTATAGGGAGTGTGTAATACAGTGCGGGGGAAGAAGGGAAGAAGGAGCAAGATGGGAGGAGAGGCCTTGACCCCCAACATTGGGAATGGAACAGGTTAGACAGTGGATGCAGAGTGTGTGGAAGAGGATGGAAGATGGCTTGGTTGCATAGCAACACATGACATCATGCAGCGCAGTACATGCATGAAAGTGCTGTGTAGCTCAAGCGCCTCATGCAGCATATATCCCTCATTGTTTGTACGCATAGTACAGCATATGCAGGTAGATAAGCTGTACAGGAAGTGTCTCCCGCAGCATAAATCCCTCATTGTTTGTACATGTAGCACAGCATATGCAGGCAGATAAGCTGTACAGGAAGTGTCTCCTGCAGCATAAATCTCTCATTGTTTGTACATGAAGCACATCATATGCAGGTAGATAAGATGTACAGGAGGCGTCTCCTGCAGCATAAATCCCTCATTGTTTGTAAGGCAGTGCAGCACACGCATGCAGATGCTGTGTAGTTGAGTGTCTCCTGCAGCATAAACCCCTCGTTGTTTGTACATGCAGCGCAGTAAATGCATGAGAGGCTGTGTAGTTGAGATCCCCTGCAGCAATAATCCCTTATGGGGAGCTTCCCTGGAGCAAAAATCCCTCACCCTTCAATATATAAGAAGGCCCTTTCTCCCCTCATCAGACTTTTCCCCATCAGCCTACAGAGGTTTGGTCACAGTGGTTAGTTAGTTACGGTAGTTAGTTAGTGTTGCAATCAGCCTAGGAAGGTTTGGTCACATATGGTAGTTTAGTCAGCAGTGTGGTTATTAGCGGTATTAGTGGTTAGTGCAAGTAGCGTAGAAGTTTAGTAGCAGTATTAGTGTTTCAGCAGTAGTAGAACCAAGCATAACACAACAACAAGTTTGAGTTAAACAGCGTATTAGTAACGTTTAGTACAAGTATAACAAAGTAAGTATATTGCCTGCAAGCGAAGAAGTTATAACAGATTTGCTAGCCTGTTGAATCAAGTGATCTAGGTCTGATAGAGATTACTATATGAAAGTAAGATCTATCTTGGAATCAGCCATATCTTTATAAATATTGATTACAAGACTCTTAGATATTTGCATAGTATTATTAGAGGGGCAGGTCTTTCAAACCACCCGTAAGTTGTAATAGCCTTTCAACCTATTAAGCAATTTATTTCCCCCTCAGCGGATATTTCACCAAATTATATTTAGTGTCCCACACGAGTCCTACACCGTCCAACAAATCACCCCAAAAATGTGCCCCATTGTTTTTTACTCAGTCTGACACATTTTTATTTTTTGGCTGAGCGCACTCAGTTTGCATTTTTTTCAGTACAGAGTGATTTTTTTTCAATGATTTTCCCAACCTCAAACTTTGAGTATTTTTTTTGGGAAATTTAATTATCCTTGAAGTGTCTTTCATTCCTTGTTTTTTCAGTTTACTGCCCTCACAATTACTAGCTCAATCTACCTACTGTGAACTGGTTCTGAAGGGGTCTTCCAGGCATGTTTGAGCTCACAATTTGAAATTCCCTGAGATTGTGCAGGCTCAAAGGGGGCAGATTGGGTACAGTCTCAGAGATCCACCATGTAACAACATTTACAGGATATTTCTTGCCAGAGGGGAGGGATAAAGAGGAGTTTGAAATAGGGTGAAATAAGATAAGATCCTGGTGATTCTAATGGTTCCAAAGGAACGGTGAGAATTGGAAGTCTAGAGGGAGATATTGGGGAAAATTGTGAGCTTGTACAGCCTCTCTGTTGAGCGCACGAAGTGCAGGAGAGGCTTGTATCCAATGCAGACTCGCTCGTGTGTCACAGTTGGATTTTTTGGCAGTTTTTCTCTCTAAAAGCCACCAAAAATACAGTTTTTGCTTTTTGGAGGCCAAAATCAGGCATGGTATGCTCAAGATGTGGATCTTCATCAATGTCAAAAAACATTTCCAAATTTCCACAAAATGTAGAGACCAATTTTTCTACAAGAAATTTGTGGTCCAACTAGAATTTGGAGTTTTTTTTTTTTTTCAAACTTGACCATTTGATATATAACCCTGGAAGGTTGAGCTTATTTTTGAACATATTTTATCAGTGAGAGACTGATTTACAAAACAAGGAAATGACTGGAGGACTTCCCATCACTTTTGAACAGATCTGGAATTTCAGATTTCGCAGGGAAATCTGAAATTGGGAACTCTGGATCACTTTGGGGATCTTTGGGGACCTAGATTTCCCGGAAAAATATGAAATCGGGCCGGTCCAATCTGACTTTCCAGATTGACAGGAAGTCCTCTGCTGGTGAGTTCAATATTTTGACATTTTGGTGTTTTTAGAAAATTCACTCTGGATCCAATTTTCAAGGTTTCCCATAAAAATTGGATGAGGACCTCCGCAGGCTCCTGAGCTACACCACACACCAGTTTACATCTTTGCGGAGTGCGATGCAAGGGATGTGGGGCCCACAAAAATTGTGTTACACCAAAACCGCTCAACCATGACAAGGTTACATTACCACATTAGATACATCCAAGTCCCTCCTTCGGAGGGTTGCTCGCGCGAGTGACTGCCCCGCAGAAGGCGGGGCTTGTGTTAAGTTTGGTAAAATTGAGGAGTGTGGCATCCTCCCTGCCATTTCTCTCGATCCTGTAGGGCGAGACATGCCACTTTAGAGGCAAGTCCCAAGCTTAACATTAAAGCCTCTCAAACGGGGGTCCAGAAGGGACCCCGCGTCCCCGCAGGAAGTTCTCTGTAGGAGAGGCTCATGTAAAAAGTTGCCCGCGGGGCCTGAGAACTTTGAGAAATTAGTCAGAATTTCACATTTTTTAAGATCAACATCTATTTAGAAAAAACAAAACCTCTTGAAGATGATTCTGAGTAGACAAAGCTGTAGCCTTGCTTCTCAGGTATCTTTCCTTTTTTTTGTAAACATCTGGCCAAAAATAGCCAGTGTCTTGTAAGTTTTAGTCCATCATCCACCTGATTTTTGCAAAGTAGAGTTTGATGGGTGGGGATCCATTTGGATAATCGGTCCATGGACCCTCTCATGCACCTATGGGCACCCCTAAACCCCATAGTATGCAGTAACTCAGAACCCATATTAAGTGACTGCATACCGCCTTTCTGGCAGGCAAAATGAAAACCCTGGGAAACCCAAGTGTAACAAAGGGAGGCTGTTGGTGTGACAAGCAGTCATGTGCCGGGTGAGGCCAGTGTGATGTGGATACCGGGGGGATGTGATGTGATTTGGTGGTTGGTGATGTAGCAGTAATATCACCAGCCGACTGTAGCATGACCGGTGATGTCCGTTGCGGCTTGAGGAGATTTTGCGGGAATCCCAAACGCAGGTTTTTTTGGGTATCCTGGGTTTCCCAGCGTTTTTATTTTGCCTGCCAGAAAGGTGGTATGCAGTCACTTCATATGGGTTCTGAGAGCATGTTTACCGGTGGCTAGTTTAGCTCAAAGCTAGCTAGTTTTGCCATCAAACTCAACCGCACTGTGCTTAGCTAAGCCTCAGCTAAATTAGCAAGAAGCTATGATTTCAGCTAACCGCTGCTACATCTAGCAAGGGTTAGCTCACGAGCTAAATCTCAAGCTAAAGCCAAAATAGCTGCACAAAGCCGTATCTAGCGGTCATCACGCTTCATTCCGTTCCATTGATATTGCCGGACCATTGATACAACACATCCAAGCATGCCACCAAAACAAGGCCCAAACTGGCTCTCACCCAATGATGAACAACTTGCAAAAATCTGGCTCAAAGTCTTGGAGGACCCCTTCCGATCAACTGGTCAGAACAAAGGTGTCTCTCTTTGTTTGGGCGGCGTCGGACTTCAGGCTTAGGATCCTCATCATCTTTGCTTTCAAATAAAAACTCTTCTACGGAGTTGATTTCATTATCTTCATCCTTGGTTTCTGATTCAAACAAGTCCTCAAGAAGGCGGTGTTGCTTGGTTGTACAATTCTTCATGGTTTGTCGAGGTAGCTGGGGTTGTTTCTGGTAGGGTTGAGCATGGGTGGTCGAGCTAGCTAGTATAGCTCGGTGGTTTAGCCAAGACCAGTGTTTTTGAAGCGGCCATGCTAACTTTGTTTAGCTAATTTTGACTTTTAGCTGCGCGCCAAACTAGCGACACCGGTAAACATGCTCTGAGTAACTACATACTATGGGGTTTAGAGGTGCCCACAGGTTACCTGCAGACTCCAAAAGGTTTTGGGGAGGAGCAAGGTTTGGACTGCCATCCTTTTCTGAATCTGCTGTGCCTCCGTTCCCTTTGACCTCTCATCCCTTGTCATACAGCCACCTTGCGGATCGCAAGCTGAGCATAATTTGTGTTGTAATCCGACAGCCCTAGCCTGACTCCTTTGAGCCCCAAAACAAGAGCGACTGATCCTATGGATGAATCCTATGGTTCGTTCTAGCTTAACTAAGCCTCTTGAACGGAGGGTCCGGGGGACCCCGCCCAGAGGGCTCTCCGCAGGAGAGGCTTACGCCTAATGTCTGAAGTCTGGCAGGGAAAGGAAGGATATTCAACCCCAAAACCACTAAATAATTATTTAAAAATCAGCAAAATATGTACAAAAAAAACTGAATAGACAGTTTCATTGGCAGTGCTGATGCGCACCCTCACCCAATATTTTGAGCAAAAAGCTCCAAAACTGATTGAAGGAATCCGTTTTGAAGGTCAAAGGAACCCTGAAGGATATTACATTTCTCTGAAGATCCATTTTTGGATTTTCTGATAATATGCACAATTGAGTTTACTATATGCAAAAAAATGCAACACTACATGTGTAGGATCTGCGGGTTTGCGGATCCAGGATCCACCAGGCATGATGGTTGTGCATCCTTAGTTTACATTTCTTCATGTTTTTTTTATTTTTAAGCCATTAGTACAGTGCAAATGGTTTGGATTGAGGAGATGAGACCTGTGCCAAATGAAAGCTGAGGTCCGGAAGTATCTTTTGGCTCTGGGGCAGGTCCACAGGACCTGAGGGGGAGGCTGGCTGAGGCTTAATATTTTCCCTCCAGCCATTTGTGATTTCTTTCCCAGCCAAAATTTTGACATTACGCGCAAGTCCCTCCCTGCAGGAGGAGCCGCTTCGCGGCCAGCCACAGCGAGCCTCCCACCAGGGGGGACTTGTGTTAAGTTAGTGGTTCGTTGGACGAGGTGGTACTCCTAGCTGCCGCTGAGGTGGGTATTCAGATGCCTGACAGGTATACCGCCTCCCCCTGACTGATGTTAATGGCTGGTTTATCATTTGACAAATAGCAGTTTGCCGAGCCAGACTCCCCCGGCCCGTCATCTGTTCCTCCAGGCACTGACTTGGGTGCCTCAGTCCCATCTCCTGCCCCTGACACCCCCTTGGATGTCATAAAGAGTGTTTTAAGACTTGTGAGATTCCCTCTCCTCTAATCCTAGTGACTTGGCAATCTTGGCTGATGTGTCTCTCACGCTCTTAGATTCTGCTACCAGGGATTCTATAACGTTTTCTCTGGATAATCACGACGAGAGGGCGGCCCCATTCTTCAAGAGCGTCACCAACAGTTATGTCACACTCCTTAACCATTTCTTGGATGACTGCAAGCTCAGGCTCGAGACAGCGGTGGCGAGCGGTAAAGCTCAGGTGCAGTTCAACGACCTCATTGCCGAGGATGATAATATCAGAGTCATCAAGGATTCCTGCAAGAGGAAGCGCTCAAGCTTGCATGGTTTGTGTCAGCCTTAGAGTCATCACAGCTGACCTAAAAGCTGCCTGTTCTACCTTTGTTACATATAAATTACTTTATATCTTTTTCATCTTAAGAGATATCCCTGTTTTGACTTCATATTCTGTTTCCTCATGCAATTTTAACCCTAGTTACAACTTACCAATTCATTGTAACTATACTCCTTCCCTGAGTTACTGAGTTGTAGCGCCCTTGCGCAGTTGTGACGTGTCAGCGCTACTAGGCGCGCCAAACCACATGTACATATGTAAATTACATAAGCAAACTGTGAAAATTTTCGTAGTCAGGATCCCCCTTGCCTGAGGCGGATCCACAGACTTCAGCACACCAGAACCACCACCCAGATAACTCCAGGATCACCACCAAAGAGCCTACTATACTCCCAGTATACCTACCGTCACAGGCGCCTAGGATATTGACAGTAAGTAACCTCTTTCACTGAACCTTGTTTATCTCAGAGGTACAACTCTGTGTCTTGCTGGATCTGCCTTTTCTTCTTGCTTTGCTTTCTCCTTGATCACAGGGCTGTCCCTCCATATCTATAGGCCTTTGCCTCCATCTTGATCATAGGGCTGTCCCTTCTTATCATCAGGCCTTTGCCTCAAAATCTAGGTTCAGGGCTGTCCCTCAGGTTTCCCATTAAGAACCTTGACTGTCCAGAGAGAAGTCTAAAAAACTGTGGCTGGATTAAGACTTATCTAATCCAGATACCCTCCTGAGAGGAAGCTGTAGCACTTCTTGCACAGATTAGCAGCACTCTTCTGAAGAGTAGCATTGCCAGTGGACGTGCATTCCCACTAGAATAACCTAGTACTTCTCTTCCTTCTTATCCTGCTTGGTTTCTCTCTCTCTTTCTCTTTTTCTATTATAGTTGTAATTTCTTTATCCCAAGAAATCCAACTATTGCCCCCCCATTTCTTGTGTCCTGCTGTCACTATAGAGACTCAGGCTCACAGTTTGTCTTTTGAGAAATTGCTAGGTAAGTCGCACTCTCCTAAGGGTCAATCTAAATGCACGCCAAGTTTTGACTACGTGCACGCCATAAATTTGGAGTACAAAAGTCAGTACGCCAGGATTTGAGGCGTGCTCAAAGATGTACGCCAAGAAGAAGGGAGTGCCAAGGGATGCACGCCATATTATTGGGCGTACAGGAATACATACGCCAATCATTATCAATTTTGAGGCGTGAGGACATTGGCACACCAAATTCATTGGCGTGCAAGAGTAGACACGCCAAGGAGTCCCCATTTCTTCCACTGGAGTGCACGGCTGCTCACACCAAACTTTACAGTTCTTGGTGTCCACTGGCTTGCACGCCAAATTTGCATATTGTTGGCATGCACTGCATGTCGATTGCACGCCAATCCAACTACAGGCTCTGTCAATCCAACTAGGGGCTTGTAAATTAGTTTCTTTTAAGCTCCGGCAGTAGCAAGGGCTGAGATGACCTTTCCGAGCGTGGTGAGAGATTTGTTGATCTGAGCACCCTCCTTGAGTCTCACACCGGTAGCACCAGTACTGTTAGCCCGCTCCGAGCCAGCAAGATCGACCAAACTGATTCTTGAGACTTTCTCGCCCTCCATACCGGTCGTTGCATCTTTTCGTCACTGAGTCAGTAAGAGTGTAAAGACCAAATGAGAACGGGATGACGTTTCGTTCATGTTTGTCGCCGCAACCGTTTGGGCTTTGTTGCCCTCATCCATTAACGTCTCAACATCGCTGTAAGATTGGACTGCCAGCTTTGATAGATCTTTGACGTAGGGACCTAAGCTGGGATGCTCTCGGACTCTAAGGTTGCCCTTGTTCTTTGGGTTCAGCAGATCACGGACACGCTTGTTTTAGATCTAGAAATTTTGATTGCCAATGAGCATCAGTGCAAGTTTAGCATGTTTTTTGTGAGCTTGAGAATCCCAGAACCAGTTTGACCATCTATGGAAGATTTCCAACGGATAATCGGTTGCATCAGTGTTGGTTGGTGGATTGGTGCTGGTGATGTTGGCCGGTGGGGTGGTTTCGTGCGCCATGGGGTAGTTGGTGGAATGGCGAGGAGAGCCGGAGAGATCAGGGACTTGGCCGCTGGGCTGATGACTTGGGTTTGGATGCTCCAGAGCTACTTATATGGCGTGTCAAGGGGTGTACTCCTGTTAATTCATGTGTAAGGGTTGAATCCCTTCACTGGAGCTGATGACGGAGGAGCAGTGGAACGGGGCGCGGAGGAGGAAGTCTAGGACCAAACTGGGGGCTTTGATTGCTGACTCAGAGAGAAGGATGGTCAGCTCTCTCCTGAGATGAGAGAGAGAGCAAGGAAAGACAAAGGAAGGAAAAGGGTGAAGGCTTACCTGACTCAGAGAGAAGGATGGTCAGCTCTCTGCTGAGCCAGGGAAGAAAGGCAACTGGACTATATACAAGTTGTGACAGGTCTCTAGTGACATCTTGTAAGCCCAACAGAGGAGGGGGGCTTACATCATGCCAAGGTGCTATCAGGGTGGGCGTGCGGTGCGTGCACGCCAGTCCCAGTGGAGCACAGTGGATATGTACGCCGCTTCTGGAGCTCCTTTTGGAGTGAGGGAGCTGTTACACCATCTTTTATGGCGTAACTAGGCGTGCACGCCTAAAAAGTTGGCGTACCGAGGCTTTGGACGCCTTTTTGGCGTGCACGTAGTCAAAAATTGGCGTGCATTTAGATTGACCCCTCTCCTAATCCTGCTTTGAATCATTAGCCCTTACCGGAAAACCGATTGGAATGGCTTTCAGATGGGTCTGCTTGACCCTCATCCCCCAGCTGCGAAGAGGAGCCGATTGTCTTTGGGTACGTGCATTTCGTACTCTTCCTTGGGCTGCCCTCGCAGCTGACGGCTTCTTTATCTTCAGATGGTAAAAGGTATACCAAGTTGGATCTTCCCCGGCCAACGCCATCTATGCCGGTTAAGGGGAATTTCAGTCGCGTTTCGGCTTCAGAACATGCGCAACCTCTCATTCTGCCGACGATCCCCAAGAAATCTCCTCTCCCAGCTACCAAGCAAAATACGACTCGTCCACCTTTGACTTCAGCAATCAGTCGGCAATCCGAAGGCCTTCGAGCCCCCGGGGCTGCCTCCTCCAATGGAAGAGAGCCTGTTAAAATCATCTTCATGCCCCCGTCTAGCAATGCCTCTACTGCTGACTCTGGCTCAACTCTTCTCAGCCCATTGAAAGTCATTGAAAATCCGGTGCCCATGAGGACATGCGATCTAACCCCCGGAGCCAATCATCAAGTCACCACCGGGAGCGCCCCTGCCCTTGACGCTGCCAATCCCCTCGAGCCAGCCCCTACCCAGTCCCAGTCTACTCCGGCCGCATCCCAGAGCCGCGCAAGTGATCCACAGGCCGCTTGCGACGCCTCAAGAAAGAAGAAGCTTGATGAGCTGATGACAGGCATTGAGGTGTTTAGGCGTCCGATCACCAAAAAGGGTTAGCATATCTCCATTCTCATAGATCATCACAAAATGCTGATCTATGCTTTGCTTGCTCATGTAGGCCTGCTCTGCAACATCGACGAACTGGAGATCCTGAAGGACGAGATGGAGCTCCATGAGGGTCTGGCGCTTATCACATCGAGAACTGCCGATAATTCCCCTCTCTTCCTTCCAATAGTCAAGGAGGTCATTGCCTACCGAGTCAAGAATCACTTCGATAATGGCGGTTTCTGGGTCGGCACTTTCAAGCTCAAAAAGAGTTCTCCGGAGTTGCTGGCCCTCCCTCTTTGAGGCAACTAACACCAAGGAGTTTGCATCAGTCATCCGCTGCAGTAAGTCTCTGGCCTCCAGAAAGCTCCCCACCCCTATTCGGTGGTGCTAACATTTGTTCGACCACTCAGGCCCCCGCCTCACCCAGATCGATGGTGATGATGTTTTTTTCAGCAACAAGGACTTGATCGACTTCGACTCAATTGCAGAGCTCGCGAAGGCAAAGGAAAACCCGGAAATTGACGCTTCGTGGCGCTCGCTTATTGTCCTCATGCAAAGGTCGAAAACTTCTGAGATTGAGGAGTACAGTCCCCAGAAACACGGCATGAAACAATCAGTCGGCAAGGTCCATACACTACTTCAATCCTGTATCGGTCAGATCGCTAGCGGTTGCAAACCTGTGGTCGAGGCTGCTCCTTCCGCGGACGACACGATTGCCGGCGGCCTCAAGATCATGTGTGAGAAAGCGTCCCATTTCAGGGCTGGTGCTCAAGGAACCTCGAATCACCCTGGTAATGGTCTCCATTTTCCAAGAGCGAGTGTGGGAGTCTCTGATTGCGCTCATGTTGATGGATTACTCGGTTGAAAGTCAAGAAAAAGTGGAGGCGGCAAGCGATATCATCGCAACGGTTCCTGCTAGTGCCAAGAGGGCAGCCAAACAGATGGTGCCCAAAGATAAGGATGTCAAGGAACTCTTCAAGAAGATGGGGAAAGAGTACACTGGGGCCCAATGGGGTAAATTTCGTCAGGCTTGCCTCGGATCTCTTGCTGTTTTCCTTGCCTTTGGCCCAGCCGGCTGGTGGGGCGCCTGCGTGGACACCAACAAGTGCAACAGCAAGTCGTGCTACGGTCTTTTAAGACTTGCCCGCATGAAGATAAACCACGTCAAAGCCAATCCCCCAAACCACGAGGGTGGCTCTCTTTTCTCCGAGAAACCGGTCTGGGCGAACATCGAGATGCTTGTCTATCAATGTTTTGCCGAGCTGCAGTACCACGTGCAGAATCGTTATGTGACTGCTCTTGACTGGGCAAAGTTTATGAATGGCTGGATCAAACGGATCGACGAAACGTGAGTGTTGTCTCTGTGATCTACTCATGGTATCACAGCGCTGGTCTGACTCTTAACTATCATTTATCCCAGAGCCGTCTACCAAGCTGCCCTCATTGATATGGCACACGAGATTGCGTTGCCCTCCAAGTCCTTATCCTGGGAGGGAGTCCCAGCCTTGCCAATCCCCCTCCCGGCGAACCTCTCAGCAGCACCGACCGAATACCGTTGGAACTGGGAAGAGGTCGTGATGGCAGCGATTGGACTCTCACCTCAGGCAAGACCAGCGATCCTTGGGCCAAAGCCATCCGATCACACTCTCGCAACTAAAAGGCCGGAAAAATCAAAGAAGGCTGCACCAAAAGTCGTATCAGCCTCAACTCAAGCCTCCCCAGCCGACTAGGTTGCTGAAACAGAAGGGGGGCAGTTGGCGGACGATGGTCAGGATGACTCTGATGGTGGTATTGAAGAGTCTGAATGTGCAGCTGGCAAATCTCCCTTTGTACTCACTTTTGTTTCAGTCCAAAAATAGTTTCATACCTCAATGCACCCCCACCCTCCTTTATTACCCCCTTCCCATGTTTCTGTATTGTCTTCTCTGGACCCATTATCACAGCCTGCTGTCTCCTTGTCTTTGCTTTGGTCTACGCAAAGCAGCAATTGGGTCTGGCCACTTGCCTCCATTGACATTAGCCAGAATTGTGCATAACCAATTCGTATGTCACCGCATGTAACGGATACGAAAGCCCTGCGTCGTATGATACGACGTAGGGTTTTCAACTTTAATTGTGCATTTCTGCTTTACTTGTTGATGCCAGATTCGTCCAGGCCCGACGAACTCGCGACACCATCCGATGGAACGGCGAGGCCCCGGAGAGTGGTCTGACGAGATGATGATCATTGTGGGATCTGGGGCGTCACGGGGGAGGGGGGGGGAGCAAATGGCAAGCTGATTGGAGGACAATCTCCTGCAGATTGGCACGCATTTATTTACTGGAGCTGGCACGCTGGAATTGATGAGGCATACATCTTATCAGTCACCGCGAGTTGACTAACCCCACTGAGCAGTGAAAGGTGAGGCCTCACCGAATGACTTATGGTCTTTTACAGTATGAGAGGCTGGTGTTATATATCTATATCTGATAAGGTCATAGCAATGACCCCGATGACCGGTTAAAAATAATTAGACGTGTCAATCCGACAAGCTCCGGTCCCTTGACCCCTGATGGATCCAGGCAATTGTGCCCCAAAGAAACTTGCGAACCCTTAAGGTCCTCTTGAGCGCAGTCAGTTCTCCGAACGCCAAGTTTCATCTGTTTGGGCCCGGAATGAATCGTCTCTCCGTCAAACGTCTTGATGAGACCCGACTGCGTATTCCAATTGAATAACAACCCTTCAGGTTATGCTCAAAACGTTGGCCATTAACACATGGCTACTGCTTCATAACAGACGCTTTCATGGGTGCCTTCTGAGATTCATCCATCGATCTCTCCAAAAATTCAAGATACCAATTTTCATTCACAATAGAACCTGCCTTATCTTAAATCACAGACATCCTACCATGCGGTCTATAGCCATTTATGGAATTTACCTAGCCTGGCTTGCCTTTTCGACAAACTGCGTCATAGCGGCGCCAACGCCGGCCTTAGCAGATGTTTCAGTAAAAGCTGGTGAGAAAGTTTATATCGTCGCTAGTTAGAAAATATGTGAAGGGAACTGATCATACTTGTGGGATTTTTTAGGATGCGCTTGTGCCCATCACGCCGAAGAAACTCCACTTCTGGGCTCAGGAATGGAGAGCAGTTCATCGGCAGTCGTTCCCGAAGCGGAAACTTTGATCGATAACACTTGTCAAGCTGACCACGACCATCATCATCATCATCATCATCATCATGGCCCAGTCATTCCGAACAGTTCAACGCCGAATATCGCGAAAGAGGAACTCGTCGCCAGTGGTTCATGTGCAAGTGGATGCAGCCACGACCACCAAGCCAGTCCAGTCATTCCTGACAGCTCAACGCCATTGGTTCAGAAAGTGAAACCCACTACCAGTACCTCGTCATGTGGAAGTGGCTGTGATCATCATCACGAAACAGTCGTTAGAACAGCCTCGCCGCCACTTATTGCAAAAGAGAAAACCTCGACCGACAGCTCATGCGGGGGCAGTTGCAACCACCATGATGATGCCGCTGCACACGAAGGACAGACTGAAGGGGCCGCTCGAAAATCCGGCGGATGCGGTCATCACCACGGCCCGGGGTGGGGACCAAATACTGTAGAGGCTAAACTTCGAAGGAAAATTGCAAAAGTTTGGCGCGAAATAAAGAAAAATCTCAAATATTTATGCAATAAGCTGAAAGATGTGCTCTCCCGTGGCCGCAAACCGAAGACCAAGTGAAAACACACAATGAAGAAAACTTGCCATGGTCAACTAAATATTTGGCCGTCCAGGCATCATTTGAATAAATTCTTCAAGACCCCTTTTGGATCCACTTTTTAGGAAAGTTACTTTTTGTTATGATCGAGCTGGTCCTTTTTCTGGACCTTGCAAATGCTCTGCTTCTTTATTTACTTCCAATTGGAGTCCTTCTTCCAAATCCACCCATTTAGTTGGTCTTCACATCTCTGCTATTACATGATATGTTTTTTAAAAACTTTCCTTCATAATGCTAGAAAACTCTAAGGAAACTGTGGCATGCAACACATAACATTAACAAGTACCTCCAAAAACATGCACTATCATACATTTTCCCCTTCCTAAAACCCTTGTCACTTCATGAGGCATAGCCAATCCACACTTCAGCTGTGGGCATGGAAAGCACCAGCCTAAGTGAATGCAACAAGATAGCTCAGTGATTAGTGGTGTCAGGGGTTGTCTCTAAAGTGACACACCCCTGAATATAAGAACTAGTCAAAAGAGGTCAAAAGAGGTACTTGCAATACAGATAGGAAGAGAAATGGGATAAACAGTTGGGTGGAAGAGGAGGGAAGAATACTGGGAAAGAGGAAAACCAGGAGGGAGATAGACAAAGAAAAATGGGTAATATATGAAAAGCCCCAAGCATGTCAATTCGTTGTAATACTTTGGTGTGGTTTCAGTAATCTATATTGTGAAAAAGCTGCACCAAGAGGGCCCCTGGGCCTATTTAAACAATCTTAGCCAAAGCAAACCTTGTCCTGCTTGTGGCTAGATAACTTGGATTCCCAATCAAGTATAGATTTTAATGCTACTCCCGTTTCACAGCCTTAAGGTGTGTTGGGGAACTACCTCAACACACTCAAGGCTGGAAAGTGGCATAATGTCTTGAGTTGCACCTTCACACAGCCAAACCAAAAAATCATACCTTCCACTCAATTTTCAATGTGAGAGGTGCTCAACATTTACCTTCAGAAGATACAATTGAAGGGAGATGAAAAAGATTTGAAATGTCATAACAGACACACAATGATCCCAATACCAGCAATGGGCAACTGCACTACACTAATGTTATTGGAAAATAGCTGTTAGTTTAGCCATTTTATTGACTCCCAAATTCATGTTATTTGTTATCTCAGATACAAGTATGCATACTAACAGTAACAACAATAACAGGCCTTTTATTGCTACTAACAGGATAAAATAACATTTATTGCTTTTATCCATCACTATTTACTGAGCAATTTCTTGTATTGCTAGCAACACAAAAAAAGAGATAACAGAAAACATTGTTATTGTTAGCTGGTTTTGGCCACACTATGCTACACTTACAAATAATGCTAGTGTATTGGCCCACTGTTGCCAATACAGATAACATCTGGGTGCCAATACTTTTGAATTAATGCTGTCATTAAAAATCTGCACAGATAATTGAACTTCCCAGCAAATATCAGTGTTAAGTGGATTGTGTAACTGAGAAACAGCCCACAAGTTTGATACAATCATAAGAGCATTTCCACCGCGGGCCCTAAATCGGGGCCCTAGTTGGAAATTTCAGGAGTTTACCGGCTCAACCCGACCCACCGCGGGCGCTATTTGTGTCAAACATTTATGGCCGTTGTGGTGGCCCCTCTTGTGGCCAGCTAGTCAGGAGCATCACTGCCACCAGCAGGATCATCAAGGCTCAAGTTTCCTTTCACTTCCCAAGACTCAATTTCCACGTTGGGGTGGACAGAAATCCGTCATTGGGTCCCGCGACTCAATGAAAGTTGATTGGGTAATCCGTCATTGGGTCCCGCGACTCAATGAAAGTTATGGCGCAGTCCCGACTCCCCAGGCCTCAAGATCTCTTCTCATCACCTTTCCACCTTCAACTGGCTCCCCATCTCTCCTTTTCTTCTGCCCATTTTCCCATATCCCTTCCTTCTCAGTTCCCCATGCCTCTTCAGCTTTCTTGGTCCTAACACAGCGCCTGCTGTGGGTTTATTTCCTTGTTTGTTTCTGATTTCTTTCTCTTCTGTTTGTTTTGCCTGTCTTGAGTGTTTTCCGTTTTCTCTTTCCTATTTTTCTTTTCCTCCCTCTGGTTCTTTTCTTCCTGACTCATCACACTGTGTTTTCCTTTATTTTTCCTTGTTTTGTTTCCTTTCTTCTTTTTCTCTTGTTTGTGGTGAGTGTGCGCGCGCGTAGCGCGCGGAGGATGTGATGAAATGTATGTGACATGTCACCCAGAGTCCAAGTTCAGCTCGAACTTGGATGATGGGTGGCCATGGCATTCTGATCCCCAGAATACGGTCCATCCTGAGTTTTATAGATCAGATCTTCAGAGTCCAAACCTTCAAGCTCCGCTCGCCCATCATCTCCATCCAGAGTTTCCCAGATCCCTTCCTTCCTCATCCTTAAGATCACATTTTCCCAACCTTCCAAACAACAACCGCCGCCAAGGATCCAACACCCCGGCGAACATCTCAAAAACCACCACCATCCTGTTGATGACTGTAATGTCAGTCATTGAGAGGACTTAACCCTCTTGATGGCAGTAAAGACCAGTCCTGTACCGTTCATCAAGAGGTTTGAGTCCTCTTGTCAGCCTTAGAGTCATCACAGCTGACCTAAAAGCTGCCTGTTCTACCTTTGTTACATATAAATTAATTTATATCTTTTTCATCTTAAGAGATAACCTTGTTTTGACTTCATATTCTGTTTCCTCATGCAATTTTAACCCTAGTTACAACTTATTAATTCATTGTAACTATACTCCTTCCCTGAGTTATTGAGTTGTGGCGCGCTTGCGCAGTTGTGACGTGTCAGCGCTACCAGGCGCGCCAAACCACATGTACATATGTAAATTACATAAGAAAACTGTGAAAATTTTCGTAGTCAGGATCCCCCTTGCCTGAGGCGGATCTACAGACTTCAGCACACCAGAACCACCACCCAGATAACTCCAGGATCACCACCAAAGAGCCTACTATACTCCCAGTATACCTACCGTCACAGGCGCCTAGGATATTGACAGTAAGTAACCTCTTTCACTGAACCTTGTTTATCTCAGAGGTACAACTCTGTGTCTTGCTTGATCTGCTCTTTCTTCTGGTTTTGCCTCCTTCTTGATCACAGGGCTGTCCCTCCAAATCCACAGGCCTTTGCCTCTATCTTGATCACAGGGCTGTCCCTTATTATCACTTGGCCTTTGCCTCAAATCTAGGTTACAGGGCTGTCCCTCAGGTTTCCCTTTAAGAACCTTGACTATCCAGAAGGAAGCTAAAAAATTGTGGCTGGATTAAACTTATCTAATCCAGATACCCTCCTGAGAGGAAGCTGTAGCACTTCTAGCACAGATTAGCAGCACTCTTCTGAAGAGTAGCATTGCCAGTGGACGTGCATTCCCACTAGAATAACCTAGTACTTCTCTTTCTCCTTATCCTGCTTGGTTTCTCTCTCTCTTTCTCTTTTTCTCTTATAGTTGTAGTTTCTTTATCCCAAGAAATCCAACCATTGCCCCCCCATTTCTTGTGTCCTGTTGTCACTATAGAGACTCAGGCTCACACCTCTCAATGACCAATCTGTGCCAGCCATCAACAGGTTTGATTCCTCTTGACAACCGGTAAAGTCCCGTTCATTGCAAGATTTGATTCTTTTACATGACCGGTTGTTCCCGGTCATCAAGAGTGCTGAGTCCTCTTGATGATCTGGTACAGTCATCAAGAGGGCTGTATCCTCTTGGTGACCGGTCTATACCAATCATTGAGAGTAATGAGTCTTCTCAATGAATGGTCTGTACTGGCCATCAGGAGGGCTCTGTATGTATTTACTCCCTTGATGGCAGGCACAGACTGGGCATTGAGGGAGTGATTGGATTGCTGGGCTTTTCACTCCAAGCCAACCTGGAGTTCTCAATGAATGGTCTGTACTGGCCATCAGGAGGGCTCTGTATGTATTTACTCCCTTGATGGCAGGCACAGACTGGGCATCATGGGAGTGATTGGATTGCTGGGCTGTTCACTCCAAGCCAACCTGGAGTGCAGGGCTGTGCACTCCAAAAAATACCAGGCTTTGGAGTGAACTAGTGTTCACTCCAATAAAATTGAAGTGAGCACTAATTCACTCCATTTTTGGCGTGCATCTGGTAATTTTTTGGCATGCCTAAAGCCTGGCCCAACAGTTGTCAGTAATTACTATTTTAAGGTGTCTCCAAACAACAACAAATTGGTCAAGGCAGCTCCAGAAGTGATTAAAATTCTCAAATCATACAATTACAAAACTGGTGGTGGGTTTTTCACTTAGTTTTTACCAGTATTTTTGATTGATCTGAAGTGCTGATTAACTTTGTTCTAATGGGCTGATGTTTCAGAACCTCTCCCTCCACTCCCTTTGCATCATTCTAATACAATGGAAGACTTGTTTTCCATCTGTAACACCTGGGCAAAACATCATGGATATGCGGTCCCTAAGTCAAACTCCCACCCTGGGAAAGATATCTGCGTCCACTGCATTCTTTCAGGTGGATTTTGTGGAATTTCATTAAATAAAGCTGGATGCAAAACAGCCTGCAAAAGGGCTTGGTACCGCTGTTGGAGGTACACCATGGTGAACACAAACATGAAGCATCACCCAGGCTTCAGCACCCTCTACCCACCAAAACATCCACCCTGAGCAGCTTGAGGAGATACAAAAGCTTTTGCAACCAATCTAAATCCTGCGCAGATCCTTTTACAACTCTGAACTTCAGATAATGAAACATATGCTACTAACAAGACAGTTACAAAAACCATACAGAAAATCTGTCTTGAAGATTTGGCTGGTAGATTGCCAACTGAAGCCTTATTGTCTGTCCTCAAAGATTCAAACTGGTTGTGGGGCCTTTGACAATGATATTTCTATTGAAAATTGTTTTTTTTTCTCACCCAGGTTCAATTCACCTTGCTTGCATCAACCATCATGTTTCCCTGCTAGATTCTACATATAAGACAAATCACTAAAACCTCCCTTTGATCCACATCCTTGGCAATGCCACATCAAATCAATCTTTCTCTATTGCCTTCTGCCTTTTGAGCTATGAAAACAAAGAAAATTATCTTTGGGCTGTGAATAATCTCCTGAAACACATGCGGTGTCCCTCATGGATTCCAAAAGTATTCATCACAGATTGAGACAGCACTTTACAGAGCACATTGGAAGATTCACAAGTAAACCTTTATACTTGGCACATCAACAAAAAAACAACTACCAATTGCAATAAGCATTTCCTAGCCAAAAATAAAATTCAAAAGTCCAAAGCAAGCAAACCTGAAGATTCCTGAGAAAAATCCATGCTTCTGTGGCAGCAAGTAATGTATGCAAAGACGGCCAATCTCTACAATGAACCTATTTATATGTTGAAGAAATTTCTTGTGACTCAACTGGCCGTTTGGGACTACCTCAAACAAAATATAATTCGTTTATTTGTTGTTGCTTGGGCTTGCCCCTCACTTCCAAAACCTCAACACATGAAGAGTTAAATCTGGTTATGAATATGCATATCTTAAGACTTTTGTAACAAATTCCTTGGGTGATCTACTTACAGTTTTCAAAAATTTATATCTCATGGTCAATGCTCAGGTTAACCATGTAAGGATGATAATTGGGCGGGTTTGGGCTGCCCGCGGGCTAACCCGGCTCAACCCGCTACAATTTTGGACAGGCCGGGCCGGGTCCAAACCCCAAGATATTGTGTCCGGCCCAAACCCATGTCCGCCTCATTGCGGACACGGGCGGGTTGCGGGAGGATCGGGTGGGCTTGGAGATAGGTTGGTAAAGCGGGCACCCGCGGGCTGCCCATGGACAGGCCATTGGCCAAAGAAAAATAGTCGTGACAAGTGTGATTTTGTAAAAAAAAGAGATACATAGACAGAAAAGAAATAAAACAACATGGGTACAAGGATGAAAAGAAAAAACATCTACTTTTTCATCCAATCTTGGGTGCACAAAAGGGCCTCAATGGTATCTTCTTTCAGGCAACAGTGGTAGTCATCAAGGACATGGCACCCGGTGGAGAAGGCTGATTTGGATGCCACAGAGGTGGCTGGGGCCATCAGGATAAGCCTTGTGAGTTTTGAAAGGGATGGAAATCATGATTCATTCATCTTCCACCAACCAAGTATGTCGAAGTGTTTTGTGTCAGTGAGTCCAACATTTTTTTCCTCAAGATAAAGATTGAGTTCAGCACCCGGAGCATTTGACTGGAAGCCATCACTTGATCCTTCCATGTACCTGAGGAATCAAGTGGTGTCCTCATTGTTGACTTGCTTGGTGCTTTCTGACATATTGTTGGTGTGTCAGTAGCGCAGGAAGGAATGTACATATTCCAGACACCAGGGGAGATATGTTCCCACTCCCCAGGGAGTGCCAGAGCTGAATTTCATGTGAGTTTTGGTTGGATGTGAGCCTGATGTGGATTAGTAACTCATCCCCAAAATAGTAAATTGGATGGAGAAGTTAGTGAAAAGTCAGTCACAATTGATTTGGAAGTCAACACAATGTTGTGTAGAATTCTTTTGTTTTCCATGTACAACTGTAGGAAGAAATATGATGAAATGATATTTCACCAAAGTCCAACTCATCAATTGCTCCTGTTTACTTATTTTTAAGGATAGCAAAGCAAAATTCCCATTCTCAAAAGTAATTCCTCCAAAAAAATGGGTTTCTTGTAATTCACATTATATGCCCTGATGTACAAAATTAAACTAAAAGTTGACTTGGTATTATTGGGTTTAGATTTTTGGAATGTGGTAATGTTGCAGTCATTGAAATTGAAACCCATTTCCTTGGAAATGCGGGAATTAATTTGAATTTGGCTGATAAAAATGACAAAAAACTGTTTTAATAGGGTGAAAGTCTGAGTTAAGTCAAGGTTGGATTGCGGTGCCAATTCACTTTGGCCATATATCCTGTCCTCCTCACGAAAAGGATCTAGTGAATTTTGTATTTTTTTGCTTTTCAAAATTCACATGTGCGCATGCAAGTTAACCTTTTTGCACTTTGCTAATAATCACCCTGATGTACGCGCGTACATTGAGGTGGAAATATCACAGGATGGGCCTTTCACAGCCACATGAAAAGTAAAATTTTTGTTTTGAGACACCAATTGTCCCCCTGATGTACGCGAGTACATGAGGGGGAAAAAATCACAGGCTGGGCCTTTCACATCTCCATGGAAAGCACACACTGGTCATGGAGCCAAGAAAGGACTATATTCTGGATGAGTTCTGGATGATTTTTTGGCAAGTTATGGTTTATTTCAGGA